>NC_090439.1:351507026-352132026 GCF_031143425.1 Pleurodeles waltl
ACCTGTGCTACAAACAGACTGGAACAATACAGCGGACTTTCCTCCATCATCACCCCATTCAATTGCACTTTTCTCTCACTTTCATAGCACTGCAATGTAAATGTAAATGTAAATTAGCACTTGTATAGCGCACTACTCACCCGTGAGGGTCTCCAGGCGCTGTACTCATACCGCTATGGAACCCCTCCTGGCTTTTCCCTGTGAGGCACCCACTCCTGAGCACCCCCAGGGTGAAGCCAGGCATCCAAGCGCTGTTGGGGCCGTTGTGGAGATTAAGCAAGCTATTGCCCAGAGTTGCACCCATGAATTAGATTAGGCACCGAGGCGAGAATTATCTGGTCAAGGGGAATTGAGCCCAAGACCTGCCGAAGCGGGACTTGAACCCTGGTCTTGAGCCAGATCTCTGCCTCAGGGTCTGCCGCTCTAACCATTGAGCCACACTTCTCCTAAAAACCCTTGAACACAACTTGACTACTAGTATGTTATGTGTTGAAAATGTGCATTTATGGAAACAGTCACATCTATTGCAAATGATCTGAACACTGTGAGAGCATAGAAATAATGACCTGTAGCTGTCATCACATCAGTACACAGTTCTTATCCCACCAACATCTGTAAAATGACAAGCTATAAGTGACAGTAAGTTTAGATGCAATGGAAGTTAATGCCATCATGCTACAGCCACACAGGAAACATCACTTTTCAGAGGAATGGTCAGTTGCACTGTCTCACCTGTGTATTATTGGAAGTATTGACATATAACTGATATTCTGTTGTCCTCATCCTCATCCTCTGCCTCCTCACCCTCACTGTCCTCAGGGTCCACTGCTGCCACAGGGGCATCTTCAGTCTCATCCTACTACAGAAAAGGGTAAATGCCATCTGAGGGCTAGGTTGTGCAACATGCAGCATGCAGCATGCCACTACTATCTGGCAGACCTTCCCTGGTGAATAGCACTGGGATCCACCTGTCAGAGGGAGGAACCAGAAACTGGCATTCAGGAGCCCGAAGGCCCTCCCGTTGATCCTTCTGGTTCACGCATGTGCCTCATTATAACATTCCTCAACCCCTGTCCTGGAATTCCTCACAGGGGTCAGCAGCCACAATAGGTTTGGATAGCCAGAGTCACCTGCAAGTATTGAGGGGGAACAATTAGCCTCACACAATGATTTGGGGATGACGCCTGAAGGCATACACTAACATACAGTGGGTGGGGACCATGACTCACCTATTAGCCACACCCTGAGCCTCTGTAGTTGGCCCATCACATTTGGGATGCTGATATTCTTCAAAACAAAGGCATCATGCACTGACCCAGGATATTTAGCATTGATGTGGGAAATGTACTGGTCCGCCAGGCACACCATTTGCACATTCAGTGAGTGGAAACACTTCTGATTCTTAAAAACCTGTTCATTCTGGCGGGGGACTAACGCAATATGTGTCCCATCAATGGCCCCAACAATATTGGGTATATGTCCCATTGCATAGAATATGGCCTTCAAAGTGGCCAGATCTTCCACCTTTGGGAAAGCTATGTATCTGCACATGTGTTTCACCAGGGCAGACAAAACTCTTGCCAGCACAATTGAGAACATTGACTGTGACATTCCTGCTGCCAAGCCCACTGTCACTTAGAAAGAACCAGTTGCCAGGAAATGGAGCACTGATAGCACTTGCACAAGAGGGGGGATCCCTGTCGAATGACAGATATGAGATATCAGGTCAGGCTCCAATTGGGCACAAAGCTCTGCGAGTGTGGCCCTGTCCAGTCTATAAGTATGTATAATGTGCTTGTCCTTTAGTGTAGCCAAGTCCACAAGTTGTCTGTACACGGGGGTATGTCTCCTCCTCCTATTCATTTGCAGCGGTAGGTATCTAAGGGACACAAGAGTGAGTAGGCTGTCACAACTTGAACAATGGAACCCCAACCTCTGTGTACATAATGCATTTAGGTGATGGGACAGTGGGAATGGCGAGGTATGTGCTAATCTAGGCTGCAACGCAGTTAAGGTTGATATGACCATTGTCCGCCACCATGAAATGGCAACCGCCTGTCCTGTATCTAGGGACAAGTGGAAGTGAGGTAACTCTGCCGATGTTGGGCGTCGTGGTGGAAGGCCGAGCTAGAAAAAGACAAAGGCCCTCATTATGACAATGGGGGTAAAAACCGTCTACCGCCGCGGCGATGGCCGTCAAAAGTTTAAAGTTCATTCTAAAAGGTGATCTGACTCTTTTTTATTGACAAATACATTTTATTTTCAATTTGTCTAGAAATATCTTATTCTAAGTATATCTTTCATCAAGCCTGAAAAACTCTGTATCTCTCCTCTACCTTTCTCTTTTTCAATCTCTTCCTCTCACTCACACACACACTCGGACCCTTACGCACCCACTCACAGACCCACTCAGACACTCACACACCCACTCACAGACACTTGTGTATCCACTCACAGACCCAATCAGACCCTCACACCCCCACTCACAGACCCACTCAGACACTCAAGCACCCAGTCATAAACTCAGTCAGACTCTCACACACTGTCTCACAGTCCTACTGAAATCCTCACACACCCACTCACAGACCCACACATATACTGGCATACCCACAAACAGACTCACTAAGACAGTGATGCATCCAGTCTCACACCCAGACAGACACTCTCACAGCCACTCTCACACCAGGATACACCCTCTCAGACCTATTACCACACCCAGAGAGACAAGACGTGTCTAACTCCCATCATACACAGCATGGAGTTGGGTGGGTAGGGGGATTGGTCACAGGGTCTGGCCTGGTTGGATTAACATATAGTAATACAAATTAATTTACTTTAAAAAAAAGCATAGAAATTCACTTAAAAAAAACAAAGGTTACAGGAATGTTACAGTTACAATATAGAATTTAAAAAAAAACATTGAAATTCACTTAAAAAAACAAAGGTTACAGGGTCATTATAGTTAGGCTCACATTTCAAACATACAAAACCATAGTAATTCAGCTGTTAGAAATATTTCAAGTAACTGTAACTCATACCCTTGCCATGCACTGCTAATTACCCCAGATATTACAGCACTTCCTTTATAGCATCACTGATAATATCACTGTCACATTTGCAGTAACATTATTGACGAGAAAACTGTGTATGACGAGGGCGCGAGCTACAGTTCCCCACTCACTGCCCCAATCAGACCCTCACACACACACTCACTCACACTCACTCGCAGACCCAGTCAGACTCTGACACACCCACTCACAGACCTACTGAAATCCTCACGCACCCACTCACAGACCCACACATACACTGACATACCCACTCACAGACTCACTAAGACACTGATGCATCCAGTCTCACACTCAGACACTCTCACACCAAGATACACCTTCTTGAACCGATTACCACACCCAGAGAGACAGGCCGTGGCCAACTCCCACCATACACAGCATGGAGTTGGGTGGGCAGGGGGATTGGTCGGAGGGTCTGGCCTGGTTTGGATTAACATACAGTAATACAAATCAATGTACTTTATAAAAAGCATAGAAATTCACTGAAAAAAACAAAGGTTCAAGGAATGTTACAGTTACAAAATAGAATTTTAAAAAAACATTGAAATTCACTTAAAAAACAAAGGTTACAGGGACATTATAGTTGGGCTCACATTTCAAACATACAAAACCATAGTAATTCAGCTGTTAGAAATATTTCAAGTAACTGTAACTCATACCCTTCCCATGCACTGCTAATTACCCAAGATATTACAGCACTTCTTTTATAACATCACTGATAATATCACTGTCACATTTGCAGTAACATTATTGATGAGAAAACTGTGCATGACCAGGGCGCGAGCTATTGTTACCCACTCACTGCCCCAATCAGACCCTCACACACCCACTCACTCAGACACTCACTCACAGACCCAGTCAGACTCTGACACACCCACTCACAGACCTACTGAAATCCTCACGCACCCACTCACAGACCCACACATACACTGACATACCCACTCACAGACTCACTAAGACACTGATGCACCCAGTCTCACACTCAGACAGACACTCTCACAGCACTCTCACACCGAGATATACCTTCTCGCACCGATTACCACACCCAGAGAGACAGGCAGTGGCCAACTCCCACCATACACAGTATGGAGTTGGGTGGGTAGGGGGATTGGTTGCAGGGTCTGGCCTGGTTGGATTAACATATAGTAATAAAAATTAATTTACTTTAAAAAAAGCATAGAAATTCACTGAAAAAAAACAAAGGTTACAGAAATGTTACAGTTGCAAAATAGAATTTAGAAAACCCATAGAAATTCACAAAAAAAAACAAAGGTTACAGGGACATTATAGTTAGGCTCACATTTCAAACATACAAAACCATAGAAATTCAGCTGTTAGAAATATTTCAAGAAACTATAACTTATACCCTTGCCATGCATTGCTAATTACCCGAAATATTACAGCACTTCTTTTATAACATCACTGATAATATCACTGTCCCATTTGCAGTAACATTATTGATGAGAAAACTGTGCATGACGGGGGCACAACTTATAGTTACCTTGGTAGGTATAGTTACCGTGGTCATGTCTTTAGGGGACTCCACGTTCCAGGAACCCTTGTGCCAGGAGGCGCTGTCACTGACCTTTGGGTGCAGGACCATTTCCAGTACTACATAGAGCTGTCCTCACTCCCATTGCATGGGACGCCATGGTACTGTCTTTGGGGGACTTCAAGTTCCAGGAACCCTTGTGCCAGGAGGCTCCATTATTCACTTTTGGGGCAGCACCATCTCCGGCGCTACAAAGTGCTGCCCTCACTCTTGCTGCGAGGGAGGCCGTGGTAATGTCTTTGGTGGACTCTAAGTTCCTGGAACCCTTGTACCAGGAGGCATGAACTCACCTTTTGGGGCAGAACCAGCTCTACAAAGCGCTGCCCTCACTCCAGCTGTGTGAGCCGAGTGCAGGTCACACCTGGGCAAGCCCAGGCCAAGGGCAGGTCCACCACACCTTGATCCTGGCACAGTGTCCTCCCTCAATTCAACCTGATGCATAACTAGGAGTCCAAGACTCCTCGCCTACTCAAGGTACTGTATTGATACACTTCCTCCTTTTTGTTAGCCAACGGTCGCAGGGCCAGTCTCCCATTCCTTCAACATATTTACATGCTCTTTGGCTGCTATGGGAAAAAGGAAAGCGGCGGCTAGCCGCTGGGGAGTCCTGCCTCTAACAAACCCCCCTCCCAAACAACCAAAGCACACGGCCACAAACTGTGTCTCTAGCAACATAGACTCATTAATTGAAGAGGTCGAAAGTATGCCAAAAACTGATGCTCCAAAAACAAGTTGAGCTCCAAAAGGGGGGAGGTTGGCATATATTTTTAAAAGAAAATCTTTGGTACAATCTAAACGATCCAAACTGGACCCCCCAAGTATAATACAGCATTCTAAGGAGCCCTTAACTGTTTCCCACCATTAAAATGCCCTCGAACCAATAGTAAGTGCGGAGGGAGAGTCTGACCTAGTTATCTCCAAGGTGGAATGTGCAAATAAGTTTGAGATTCTTGAACTGGTGAATCCTGCAAACGATCAACCTCACACCTGCCCATCACAGCCTCCCAGAGTCTCTCTTGCTCCTGGATATAATCCTCCAAACATGGAAGATGTTCTTACTCTTATTAATTTGCTATGAGAAGAAGTCAAGGATTTGAAACTAGTGATCCTCAATGTAAAGAGTATGCTTGTAAACATAATGGGAGTGAAAACCCTTCTTCCGCCTGTGCTGCCTTTATGGCCTAAGGGGTCTTTGTCTACTAGTATGCATCCTGGGGCTCTTTCTGGCATATGGATGCCCTCTTATAACGTTACGAGTGGTGCTGAAGGGACCACTAAACACCTACCCACTCAGTCTGGTATTTGCCATGGACATTCTCGACCTTTACTGCATCTCCATTCTGGAAGGTGTCGCCAAGGACCTTCCTTGGCACATAGGGATATGATATCTATCCCCTCCCAGCTCCCTTGTCCTGCACAAAGGAAGATAACTCAGTTGGGAAATATTATGCCTGTCCAACAAAGGCTTTGCCATGATGCTCGCATAACAGGAGCTTCTTTTATTTCACACTCTTCGGCAGCTTATACTGTCTTTATGACCAATGTTCCTAAATTGAGACCTGGTGCCCTCCAGGACAGCTCGATGGGATCCAAAATGTCAGACATTGCCATTCAATCATTTATTCTGATATTGTTTCTGTGGGGCGCTTTCCTTTGTGGGAGGGGTGATGGGATTGCATTGCGGTTAAGCTAGTTGCACAGGAGCTAGTAGACGGCCTGATCGCCTTGGACCTGCGCACTTCCCCTTCCCCTTCCACTGGGTCTGAAATTCACTTTAAACTAAGCCCCTTGGATAATAAGTTTGGGAGGACAAAGGGCCCCGGCCTCCTTGATAGTGACAGTACTCTAACAGAGATCGATTGACTATGTAATTGCCATCCTTCAGGTGGGGTGGAAAGGGCCCCGGCAATTTCTGATTTTAACATTCAGGCTTTCCTAAAGTCGGTGTGTACATTTCCATACCTTGCAGAAAGGAGACCTCGTTGTTCCATCCCTCCCCACCTGAGACTCTTGAAAATTTGGCAGTCAGGCCGATTTATAATCAAAGCAATAGCTGTCAGGTCCCACAGTCCCAACCTAGTATAAAGCTAGTTAGCTGGAACATAGCGGGAATTAAATCAAAGCTGCTCGACCGTGAGTGGGGAGATTATATTGACAAATTTCATATATGCCTATTTCCAGAAACATGGGCAGTAGACACAGTTCATAGGCAGGGGTTCGCAACGCACTTTATTGACGCTACACCCTCCAGGCAGACAGGCCCTCGGACGGGCTTACTGTTTGGGTTAAAACTGCCCTTGACTGTTCAGTGAAGGTCCTCAACACCGACTGTTAGGACATTCTAGCACTCAAGCTGGCACCTAGTGTGGGATTCCATGCCTTGTGATTAATGTATATAGTAGATCTACCCCCTTTAACAAACTCTCCCCAACTTTAAAATATTTAGCTGCTTTCTTAAAAACCCATGGAAGCAACTCATTCCTAATAATTGCTGCTGACCTTAACACGTCTTTCAAACCTTACCTCCCCTGACTTGAGTTGATTAGGGAAGAAAATGAATGTTGGGAATTTCCAGTTTATAGGCTCTAGAACGTAGGTGAGGATGAGCCCTGCTGCTCTCCAGTTAGTTGACCTATTTGTAGCTCACGGCTTAAGTACATGCAATGGCTGTTCGTCACCAGTTCTAGGGGCTAAAACCAACTTTTAGAAGGGGAGACTATAGGAGTAATATTAATTCTGTACTATTGGACATTAGGGCTTGGAACGAAATGTCTGTTATGGAGGTTAATTGTCACTTGGAAAGTGATCATTTCCCTCTTGTACTTATGTTAGTGAAGGTCTTGTGGGAAAAATCTCTCCCAGCCTATACCCCTTACCTCTACCAATACAGTTCTAACCAATAATAGGCACAATGTGAGGTGGGCAGATGTTTGCAAAATCCAGCAGATCCAGAAAGATATTTATGAAAGAACAAGTGAAGCCCTGACAGTACTTGCTAAATGCAAGTATACTCCCTGTCAGATTTTAGAGGTGCATGGTGATTTGTTCTCCTCTTTAAAAAAATCTTTGAAAAAGAAATCAGACCCTATAAAATAGATTTAAAAACACATGATTGGTTTGAGCATCAGTGTAGAGAGGCAAATCCCTCAACAGCAATATTAAGGGTGATAGCACCGCAGCAAGGAAGATGTATCGCAGGGCTATAAAAATCAGCAAGGCTAAGTGGGAACACAGGATATTGGAAGACATGCTGGAAGCTGAAAGGAAGAAGAACAGTTGACTTTTCTGGCACTTGGTGGCAAACAGGGCACACAGAGCCCGTCCTGAGTGTCACATTTCTGCAGGGGCATGGGAAAAATACTTTACCACCCTCTACGCTGACCCTGATTCCATAGACAGTGAGCAGCGGCTCCATAGTCGCAATCCAGGAAGTGAGCCGAGAACTAGTGATCTTTAGCATCAAAGAAACTTTTGAGGCACTTACTATACAAAAAGCGAGGAAGGCCGCAGGCCTTGTCAGAATTCTCGCTGATATGTTTCATTCAGAACCATTAATATAGGGCCCCTACATTAATTGTCTATCAAATGTGATTGCGGCATGAGACCCCACCTCACCTTTCTGGCTGGTCCAGACTGAAAAAAAGCTCCCTGACTCTTAAGCATGTAGCCGCCTCTATACTCAGACTCGACAGTTTGGCAGTTTCACACCAGCAGTAGAGATCTATAAGGCCCAAATCTGCGGGGAGGTGCCAGACTATGAGCCACAGAGGACCTGGCCCCGTACACAGAATAACTAAAGGTGATAATTGATAATCGCTTAGCTTCTACGATCCGCGGGGTAAAAACCTGGCTGCTCAGACTGCATCTTTCTGATTATTCGACGAATCCTTCTTCCATAGCCAGTAATGCTTGCGAATTTGTTAAATCTAGTTACTGGGAACCTGTTTTCTGCAGTAGGATTGTGACTGTGCCTTCGGGTAGCCTCACTGATTTTTACTTATACAGCAAGTGTGACTTCCACTTCGAGGAAATTATGGATTACGTGAGTGCCTCATTGACGAGATCCCTTTACATCAAATTTAAGTTTGGGATTCTCCCGCTGACTGCATTTACTGCCTGTTAGACCTGGCATCCTTTGCGTGGTTTCCCCTGTCTTTTTGCCTCTGCTTCCTGTGTTTTTGACTGTGTCCTAGACTTTGCTTTTGCTGATTTTGGTACTCTGGGCACTTTACCACTGCTGACCAGTGCTAAAGGGCAAGTGCTCTCTGTGTGAACTGTATGTGTAAATGGCTTTTCCATTATTGGTATATTTGATTTACTAGTAAGTCCCTAGTAAAATGCACTAGAGGTGCCCAGGGCATGTAAATCAAATGCTACTTGTGGGCCTGCAGCACTGATTGTGCCAACCACTTGAATAGCCCTGTAAACATGGCTCAGACCTGCCACTGCAGTGTCTGTGTGTGCAGTTTTAAACTGCAAATTCGACTTGGCAAGTGTACCTGCTTGCCAGGCCCAAACCTTCCCTTTTTGTACCTGAATGGCACCCCTAATGCAGGCCCTAGGTAGCCCCATGGGCAGGGTGAAGTGAATGTTAAAGGTAGGACATGCAATTATGTGTTTTACATGTCCTGATAGTGAAGTACTGCCAAATTCGGTTTTCACTATTGCACAGCCTAACTCTCTCATAGATTAACATGCGGACTGCCTTTAAATATCTTTTAAGTGCAGTTTCCCATTGGGAGCAGATAGAGAAGTGGAGTTTGGGGTCTCTGGACTCACAATTTAAAAATGCATCTTTTGATAAAGTTGGTTTATAGATTGTCAGTTTGAAAATGCCACTTTTTTTAGAAAGTGGGAATTTTCTTGCGTAACCATTCTGTGCCTCTGCCTGCCTGTGGAATCCACATCTGGGTCAGACTGACAGTTGGGCTGTTTGTGAATTCCCTCTAGACAGGGAAATCGAGCTGGAGTGTAGCCTGCATATCCTGATGAGTCTCCTGGGCTAGAGTGGGTAGGGAGAAACTGACACACACCTGAAAGGGCTGTGTCTGTCCTCACACAGTGCAGTCTCCAACCCCTGGTGTATGGCTGGAGTCAGCCCTGGCCAAGGCAGGATTTTGTCAACAACAGGGACTTTCCTTTGAAGTTTACCTTCTTCAAAGGCAGAACTGGGTATAAGCTGTGGACCCAAAAACCCCAGACTTTAATAACACTTCTGGATCAAGAGGAACATTTGCCAAGGAGAAGAGCTGAAAAGCTGGGGGAGGAGTACTGCCCCTTTGCTGTGTGTGCTTTGCTAGGTTGGCCTGCAGTTGCTGCTTTTGCCTTAGAGGGGGCAAAGACTGGTCTTTGCTGTGTATCCTGCTTGTGAAGGTTCTCCAAGAGCTTGGATTGAGCTTGTCTCCTGTTAAAAAGTCTCAGGGACAGCAAAGGCTTCACCTACCAGCCCCTCCGTTCACTTGCTGTGGACTCTAACTCACCAGTTGGTGCCTACTCCAGATTCTGGGCCCCTGGGAGTGAAAGCTGGTGAAAAAACAAGAAAAACCAAGGGCACCAACTTTGGACAATGCCCGGACTGACGCTGCTTCCTGACTCTATGACGCCACCTGCAACTGAAGAAGTGGTCCCCACTGAAGTGCGACGACCCCGACCGACATCGCAGGCCTGACGCTGCAACAGCCACTGGCATTCAGTGAATTTGTGAGTCCTGAGTGCTGTGCCACCGACATCCGTGACACCTGACTCCGCCGAGACACCTGTGTGCACTGACTTTGTGATGTCACTTCACTCTGTCTTGACCCACCGGATAGCAACCCCGCCGGAGCTTCACACTAATGCCGTCTCACCTCCACTGCTCTGCAGCAAGGATCCGACTCTTCGCACCGACGCCTCCGCTCCACTGCTTCGCAGCACTGGAACTGATGCCGCACCGGATCAAGCAACAGCTCGCTTCCCCGACTCCATGCACCAGCTTGTTTCCTCACTTTTAAAAGGTAATGTACCTGAAGGTCGTGCGACTCCGTGACCAGAGCCATTGGCATCAGATTGTCGAGAACGACTCTGTCACGATGCTAGGATAACACCAAATTGTAGCATTTGTGTTTCTAAGTGCCATATTGAAGTTTAATCTATGAACATTCATAACTTTGCTTGTGCATGTGTATGTTGGATTTTTGTTGTTGAGGTCTTATTTTACTCAGATAAATATTCGCTATTTTTCTAAACTGGTGTTGAGTGCTTTTGTGGTATTTCTCTGCGTGTGTGTTGGTGCAAATACTTTGCAAATTGCCTTTGAGATAAACCTGACTGCTTGTGCCAAGCTTCCAAAGGGGTGAGCAGGGGTTATCCTAGGTGTGTATCTCCCTACCCTGACTAGAGTGAGGGTCCCTTCTTGGGCAGAGTGCAAGCTGAGTGCCAACCAGAGACCACATTTCTAACACTGCCACATGGAATGGAGGTACTGGGACGTTCAGTAGCTTTTGTCCCATGGGCAGCCCAAATTCAGAGAATGAACACATTCAGGTTTTTTTGTAGTGCCTATGCAAAACACTGCATGCTGGATCGCTCCTGTTTGTAGACTTTTTCATCTTGAAAATCAGCATATAGCTCTGAGGATCTGCAAGTCAGATAATAGGAGCTTCATCCTCCACTCAGTCTCTAATTTCTTGCTCTTCACTTGGTTTCTTAGATTGAAGGCAGTTGGGGCTAGCAGACCCTAGGAAGAGAATTCAATTGGCCTTCATAATCTTATTGATATATCTCAACTCTTCTTTATGGGCGAGCGCAAAGCACTCCGTCCCATGCTGTAATCTCTCTTTGGGCTTCTAACCATGCCCATGTCACGTCAGTCACTTTCATTGGTTCGTGGAGTTGCCTTTTAAAATCCGCTTGCTTTCATTTGAGAAAGGCATGCATACGTCATGCCTTTTCCGGTGTTTAGCCCATCTACACAGCACCAGTAAACTACTGAAACCATTCGAGGCTCGATTTTTTCAGCATGATTGGACTACTTTATCTTTTTAATTCCCACCCAGCGCGATCGCGCTGGGGTTTCCATAGCACAATCGTGCTCGGTTTTTCCGTTTTCAATTTCAGCGTGATCATGCTGCATTTTACATAGCGCAATCATGCTGTGTTTTTTTTCTTGTAATTTGTGTGGCAAGAAAAGTCCAGTTAGGAGTTTACATTGCTAATTGTCACAGTGGTTGCTGCTTCCATGCACCACTGGCAAATGCCAGTGCATTAATATGAGAATTAACAGAAAAAATGAAAGTGACACACACTACACACTGTTTACTAACACTCCATGGCAGGAGCATGGTTTCTTTTCAGTTACAGTACCACGTTTTCTTTTCACTTCCTAGGATTCTTTTCTGATGCTGTAGAGCTGTCCGGGAACCAGTCGTAGAACCAAATTTCCCTGGTAAATGCAGTGTAGCAGTTCTGACGTGGCACCTGGTGTTTCCTTAATTAGCTCATGTGTCCTGTGATATTAAAATAATGATACAGTTTCCACATGAACACTTTTTAGGTCACTAGAACGCACTAGCAACTACAATCGTAATATGTGTCCAACAGCGCTGTCACTGGCATTTATTTACCTCTTTTACTCTTGTGTATACCCTGCTGGTGTTGGGATGATTGCCACATACCACTAAGGCAGTAAAAGGCCTCAGTGAGTTAAACGCTCAACACTGACACATGTGGTGATCTTCAAGGGACACATTTGGATTGCCTTCAAGCTTGGCTTCCTTCCAGGTTTCGCCAATTGGGTATTATTGAATTGTCAATAATAACACCTATCATCAACATCCACTCCAAACAGCAAAGAGTGGTATGAAGCGCTATCAAATGTAAGTTGTCATTAATGCCGGCCCATGATTTCAGAGCTGGATATATAACATGGAGCATCACAGAGGCAAAGGCTTCACAACATCGTTTTGCAGTTCATCAGCTTATATAAACCCACTCACATGCATGTGTAACATTCGCAGTGCTCCTTTCCTGTCGAATTGAATACATTCCTCATATTTATTCTCCTTTCCTGGCCGCCACTTAGAGTGTTCTTTTTTAAATCCCTTTATCACTTGAAAAGGCTTATTAACTTGTCTGTTAAAGCAGCGCAGTCCTACTCAACACTGATCACTAGTGCTTAATTCGTACTATTGCCTGGAGGTGGTGAGCACCGCACTAATTTTTAGGGACCAGGACTTGATTTTTCATCATCAGACATTGACCCAGAGCAACATGGAGAAAGGCAGAACACAGAGAAAGGATGACGTGGTAGGAAAACAGTGACAAAGGGAGACAGCCGAGTGAAAAAAGAACCTGCAAGACTGAGGAAAAGAGACATTGTAAAGTGATGAATGTAAGGAAATTCCTTCCTTGGCATGGTTACCCCCTGATTTTGTGCCTTTTGTTGATGCCAGTTATGATTAAAAGTGTGCTGGGACCCTGCTAACCAGGCCCAAGCACCAGTGTTCTTTCCCTAAACTTTACCTTTGTTCCCACAATTGGCACAGTCCTGGCACACAGATAAGTCCCTTGTAAATGGTACCCCTGGTACCAAGGGCCCTGGTACCAAGGGCCCTGATGCCAGGGAAGGTCTCTAAGTGCTGCAGCATGTCTTATGCCACCCTGGGGACCCCTCACTCAGCACATGCACACTGCCTCACAGCTTGCGTGTGCTGGTGGGGAGAAAATGACTGAGTCGACATAGCACTCCCCTCAGAGTGCCATGCCCACCTCACACTCCCTGTGGTATAGGTAAGTCACCTCTCTAGCAGGCCTTACAGCCCTAAGGCAGGTTGCACTATACCACAGGTGAGGGCATATGTGCATGAGCACTATGCCCCTACAGTGTCCTTAGACTTTGTACGTGCAGGGTAGCCATAAAGAGTATATGGTCTGGGAGTTCCATAATGGCTACACTGAAACCTCGAAAGTTTGGTATCAAACTTCTCAGCACAATAAATGCACACTGATGCCAGTGTGGGATTTATTGTAAAATGCACACAGAGGGCATCTTAGAGATGCCCTCTGAAAACCAGTCCGACTCCTAGTGCTAGGCTGACCAGTTTCTGCCAGCCTGCCACGGCCAGACGAGTTTCTGGCCACATGGGGAGAGTGCCTTTGTCATCTTTGGCCAGGAACAAAGCCTGTACCGGGTGGAGGTGCTTCTCACCTCTCCCTGCAGGAACTGTAACACCTGGCAGTGAGCCTCAAAGGCTCATGCCTTTTGTGACAGCACCCCAGGGCATCCCAGCTAGTGGAGATGCCCGCCCCTCTGGCCACTGCCCCCACTTTTGGCAGCAAGGCAGAAGAGGATAATGAGAAAAACAAGGAGCAGTCACCCACCAGTCAGGATAGCCCCTAAGGTGTCCTGAGCTGAGGTGACCCCTGCCTTTAGAAATCCTCCATCTTGAGTTTAGTGGATTCCCCCAATAGGATTAGGGATGTGCCCCCCTCCGCTCAGGGAGGAGGTACAAAGAGGGTGTAGCCACCCTCCAGGACAGTTGCCATTGGCTACTGCCCTCCTGACCTAAACACATCCCTAAATTTAGTATTCAGGGATGACCCAGAACCCAGGAAATTAGATTCCTGCAACCTACAACGAGAAGAAGGACTGCTGACCTGAAAGCTCTGCAGAGACGACGGAGACGACAACTGACTTAGCCCCAGCCCTACCAGCCTGTTTTCAAACTCAAAGAACCTGCACAGCGACGCATTTGACAGGGACCCGTGACCTCCAAGGACTCAGAGGACTGCCCTGAACCGAAGGACTAAGAAACTCCCGGGAACAGCGGCACTGTTCACCAACAACAACATCTTTGCAACACAGAAGCAACTTTTAAAGAACTCACTCTTCCTGCCGGAAGCGTGAAACTTCACACTCTGCACCCGACGTCCCCGGCTCGAGCTCCAGAGAACCAACACTGCAGAGAGGACTCCCAGGCGACTGCGACATGAGTAACCTGAGACGACCCCCTGCACCCCCACAGCGATGCCTGCAGAGAGGATCCAGAGGCTCCACCTGACTGTGACTGCCTGGTAACAAAGAACCCAACGCCTGGACCAAGCACTGCACCCACAGCCCCCAGGACCAAAAGGAACCAACCTCCAGTGCAGGAGTGACCAGCAGGCAGCCCTCTTCCTAGCCCAGTCAGTGGCTGGTCCGAGAAGCCCCCATGCCCTGCCTGCATCGCCCAAGTAACCCCCAGGTCCCTCCATTGCTTTCAATAGCAAGCCCAATCCCAACTTTGCACACTACACCCGGCCGCCCCTGTGTCGCTGAGTGTGTGTTTTGTGTGCCTGTTTGTGGCTCTCCCAGTGCTCTACAAAACCCCCCTGGTCTGCCCCCCGAGGTTGCGGGTACTTACCTGCCAGCAGACCGGAAACGGATTGCCCCTGTTCTCTATAGGCGCCTATGTGTTCTGGGCTCTCCTTTGACCTCTGGACCTGACCGGCCCTGTGTTGCTGGTGCGGTGACTTTGGGGTTGCCTTGAACCCCCAACAGTGGGCTGCCTATGCCCGGGAGACTGACTGTGTAAGTGCTTTACTTACCTCAGAAACTTAACCATACTTACCTCCCCCAGAAACTGTTAATTTTTGCAGTGTCCACTTTTAAAATAGCTTATTGCCATTATAACCTATACTGTGTGTACTACTCCTTTATTTCAAAGTTCCTTACTTACCTGTGTGAAGTACCTTGCATTTTATGTATTTACTTCAAATCTTGAATCTTGTGGTTCTAAAATAAATTAAGAAAATATATTTTTCTATATAAAAACTATTGGCCTGGAGTTAAGTCTTTGAGTGTGTGTTCCTCATTTATTGCCTGTGTGTGTACAACAAATGCTTAACACTACCCTCTGATAAGCCTACTGCTCTACCACACTACCACAAAATAGAGCATTAGTGTTATCTAATTTTGCCACTATCAACCTCTTAGGGGAACCCTTGGACTCTGTGCACGCTATCTCTCACTTGGAGATAGTATATACAGAGCCAACTTCCTACAATGGAAAAAAGAGGCATGAGGTGCAATCAAGACTGGACAAACTTGGTATTCAGAAACCCTGGTGTTCTACAGTGCCAGTGGTGGGGTTCTGAAACAAATATCCTTTGTCCCTTGCACTTGTTTTGTTTTGCAGATCAAGCAGACTTGCCCACCAGTTCTCCATATGAATGAACTCATTTGCCAATACAACGACTCACTGATGCCCGCTACTTGCCTCTTCTAGTCATGTTCGAAAACCATGGGACACACCATCACTTATTAGGTCGAGCAAAGCAGTGTGCAAGCGCTGATTTTCCGAAGTGTTGGTATGTATCTGGGCTTTTAACAACACCCCCCTCATGCCCATCACTACCACTCATTTGTGGGCTTGCCCTTCAAAAATCCTTTGATGACATTGGTAAATGGTTTACATTTGTCCCTCCTTGGGGAGGGTTTGTTACCGCCTTGGCCATCGCCCCTGTTACATGGCTGATTGCACTTTTGCCAATAAGTTTGACTGCAAGGGAACTTCTTTTTCCTTTTGTGCGTCTCTTCACGCTGATACTAATGATGGACATGGCACTGTGAATCGGCTTGCTTATGTGAAACTGTATTACTTTTAATTTTTTATTTATGTGGCATGAAAAGTGCGATTAGGAGTTTACAACGTTAATAACTCTAATTCGAGCAAATGCGAGACCTTTTGCATTGCAAATGCTTGTTCTTTCTTCTCCTCTCCAAGTGCTTTTGCTGCGATTTGCAATTTAGGTTGTATATTTAGACACCCTAGTGACATGGTGACCCTTCTATGGTGTTTCTGTCTATGCTTAGAAGTTTTTGGCTATCTGGGTTACTAGTAGCGACTTGCCAAGCCCCGCTTATCTGGAAAACTCCCTGATAGTCGAAAGGGGGATCGTGAGAGGTCACCTTGTGGTCTCTCTAAAATAGTGGGCAGTATATTAGCACTTTAACCACTAGGTTTTAACCATGTTTTAATATGGGGTGAATATGCATTTTTATATTGATTTTGTTTTTTTATTGTATTTCTATGAGTCGGAAAAACATTTGTTGATGATGATGAAGTATTTCACAGGTAAATATAAACCCATTATTTGTATATACCTATATACCTGTAGGCATGCATGGTAAAGGAACATTTGTGGCAAAACTAAGTCACTGTAAATACTTTCGTTGTAAAGATGCATTCGTTGTTCCAGCATCACTGTAAAGGAATTTGATGTTAAGGCAGCTGTGTTTCCGTCATAAAACCAGGCAGAGAGATTGTGCAAACTCCTATGTTTGCCTCAGCTAGTATAATGCTTCTTCAGAAATGGATCATGTTCAAGTCTACGTGTACTATACATAACTATCTGCTTGGATTACCCCCCCCTCATTTACCTAAGAGCATGTTTTAAATTGTACCATGCCTTATAGATTCTCTTCTCAGTGAATACTAATCATTTAGTTGTGCCTCATATTAGTTGTGCCTCATATTAGGAAAGCGCAGACTGGTTGACAAACTTTCTCATTTTTAGCCACCCATCAAAGGAATTTCTTGCATCTGAAGTTGCAATGAATGACTCACTTTGCCTGTAGCAGGAGGAACAAAAAACTTTTAGCTGTGCTGGCCAACGGCAAGTTAAAATGGCAGGAATGCACCGTATGTACCTGATATGGTCCAGTCTTGTACTTTCAGCCGGTGCAGAAGTTGCTGGCAAGCACCAATGCAGGCAATCTTGCACGATGGTGCAAGGGTGTATGCGTTGTTGGCACAATTGTTTTTGTACAGGAAGGGACATCACCTTGCACAAAAACAATCAGAGGACGCAGCACACATAGAAAGAGGAACAAATTAGGTGAAATAAAGTTATTTCTCCTCATTACACCTTCCCCCTAAGGAGGCGCAGAGTTTTGCTGCATTCCCTGGTTTACTGATTCTTGGAAATCAGGAAATGTGCCAAACCCCATGGGTGTTGCGTGCGAAAACCCACCCCAGTGCCCGTGGAACACCTCCTTGAAATAGAATAAGGCAAGGCAATACTTTGGACTGCCTTGCCTTACTCCATATCTATGAAGCCATGCAAAGACAAGCAAGGTGACTTTGCCTCGCCTAACAGATATGATTGAGAGGCCTGCGCCACCGGAGCGTCATAAAAGGTGACTCTCCAGCCAGCGCAGGCCTCTTGTAAATGAGGCCCTTTGCTTTTAAATTTTGATTCCTTGTTTTTGTTCAGTTTTTCTCTTGCTACCACCAAGAGCCCACTCAGGGTGTACTTGCACGTAATAACTGTTGAATACCATAACTTAACCTTAGCACTAGAATATTTCCAAGACGAAATGGAAACATCCTGGCCAGTTCCTGCCAGAGTTGAATGGGTGCTTTGCACCCATGGGCCAGATTCGTAACTCACTTAAGTCTTCAAGACTTTAAAAAGAAGTTACAACTAGTGCCATTTTGAAATGAAGTAATTGAAGATCTGATTCTCACTAAAGTTAAATTCCTTTCCATTATTAAAAAAGCAGTTAAACACATAACAAGGAATATATTCAGAACTTTAGTATTACAGTTGCAGATTTCTGTAGATGCCTTAAAACATTTGCGCCTGTCACATATTCTGGTTGCACACTGGCATACCCATTCTAAAACCATAATGCAGTATTTTGGGGCTTGAGGCTCAATGGAGAAGAGCTGGGTAGCTGATTGGTCCTTAACATGTGCAGTACAAGCAGCAAAATGAAATGCTAAACTCACACCAACACACATACACACACCCACGCACACATACACTCATACACAAGCACGCAGGCAAACACTGGGTGTAGCTGAGCGCAAGATAACTTAGACACAATCACACTAGCAATGCACTCAAGTCATCATACAGTAGTAAATGTGCATTTTGTAGGCAACCTGCAGAGTGGTGACGAGGGCCGGCAAAAGTGACCTTGCCTCCTACTCACTGCTCCTAGCATGGGTTGGAGCGTAGCACACGCCAGGGAGGTTGGCTTTACAAGCAGGCTACTGCGCATCCGGATGAGTGAAGGTTTGGTCCTTTGCGGAGCCACACTCACGCACTCTTTTTGGACGCCTGTTGCCTATTATGGGTCCATGCGATCATAGATGGGACAACTTCTTGCCACTGCGTGCATAGGAAATAGGATTGGGAACATACAATGCAAACTACCAACAGAATAAAGGGTCCAACAGAATTAATCCGAAATGCCAGCATAATGCAAATTATAAAAATCCTCACACATCTCACCGCTAAGCACTGCATCACATAACACAAAACATGTACCTAGGTGATAATCAGCATGACAGGGAAGAATTTTCCACAAAGCCTGAAAGCAAAGACGACCCTCCTCCAACCATATGGTGTTAGTATGATACCCGCAGGGATACGTCCGTCTGTGCCCCATCTATGGGTAGCAAATGCTATGCAAATACCATATTACAATACCACGAAGGAAAGACGACGGTCCCAGAAGATGATGGGCTTATGAGGTACCTAGAGGTCAGGGCCGAGATCTGGCACTTCACTCTCAACACCGGCACTAATGAGACATAATGGTGCTTCCTGCCTAATTTTGAGATGAGCACAACTATGGTATTTAATAATTCAATATAGACTAAAATGACAATTCAAACTACTCCAATCCATTACTACGGTTTTGGGTGGCCTGGAATTGACTGCATTGTTACACTTCTAGCAGTACAGTGGTTAGTAGTTGTACTGGTACTGTGAATGGAAGGGCTGGCAGGGACAATGGGTGGTGCAGGCTGCAGTGGTCCTCTGAGAAGGGCCCTGACGCTTTTTTTCTAACAAATTAAGCACTAGTTGAGGTCACAGAGCCCACGATAGTGGTTCCTGAACACAAATCTTATCAACATCACTGAACGGATTTCCATTGGTTAGCAGCATCTGAGTTTGTGGGCCCCACAGTCAATGGCTACGTGACAAGGATTTCCCAAGCCAATCACATGGGACTTTTCCCAAAAATATATTTTTACATATCTGAATCATTGTGTGCACCTGGATGCAACAAACTTTGGACCTGGTTGTGATAGTTACGAGATATCCTTAGTATTGGAGAAGGATTTTAGGGCCAGATGTAGCAAACAGTTTGCGAGTCGCAAATGGCGAAAATCGCCGTTTGCGAGTCGCAAACGTGTGTTTGCTATGCAGAAATGCATTTTGCGAGTCTGAACCGACTCGCAAAATGCATTTCAGAGTCGCAAATAGGAAGGGGTGTTCCCTTCCTATTTGCGAGTCGCAGTGGTATGCAACTCCATTTGCGAATGGAGTCGCAGTTACCATCCACTTGAAGTGGATGGTAATCCACTCGCAAACGGGAAGGGGTCCCCATGGGACCCCTTCCCCTTTGTGACTGGACCCCAAATTATTTTTTCAGAGCAGGTAGTGGTCCAAGGGACCACTACCTGCCCTGAAAAAATCAGAAACAAAAGGTTTCGTTTTTTTTTTTCTAAGTGCAGCTCGTTTTCCCTTAAGGAAAACGGGCTACACTTTGAAAAAAAAAACTGCATTATTTAAAAGCAGTCACGGACATGGAGGTCTGCTGACTACAGCAGGCCTCCATACCCGTGAGTGCCCATAGTCGCTATGGGGCCGCAATTTGCGACCCACCTCATTAATATTAATGAGGTGGGTCTTTGCGACCCCATAGCGACTCGCAGACGGTGTCTAAGACACCGTTCTGCATAGCAAATTGCGAGTTGCAATTTGCGAGTCGCTCGGACTCGCAAATTGCAAGTCGCAATTTGCCAACTTCCTACATCCGGCCCTTAGTCTCAAAGAGTGGAATCTCTAAGAAAATTCTGGGCAGGTGATAGCTCTGTTATAAAAGGGACTACAGTGGCTTTAGCCCCTTTTCCATCATGATCAACATGCTCTTTCCAATGAAATCGGCATTTGGGTATTATATAAAGAGTCGCATTGATTAGATGCAGAGGCAACACGGAAGAATTTACTGTAAACCAAGATGATTCTTGCTTGTGGTTCAGTTCTATGACATGCAAATGGATTTTCACTAGTGGCACTAAAGTGCCCCAGTCACACGAGTTAAAACACAGAGCACAACTATCTCTAACACAGGACAACTCTGAATTGTGTAGAATCATTCTGCAATCAAGTCTAATTACTATACAGATTTATCTTTCCTATCAGCAAATACTAGTTGTGCTCTCATCTTTCCAAATTTCTGACAAAAACTTATTGCAGCTACCTCTCAACACAAATATCATGGCAGACACTCGTGGGAGACGATAATCTTCCCAGATGCTCACTGTGAGACTGGGTATGCTCAATGGCATCGTGGGGATGATGGACATCGAAATTAAGTGCCTTCTAAACCGGAGTTACATGCTTCATTCCAGGTCCTGCTTCACTGGTACATACTGGAACTCTTAACTGGGGACTTCCTCTGACAAACATTGAGTTAACTAAAAACCTGTAAAGTCCCGTCCACCTTAATACTGTCGACTTAACTTACATGGGTTGCAGTAGACAACTCCCTTGGGCATCACTACATCACTCTAAACACAATTAATAAGCTCCCATCAAAGATGGCCATAGAGGCATCAGAGCTACTATTTATAAATACTTGTGAATTAGGGGGCACACACACAATAGCAAAAAATAAAAATCAGAAGAGACATCAACTACGTATAAAGGAATAATGGCAGGGTGGCACAACCACTGTGCTGGTCTTATGCTTTCGTCCCTTCATGGATCATACATTTAGCAATCCTCACTCACTGTTAATGTATAGGAGTCTGCCTATCCCTGATCTTGACCTTTCACTTCCCTGCCACTACAAGGCTGGGGCTGGACCTTACAGAAGTGGTTTGTCCACACAGTATTCATTCTCACTTTCATGAAGCACATTCAGAAAACTTAGAAGACAAATAAAGGAGGGATATTTGTTTCTTGGGAGACACGCTTAAAAAGTAATAGATGATTTACTTCAAATAATTTCAGACACTGCTAATTACTCCAGCTGCATTCCAATCCATTTGTGTGCGCTCTGTGACTACACTCAAGACACCAAGGAGCAGATTTAAGAGCCCTTGCACCTCCTTGCACCACATTAGCATCATTTTGTTTATGCTAATGCGGCCCAACGTGCACCAGGCATAATGTATGCAAGAGGGACTTCCCCCATTAGGGGAGCTGATAAAAGGGTGCAAAGAAATCTAAAATAAATCTTTGCATAATTTTTCTCTACATCCGCTCAGAGCAGCCGTTAAAAGGATGCACACCAGTGTTTACAATGGGCCTCAATGGGCTTTGCAGGATTAGCGTCAAAATACTTTACAGTAATCCTGCAAAGCTCCGAACTAGCATCCAAAATTAGTTCCCTAACTACCGCCCCGGTGCGGGCTATCTTTAATAGCCCATTGAGGCCCATTGTAAACAATTGTGTGCCTTCTTTTAACGCCTGCTCTGAGCAGGTGTGAAAAGTGTAGAAAAAAATGATGCAAAGATGCGCATGCATAATGTAGCACAAAGGGTTCCAAACTGGTGCTATGCATGCATTTCGCCACTTTGTAAATTTGGCATGGGGATAAGGCCATCTGAGTGCCGCCTTAGCCCTGAAAAAATGATGCTAAGGTGGCGCTAAATGTATTTCTAGGCCCTCTTAAATCTTAGTATGTTATGTAATCACAGTTTTCTGTCATGATCTTTAATTGTCATGACATACAACCCTTTGAAATGAATGAGAACCTTGATTTATCCAGTTGGTTGTCCCAGCAGAAAACCTGCTTTTACTTCTAATATTTATTGGAAATGTAGCTGAAAAATATTTTTCAACATTGATTCGATGAAACTGAATTCCTTGTTTCTGGTCAGAGGAATATAATAAGATTCACTGGGTAACAAGTGGAGATACCAATATAACTAAAAGCAGCTATTTAAAAAAAAATATGCACCAACTATGTAACCATGTGGATACTGACAGCTAAAGTGAAAGACTATTCCTGTGATCTTTGTAGACCCAGAGGAAACCTTGTAGTATCATGTTGAAAATGGGGTCTCTGCTTGGCAGTCAGTTTGCACTCTGTCCAAGCAAAGACCCTCACTCTAGTCAGGGCAATGGAGATACACACTTAGGATACCCCCTGTTCACCACCTTGGTAGCTTGGCACAAGCAGTCAGGCTTTTCTCAAAGGCAATGTGTAAAGTATTTGTACAATCACACACAGTAACACAGTGCAAGCACCAGGACTCATGACCAGGTTAGATGCATAGCCATTATTTATCTGAGTAAAACAAGACCAAAACAACAAAAATGCAACATACACAAGCAGAATTTTTAAAGATTATACTTCAAGATAGTGCTTAAAATTTCAAATGCTTCGAATTGGTGGTATCACAACATCGTGATGGAGTCACTCCCAATATCCAACGCCAATGGCACCGGTCACGGAGTCACATGAACCCCCAGGTACAGTACCTTGTGAAAAGGGGGAAACAGGCCGGTGCACGAAATCGGATAATCGAAGCGTCACTGGATCCGATGCGGCATTGGTTTCGGTGCTGCGGAGCGGAGGCATCAGTGTGAGGTGTCTAGTCCTTGCTGCGGAGATGCGACCTCACTGGGTTGTGGTCTTGCCACGAGCCTGTAGGCACCGCAACGGAGTCAGGTGTCACAGATGTTAGTGGCAATGCACTTCAGAACTCATGGAGTCGTGGACTTTGGTGAGGCTGTGGCAGCGTCGGGCCTGCGGGGTCAAGGTCTTCGCACTCCAGCAGGGACCACGGCTTCAATTGCAGGCGGTGTCATGGGATCCGGCAGCGGCGTCAGTCTGGGGGTCGTCTGAAGTTGGTGCACTTGGTGTTCTTGTTTTTTCACAGACATTCACTCCCCAGTGCTTAGAAACTGGGATAGGCGCCACTTGGCGAGTTAGAGTCCACAGCAAGTGAACCCAGAAGCTGGTAGGTGAAGTCTTTGCTGTCCCAGAGACTTCTTAACAGAAAGCAAGCTTAGTCCAAGCCTTTGGAATATCTTCTCAAGCAGGATACACAGCAAAGTCCAGGTGTTGCCCTCTCTAAGGCAGAAGCATCAACTGCAGGCCAACCTAGAAAAGCACACACAGCAAAGGGGCAGTACTCCTCCTCCAACTCTTCAGCTTTTCTCCTTGGCAGAGGTTACCCTTGATCCAGAAGTGTTAAAAAAATCTGGGATTTCTTTGTGTCATTGTCTATTGGAGATTCAAAAACAGACCAACTGTGAGTCTGACTCAGACAGGGAATAAACAAGCTGGCAGAGACACAGAATGGTTTAAGCAACAAAATGCCCACTTTCTAAAAGTGGCATTTTCAAACTGTCAATCTAAAAAACAACTTTACCAAAAGATGTATTTTTAAATTGTGAGTTCGGAGACCTCAAATGCCAGATCTCCATCTGCTCCCAAAGGGAAACTGCACTTAAAAGACATTTAAAGGCAGCCCCCTGGTTAAACTATGAGAGAGATAGGCCTTGCAACAGTGAAAACCACATTTGGCAGTATTTCACTGTCAGGACATGTTAAACACATCTGTACATGTCCTACCTTCAACATACACTGCACCCTGGCCCTTGGGCTACATAGGACCTACCTTAGGGGTGCCTTCATGTATAAAAAGAGAAGGTTTGGGGCTTGCAAGTGGGTACACTCGCAAGGTGGAACTGGCAGTTTAAAGCTGCACATACATACGCTGCAGTGGCCACTCTGAGCCATGTTTACAGGGCTACACATGTGGGAGGCACAACAAGTGCTGCAGGCTCACTAGTAGCATTTGATTTACAGGTCCTGGGCACCTCTAGTGCCCTTTACTAGGGACCTGCTGGTAAATCAAATATGCCAATCATGGAAAAGCTAATTACACATACAATTTACACAGGGAGCACTTGCACTTTAGCACTGGTCAGCAGTGGTAAAGTGCCCAGAGTACCAATACCAGCAAAAACAAAGTCCAGCACACAGTCAAAACATAGGAAGCAGAGGCAAAAAGACAGGGGAGACCACGCCAAGGATGCTAGGTCTAACACGTGAAATTGTAGGTGCTTTGCATTTACCAGGACATTGGGTACTCAGTTTGTGATGAAAGCGTACCTTCTGAGATTTCTAATCTCTCTACACAATTGCTTATCCAAGCAGTGGAGTTGTAGCTCAAGGTACGTGGTGTACAAATTAAAACTAAATGCAGTATAATACAGTATAATAGTCAACCAAAAGATGTTTTGAATAAAAAGTAGAACACTGCATTAATACATTTACATATAAAATATAGGTTCAGTAAAAATAATAAGATAATAAACCAATAAAGATCTAATACCACATAAGCAATGTGAAGTTTTCATGATGTGGAAGTGATTATAAATCCTGCTTTTACCATAATCACAGTGGGAACTCAGAAGGTTGCCGTCAGCTGCCAAAATAGTAACTCCTGAAACACTGTTTGCAGTCACTACAAAATAGCAAACACTAGGAAAATAACAACAAACAGCATATTTAAAAAGAACTGGCGCAGCATGGCACTGCGATGAAATTGGCAGCGCTGTGCTGCATCAGTTCTGAAATGCAGGGATGAGTTGCATTTACAAAAATACAACGCATCCCTGTGTTTCTTCCTGCGCCAATTTGCTCTTTCTATGTGTGCGACAGAATGCAGCATACATAGAAAGAGTAAAAACAAGGAGATATGAAAGACTTTGTCCTCGTTGCGCCATGCTAGTGCCACCTATGGGGTGGAGTTACATTTTGGCGCTGCCACAGATTTATGAATTCTTGTGAATCTGGGGCAGTGTCAAAATGCAATGGGTGTTGCTGCAGAATGCCCACAACACCACCCATTGCACATACCTTCCACGCAAAGTGATGCATGTGAAGGGGCCATATTTACAAGGTGATGTTAAGCCACAAAAAGTGGCTTAATGCCACCTAGAAAAAACGGCACAGTGCATAGTGCCACCGAGCATCACAAAATGTGACGCTCCTGTGGCACTAGGGGCGTGTAACTATGCCCCAAAGTGTATACATGATGCAATCTGTGGTGGAATAAAACAAGATTGTAGCACAATAAAATAAGTATCTCACTGTTTTTTGTTTAAATGTGATCAGACTGGGAAAGCTTGCCTTGCCTCCTAGTTTACGATTAGAGTGTATTAGTAAAGTAGGTATATCATAACCCATGTCTGCTACAAATACCATATCGATTGCTTTCCATCCAGAAGATGAAGATCTGTCTGGCCATCTCCCCCTCAGTTGATCTTGTTCCTTTGGGGGAAATAGTCAGACACGTATCAGACCCTTGGGGAAGCTGGGACATGTGTCTAAAGGGCATATGGTAGGACCACACAGAACCTCTTTGAGCATTTAGATCTAGCTAGTGCACAATACAGATGGAACCTAGGCCACTGGGAGTGACAATGCGTCTCTGCTCAGCCCATGATAAACTGAGGTTAATGGGCAATTGGAAATGGCAAATAGGGGCAGGCGACAGCTTTCACAAATGTTAACGAAGAAAATACTCTTAGGGAGTGTGCTTGCCAGGCATCATCACAATGAGATTGGTTGTTCTCCTCCTATCTCTGATGAGGGTAGTGATGGGTTTCTGGCACTCTGTCTTCCATTCTCTGGATTCATCGAGTTGGCTCTATGCTTCCACGGAGGCAACATTAGCAGCATTTCAGGCTAGTAGTGCCTGGGCAGGGCTTCAAGCTTAGTCTAACCTCTGAACAAATCGACAACATTCAGGAAGAACAGCAGCAAGATCCATGTCTGTCTCGTTCAATTACATATTCACTTGATTCGAGGGGTCACCAACGTGCATGTTCAGTTCTTGGTAGAGGGGCAATCACAATATTTAATACAATATGGCAACTAAGCTATAAGGATCTCCCATGTCTTCATGATGTGCTAGTAACAACAATATCTGTACAGATATCAACATACATTCGATATTTTACTCCTATTTGAAGCTTCCTAGAAATCAGCCTGGACATTCGTGAAGGGATAGTGATGAGGATCATTAATTAATAGTAGGTACTGTTGTAAATATTAGAGATGACTAATATATATGTAATGAAAACACACCCTTCAGGAAAACATACTCACCTGTGTGTTCTATAATAGGATCAATAAAACAACATAAACATTGGCTATAGCTTTTCATGGTAAATTATTTTCCCATAAGTCAGACCTGCATGATTTACATATAAAAGTGGCAAATCTATCAATGTTTCTTTGACACTTCATTTCAGAAACCCTCCAAGAGATACCAAATAGTCTTTCGAATCTAGTGTGGGTGCCAGTAATTAAGAACTGTGTGCTCTATTATATGTCTTCTTCAACAAAAAAATTAGGGAGACAAAGGGAAAAAGGTCCTGTACGACAAAACCTTTAGTGGTTCTCTTTATTTAGATGAAACCGAGACATCTTTCTGTGCAACCTTTTGATTTTTGTCCCTGCCCATAAAAATAAAAAACTGTTTAATGGTGGTAAAAGCAATGTATGTGACCGAGTATTAGCATGTGCTTAGAATTCAATAATATATTCTTTCTCTCAAAAGAGTTAAGCCGCAAAGAAATGGATACCACAGCTCTGCATCTTCTTCACTCATGAAAAAAGTGGGAGCGGATATCATCTCAACAGGAAAAGGAGTGCAATTTCGAATGAATTCTTGGGTAAAGGCAAGATTCTGTTTAATTTCCAAGCCTCTCTAGCTGTACTATTTGACATTAGTTTCTCTCCGGTAGGACTAATTATTGCGTCTAGTGCTATAGACTTCCTGCTCATACCACATACTCTGCAACAATATAATTGAAAATATATATAATACGAATCAGGTCACTTCACACCATCACTTGAGTTTTGGCAATGTCAATAGTTCCTCTCTAAAAGCACAGATTGTCTAAACGTTTTGTAGGTTCTGTTGTATCCTATTTGCAGAAGACAACACAATTATGTTTCAAATACACAGATTTACTATTTTAGGGTGACAATGTGTTGTTGCATATTTCTGGTAGGAACACGTTCACTCCACAAAGGCTCCTCCTCTTCTTCCACCACTCCCTTTCATTGTTGGATATTCCCAACATTTTCTCTCTCTCAACTACCTGCTGACAACCACCCACACTGTAAGTTCAGAGAGCAGGCACGCAGGTTAGTGAAATTTGCCACATCTGACATTTCTTTGGCGTATTTGGGAATATCCGGTCATGTGCACACTAATCTGGACCACTAGGACAGTAGATACAAACTCAGACAGCATTACATAATCATAAATCCCCTGAGAAAGCATGAATGTGTGATATAGGGTCACTAACCCGCCCACTAATGGGTTAAAGGATGTCCCGGCCGCAAGAGGGGAGGGCATCCTTCATCCTGGATATGCTTGCCCTGATCAGTTAGATGAGTTGAAATTTCCTTAAATTAAATCAAAAGAAAACTGAGGAAATTGAGGAGACAAATATACTAAATAAATAGTAAAACAGATACAAAAAATGCAGGGAGCGTTTTGGGATTCCATAGTGAATCTTAGGGGCATATTTATACTCTGTTTGCGCCGGAATTGCGTCGTTTTTTTTGACGCAATTTCGACGCAAAACTAACTCCATATTTATACTTTGGCGTTAGACGCGTCTAGCGCCAAAGTCCATGGAGTTTGCGTCATTTTTTAGCGTGGACACCTACTTTGCGTTAATGATATGCAAGGTAGGCGTTCCCGTCTAAAAAAGTGACTCCGAGGCATGTGCGCCGTATTTACATTCCCGGGCAAAATTCACGCCCGGGGGTGGGCGGGTCAAAAAAAATGACATACGGCCGCTTTTGCGCCGTTTTTTAGCGCCTGGAAAAGGCAGGCGTTAAGGGACCTGTGGGCTCTGAAGGAGCCCAGAGGTGCCCTCCCATGCCCCCAGGGACACCCCCGTCACCCTTGCCCACCCCAGGAGGACACCCCAGGCTGGAGGGACCCATCCCAGGGACATTAAGGTAAGTTCAGGTAAGTGTTTTTTTTGTTGCTTTTTTGTGGCATAGGGGGGCCTGATTTGTGCCCCCCTACATGCCACTATGCCCAATGACCATGCCCAGGGGAAAGAAGTCCCCTGGGCATGGCCATTGGGGAAGGGGGCATGACTCCTGTCTTTGCTAAGACAGGAGTCATTTCTATGGGGGTTGGGAGTCGAAAAAAATGGCGCAAATCGGGTTGAGGCGAAAAATTTGCCTCAGCCTGACTTGCCCCATTTTTTGGCGCCCAAACTCCATATCCCCCTACGCCGGCGCTGCCTGGTGTACGTCGTTTTTTTTCACGCACACCAGGCAGCGCCGGCGGCTAACGCCGGCTAACGTCATTGAATAAATACGGCGCCCGCATGGCACTTCAGTATGGCGTCAGCCGGCACTAATTTTTTTGACGCAAAACTGCGTTAGCGCAGTTTTGCGTCAAAAAGTATAAATATGGCCCTTAGTCTCTGCCAATTGAAATGGAGAAAAAAAACTACAATGAGAGTTACCCAATAGGAAAGCTCCGTTTTACTTGTGGACTGCATCTCTAACTCCTATATGTGGCTTTAAGAAGACAGAAGGATTTGATAGTTGACAAGGGAAAATACTGCTGGTAGGTTTAGAAGAAGCTGGGCCCCAACATCATCTTTACCCACAAAGAACTTTAATTCATCTACACAGATCCACACGTATTCTACTGGTATGTCTCATCTTAGCTCAGCTTGATGGTTGCCAGTCTATTCATCACTTTCAAGCAAAACGTGGATCTGACCAAATATTGCTTTCTCAAGTTTCAAATGGAAAGGTGGACCTGATAGATGATGGTAATTACCTGGTTCAGTGGAATCCAGAGTGGTGTCTTAGGTTTCTCCTATGCATGTGGAATATCTTCATACAAATCTGTTTAAACTGACCAGGAAAGGCTCTTCACTTTGGCTGGCCCTATGGGGGCTGGTGTAGCATATTTAACTGTATTGCTCTAAAAGTGATTGTCCTGCTTGTTTGTAATTTGCACTGCCCTTCTCTCCATCTCCTCCAAACATGAAGTCTGTTATGTTGCTTCTCAACTGGTGACCTGACAGCTGTATTTCTTCTTTCCAGTGATGATAATAAGCACCTTAATTAGGCGTGAACTTCTGGTCTCCTGGAAGGAAATGCAGGCTTCTGTACGAGCAGGAAGCATGAAGTAGAGTGACTATATACCTCTTAGTAGATTTGTGTGAAATATCTGTGTACAAAACAGGTGGCAACACAAAGGACTGCCACAACAGATTCCTTGTTCCAGTGGAGGTTTCAGCAGGGAAGCCAGGTGACAGAAACCTATTTAGGCCAAAAACCTTTTCAAGCACTACTCTCTGTCCATGGCAGGAAGGAAAACTACTTCCATAACAAGGAGTGGGATATGCTTTCTTTTCCAAGGAGGTAATATGAAGGGGAATATATAAAAAGGGATAGAAAGCTCCTGCAAGAGGAAGCAAGCTAGCACACCTTGAATAAGGGACTCTGTGAAGGTTTACTTTTAGTGGAAAAAGGAAGTACCACAAAATTAGGTTGAATTTTTGTCTGAAAATTGCCAAGATTGGTTTTAGGGAATTCTTCAAACACTAATTAAAAGAATGGTACTTCATTATTGCCCCCTCACTACATTCCTCGTCCAATAAGAACACATAAAGAAAAACAAACATTTTGCCTGACTTCTGGGAAAAGGAGGTAAAAAGGTCTCATTATCTCTAAGGGCACACAGCCACTGGAACTCTTCTTCAGGGGTCATCATGTTGGTTTTCTGTTCACTGCTGCAGGCAAACAAATGTAGACCTACTCCGAAGAAGATACAGCTGGCCAGTTGTGAGTGGAATGAAATGGACCTTGACAGAGAGGCCACTTTAAAGGAAGCTGTTGCTAGAGGCCTGTCTTGATGACCTGGGCTAAGTAAGGGAGACCAGGAGTGTTTTTTCTAACATCACAAAAACTTTGGAACTTAGTTATTTTTCTCACTTTTGAAGACCTGGACAAGGCAACAAATATCTAGTGGAAGGTTCGGTATAGCCAACTACATATTGCTGGTTTATTATATTCAGTGATTTTCATCCAGCATCTGAGGGTACTAGAGGTCCATCAAAGAAGTGCATCTGACACCTTGGTCCCCTCCTTGCCTGCAGCCTCCTGCCTTGCCTCGCTCTGACCAGTTTGGCACCAAAACTGACAGCTTTTATAGGAGCTCAGTAATAATGTATCTGACTGTGGGGGATTTTTGCTAGCTTCAGCTTCCTGCCTTATCCCACTGAAGGAGCAAGGGATAAAAAAAGTCTCAAGAACAAATCTTGACTGTTGTAACCTGCTAGGCTAACCTTGCCCCCACTCTATTGAAGGTAGCTGACATTCACAAATGCACTGGTGTGTTATACTTACAGGTCTGAAAATATTGACTTTCTACATTTCTTTGTGTGTAAATATGTAGGCATGTGAGTAAGGATAGACATCTGTGACTGTTGTTGATTTTCAGGGCTGCCCATGGAACTCTTTGCAGGGTGCAAGAAAGTCATAGACCTCACTGCAGTAAATTTCTGAGCATGCCATTTGTGAAGTGGAATTTTGGTGAAGCATCACAGAGCATTAGTAACTTGCCAGGATAGTCACGAGGACAGGGCGCAATTTGAGAATAACAATCATTTAAAATGAATGCCTGTATCAAAAACATGTTTTTGCTATGTCATACTGTTGTAAACACCGGCTGTCACTAGTGAACAGTATAATAATGCTAAATGTTTTCACCACTGAAGAAAGAAAGTCTGAACCAGCCTTTCAGCCTTGCAGGAATGCAAAACGGTGAACTGTAGTCTCAGATAAATCACACCCATTATGATATAATTTGCTTAAATGTATCACCAAATACACGTTTTGCTGACATTCTAACTGCTCAATACAAAATGAAATAGATGTGGCCTACCAACCAAAGCTGTCAATGTGGGAAAGAAGGTACCAGATCAGAGTTCAGCCTTTTGCTCAAAATCCTGTGAATCTGTGCAGATCACTTATGCCCTCATTACAACGCTGGCGGTAGGTGTTAAAGCGGCAGTAATACCGCCAACAGGCTGGCGGTCAAAAAAATTGGATCATGACCACGGTGGAAACCGGCAACACATACAGCCACTTTAACACTCCGACCGCCACGGTGGTAGCAACAAACACCACGGCAGTAACTGCCAACAGCCAGGTGGAAGACAATGTACTGCCTACCCCATTACAACACGCCCATCCACCAGCTTTTCCTGTGCGGTACCAACGCCACCAAAAGCACGACGGAAACAGTACATGGAAGGGAAACCACTCACCTCTCGACACTCAAGGAAGAACCAGGACATCATGGAGCCCGAGCTGCACGTCCTGCCCATGACGGTGTATCTTCTCAAATATCAGGAGCACCAACGGCTGCGACGACGACCACTGTGAATACAGCACCTAGTAGACAGGGGGGGGAGATAGTGACACGCACAGGCAACACGCAACATCCCCACCCCCACCCTCACCCCCAACACCATACACACAAACACATGCAACAACATTACATATACACCCCGTAACCCTCTGGAAGAACACAAGGACAAAAGGAATTTAGTCATATTAGTGTAATATTAGAATTCTAGAGAAATACGTTCATAAATAAATAAACAGTATGTACAATATTTGCAATATATACAAAATGAGGGACAATGTCCACAAAAAGTAGTCCGTGGCCCACTGGGCTATAACACATAGGCCAAGCCCATGTTTGACTCCTGCCTCAAAACAGAGATAACACTGCAGGGGCATCAGGTCAAAAACACACAGGCACCTCAGGGGAACGGGGAAGGGGGGGCACCTCAGCCGGAAGATGGTACAATGCCACTGCTCCTGGAGGGGGCTCCATGCCCACAGCGATGTCCTGGGGAGTGCAAGGCCACAGTCTCTCAAGTCTCTCCAGTGGGTGATTTGCCGACTGCTTGGTCCTGGGGAGTGCAAAGCCACAGTCTCTCAAGTCTCTCAAGTGGGTGGTTTGCCCACTGCTTGGTCCTGGGGAGTGCAAGGCCACAGTCTCTCAAGTGGGTGGTTTGCCCACTGCTTGGTCCTGGGGAGTGCAAAGCCACAGTCTCTCAAGTGGATGGTTTGCCCACTGTCTGGTCCTGGGGTGTGCAAGGCCACAGTCTCTCAAGAGGATTGCTTCTTCCACTGGTTCTGGAGGGGGCTTTGTGCCCAGTGTGCTTCATCCTGCCAAGGATAGAGTGAGTGGATGCCTTTCTCCACAGGTTCTGGAGGGGGCATTGTGCTCAGTGTGCGTCACACTGGGAAGGATACAGTGAGTAGATGCCTTTCTCTACTAGTTCTGGAGGGGGCTTTGTGCCCAGTGTGCTTCATCCTGCCAAGGATAGGGTGAGTGGATGCCTTTCTCTAATGGTTGTGGAGGGGGCTTTGCGCCCAGTTTGCTTCATCCTGCCAAGGATAGGGTGAGTGGATTCCTTTCTCCACTGGTTCTGGAGGAGGCTTTGTGCCCGGTGATTCAGCACTTGGGGGGTGTCAGGTCACAGTCCCTCATCTGGGTGTCAGACCCACAAGATTTGCAGTGGTCAGGGTGCATGATAGTCCATGGTGTCAGGGCTACTGTCCATCTGCCGGCGGCTACAGCTGAACAGTGGTGGTAGTGCCGTTGCTGATGAGGGTGCTGCCAGTGGTGGGGGGAGGCTCTAGCCCTTCTCCTGCAGCCTCAGACGGCTTCCCACTGGGGCTGCTGCTGCTGGCAATGGTGCTACTGTCAGCGGTGCTGGTAGTGGTGCTTGCGGCGGTGCAGGTGGCGGTGCTGGCCGTGGTGGAGGTGCCAGTGCTGCCAGTGGTGGGGGGAGGCTCCAGCCCTTCTCCTGCAGCCTCGGACAGCTGCCCAATGGCGGGGCTGCTGCTGGCAGTGGTGCTACTGTCAGCGGTGTAGGTGGCGGTGCTTGTGTTGGGGCTTGCGGCGGTGCAGGTGGTGGTGCTGGTCGCAGTGGAGGTGCCGGTGCTGCCAGTGGTGGGGGGAGGCTCCAGCCCTTCTCCTGTAGCCTCGGACGGCTGCCCACTGGGGCTTCTGCTGCTGGCAGTAGTGGTGCTTGCAGCGGTGCTTGCAGCGGTGCAGGTGGCGGTGCTGGCCACGGTGCAGGTGGCGGTGCTGGCGGTTTTGCTGGTAGCCACCAGGCCTTCACCTTCAGGCTCGGACGGCTGCAGTGCCTTGGCTGGTGTTTTGTGCCCCTTCCTGCCGTTGGCAGATGGTGGTGTCACCTTGGGTCTGGCAGCTGGAGTCTTTGAGGTGGCCTTGCTGGGTGGTTGTGGCTTGTTCCCCTTATTGGATGCTGTCCTCTTCTTCACCTTGCCAGGTGACAGTGTTGTTCTTTGCCTTGGCAGGGGTTGGTGGCACACTGGCTGGCCTGACGGGTGCCACCTTTGAGCCTCTGACGGCTGCAGGAACCACAGTGGACGTGGACTTGGTGGCTGAGAGGTGCTGGGCTGGGTATTGGCCACCCTGGCCAGAGGGGAAGGACAGGGGGTGGGGAGGGGCGTAGGGAACAGGTCAATGTTGGCTAGGAAAAGCTTCTTAGGGACATTGGGGCTGGAAGATGGTGAAGGTTTGAGAGTGGAGGAAGACGGAGTGGTTTTAGGAGGTGTCAGTCTGCTGTGTTTGGGTGCAGGTGCATGAGCTAGATGCTGTTGTGAGGTGGATGGCTGTTGGGTGCGTGTGTGCTTGCGTTTGTGTACTTTGGGAGGGGGGGTCACAGACACAGCGAGAGAGGACACAGGGGACGTGTGCATGGATGTGGGGGTGGTGACTGCCAGTGAGGGGTGTGTAGTGATGGGCGTGCTGGTGATGGAGGTAGTGGATGAGGATTTAGTGCATGCAGGTGTGGGTGGAGATGCTACTGAGAGGGAGGTGTACGAGGAGGAGGAGGAGGGGGACACATTGGAGGCAGTGGATGTTGGTGTGTCTGCATGGGGATGGTACTTGTGTGAGTGCCTGTGAGATGAAGTGCCGTGCTTGTGTTTGCCTGAGCCACTTTTGTGTGTTGATTTGGGTGAATGCTGGTCTGAAGGTGTGCTTGGGATAGGCTGGGGTTGAGGCGATTGGGACTGGGTAGAGGAAGTTGGAGGGGGGAGGCTAGAGACAGGGACAATGGCTGCCATCAGTGCAGAGGCCAGAGCCTGAAATGCTCTCTGTTGGGCCGCCTCGCCAGAGTGAATGCCCTCCAGGTATGCATCTGTTTGTTGCAAATGCCTCTCAGCACCCTGGATGGCATTCAGAATGGTTGACTGCCAAACAGTGAGGGATCTCAGGAGGTCAATAGCCTCCTCACTGAGGGCAGCAGGGCTGACTTGGGCAGGGCCTTAGGTGCCTGGTGTGAAGTAGATGCCCACCCTGCTGGGTGAATGGGCACGGGAAACACGCTGAGGGGCTGCTGGGAGGGCGGTGCTGGTAGGGGGGTGGCAGCTGTACCTGTTGTTGGGGTGGGCACAGAGTTGTCTGCCACCGCCAGGGAGCTTCCATCAGAGGAGGAGATGCTGTTTGTAGTGTCCCCTCCTGTCTCTGTCGTGGTGCTTCCGTCACCCTTCGTCCCACTGGTGCCCTCACCGTCGGTGCATTCGGCCTCTAGGTCCATGTGGGATGCAGTTCCCTCCATCGCCGGTGCCTCTGCTCCTCCACCAGATGATGCTAATCCACACAAGGACAGGGTGACAAAACAAAAAGGGGGGGAGACAGAGGATACCCTTGGTCAATGCCAGCAACAACACTACCGTTGGCGTACACAACACACATGTTCATTAATTTTTTCATTTTTTTCTTTTTCTCACTTTATTCTACAACATGTCCCCTTTACTGTATTTATGCTTCCTTTTTTATCTCTTATTTCCATCTATTTTTAATTTTAATTTTACTTTAATTCTCAATTCCTAACTTTTATATATTATTCCATTAATCTTTTCTATACTTACATATTCCCCTTTTCCCTTCATCATTATTATCATTGTCTATTAGTATTCCATTGTTATATAAAAGAGAACTTAGTACCTTTTGTTATTCACTCGGCTGATTCTATATAGTAGTTAACCTAGCCATTAATGTTTTCTAGTAAAGTGTACCTGTTACCTTAATTATTTCCATCCTTACTAGATAATATTGTCGACAGTACATTTCTATGGTCAGCTAAGTTCTCTTTTCTCTCTTAGCGCTTTGTATCGTTCAGGTCCTTGAACTATGCTTTGCGTCCCGTTTGAGATACGGGACGTCGGAATTCCAACATGGCGGCTCCAGGAGTCCGCAACGGTGCATCGCGAGGCCGCGGTCCAGTTTAGCTTAGACACCAATTAGCTAAACTATTATAACCCCGTGGAACCGCGGCCGCCGATGTTCATTGACCAGCGAGGAGTGTATTAGCATATCGGTGAATCCTTTCTCTTCACTCTGCAATACGTCTTAGGTTACCCGAGCTCGGAGAAAGCCCTTCTGGACTTCTCCCCGTTTCGGAAGACTTGTATCCGACTAATGCGGTACTTTTAAACAATTTTTAACAACTTTAGGCTAGCCTAACTATAACTATGTTTATATGTTTAGGACTATCATCCAAAGCCTCACTAACCTGGAGACTGAGAAAAGATCGTCGAATAAAGGCTATTAGTTCAACTTATCTCAGTTACGGCAGGTAACCAGAAGCGCTTATATATCTTTGCTTTAAAGTCCTTATTTCATCATAGACTCTAGAGTTAACAATCAATACTATTAAAATCTTGTATATTTTGCCATTTAGCTTCTCTCATTGGTGATGTAAGCATACACCTTTGTACTTATATATATTTGTTCACTGTTTTACATTGTAGCCAGATCATCCTCTCCTATTACACCAGATGGTTGCATGTCTTTATAAAAGATTAGAACAACTATATAATAGTAGTATTGTCTGAGCTTCCAGCCAAGACAACTCAAGTAAGTTAGTAAACATTTATCCTATGGAAGTAACCTCACAATACACTTGGGTGCATGTTCCCACAGCTATGAGACATAAGATCTAAGCACCAGTACATAGAGTACTATTCCACCCTACTTTAACTACTTCACTAACTAACATTATTAATACACCTATTGTTAGCTACCTTTCCTGATTTCTCTACCTACACCCTCTATCTGTCTTTTTGGTTTACCTTCATATATTAATATACATTTTTTCATTTAACTTTCTATCTTCTTCTTCTTATTTTTCTATTTTTTTATTCTTTTCTTTTTTAACTACTATTTTTATTGCTCTCTAGTCTCTATTCTACCTATATGTAGAAATATATATCCACATATATATATAAAAATCGAAACCGATAACAGCATCATTTGAGTACATAACCATATAGTGTTATAGTGTATAGCGGCGGTGCAGGTGGCGGTGCTGGCCGTGGTGGAGGTGCCAGTGCTGCCAGTGGTGGGGGGAGGCTCCAGCCCTTCTCCTGCAGCCTCGGACAGCTGCCCAATGGGGGGGCTGCTGCTGGCAGTGGTGCTACTGTCAGCGGTGTAGGTGGCGGTGCTTGTGTTGGGGCTTGCGGCGGTGCAGGTGGTGGTGCTGGTCGCAGTGGAGGTGCCGGTGCTGCCAGTGGTGGGGGGAGGCTCCAGCCCTTCTCCTGTAGCCTCGGACGGCTGCCCACTGGGGCTTCTGCTGCTGGCAGTAGTGGTGCTTGCAGCGGTGCTTGCAGCGGTGCAGGTGGCGGTGCTGGCCACGGTGCCGGTGGCGGTGCTGGCGGTTTTGCTGGTAGCCACCAGGCCTTCACCTGCAGGCTCGGACGGCTGCAGTGCCTTGGCTGGTGTTTTGTGCCCCTTCCTGCCGTTGGCAGATGGTGGTGTCACCTTGGGTCTGGCAGCTGGAGTCTTTGAGGTGGCCCTGCTGGGTGGTTGTGGCTTGTTCCCCTTATTGGATGCTGTCCTCTTCTTCACCTTGCCAGGTGACAGTGTTGTTCTTTGCCTTGGCAGGGGTTGGTGGCACACTGGCTGGCCTGACGGGTGCCCCCTTTGAGCCTCTGACGGCTGCAGGAACCACAGTGGACGTGGACTTGGTGGCTGAGGTGCTGGGCTGGGTATTGGCCACCCTGGCCAGAGGGGAAGGACAGGGGGTGGGGAGGGGCGTAGGGAACAGGTCAATGTTGGCTAGGAAAAGCTTCTTAGGGACATTGGGGCTGGAAGATGGTGAAGGTTTGAGAGTGGAGGAAGACGGAGTGGTTTTAGGAGGTGTCAGTCTGCTGTGTTTGGGTGCAGGTGCATGAGCTAGATGCTGTTGTGAGGTGGATGGCTGTTGGGTGCGTGTGTGCTTGCGTTTGTGTACTTTGGGAGGGGGGGTCACAGACACAGTGAGAGAGGACACAGGGGACGTGTGCATGGATGTGGGGGTGGTGACTGCCAGTGAGGGGTGTGTAGTGATGGGCGTGCTGGTGATGGAGGTAGTGGATGAGGATTTAGTGCATGCAGGTGTGGGTGGAGATGCTACTGAGAGGGAGGTGTATGAGGAGGAGGAGGAGGAGGGGGACACCGTGGAGGCAGTGGATGTTGGTGTGTCTGCATGGGGATGGTACTTGTGTGAGTGCCTGTGAGATGAAGTGCGGTGCTTGTGTTTGCCTGAGCCACTTTTGTGTGTTGATTTGGGTGAATGCTGGTCTGAAGGTGTGCTTGGGATAGGCTGGGGTTGAGGCGATTGGGACTGGGTAGAGGAAGTTGGAGGGGGGAGGCTAGAGACAGGGACAATGGCTGCCATCAGTGCAGAGGCCAGAGCCTGAAATGCTCTCTGTTGGGCCGCCTCGCCAGAGTGAATGCCCTCCAGGTATGCATCTGTTTGTTGCAAATGCCTCTCGGCACCCTGGATGGCATTCAGAATGGTTGACTGCCAAACAGTGAGGGATCTCAGGAGGTCAATAGCCTCCTCACTGAGGGCAGCAGGGCTGACTTGGGCAGGGCCTTAGGTGCCTGGGGTGAAGTAGATGCCCACCCTGCTGGGTGAATGGGCACGGGAAACACGCTGAGGGGCTGCTGGGAGGGCGGTGCTGGTAGGGGGGGTGGTGGCTGTACCTGTTGATGGAGTGGGCACAGAGTTGTCTGCCACCGCCAGGGAGCTTCCATCAGAGGAGGAGATGCTGTTTGTAGTGTCCCCTCCTGTCTCTGTCGTGGTGCTTCCGTCACCCTCCGTCCCACTGGTGCCCTCACCGTCGGTGCATTCGGCCACTAGGCCCATGTGGGATGCAGTTCCCTCCATCGCCGGTGCCTCTGCTCCTCCACCAGATGATGCTAATCCACACAAGGACAGGGTGACAAAACAAAAAGGGGGGGAGACAGAGGATACCCTTGGTCAATGCCAGCAACAACACTACCGTTGGCGTACACAACACACATGTTCATTAATTTTTTCATTTTTTTCTTTTTCTTACTTTATTCTACAACATGTCCCCTTTACTGTATTTATGCTTCCTTTTTTATCTCTTATTTCCATCTATTTTTAATTTTAATTTTACTTTAATTCTCAATTCCTAACTTTTATATATTATTCCATTAATCTTTTCTATACTTACATATCCCCCTTTTCCCTTCATCATTATTATCATTGTCTATTAGTATCCCATTGTTATATAAAAGAGAACTTGAGTACCTTTTGTTATTCACTCGGCTCATTCTATATAGTAGTTAACCTAGCCATTAATGCTTTCTAGTAAAGTGTACCTGTTACCTTAATTATTTCCATCCTTACTAGATAATATTGTCGACAGTACATTTCCATGGTCAGCTAAGTTCTCTTTTCTCTCTTAGCGCTTTGCATCGTTCAGGTCCTTGATAGGTATGCTTTGCGTCCCGTTTGAGATACGGGACGTCGGAATTCCAACATGGCGGCTCCAGGAGTCCGCAACGGTGCATCGCGAGGCCGCGGTCCAGTTTAGCTTAGACACCAATTAGCTAAACTATTATAACCCCGTGGAACCACGGCCGCCGATGTTCATTGACCAGCGAGGAGTGTATTAGCATATCGGTGAGTCCTTTCTCTTCACTCTGCAATACGTCTTAGGTTACCCGAGCTCGGAGAAAGCCCTTCTGGACTTCTCCCCGTTTCGGAAGACTTGTATCCGACTAATGCGGTACTTTTAAACAATTTTTAACAACTTTAGGCTAGCCTAACTATAACTATGTTTATATGTTTAGGACTATCATCCAAAGCCTCACTAACCCGGAGACTGAGAAAAGATCGTCGAATAAAGGCTATTAGTTCAACTTATCTCAGTTACGGCAGGTAACCAGAAGCACTTATATATCTTTGCTATAAAGATCTTATTTCATCATAGACTCTAGAGTTAACAATCAATACTATTAAAATCTTGTATATTTTGCCATTTAGCTTCTCTCATTGGTGATGTAAGCATACACCTTTGTACTTATATATATTTGTTCACTGTTTTACATTGTAGCCAGATCATCCTCTCCTATTACACCAGATGGTTGCATGTCTTTATAAAAGATTAGAACAACTATATAATAGTAGTATTGTCTGAGCTTCCAGCCAAGACAACTCAAGTAAGTTAGTAAACATTTATCCTATGGAAGTAACCTCACAATACACTTGGGTGCATGTTCCCACAGCTATGAGACATAAGATCTAAGCACCAGTACATAGAGTACTATTCCACCCTACTTTAACTACTTCACTAACTAACATCATTAATACACCTATTGTTAGCTACCTTTCCTGATTTCTCTACCTACACCCTCTATCTGTCTTTTTGGTTTACCTTCATATATTAATATACATTTTTTCATTTAACTTTCTATCTTCTTCTTCTTATTTTTCTATTTTTTTATTCTTTTCTTTTTTAACTACTATTTTTATTGCTCTCTAGTCTCTATTCTACCTATATGTAGAAATATATATCCACATATATATATAAAAATCGAAACCGATAACAGCATCATTTGAGTACATACCCATATATTCTTTCTTTATCAGATGACATGACTATGCGATCCAAACATATCAAGCGTTTAGTGTTCAATCAACCTTAAAATCTGGCTGCTAAAACTTGATCTTTATCGTATTATACTAATGGGAATGGCCCTGAAGAAGGTGACCTACAATCACTAGGAACACCAAAATGCGTGTAGGCCGTCGGTTCCCCCAGCACATCCTTGCTGTATCGATGCCACTCTGACTCGTTCTCTTTTTTAAATATAAATTTAAATATAGACTATTTTTGTATTAGACTATCACTTATATATATCTATCAGTTATCGAGTATTGTTTTTTCCTGTATGTATATATATTTTGTATTTTTTATTAATTTCTGTATTCATCTTGTTGTATTTGTATTATGATCTCTCTTCATTACATTACATTGTCTATTGTTGGGTAGTTCGAATGTGGTGTGCCTGAATTAGACTTTTTGCTCATGTATTTAGATATTTTCTATATTTTATGACCATTTGTTCATTCACATGATTTGATTAAAGTTTTTCACATTGTGACTTCGTTCCCTTTTCCTTGTGATTACTCGTCTTGGTTTAGCAGTCAGATATTATTATTTATTATTTATTTACCGACTTGAATTTATCATAATGTATGAATCAGTCCCTATACGGATTTACTTCTGAAGTTTATTATATCTTCAGATATATTATTATTGTAGCTCACGCCGTAGTTTTATTCTCACACTCATTTTTCCCTGATTGAGCTACTTGCATCTTTCTAGGGAACCCCCTTATAGTTATTCCCCCCTGTACGCCAACTAGGCCATGCACTACCAGTTACAATGCGAATCACCAGTTCATGGGGGACATGGCATAACGCCATCAGCTGCACACCTGAAACCCACAGGACCCTGTCCAGCAGTAGATGCCCACTAATACCATTGGGTTTGGAGTGCTTCAGAGCCTGCCCAACAAGGGACCTACCATCCCATGGTCGTCCTGACCTAGGGGCTCCCACAGTCCACATACCCCACCCAGGTAAAACCTTAACGCGCGCAAACTCATGAATCTGAATTTGTACTCACCCCATTGTGGCTGCTGTGATGCCCTCAAGCGCCAATCCAATGCCGGATAGGCACCGCCAGGATGCAGAACATCAGGGGTGTCAGGGAACGACAGGCATCCCTTCCTCGTTGGGAGGCCAGCCGTCTTCCTTGCCCAGCGGCACAGGTCCTCCCACCGTTTGCGGCAGTGGGTGCTCCGCCTGTCAAAGACCCCCAGGGTCTGCACCTCCTTGGCGATGGCATGCCAAATACCCTTTTTCTGATGGGCGCTGACCTGCAGGAAAAATACAGCAGTAAGGGGATTAGTAATACCGTCTGGACCGTCACACTCATGGCCCACCATATCCCTCCCATCCACTAAGGCACATACATTGACCACCATACATGCAGCACTCTGCCCAGGACACCTCAGCCCCTCCCTACATGTGGCTTACACACACAGCACTCCATACAATCATGGCCACATTGTACTCACCTGTTTGTTTGGAGGACCATAGAGTAAAGTGTACTGGGATAGGACCCCATCCACCAGTCTCTCCAACTCCTCCGCAGTGAAGGTAGGGACCCTTTCCCCAGACACATGAGCCACATGACACATGTCGCTTCCAGACACAGGTCACAGCAGCACTTGCAGTGTAGGTCCTTTCCTGTTGAAGGTCAGGTAGCAAGTGAGTGAAGAGATAGAAACTGGCAGTCACGTCCACGGCGGTGCGTACCGTCATTGCCTATGTACATCGCCATTGCCTCCTGGAACCCATAAGGCCCAATGATAAGCAATGCGAAGTTGCGCGGCGGTCATCGACCGCCTACTGCAACGGCGCACAACGCAAGCGGAATTACCTCATTTCCACTTGTCCCTCCTCACAGGTCAGGCAGCCGCCATTTCAGGGCGGCACAGGCGATGGCACCTAACGGAATCACAACAGACATTGGCACATCAACTGACTCTCGGATTCACATACCAGTTCTGTAAATGAAGAGATGCATCATTATAGTAATTGATGTGTGAATATGACCCTCTGCTCACCGTTTTCCTACCTAGGCTTCAACCGCTGAGAATGAATATGAGATGGAGACATCCTTCAGTGTACAGACCCCTGGTGGACCTTGCGACAATGAAGGATAGACACATTATCCTAACAAACAGACTTGATCGGGCCACAATCCAAGAACTGTGTGCCCAATTGGAGCCAGACCTGATGTCAGCTATCCGCCAGCCCACAGGTATCCCCCTCTAGTGCAGGTTCTGTCAGTGCTCCATTTCCTGGCAAATGGTTCCTTCCAAACAACAGTGGCCATGGCATCAGGGATGTCTCAGCCAATGTTCTCCAACATGTTGACCAGAATGTTGTCTGGCCTGCTGAAACACATGCACAGCTACATCGTATTCCCCCAGGTGGAGGATTTGGCCACAGTAAAAGCTGACTTTTATGCCTTGGAACATATCCCCAACATCATTGGTGCCATTGATGGTAAACATGTAGCATTCCCCCCCCCCCACCCAGAGAAATGAACAGGTGTTCAGGAATAGAAAAAGCTATCACTCTATGAATGTGCAGATGGTGTGTTTGGCTGTCCAGTACATCTCCCATGTGAATACCAAGCATCCTGGCTCTGTGCATGATGCCTTTATGTTGAGGAAAATCAGCATCCCATATGTGATGGCTCAACTCTAGAGGCACCGGGTGTGGCTAATAGGTGAGTCCAAGGTCCCAACCCAGTATATTTTGGTGTCTGGGTATGGGGTTGTCCCTAAGGGTTAGTGTGTGTCTAACGGTTGTCCCTCAATATTTGCAGGTGTCTCTGGTTACCCCAACCTCTCATGGCTACTGACCCCAGTGAGGAATCCCAGGACAAGGGCAGAGGAACGTTACAATGAGGCACATGGGCGAACAAGGAGGATTATTGAGAGAACCTTCGTCCTCCTGAAGGCCAGGTTCCGGTGCCTCCATCTGACTGGTGGATCCCTGTACTACTCACCCACGAAGGGGTGCCAGATCATTGTTGCATGTTGCATGTTGCACAACCTGGCCTTGAGACTCCAGGTGCCTTTTCTGCAGGAGGATGAGCCTGGAGATGGTCTTGTGGCAGCAGTGGAGCCTGTGGACAGTGAGTAAGAGGAGGCAGAGGAAGAAGATGTGGACAACAGAAGTAATATCATAGAGCAGTACTTCCAGTGACACACAGGTAAGACACTGTAACTTCACTTTTCTTTTCAGTTGGACATTGTACATGGCAGCATGATTTCCCAATGTCTATGACCACTTACGGTACCCTTTGGCATCTCTATTTTCAGATCCCTGTGCCCCACTCTGGCTCCTGGTATATTTACTGCTGCCCACTACGGGTCATACCAATGTATAAATTACTGTACATAAGATTTGCAATGTTTTCACAATGTTGTACAAATACATATTTCAATCAATTGACAGACTCCAGAATTGTATTTGTTCCAAGGGTGTTTATTTAAGTGGTAATAAGTAGAGGGGGATGTGCAATGGGCTGGGGTGATGGTGGAGGAATGTCCATTTAGAGTCCAGTCTCTTGGTATCACAGGTGCATTGTCTAATGGGGCATAGGAAGGGGAGCAATGGCAGTCCAAGGTGAACAGGGTGGCAGAGTGGGACAGAAGGGTGACAATCAAGAGTCTTATTTCCTGGCGGGGTTCTTGGCAATGTTCTCTGGCTTCTGCCTGGATTGCAGGGACCGTTTGTGGGGTGGTTCTCCTTTTGCAGGGGTGGGGGTGCTGGTGGCCTGTTGTTCCAGTGGCGGGGCCTCCTGTTCACTAGCACCGGCAGAGGTGGAGGGCTGTTCATTGGTGTGGCTAGTGTCAGGGGCCCGTTGTTGTGCCACTGCCTCCCTCATGGTGTTGGCCATGTCAGCCAGCACCCTTGCAATGGTGACCAGGATGGTGTGGATGTGTTTGAGGTGCTCCCTGATCCCCAGGTACTGTCCCTCCTGCAGCCGCTGGGTCTCCTGCAACTTGGCCAGTATCTGGCCCAAGGTCTCCTGGGAATGTTGGTATGCTCCCAGGATTCCTGCAAGTGCCTCGTGGAGAGTGGGTTCCCTGGGCCTGTCCTCCCCCTGTCACACAGCAGACCTTCCAGCTTCCCTGTTGTCCTGTGCCTCTGTCCCCTGAACCGTGTGCCCACTGCCACTGACCCCAGGTCCTTGATTTTCTTGGGTTTGTGGGGTTGCCTGGAGTCCCTGTAGTGCTAGACACACTGCTGATTGACGTGTCCTTGGGACAGTGGTATGGGCCCGCTGGGTGGGTGCTGTGGTGATGTTTCCTGAGGGGGTAGGCTCTGTGGTGGTATGGGACTGTGGCAGGGTAACCGACTGTCCAGATGTCCCTGATGGGCCAGGTTGGCCATCGTGATCCAGGCAGAAAGAGCTGCTGTCATCACTGTGGGCCTCTTCTGTGGGGGGACTGGATGTTGGTGGCACCTCCTCTCCAGTGACGCTGAGTGGGGGCCCTGTGGGGATGTAAATGCAGTGTTATTGTATCTGCGTGTGCCATCTTTTGCATGGGTGTGTTTCCCTGTATGGTTGTGATTGCCCTGTCAGCTTTGCCTTGGGTGCATGGTGATTTTGTGGGCTAGGTGATTCTCTCTAATGGGCATGCTGTGGTGATGGGTGTCCATGCAGGTCTGTGATGGGGGTCCAAGCATTAGTGTGGCATGCAGGGCTTGGTATTGGGATGTGTGGGTTGTGATAGTGGGGTATATTTGAGGTGGTGGAGTGATGGGGGTGAGGGTAGGGGTAGGAGTTTGTGATGGCATGCAGGTAGGGTGGGGGATATAGTAGTAAAGACTTGACATACCAGAGTCCAGTCCTCCTGCTACTCCTGCGAGGCCCTCAGGATGCATAATCGCCAAGACTTGCTCCTCCAATGTTGTTAGTTGTGGGGGAGGAGGTGGGGGTCCACCGCTAGTCCTCTGTACTGCTATCTGGTGGCTTGCTACCACGGAATGTACCTTCCCCTGTAGGTCATTCCACCTCTTCCTGATGTCATCCCTTGTTCTGGGGTGCTGTCCCATGGCGTTGACCCTGTCCACGACTCTCCGCCATATCTCCATCTTCCTTGCAATGGACGTCTGCTGCACCTGTGATCTGAATAGCTGTGGCTCTACCCGGATGATTTCCTCCACCATGACCCTTAGCTCCTCCTCTGAAAACCTGGGGTGTCTTTGGGGTGACATGGACGTGGTGTGAGTGATATGTGTGAGGATGTGTGGTGTGATGTGTGGGGTAATGTGTTGTTGTGTGTGCTGTGAGATGCGTGGATGGTGTATTGTTTATGGTGTTCTGTGGCTCAGATTGAGTGGGGGCTCCTGGCTTGTCTCTCTCTCTGTTGGCAATCTTTTGTTTCGTTGAAAGGGTTGTGGGTAATGTGGGTGTGTGTTTTATAGTGGTATGAGTGTGTGGGTGTGGTGTGTGTATGTGTGTCAGGTGTGTGTAGTTTGAATTGTCCAATGTGGTGTAGTTTTGTTAGTGTGTGTATATTTTGAGGGCAGCGGTGTGTACCGCCAATGGTTTACCGCCGTTGAAAGACCGCCGCGGTGATTTGTGGGTCCTGATTGTGTGGGTGTATTCCTGTTGGCATAACGGTGTGGGTTTTGGTACCACCAGTTTATCACTGGCCTTTGGTCTGGCGGACTTGTGTGGGTGTCTGTGTAGTGGCGGATTTTTCTGTGTGAGTCATAATACCCGTAGCGGTATACGCTATGGTCACGGAATGGTGACGGCCATCAGCATGGTGGTGAGCAGCATTTACCGCCAAGGTTGTAATGAGGGCCTTAATCACTTTGGGCCTGATTCCGACCCCGGCGGTCAAGGACCGCCGGGGTCGGCGGGAGCACCGCCAAGAGGCTGGCGGTGCTCCCCAGGGTATTCTGACCGCGGCGGTTCAGCCACGGCCAGAAAGGGAAAACCGGCGGTCTCCCGCCGGTTTTCCGCTGCCCTGTAGAAATGGGGATTCTGACCCCCATACCGCCATCCTGTTCCTGGCGGCTTCGGCCGCCAGGAACAGTATGGCGGTATGGGGTGTTGTGGGGCCCCACCCTGAATTTCAGTGTCTGCTTAGCAGACACTGAAATTCGCGACGGGTGCTACTGCACCCGTCGCACATCCTCCACTCCGCCGACTCCATTCGGAGCCGGCATCCTCATGGAGGGGTGTTTCCCACTGGGCTGGCGGGCGGCCTTTTGGCGGTCGCCCGCCAGCCCAGTGGGAAACCCAGAATACCCGCGGCGGTCTTTTGACCGCGCAGCGGTATTCTGGCGGTTCCCTCCAGGCGGGCGGCTCCCGCCGCCCACCGGGGTCAGAATGACCCCCTTAATCTCCTCTGCCTAAACCAAAAAAATTATCTGACCTTGTTTAATGTACACTTGTGCTCATGAAAAGCACTCTAAGGGGCATATTTATACTCCGTCTGCGCTGATTGACGCAAAATCAGCGCAAACATTGCCCCGTATTTAAACTTTGATGCCCGAGCCCGCGGACAACAAAATTCCACTGTGTGCGTCATTTTTGGGATGCTGCAACCCGCCTTTCGTTAATTATATGCAAGGAAGGCCTTCTCGTCCAAAAAATGGCTTCAACGGCCGTGCATCGTATTTATGCTTTCGGGCAAAAATGACGCACGGCCGGGAGGCAGAGCCAGAAAATGACGCACAGCCTGATTTACGTAAAAAATTAATGCCTGGGTCAGGGCAGGCGTTAAAATGGGGCAAACACACCTGTATTGAATCAGGACACACAGAACAAACAGCAGAGCAGCAGAGCAGCAACAGGGAGCCCTGGAGGTCATTTTAATCCAGCATGCACGCAGACGCAGAGCCCAGCAGCAACAACAGCAGCTACAACAACACCAGCAGGGACCCCAAAGGCAGCGCAGAAGGCAGGAGAGGATATTCCGCCCAAGAACAACCCTTCAGGGCCTCAGGGAACACAACATCATACAGAGGTACCGGTTGAACTGGCAGGCCATTCAGCAGCTGCTGCGAAACATTGAACAGCAGTTGGCCCCCACTTTGGTGACACCCCACACCATCCCAACAGAAACAAAGCTGCTTGCCGTACTTCACATGCTGGCAAGTGGCTCTTTCCAAACAACTGGTGCCCTGGTTGGCAGAATATCACAACCATCATTCTCCGCCTTTTTGCCCAAAGTACTGGATGCCATCATTCGACTGACACCCCGCCACATCTGCTTCCCTAACACACTGCAGAAGCAGCAGGAAACTAAACAGGGGTTCTACGCAATCAGTGGCTTCCCACACGTCCTTGGTGCAATCGACTGCACACATGTACACCTTGTGCCACCTGCTGCAACTGAACACCTCTACAGCAAAAGGAATCACACACATTACATCAACGTGCAGGCCATAGTCGATCACCAGGGATTGATCACCAACATCGTGGCTAAATATCCTGGGAGTGTAAATGACTCATACATCTTCCGTCACTGCACCATCAATCAACACTTCCAGGATGGACGGTATGGCAATGGACTACTTGTTGGTAAGTACAAAAACCTACATATATATACACTGCATATATATACACTGCACACCAACCCACTAGGACACACAACACATGCACCACAACAGCAACATGTCAACAGGAACACACTGAGGTTGTGACATCACAAGCCATGTTTCTTAACTCACCATTGAACCTGTCACACATCGGAAATTACTGTACAGCCCAATGTGAAGACGTCAATGAGTGTGGTTGCCTAAATGTCACCTTGCAAATTGTAAGTGTCCCAATGACCTTTACATTAATACATTGCCTAACTCTAAAGGTATGGGATGTCCAGGGTACTTTCATATGAACGTGCTAACAACACTTTCAATTTTAACTCTGCATGGAACTTTCATCTCACCCCCAGTGAAGACACACGGATACCTGTATCACAACTCACAATGCTAGGGAGGGCACACTGTACTGAAAATCCCAAAACATATTGCTGACAAACGGTTAGCAGACAAACACTTGTTCAGCCAAGGAAACAACACAATGCAGATGGTATAGCCTACAAGCATAGTATGTCACATTATTACACAAAAGAGACACAGACAACACAAGACGACTACTGCCACTAAAGGTCTTTTCAATAGTGCCAGCTACATCAACATGATCCCATTCAGTTTCTATTGCAGCTGATCAGGGGTACGGCATCCAGCCATGGATTATGACACCATTTGGCAACCCGAGTACAGCTGCAGAGCGTGCATACAACGAGGCCCATAGGAGGATACGCAGCATTGTCGAGTGGACCTTCGGCATCCTCAAGTCAAGGTTCCGCTGCCTCGACATCACTGGTGGTAGCCTCCTATATTCCCCCGAGATGGTCTGTAGGATCATCCTCACATGTGCAATATTGCACAACATTTGTGTCAGAAGAAAAATTCCCCTCCTGGAACCAGAGCCACACATGCCTGAAGAGGAGGAAGATGAGGATGATGGCCTGCAACAGGAGGGGGAACTACAGAACACAGCTGCTGGTATACGCAGGCGGCAACAGATTGTAAATAATTTCTTCTGAATATGATCACCTTCACCACTTTAGTTAACTAATGTAAATAAACACCTATTATAATCACCATATCATGGTCTGGCTATTCCTTTTTACACAGCTTCATCTCTACTTATCAGAATAAGAGTGTTGCCTCATGGAGCATTGCTGAGATACTGAGTAGGACACGGAGCATCCCAGAGCTTATGTGATGCCTAACAAACAATGGTCACATACACACACACTCTTAATGAAATATATCATGTACATATCTCCTTTGAAGGCCTATAGCAGAGGACCACAACTATTTCATACATACATGTTGAAAGCAAGGTCCAACGCAGCATGGCGTTTCTCACTTCATCAGATTATTCCCTCAGGATGGGCAGAGTATGATGCAATCATGGTCACTGTGCAGATTTCTCTAACTACATAGTATCTGGACAGTTGTATTGAGAAGCTACATTATTTGACAGTAGGGACATTCCAATTACCTACCGCGCAGTTGATATGTCACATTACCCAGAGACAGATTTGTGGTGTAAGTGCTATTTATTGAAAAGTTCTGTAGTGCTATATGTACATTGTCCATGACTGTGAGTCCATTATAGTGACATTTTAAATTGGGATCCAACACAAGGGTTTACCAAAATGCTTTTGTCATGCTGGGGTTGCTGTTTCAGACAGTGCAGAGGGACAGGATTTGGCAATGAGTAGGAGAGAGACAATCACTGGGCTGGGTGACAAGATATACAGTGGTTTGCAGAACAGCGCTAGAGTACAGTTGTTGCGAGACTGGCAAGTTTCAAAGCGCAAGACCTTGGTAAATGTCGGCCATGTGGCAGGGACTAGTGCTTTCGGGTACTTTTCCTTGTGAATGTGATCTGTTCCATGTCTTCTTCTTCTGATGTGTGTGTTGCCTGCTTTGTCCTTGTTGTTGTTGGTTGTGAAGGGGCAACACACACCTCAGTGTTAGAAGACGTGGAGTCAGACATCCCGGTGGCTGCTCCCTGTGAAGGTCTTAAGGGCAGTACTGCAGCAAGGAGGATCTGCTGGTTCTTGAGAATAGCAGCCACATCATGATGGTAGGCAGCCAGGTCGGCCCTGAAGGGTTCAATGTTGCATTCGTGTATGCGTTGACAGGATTGCTGTTGTAGGTGTTGGGTCAACTGTATTACAGCTGTGCTGATTTCCTTCTGGGTTTTCTGCAGTTCCTGCAAGATAGATGTTAGGGCTTGCATAGCTGCTGCCTGATCTGCAAATGACATCATGCACGAACGCACCCCCTCAAGGCTGGCTGCCATATTTTGCATCCCCACCCGCACCTCCTTGGCCAGCTCCCGCTGTACTCCAACTAGTTCTCTCAAAGCTGGTGCCAGTGTCGTCGGAGTCCTCAGCTGTATTGGAGCTGGCAGGTCTTGCAATTGGGGTGGGGGGTGGTTCCTCTGCGATGGCTGCTTGTTCTGTGCTCCTCCTTGTGACTGAAGGTGGGATCTGGAGGGTTTCAAGGACCTTTTGGATGGTCTCCTGGGGAATGTTTATCGTCTCGTCATCCATGTCATCAGGGAAATCTGGGACAGGCATATCTGCAGGAGATCCATCTTCCTCTGCAATGGAACAGGGTACAATTAGTGTGTCTGTGTTGTGACAATTTTGACGTGACGTGCCTGCCTTTTGATGAATTCACTTTGTGATCTTGTTTTGTATTAATATCTGCAGTCCTTCAGATGGGCCTTGTTTCAGGCCTATGGCCCACCTGTGTGTCACATGTATGTTATTGAGTTATCAGACTTGTCAGCCTCATTGCCTCTAGCTGTTGCTTTATGCCAAATAGAGAATTGTCACCTTTTTGTCCTACTCGACCCTCCGTGTATATCCATTCTCATGGTGAAACCTTTTACTGGCTGTGGGTGTTCTGATGGCCCTGGCAGCACACTTAACTATCAGGACCTGTCCCAATCCCTGATCGTTCACATCCACTTAAATGTAATTGACATGTGGCATATCCTATGCATGGCAATGTTATGATCCGATATGGATGTTGACATTGTTAATGTGTCCTGCTGATGTTGGGTAATGTGTGTTACATTGGATTGCCCTGATAGTCGTATCAGTGTCCTATTTCGTCCTCTGACTGTGCAGGTGTATTTCAGTGACCAGTTACATGTGTCCCCTCCTCAATGCTGTTGTCTGAGCAGTATGACATTTGTGATGTTGCCTTGTTACCCAGGCACAGAATGGACCCTGACATATGCAGCATGGGTGTGTCCTTAGTGCTGTGTCGCTCCTATTGTTGTTTACATTGGCTGATGTTTGTGACAACTATGGGCATTGACATTTGAGTGTACTGGGGCCTTTGTCTTGTTTCAGGAGATTGTTGCAGATGTCATCCTCACCCCCTAATTTAGGTATGTATGTTCCATGGGGAAGTTACTGCCATTGGCTAATTGAGCTGCACACAGATCAGAGGTGGTAGTGGCAACTGTTGTTGCAGTTACATTGCAGTTGTCGGTTTGGCTAGAGGATTGCTAATAGGGCCCTAGTTAATGTAGGAGGTATGTTGGCTGACGAGTGCCAGGATGTCAGTTTGACGTAGTGGCCTTCTCTCCTGTCGTGGCTTTCCCTTTGCTCCATCGTTGGCATTACAGCATGCCCCCATGGGACTGTTGTTGGTGTAGTGTAATGGTGTGCCCCAGCTTATGTTTGTGCAGGCCACGCCCCCATGCCGTGCCCCTTTACCCATGCCACTCCATGTATATGATGACTTACATGCAATGTGTAGTAGGGATTCCTCCCCCCGGTTGCAGTTGGCATTAGTGCATTTCAATTCCCCATGCGACTTACCCTGCATCTGTGTTGTTTCCTGGTAGTCTGCGCTGTCCTGTCCTTGAATCCCTGTGACGATCTCCTCAGGGGTGACGGCTGCGACCATCTTCTCCATGTGGTCCAGGGGCTCCTGGTGTGCTGGACTCCCCCCTCCAGTCTGCAGTGCTGCCTTCCTGTTCCTGGCCATCTTTTCCTTTGTCCTGCGTTTGCAGTCATGCCAGCGTTTCTTGCACTCGATGACTGTTCTGCGCACTTCAGCCACACTGTTGATCTTGTCGACAATTTGTTGCCATATAGCCTCTCTCCTACTGATTGGCAACTTTGATGTGACAAACAGTTGGTGCTGGTGTTCTGTCACCTCTTTAACCAGGATTTCCTGCTCCTCTGCACTGAAGCGACACTTTCTTTTCTTCTTAAAAGTGTCCTGGTTCTTGTGTGGATCCTCCTGGCTGGTTCCTGGTCTGCTGTCATCTTCCTGGGGTCTGTAGTGGCATCTGGGATCCATTTTGGCTCTCCTCTGGTGAACTGGCAGTGTTTGCGTTTTTTTTTTACGCTATTACGTCAAAAAACTGCGCAAATCCGGTTTGCGGTGTCGTAAATCGACCCACAGGCATTTCTGCTGCGTTAACGTTGTTTTCCTTTACGACTTGACGCCGCGGGGTGCGTCAAAAATAATGACTCCCATCTGTTGTTTGCGCCGCCGTGCGTCAAAGTATAAATATGATGCCCGCACGGCGCACCGAAATGGCGTTAGCCGGCGGTAATATTTTTTACGCAAAACTGCGCTGGCGCAGTTTTGCGTCAAAAAGTATAAATATGGGCCTAAATACTTTGAGCCAAGTTCACACAATATAAAAACAGCCGACACAGAGCAAATGGACATTTGCAAGAATAAGGCATGTATTTTCGATCACCACAGGCATCTCACCTTAAAACCATTTAGATGCATTTGTCTTTTCAATTTTGAGGTCCAGTGATATCATTAGTCAAAGAGCTCTACTCTGCTGTTTGATCCAAAACATTTGGGGGCATATTTATACTCCGTCTGCGCCGATTGTGGGTCAAACATTTTGACGCACAATCAGCGCAAACGTTGCCCCATATTTAAACTTTGATGCCCGCGGACGACAAATTTCCGCCGTGTGCGTCATTTTTTGGATGCGGCAACCCGCCTTGTGTTAATTATATGCAAGGTAGGCGTTCCCGTCCAAAAAATGGCTTAAAGGGCCGTGCGTAGTATTTATGCTTTCGGGCAAAAATGATGCACGGCCGGGAGGCGGAGACAGAAAATGACACACAGTCCGATTTGCGTCAAAAATTAACACCTGGGTCAGGGCAGGCGTTAAAATGGGGCAAACACACCTGTATTTAATCAGAACACACAGAACAAACAGCAGAGCAGCAACAGGGAGCCATGGAGGTCGTTCTAATCCAGCATGCACGCAGACGCAGAGCCCAGCAACAACAACAGCAGCTACAACAACACCAGCAGGGACCCCAAAGGCAGCGCAGAAGGCAGGAGAGGATATTCCACCCAAGAACAACCCTTCAGGGCCTCAGGGAACACGACATCATACAGAGGTACCGGTTGAACTGGCAGGCCATTCAGCAGCTGCTGCGAAACATTGAACTGCAGTTGACCCCCACTTTGGTGACACCCCACACCATCCCAACAGAAACAAAGCTGCTTGCCGTACTTTATATGCTGGCAAATGGCTCTTTTCAAACAACTGGTGCCCTGGTAGGCGGAATATCACAACCATCATTCTCCGCCTTTTTGCCCAAAGTACTGGACGCCATCATTCGACTGACACCCCGCCACATCTGCTTCCCTAACACACTGCAGAAGCAGCAGGAAACTAAACAGGGGTTCTACGCAATCAGTGGCTTCCCACACGTCCTTGGTGCAATCGACTGCACACATGTACGCCTTGTGCCACCTGCTGCAACTGAACACCTCTACCGCAACAGGAAGCACACACATTCCATCAATGTGCAGGCCATTGTCGATCACCAAGGAATGTTCACCAACATCGTGGCTAAATATCCTGGGAGTGTACATGGCTCATACATCTTCCGTCACAGCACCATCAATCAACACTTCCAGGATGGACGATATGGCAATGGATTACTTGTCGGTAAGTACAGAAAACCTACTGACATACAGACTGCACAGAAACACTCTAGGACACACAACACATACACCACAACTGCAACATGTCGACAAGAACACACTCAGGTCGTGACATAGCTAGCCAGGTTTCATTGGTCACCATTGAACCTGTCACACATCTGACAATACTGTACAGCCTAATGTTAATACATCTGTGGCACAACATTTGGAGTGGGTCGGCTAAATGTCACCTGCAAATAGTAAGCCTCAAATCATGTTTTCTACAAAACATTGCAGAAGTCTAAAGGTATGCGATGTACATAGTACATTGATATCAACGTGTTAACAACACTGTCAAAATTAACCTGTGTATGAAACTATCATCTCACCCCCAATCAAGACACAGGGACACCTGGATCACAAGTCACAGTGCAAGGGAGGGCACACTGGACTGCAAAGTCCTAAACATACTGCTGACAGCCACTCACCAGCCAAACACTCGGTCAGCCAACAAAACAACACAATACAGATGGTACATCATATAAGCCCAGGATGCAACACAATACCACAAAAGAGACACAGACAACACAAGACAACTACTGACATGCAAGCTGATATTAATGGGCCAAGCTACATCTAAATTATCCCATTCTCTTTCTCCTACAGCTGATCAGGGGTATGGGATCCAGCCATGGATCATGACACCATTTGCCAACCCAAGTACTGCAGCAGAGCGTGCTTACAATGACGCACATAGGAGGACACGCAGCATAGTCGAGAGGACCTTCAGCATCCTCAAGTCCAGATTCAGGTGCCTCGACATCACTGGTGGTAGCCTCCTATATTCCCCTGAAGTGGTCTGTAAGATTATACTAACATGTGCCATCCTGCACAACATTTGCATAAGAAGGAACATTCCCCTCCTGGAACCAGACCCACACATGCCTGAAGACAAGAAAGAGGAGGATGCTGCCCTGCTACATGAGGGGGAACAACCAAACACGGCTGCTGGAGTGCGTAGACGCCAACACATCGTGAACAATTTCTTCTAAATTTAATCACCATCACCACTTTATGAACTATTGTAAATAAACACTGATAAGAAACACCACATCATGGTCTGGCTAATCATTTCTGCACACCTTTAGCTCTAACTATCAGAAGAAGAGTGTCGCCTCATGGACCATTGATGATATAACAATCAGGACACATAAAATCCCACTACAAATGTGATGCCTATCATACAACGGTCACATACACACACAATGTAAATGACTGACATCCTGTACAGTTCACCTTTGACGGGCAATAGCTGAGGACCACACCTATTACTCACATACATGTTGGAAACATGGTTCATTGCAGCATAAAGCACACAACTAAAACACCATCACTCAAGTAGGGGAAAACAGGCCTCATACATCAGGCAGTTTACATGCTTTTGCTTCAGGAACAGGAATGTATGACCAGACTCTTGGCAGCAGTAATTCCAACTACACACAATCTTTGCAAAGACTATCTGTCACTAGAGTTACACATAAGCAGAACATGCACAGGACAAGTGCCGCACATATGACAATCATCCAGCACATCACATCCCATCTACATGTCAGCCCTTTTCTAAAAACCTTACACACCCATGCGCCTGGTCACACCCCACCTGTCTGAAGAGGTCCCTGGAATACTAATATGTGTACCCTGAGATTCCGTCATCTACACACACACACTAACAAGAGTCATCCAGTGTGCCACACCCTTTCCTATGGTATACCATTGTCATAGTACTATCTGACTGCATGGACGTCAGCTCAAATAATACACTGGCTTGGAGTTTATAAGGCCTGGTATCACCTGTAGATTGCTTCCCGTGTGAAAGGTACTGTAGGCCATTTGAAAGCAAATCTCATCCGACAGGACTTGTGAGACACTGATGGAGGCCAGACCAGTGATCACCTCCATGCGCACCACCCAAATTTACATGCACCGTCCCTGCTGATGCCTCCAACAGCATAGATGTTGACATTTTGGCAAATACACCGTTAAGCATTGCTACTAATGTAGCCGTGTAACCCTGAATCTGGGTTCATGTGTCACCTTCAAAACAACAAAGGACATACACAGTTTGACATGTCAACTGTCTACTGCTCCCTCCGACCAGTCTTAGTCAGACCACTGATCATGTCACTTGTGAAAGAGCTGGATCCTGATTGACCCTGCATCCTGTCAGCCTGACTGACACCTGTCCGTGGGTCACCCTAAAGATTCCCGGTGGCCACATTTGGACCACACTTGCTGTACAAAACCTCTCATTTCTCAGAGGCTAATTTGTCATTTGTACATTGTACATTGTACATTGTATTGCATCATCTGACTTTTATTTGTACCATATTTGTTACAGTGCCCTTGAATAGCTAAATCATGCCCCATCCCTTGTCTGGGCCTCATTAATGCCTAAACTACAAAGTGTGACAGTGTACCTAGGCCATAGCCTGGGATGGTGTACGTGGGCTCCAGCAGAACCAGCAACCTCAGATAATGTTCATGAAAAGTCTACACATTTTAGGACCCTGACAGTTCACACGCTGAGTAACATTGTCCAAATAATACAGATGGCCCTTGTGTGGTGAATAGCAGCCATATTATTCTGCACAGAGGCTATGATGTTCCCAGATGCAGTTGCATCCACAGAGGCCAACCTCAGTACAAATGTTGCAATGACACATGTCGGATCCTGACACCTGAGACATTCTCTCACTCAGCACACCACGGTTGCCCAGTTGAAAGTCTCATTACACGTCTTCAGTGACAGGGTGGGACCATCCGCGTGTAGGTTCCCATGTCCTCAATGACTTTACTCACATTTATCTCCAAAGGATACTCAGTAGATACACGATTAGCTGCCACTAACTCATGATGAGACCTGGACGTAACAGTGACAACATACACCTTAACAGTTGATACAGGATCAACATTGGACCACACACATGAACATGACACCGCTGTGCAATTGACCACAGGAAATATGTGGACACGGGCTGCCTCGGATGCTGGTACACCACATCCACTGGAGAGGTGTGGCTCAGTTATATGTCATCAACTGTGGCCTCATAATACATCTCTGCTTCACCTTTGGCTCTCTGGCACAATTACAAGGTACCCACTTCATCAAGGCTTTTCCCTGACTCACTGTTAGAGTCGCCAACAAGTGCCTACGAAGAAGTTTACAAATATCCAGGACAATAGGAAGGTCCGACTTTGGGCAATTCTCATTACCAAATGTCAGCCATCCATCTGGTGCATGTTTTTCCATTTGTGGTGTCTACCTTACCCAAAACCTTGGTAGGCCACACAATGGATGTTGCCACATGTATGACTGACACATGTCCTAATGCATTTCCACATTGACTTGCATCTATGGTATGGACACATTGACTACACATACTACAAGCAAATTTACTATAATGCATCTTGTGATGCACACACACTGGGCCTACAACTACATTAGTGGCCACTGCACACACAGTGAGCCATAGGCATTGAGGTATCGTACCCATGTACGTCACACTGCTATCTTCTCCTGATGGCAAACATGGCCAAATTCTGCAAGACATATATGTAGCCCACACATTTGGTCAACTAGTGCATCAGCCAACCGTCAAACTCCAGCTAAGGAAGTAGTGGTGCATTGTCAGCTGCAGTATGATGTCTCACATATGAACATACACCACCAATCACCAAAATGGTTGCAAGCAGCCTATCACAGTAGTGTCCCAATTGTAACCTAGCATGAAGATTGAAACATGCCACTAAACCAGGTAATGCATTAAGGGCCACATGCATCAAAAACCTATTTGCTATTATAACATATGGAACTTTAAGAATTTGCAAGTAAATCAATGCTAAATGGTATGTCTGATTTTTCAAAAGTAGTAATATGGAAAACTTCAAATGGGCAAATGCTATTACTGATTTGCAAATAGAGAATCATACTCAATTTGCATCTATGGGCCTGCTGCCAATGGTTTAGTAGTACATAAATTGGGAAAACCATTGATGAATTAGCAAGTCAGGAACAGCAAATCCCAGGGTGCTGGGGGCCTAAGTCCCCCTCTGCTGCAGCCCAATTAAAAACTTTTTACGGACACGTGAAGGACACACATGCTTAAGGGGCATGGGTGCGCTACATGTCAATAGTAAAACATTTTTCTTCAAAATTATCTGGTAATTAGCACATGGTTACCACCAAAAATTGTTTAGGCGTCAATTGCATTACCTGAATGGCCATTTTTCAATTAGGAAAAGCTTAATACATATAATCACAAATTAGCTAATAAGGACACCCTATTAGCTCTTTCATTTGGAGAGTCGCAATTTGCAATTATCTAAATGTGTGCGCAATTATAAGTAATCTCCATTTTGGCCAATCCTTACTATTGCACTGTGAATGCCTTCCATACATCCTGAAAGGCACATTTGCTTTCGCTAAGCCCAGTATTTTGCATTTAGCACCGTTAGGTAAAGCAAATTTGCATGAATCATCAGGACATAAAAAATACATAATTTCGATTATGCGTCATATTTACACGCATACAGCTTGTGCGTCATATTTTTTGCCGCACAGGAGTGAAAATAATGCTGCATCCAAATATTATTAATAATTGGTAAATAATATTTGGATGCGGCGTATTTTTCACCTCTGGAAGTGAAAATTATGCCGCATCCAAATTATATTTACCGTCTATTAATAATATTTGGAGGCAGCATTATTTTCACTCCTGTGCGTCAAAAAATATGACGCACAAGCTGTATGCGTGAAAATATGACGCATAATGGGGAAAAATGGCAGCCATGTTATGCTGGATGTGATGTAATAGGATATCCTGTTTACAGAATCTGTACAGTGGGTGTACTTTCACTTTCACTTTGCAGTCTGTGATTCTTCTAGACTGTGTGGCTGTGTGCAGAGTGTTGTCCAGTGATTTTGTGCTTTTGTGTCCTGAGTGCTATCTTTCTTGTTGTTTTGTCATTTAAATATTGTTGTATAATACTGTCTGAGTGTGTGTTGTTTACATTTGTCCAGTCCAGTGGTGTATTTATTGTCTGTGGGAGTCTGTTGTGGGTACTGTTATATAGGGGATAGTTGGGCTCTTCTAATTGTTAAGTTTACTTTGTATTTCCTTAATCCTACTTTCCCCATTTTCGCCTTTCTTCTTTTTTTCCCCTACATTTTCCCCTTTTCTGTGCTGAGATGTCGGGTAGGCCATGTCTTGGCAGGATGGGTGAGGAGGAATTGGGGGGGTTCATATGGCTGGTGTGCCATTTCCTCCCACTGATGCTCGAGGCTGGGGGTAGGGTGATACAGGGGTATCACACTGAGGCCCGAAAAGTCCGGTGGGGGAAGGTGCGGCATCACTTGGTGCGTGTGTATGGGAGCCAACGCAATGACCACCAGCTGAAGCACCGCTGGGCTGACCTGATCTCCAGGGAGCAAGATCTGCTGGACCACCTGGGAATCATGATTGGTGGCCCTGTTGGTGAGTACAGATCATGTATATGTGCACAATTAAAAGCTGGGTAGTGACATGAGATGATTGGTACTCAATCTGCCAGATAAGTTGCTGACTGTGTGTAATGCTGCGGAAACATAAAGGGTAATTGATGCACTATGTGAAGGATGACAAATGCTAGCAGTCAGGCAGCTCATGCTCTGCAAACTTACAGGATGCTTGTTGCTTTTTGTAATTTAGTGCCGCCTTTGTGTCAGACAAGATAAACATTAATGAGGCAATCATGACTCTACAGGTCACAATTGCCAGTGAAGTATGGATGTACTAACATCATACCTACATATGTTGACGCTATAGCTAGACTGACCTTGGAAACCCTACATGATGCTGAAAATGAGTGCTGCCTTCACGTCAATTGATGATAGCAATGTGGCCCAGACATATGTCTCATGTGTGTCTAGTGAGTGTGTAAGGAAAGTGTTCACGGAAGTGCTATGCCTGTTAGGGATTAATGTGCTCCTTCATATTTTATTGATACATGCCAGATCTGGACATGAACCATTTTTGGAAAGGAGTCAGATGCCCTCAGCTAACATCTTAGACAGGTATTTGGTGTTTGTTGTGCCAAAATCCGTTTAGGGATGGCAGTCCAAAGGTATGGACTAGGGTACAAATATCTATGATTGTTGCCAATCACCATTGTTGGGACACATCAATTTATGAAACTGTAACAACATGAGGTATTGCCAAAGTCCCTGCCCCTCTGTACAATGTACCTATCTGTCACAAATGTGTCATGACCACATAGGCTGTTTGACAGGTCATGCAGTCCTCAAGTAACCAGCCTTTGGATGTCTCTCTTGGATGCACATGATGAGATGAATACACACCAATATTGTTGCTGCTCGCTAATGGAGGTGCATGTTAGCCACCACCTGACAGTCAGGGAGACTGCATGTGTGTAGAAGTGTGTGTAACTGTAGCAGGAGACCCATCCTATGTAAATGTTGGCCGTGAAATATTCCATGCAGTATGAGCATGCCTGAAAGGGTTTCATTACTTACGTCAGCTTACACATTGTTTTTGTTATTGAAATTGTTTGTCAGTGTACTGATTCTGAGCACATTCTTCCTTCCATGCTTTACAGGTGGACCGGCACCGTACACAGTGGGAGAGGTGGCTCGTTTTGAGGACCCCGACACCTACAGTGAGTGTTGACATGTGTGTTATGTTTTGTGTTTGCTGGTGATGTGTGATGGACTCCTGTGTGTAGAACACATTGCAAGGTGTGATGCGCTGCCCAATCATTAGTCTTGTTCCATTAGTGGGATTTCAGTTCTTATAAAATTTTGAGTTGACCAATGCTTATCCAATTGTCTGATCTAGGGTTTGTAGACCATTCCTGTAGGCCCCGCTATGAGAACTGGGGTGAGTCATGTGGAATACACTATTAACAATAAGAGTTGCACTGGGACTCGTCTCAGACTGAGTCTGCATGTCAGACTCACATTCTCCCAGATAGCTTCTGCAAATTGCTTTTCTGAAGACTGCTGCTTCCCTATTCACCGATGTACTGAGTACACTGTAGGTTGAACCTTCTGGGAGCATGTACTTCCACATGTTGTACTACAAGTGTGTGGAACTAGAGTGCAAAGGCCTAGGTGTGCATGCTAATCATGATCATGGGTGTTCTTGCTACTCTGTGTCTGTTGAAAATAATGCCTCACTGGAAGTATGTGATGTTGACCTAGGTCAGTATATTCTGACATGTGCGGGCCTTGGATAGGTCAAGGTTTAGCTGACTCTGATTTGTTGATAGCCCTTACCGGTGGTGTGTGTGTAGAGCCAAACACATGTTGAGCTTTCCATACACTCCTGGGTGTGCATGTAGTTTGGAATTGTTTGTTGTTCTCCCCCCCTCTCAAACACAGACATGGGTTTGTGAATAGGGTACCTAGGACTGAAGCTGCCAGTATGTGACACATACTTGTGACTATTTGAAAGTTTGTTTTGAACCTAGTGTACACACTCAGGTATGGCACATGAGTACTGTACTAGCAAACCCTATTACAAATAGCAGACCTTGTGGTTTGTGTTTATGATCACATACACTGACATATGTAGTCCAGGCAATAGGCGGAGGATGTGCAGCATGATTGTTAGCTGACAACTGTCAGTACTCTGATGGCAAGTTATTGCCAGTTGTTACCCATCATGTAGGTTTTGGATGTGCTATGTGTGAGATGACCTTTGTAGGCAGGCTTGCCATGTACTTCCTCTGAGACTTTCAATGATCTGTATGGTGATATGAGCTGATACAAGTACAGTAGATGTATTGTCAGATTGACCACTTGTGCTATTTCACACAATGCAGTTCCTATGGCAAATAGTTGCCCTTTGTCTTCACAGCTGCAAACATGACACCCGCCCAGAAGCATGAATTTGAGAGGCGGGCCATGAGGTACAGACACATCCTGCAGGTGCAGTCGGGATTCCGAAGGATGGCCCGTACATACCAGTCAGATCGGGCCTCCAGAGCATGGTGGGCTTCACCACAGGGTGGCCCAACGTTGCCCACCACAGCCACTACCACCACAACCACCGGTTCTCCCAGGTGGCCCCACCCACAGTGGGGACAGTTGTCCCTACATCTGCAGCACACCCAGGCCCCAGCAGTGTGACAGCTGCAGGACAGTCCAGTGGGCTAGGCTCCACACGGCCACAGAGCACCTCGGCCGGGACACAAACGGCACCAGCACCAACAGTAGACCCAGCGGCATTCCAGGCTTTGGAACATAAGATGGACCGAGTTTTGAGGAGGGTGAACAATCTTACCCAGGATGTCAGCTACATAAAGAGGTGGGTCAAATCGATCAGGCGGACCCTCCGGAGGGCCAACCTCTAGAAATATCTTTCTTGCAATGGACATGATTTCCTCCCCTCCCTCCTCTTTCCTTGTTCTCATGATTAGTGGGCTTGGGGGATTAGTGTTAGGTTAGTATAGGATGTTAGTTTGGTTAGTGTTAGGGAGGGGGGTGGGGGGTTCTGATTCTTTCTACTTTTACTTATTAAGTGTGTGTTAGGCAATGTTGGGGTTCCTGTGTGTTTCATTAAAAAACCATATATATATGATTGTTTAGGATAGTATAGTATGTGTTGTCCTCCATGTGTCCTGTCTCATAATGGTGGGTGTGGGGTTGATGTTTAGAACGTTTCGTTACATGTGATGAGTAAGTTTAGCTTAGGTTAGTTAGGGACAGTTGTGGGTAATGAGTAGTCAGGTTAGATTAGGGTAGGTATGACTTTTCCCTTAGTTTCCTCTTGTGTGATTAGTTTTTAATAAATATATAGATAACCCTTTACATTATGTGTTAACTGCTACTTGATCATGGCCTTGGCATCAGTGTAGATGATTGTTGTTCTATGACATTTGTGTCCTATGCTACAAACAAGTACAAACTGAGGTGTAAAATGGCAGCTACCCCAGAGCTACCTTGGTAAGAATCCACCATTTGTTTGAACCACCAATCACAGTTGACATGGATCACAAAGTATTTTTGTTGATGAGTATGTTTTCTACGTCACAAAGTGTGCTTCCAGACTTGGTATTGGGGGGACAGTTTTAGGTCTGACTGCAGTGTGATGTTCAGGGACCCCTTCTAAGATGAGTTCTTGTAAACACTCTTGTCTTCTTGTCTTCATGACTCACATAGATCATTTGTGTCACTATTCAGCATGATTACCTATTTGGATGTTAACTCAGAAAGCTTAATTCATGCAGTGTTTTGTAGTGTTTGCTTAGATTAGACTGCACAGTTATATGTGTTAGTATTGCATGGTAACAACATTTATCAGCCACTATTAGTTGACTTTGAAATCCCTTGAGGAAGCATTATTCTGTCCAACATAGCATGATGGTGTGTGGGTTCTCACTTCATCAGTTATTCTCCTCAAGATGGGCAGGCTATAATGCAATCCTGCCCACTGTGCAGATGTATCTGACTACATGATGTCAGGACAGTTGTATTGACAAGCTACATGATTTGAACACAGGCACATTTGTGTTATCTACGGCACAGTTGATGTGTCACATTACACAGAGACATATTTGTTGTGCAAGTGCTATTTATTGAAAAGTGCTGTAGTGCAATATGTACATTGTCCATGTTTGATGAGTCCGTTCTAGTGAAATCTTACATTGTGATCCTACAGAAGGGGTGTAGGTTATGCTACTGACATGCTGGGGTGATGTTACAGACAGTGCAGAGGGACAGGATTTGCCGATTAGTAGGAGAGAGACATGCACTGGGCATGCTGACAAGATATACAGTGGTTAGCAGAACAGTCATTGAGTAGAGTTGTTGTAAGACTGGCATTTGACAAAACGTATGACCTTGGTAAAAGTTGGCCATGGTGCAGGAACTAGTGCTTCCGGGTACTCTTCCAAGTGAATGTGATCTGTTCCATGTCTTCTTCTGATGTGTGTGTTGCCTCCTCTGTCCTTGTTGTTGTTGGTTGTGAAGGGGCAACACACACCTCAGTGTTAGAAGACGTGGAGTCAGACATCCCGGTCGCTGATCCCTGTGAAGGTCTTAAGGGCAGTACTGCAGCAAGGAGGATCTGCTGGTTCTTGAGAATAGCAGCCACATCACGATGGTAGGCAGCCAGGTCGGCCCTGAGGAACTCATGATTGCATTTGTGCATGAAGTGGAAGGTTTGGGGTGCGAGGTGTTGTGGCAACTCCCTTACTGCAGTGTTGAATTCCTTGACAGTTTCTTGTAGTCCTTGCAGTATGGATTTTAGGGCTTGCATAGCTGCTGCCTGATCTGCAGATGACATCATGCACAAACGCACCCCCTCAAGGCTGGCTGCCATATTTTGCATCCCCACCCGCACCTCCGTGGCCAGCTCCCGCTGTACTCCAACTACAGTTCTCTCAAAGCTGGTGCCAGTGTCGTCTGAGTCCTCAGCTGTATTGGAGCTGGCAGGTCTTACAATTGGGGTGGTGGGTGGATCCTCTGCGATGGCTGCTTGTTCTGTGCTCCTCCTTGTGACTGAAGGTGGGGTCTGGAGGGTTTCAAGGACCTTTTGGATGGTCTCCTGGGGAATGTTTATCGGCTCGTCATCCATGTCATCAGGGAAATCTGGGACAGGCATATCGGCAGGAGATCCATCTTCCTCTTCAATGAAACAGGGTATAATTAGTGTGTCTGTGTTGTGACAATTTTGACGTGACGTGCCTGCCTTTTGATGAATTCACTTTGTGATCTTGTTTTGTATTAATATCTGCAGTCCTTCAGATGGGCATTGTTTCAGGCCTATGGCCCACCTGTGTGTTACATGTATGTTATTGAGTTATCAGACTTGTCAGCCTCATTGCCTCTAGGTGTTGCTTTATGCCAAATAGAGAATTGCCACCTTTTTGTCCTACTCGACCCTCCGTGTATATCCATTCTCATGGTGAGACCTTTCACTGGCTGTGGGTGTTCTGATGGCCCTGGCAGCACACTTAACTATCAGGACCTGCCCCAATCCCTGATCTTTCACATCCACTTAAATGTAATTGACATGTGGCATATCCTATGCATGGCAATGTTATGATCCGATATGGATGTTGACATTGTTCATGTGTCCTGCTGATGTTGGGTAATGTGTGTTACATTGGATTGCCCTGATAGTCGTATCAGTGTCCTATTTCGTCCTCTGACTGTGCAGGTGTATTTCAGTGACCAGTTACATGTGTCCCCTCCTCAATGCTGTTGTCTGAGCAGAATGCCATTTGTGATGTTGCCTTGTTACCCATGCACAGGATGGACCCTGATATATGCAGCATGGGTGTGTCCTTAGTGCTGTGTCGCTCCTATTGTTGTTTACATTGGCTGATGTTTACGTCAACTATGGGCATTGAAATTTGAGTGTACTGGGGCCTTTGTCTTGTTTCTGGAGATTGTTGAAGTTGTCATCCTCACCCCCTAATTTAGGTATGTATGTTCCATGGGGAGGTTACTGCCATTGGCTACTTGAGCTGCACACAGATCAGAGGTGGTAGTGGCAACTGTTGTCACAGTTACATTGCAGTTGTCAGTTTGGCTAGAGGATTGCTAATAGGGCCCTAGTTAATGTAGGAGGTATGTTGGCTGATGAGTGCCAGGATGTCAGTTTGACGTAGTGGCCTTCCCTCCTGTCGTGGATTTCCCTTTGCTCCATCGTTGGCATGACAGCATGCCACCATGGGACTGTTGTTGGTGTAGTGTAATGGTGTGCCCCAGCTTATGTTTGTGCAGGCCATGCCCCCCTGCCGTGCCTCTTTACCCATGCCACTCCATGTATATGATGATTTACATGCAATGTGTAGTAGGTATTCCCCCCCTCCCGGTTGCAGTTGACATTATTGCATTATAATTCCCCATGCGACTTACCCTGCTTGTGCGTTGTCTCCTGGTAGTCTGCGCTGTCCTGTCCTTGAATCCCTGTGACGATCTCTTCAGGGATGACGGCTGCGACCATCTCCTCCATGTGGTCCAGGGCCTCCTGGTGTGCTGGACTCCCTCCTCCAGTCTGCAGTGCTGCCTTCCTGTTCCTGGCCATCTTTTCCTTGGTCCTGCTTTTGCAGTCATGCCAGCGTTTCTTGCACTCGATGACTGTTCTGCGTACTTCTGCCACACTGTTAATCTTGTCAACAATTTGATGCCATATAGCCTCTCTCCTACTGATTGGCAACTTTGAGGTGACAAACAGTTGGTGCTGGTGTTCCGTCACCTCTTTAACCAGGATTTCCTGCTCCTCTGCACTGAAGCGACACTTTCTTTTCTTCTTAAAAGTGTCCTGGTTCTTGTGTGGATCCTCCTGGCTGGTTCCTGGTCTGCTGTCATCTTCCTGGGGTCTGTAGTGGCATCTGGGATCCATTTTGGCTCTCCTCTGGTGAACTGGCAGTGTTTGCGTTTTTTTTTTACGCTATTGCGTCAAAAAACAGCGCAAATCCGGTTTGCGGTGTCGTAAATCGACCCACAGGCATTTCTGCCGCGTTAACGTCGTTTTCCTTTACGACTTGATGCCGCGGGGTGCGTCAAAAATAATGACTCCCACCTGTTGTTTGCGCCGCCGCGCGTCAAAGTATAAATATGATGCCCCCACGGCGCACCAAAATGGCGTTAGCCGGCGGTAATATTTTTTACGCAAAACTGCGCTGGCGCAGTTTTGCGTCAAAAAGTATAAATATGGGCCTAAATACTTTGAGCCAAGTTCACACAATATAAAAACAGCAGACACAGAGTAAATGGACATTTGCAAGAATAAGGCATGTATTTTCGATCACCACAGGCATCTCACCTTAAAACCATTTAGATGCATTTGTCTTTTCAATTTTGAGGTCCAGTGATATCATTAGTCAAAGAGCTCTACTCTACTGTTTGATCCAAAACATTTGGGGGCATATTTATACTCCGTCTGCGCCGATTGTGGGTCAAACTTTTTGACGCACAATCAGCGCAAACGTTGCCCCGTATTTAAACTTTGACGCCCGCGGACGACAAATTTCCGCCGTGTGCGTCATTTTTTGGATGCGGCAACCCGCCTTGTGTTAATTATATGCAAGGTAGGCGTTCCCGTCCAAAAAATGGCTTAAAGGGCCGTGCGTAGTATTTATGCTTTCGGGCAAAAATGATGCACGGCCGGGAGGCGGAGCCAGAAAATGACACACAGTCCGATTTGCGTCAAAAATTAACACCTGGGTCAGGGCAGGTGTTAAAATGGGGCAAACACACCTGTATTTAATCAGAACACCCAGAACAAACAGCAGAGCAGCAACAGGGAGCCATGGAGGTCGTTCTAATCCAGCATGCATGCAGATGCAGAGCCCAGCAACAACAACAGCAGCTACAACAACACCAGCAGGGACCCCAAAGGCAGCGCAGAAGGCAGGAGAGGATATTCCACCCAAGAACAACCCTTCAGGGCCTCAGGGAACACGACATCATACAGAGGTACCGGTTGAACTGGCAGGCCATTCAGCAGCTGCTGCGAAACATTGCGTCAAAAAACGGCGCATATCCGGTTTGCGGTGTCGTAAATCGACCCACAGTCATTTCCGCCGCGTTAACGTCGTTTTCCTTTACGACTTGACGCCGCGGTGTGCGTCAAAAACAATGACTCCCACCTGTTGTTTGCGCCGCCGTGTGTCAAAGTATAAATATGAAGCCCGTACGGCGCACCAAAATGGTGTTAGCCGGCGGTAATTTTTTTTACACAAAACTCTGCCGGCGCAGTTTTGCGTCAAAAAGTATAAATATGCGCCTTGATTTTTGGGGTCTGCAATCCACAGATTTAGAAAAATGTACTTGTGATATCATGCATTTAGCCATTCATTATAACTATTAACAGTTATTTTTTAATAATGTATATTTTTAGGTCTCGCTTACAGGACATTGTATGGGCTGTCTGTTGCGAGACATATTGTCAACAAACGGTGGGTTTAGAATGAGCCCCTTACTTACCATTCATTGGCTTTAATGTCATTCACACATGCTTCTTAATTTTTAGCTGAGTGGGTTTTCCTTCCTCTTCTTGTGTTTGTCCCGCCCCTGGAGCATAGATGCATTCCTTGTGTCCTTCCACTGCTCATTTTTTAGGCTCTTTTTTTGTTTGAGAACCCCACGAGAGTGCATGAGTTTTCAAGCTGTCAATTGTGTTTCTTTTCCCTTTTCCACTCTATGAGGGTCATTCTGACCCTGGCGGTCGGTGACCGCCAGGGTCACCGACCACGGGAGCACCGCCAAAAGGCTGGCGGTGCTCCCTCGAGCATTCTGACCGCGGCGGTTCAGTCGCGGTCAGAAACGGAAAGTCGTCGGTCTCCCGCCGACTTTCCGCTGCTCGGGAGAATCCTCCATGGCGGCGGAGCGCGCTCCGCCGCCATGGGGATTCTGACACCCCCTACCGCCATCCTGTTCCTGGCGGGTCTCCCGCAAGGAACAGGATGGCGGTAGGGGGTGCCGCGGGGCCCCTGGGGGCCCCTGCAGTGCCCATGTCAATGGCATAGGCACTGCAGGGGCCCCCGTAAGAGGGCCCCACGTAGTATTTCAGTGTCTGCAAAGCAGACACTGAAATACGCGACGGGTGCAACAGCACCCGTCGCACCTTCCCACTACGCCGGCTCAATTCTGAGCCGGCGTCCTCGTGGGAAGGTAGATTTGCCCTGGGCTGGCGGGCGGCCTTTTGGTGGCCGCCCGCCAGCCCAAGGCAAATCTCAAAATACCCTCAGCGGTCTTGCGACCGCGGAGCGGTATTTTGTCGGGGGAAGCCTGGCGGGCGGCCTCCGCCGCCCGCCAGTCTCAGAATCACCCCCTATGTCTTGCACTCTCTCTCTTTCCCATGTGCTTCTGCCTTTCCCTCTCCTGTTGCTCTCTCGCCTACATAATTATACTCCCACCACATACTGCATTGCTCTCATGCCCCATTAGCTTACTTACCCCATGATACTGTGCTGTTTCCCCCCACCCTCCTGTTGCTTTCCCCCTCTGCGGTTGTCTATGATTCCACCTCCACGGCATTCTGTATTGCTTCCGCCCCCACATTCCACATTGTTGTTTCTTGCCTGTGTTTTTCCCTTTGTGGTTGACACTCAGAGAAACTGAGGATATTTGGATCTGCTTCGTCAGGGATTAAATTACCTGCGTGACTTTTGAAGCAACTTCACCAGGTAACAAGTACTGCAGTTCCACTTATATAGGGGTGCAGTGGCTTCAAGAGCCCGAAGACCTACAATCACAGCCTCAGGTACAACAGAGGAGGAGGTTAGGCCCTCGTCTTTCTTTTACTGAAGTGCATGCCTCCCCTCTCTGACACGTAATACCAGCTGTGCTCCTGCCTCCTAGAGATGATGTAGAGTGAGTGTCACAAATGAGCGAGTCTCTCGCCCCTTCTTTCTGCTCAGTAAGTTTTAGGTATGACTTCGTGGACTGCACGATTTTACAACCTAACAATTTTGAAATCTCAGATATGAGACAACTTTTTCCTGTCTGTAGACAAACGGCTATCGTCGACCACAGTCAGGACTTTAAGTGGGCCCACTCCCGCTGGGATTCAGACCCTGTAGTAATTATAAACAGACACTGAAACAGGTCTCTAACAGGCCCCATATTCATGTCCTCAAATTAAGAGGGAAAAACATTGATGCGTTCTGAGCAATTAACATAAAAAACATTGAGGGAATCCATGTCAGCAATTTAGCTCCTGTTTATATTTCATGTTTTACTAAATATTGCAATCCTTTAGAGTGTTTGCTATCTCTAAGCTGTTGTGTTTCTGTATTTTTTTCATGTAGCACATTACTATTGCATAGGGCATATTTTGCACTGATTACCCTACAGGTAATTATAACCACAATTCGGAGCTCTGGAGTTGAGGTTGAAGGCAGTGTCTCATAGTGACTCTCAGTGACCAGAAAGTTTTTCACAATGCATGGTCTTTCAAGCCTTGGATTTGCACTAAGCGCATAGAGAAATGTACTCTTATTCCAGTTGCAATTGTTATTCTAGGCAAATGTATATGCAGGGGGGACACAAAATATTAACAAGGTGAAAGTCAAAGAAAATGCAGTGCTTACAAGATGAGTTGGTGTGTTGCGTGGTTTGGGGTAGGTGAAGTGCATTCAGAAGAGAGTGCTGAAGAGGAGAGAGATGAGGTGTAAGATATGCAGCTGAAGATGTGGAGAGAAAAGGGCATAGACGTCTAACATGGAGTGAACATTACATGAGTGATTGAGACACTCTGAAGACTACTACCTCTTCCACAGCACTCTGAAAGGTTTAATTCACAGTCTCATATTTTCTGAATGAAAACATTTTGAATATTAATTATTTACAGCAAAATTATTTTTGTTACTCATTTATCTTCAACAGATAACAACAACTGACAAAGCCAATAGTCTTGGCTGGCATTATGTGTATGTCAGTATGTTGTATATCTGTTAAGTTAAATATCAGTCGGGTGAAAAACTATGTAAATCACAGAAATGTAGGTTACACGTGTAAGCCACACTCTTGGCTTTGTGAGTGCTTTGTTAGCAGTTTGAAGTAAATGGGTAACTACAATGATTCTTTTGTAGATAAATAGAATTGGTAATTACAAATGGTACAAATGTTACAATCACTATGTGTGCACTGGAGAGAAGCTAAAGATTGGACGAGCATGTAATCTAAACACTGTTATAGCCCCTGACTCACACTCTTTTCAGCCTCCACTTCAGAGCTCTCTGACATGCCCCACTAAGAAAACCTCTCATAAGCTGAACTCAACCAGACATCTAAATGCGACTCAGCTCACATGTAACATAGAAACATTTGAAAACCAAATTATTCGGCTTTTTAGAGCCAAGACCTCTTGGTTTTGCCGGTACTAGGTAAAAGAAGTTGCACTTGCAATACAAAATTGAACTAAAGCAAAGAAAGAGTTAACACATTTTAACAAATTGAAAGTCGTTACTCACACAAAATATGTAATGCATCTAGAGTAACATATCACGAAAACCACTGGCAAAGCCAAAAGGTTCCAAATGAGATGCTTATTGATTTAGCCAATGTTTTTGGACTTGGAGCATGGAGGATGATGTGATGAATAGCACCAAATCCAGAAAGTACTTAAGCATTGCTTCCAAAAAGCTTGACCTGGATAACTGTGGCACATAATGCGAGAGGCCTGATGATAAGGAGGTCCTGTAGGATGTGATAATGATTCTGGCATTTTGGGGAATAGCATGCACTGTTTTCACAAGGGGCCTCTTGTCATCAGGTCTTAAAAGTGTTGATCCATTTCAAGTGGGCTTCACCAGCTACATCCTGTTAGCCAGCAATGTAAGGCTTTTATTTTTCTAATTCTGTCCAACATCTGGTTCCCACATTGGTTGCTACTAACCTATATCTTTTTTATCAGCTTACGACCATGTACTGTGAGTTAATTTACTTCTGTGCTTCTTTCTTTGCAGGACTCTGTGTCTTCTGTAATTAAGGCAGCCAACGCACTGAGCATGAAAAACACTGCGGAAAGTGCAATAGACGAACATCATACTCACGTCACCAAGCCTACTGCTTCCTACTATGTGACATCACCCTATTCCAAACTTGGATGGTTTGTGAATTTTCCAACTTTGTACTTAATTGCATAGTTGCAGGAGCAGTGGAAATAGACACAAATCCTAAAATCATCTTTAGCTTTTTGGCTTGACAGTCCCATGCAGGGCCCCCACCTGACTAGTATGCACATTTATGGGAAGCACTTTACTAAAACTTGTGTTTTTATTCTAAGGTATGTCACCATCATTGTAGGTTGTGTGCAGATACCAGTGGAATCATCTGAGGATGGGATGAATACTCAAGCAAAACAGATTGTGTTTTGTACAGGGAGCGGACAAACTAAAGTGCTAAATCGAGTTTTATAGACATTAGTGAAGGTGAATATGGAGCGATACTTGAGAAATAATACAGAAAACCAAGTTGAGGAGATCATAAAATGTGAAGAACAAAATGGCCGGGGACAGTTGCAAGTCATTCATAAATACACAAAAATCTGCTTTTTTCTGTGATTTATCTATTTTATGTTGTTCCTTGGCTCACCAAACTATATTAGCGTTCTCACAATATGTCTTGTGTGTACTATATTACGCAGAAGATATCAAGGGAGAATGCCAGAGATCAACAGGGGAACAAAGATGTTTTTATAGTTTGAGATGGTAATTCTTTCCTTAGTGTATTGAAGAAGAGATTCCGTTGTAAGGCACCTCACAGAGGAAACTCTGGCTCTCCTGAAAGGTGGAACAATTTACAGCTTATGGGAGGCTGATCTGAGGGTACAAGCTGTATTACAGAACTTGAAAGGAAGGGGGAAACTACATGGTGAAATGTTTGCTGAGCTTTACATACATTTCTATTTCAACCTGTAAACCACAGTTAGCCAATGAAAGCTTTTCATGATGGGGCAATGAATGTCCTCATTTGGCATCTCTCAACACAAGAGCAATAATAGTATGCATTCTTTAGATTTGTAATGCAAATAGATAGTTAGGCCTAGATACAGACCACCATCATATATTGTGTTAATCATTTTTGAAGTAGCACTACTAAACTCCAAATGAAAGAAGAGAATTTACAAGAAGAGTCATTACGTGAGATCTTTGCAACATCTAAATGGATTCATTGGCATAATATAGTACATAGAAAGTCTGGTGGATGCTACATTAATGTGTAGATAGTAGGCGTGCATCATTGAGGCAGGTAAAATAAACATATATTTGTAGCCAGCAGGAACTTGGTAACAGGAGATGGATATATAATTAGCAAATAATACATGGGAGACTACAATCCCTGTTTAAAAGCCTGTTTCTAATGTCCTAATTACAGTTGAGTTGTGACATTTGTAGTCACCTGTAGTAAAGAAATGTAGCTGCTTACCTGTAATAAGCTACAAAAGACTTCTTACACCGCAATGCTTGATGCAAGAGCCTCCAACCAAGGTGGAAGGCAGGTCATGAAGCAAAAGTACAGCTGCAGTTTAAACAAGGAGAACTGGAATTTCTTCTTTTTCTGATGTGTTTTTCTAAAAATAAAAACATTAATAGCAGAAAGTATACATCTATGCAACATGGTTTTATTTTTCATATCATTACCAGGAAGGTAGAGTCTCTGTATGTTTCTACACAATCTGATCCATGGCAGTTTTTACCTGAAACACATTAAAATGATGCTGATATCTTTTTGCAAAAAATTCTAACAGCTTTTTGGTGGGTTTCACTTTGCAGTAAAGATTCTGCTTTTGTTCTTCTGATATTCAGTGAGCATGAAATAGCAATTTGGCAATGATATAAGCAGTTTGTGGGAAGGATGGAGGTGTGACCAGGTATTATAAAGGAATACATACAATCTTCTACACACTAAAAGGATTTTGCAAGCCACCTCTGAGTTTGATGGCCTTAGAAATGGAACTCTGCATTTGGCTTAGTTAATTTATATGGTCATAGAACTCCTTACTGACTTGCAATATCCTTATGATTTATGGAGGATGTCATACATAGGAGAATATTGTGTACAGTACTAGCACAAATACAAATATTTATAGATTTTAGTCAGCAGCGATAGAGTGGAAAGGTATATAGATGGTATATATGTCATCACCAGTGTGTGTTTATAGCCGTACCAATGTGAATGAATTATTAGGTCAGGTTTAGTGGCTAGCCCTTTAGCTTGGATTTGAACATTCAAAGAGATGCCAACTTTTGATTGGGTGATTGCCTGAGCTCATTCCTATCAGAGGCAGCGTCCTTACCTGAGGCAGGTGGGTTCTTTTGGGAGCTCATTTGACTCCCCATCTAATGGAAATCCTGGTAAACTGTGGTGATCACCTGTGTGTATGTTTCATAGAAAGTAATGTACAGGGGCAGTATCACATAAAGTGAGCACCAGCGTCAGCCATGGTTTTGGGCTGACTGGTGTCCTAGGTAGTTGAAGACCTGGAGCAGTGCAATGTTACTACCTCAAACAGTAGTAAATGGCTGCTTGTCCCATACACTTTCAAGACATGCTGCTTTTAGCTGGAAATATAGAAGCATTTGTTTACATATCTAAAGCAAATAAATAAACATAACACAATAACATCTATGCACCTAAAAATAGAACATCAGTACAAAACAATTGTATTATGATTTTGTGTTGTGTTACTGTGTTGTACATTTGTATTATTTTGTTCTTGTAGTGTATTACTATTTGTTGTTGTAATAGTTTATTGCCATTTGTTGTCTTATTTTGTGGTTATTTTTGTAATGTTCTGCTGTCTTTTAGTTGTGTTGTGTTCTGATGTTTTGTGAAGTTTGTTATGTGGACGTGTTGTATTAATATGTGTTGTATTGTGTTGCAGTAGTATCCTGTTATCACTATATATGTATCTGTTTTACAGACTTCAATAAAAGCTGCTTCTTTCCATCTCAAAGTAGCCCTCTCTATTAGTTCAGTGCTAACAAATAGAACTATCTCTCCATCTTTACATGAAGCTAATCAGACCAGTAATCACTTAATGGCCTGTGTCTCAAGCTACCGCTGTCAAACTACTTTTTCTGAGTTATGTCCTGTTATCTCATGTGTTTCATTAAACATTATAGCCCGCTGCTGAGGGCTATAAGTGTTGTAAAATGGCTATGTGCCCGGGTTTTTGGCCTCGACCGCAGATGAGGTCGTGTACCAAGGGAGAGAGCCTTTAACATCTGGTACAGCCCGAGACAGAAGGGCTAAAATGCCATTAGAGCATTCCACCCACTGAGGAAAGAATGCTGTAACATAAAACGGGAGAAACAAAAAGACAAGCATTAGAATGTTGATTAGAGGTCTATATTAGCCATTATAAGCCCCTAGGCACATCCAGTGGATCTCCCAGCATTCCAATGTTCTAATTTTCATTATCTCGCGGTATTGGAAGCTCTAAGAAGCAAGTTAAATTCTAGTTTGGAGTGAAATATATAATTACGTATTTTCATTTCTGTGTTCCACAGGGCCATGGCGTCTGCTGACCTAAACAAAGACGGATACGAGGATCTGCTGGTTGGAGCACCAGGGTACAGTACATTGGGTCATTTTCAGATAGGGAGAGTGTACATAGTGTACAGTAACGAATCGGGATTGCCTTCAGGCAACATGGACCTTGATAAAGAAGCCACCAGTATATTACAAGGATTTCAGGTGAGGCAAAATTCTGTCCAAGTTAAAAAAAGTGTGGTACCACTTGCAATAAATAGCTGAAGGAACGTTAATATTCCCATACAATGGAACTCTGAACTAGGAGCAGACTGAACATTGCTATACTCTAGAAATACGTGTTAACGCGTCCCTCTTTGTCAATTTTATACACATCAGGACTCGTTTTAGGCCAATGAATCTTTTGACCCAGTGGTGAGACACTGTAGAACGAGATAACTAATCAATATGTCAAGTAATATATCAATAAAGTCGCTGATATTTATCACCACAATACACTTTACTTTGGATAAAGACATTAATCAAATTGTCGACGCAGCCATGACCTTTCAGCCATGAATAACCACACCTTGTGATAGCATTTTATGAGTTTTATTCCCTATTGATTACAATCTACTAGCAAAGTGTCAATCTCAAAACCAAGAAGCATATAAGCATAGTCACAATATGGTAACTGCAATAGGACTTCAATAATGCAAATATCACAAATATGAGAGCATAACATAAAGTAAACATAGATCAAAACACATAGAATATCAAGTAAGTCTTAGTTCAGCATGGCATAATGTTAGTCATGTCGGTCTGTGTCAGTCAGGGTGATTTACCTTACCTAGCCTCTAATTAGCATTGGCATGTTGGACTTCATGCAAAACAATTTAGAACACCAATTCGGAAAACATCTAAACTATGGTCTCTAATCAAAAATACAGCAGTTGGTACCTAGAAAGGAAAAGCAAATAGACAAATTACAATAGCATTGTCATAATTACCCTCCAAGGATTTAGTCAGCACACAGGATCAGTCTTCGTCTTCAGGGCATCAGTCGTATTGCCATCAATCTAACTCAGTCTAGTGGAGAGGGGACACTTCCCTCTTAAGGAGGAGAAGCATAAAGACAGTCTATGGGTGAGGATAGTTTATTAAGTCTCAAAGTCACCAAACAGAGTGACAGAGTTTCTGGATAAAATTGATAGCATTCCCTACCTATTTCTTCGACTCTTCCGTGTCATGAGTTTTTATCCCTTTTTCGCAATACCTTCCCCCAAAATTCTATTGGATATTCGCTATACCCCACTATCTTTAACCTCTCAAATTATACATTAGGTAATCCAAATTGTCACCCCACGATAATTTATAACACTTTGATTGGTCTTCGTATTTGACGTCTTCGTAGGTGGCACATCCGGGTGTCGTGTCATCATCTTGGCACGTTTCTCGGGTCATGAGCTTCTTTATCCATGGTCAAATGGCCTTGCACATTCCTTTGGTATATTTTTGTTTCAAATTCTGTATAAAACTTATACTAAGGCAGCTAGCATGCAGATGGGAACAGGATGAGTTAGCAACATAAAACAAAGAAAAGGAACAAACGCTGGGTCATGGCCCTTTACGAGTCAGCACACTGAAAAACAGAAAATATGCTTTAATAGGAGAGCTACACAGCTAAAAATCTTCAACTCACGCTAACTTAAGGCTTATGGGTTTTAATACAAATGCAATATTCGTAAGCGTTAATATATTCAATTAATCATGGTGCAAGCAATTATTTCTTATATTCAACATTAGTTTATGTGCACAATAGTAACTTCACACTTATAATCATATTGAGAATACACACTAAGCAACTATTATTTATGGTAGTTTTTCATATGCAGCATTGTTAGGCATTTATATAAGCATTTCACATTTAATATATGTAATATTTAAGGTACGCTCTCTCATACGTTTATCAGTAACTGACTATTTATATTGCAGTTAAACATGATTATTCTTGAAGTCAGCGATACTAGTTTTATTGTTGTTATTATCACTGTTATTGTCATTGGTAATTTATTAATTGTGATATTTACACCAATAACATTACCAATAACAATGCAGTTTTATCATCTTCATTTTGTAATGTTTTAATGATTTAAATTATTAGGAGAAATACTATGATTATTGCTAGTAATAATAATAATAACAATAGTAATAATAATGTTAATAATAAAAAAAACTGATAATAGTAATGATACTGCTAAACAATATAAAACAATATAAATATAATAAAAATAATTACTAAAGATTTTACAAATAATAAACAAATAATAAAACTGATAATATTTCCAAGAATGACATTTCAGGTCAGGAAGATAGTCAGGTTTTTACTCTCCTTTGCAATGCATTGACCAGAGTGGACTTTCAAGGGAGACGGTCAGGTATGCTGCATACGGTTAGCAGATTAGAGAAAATTGTTAGCAAGTTGGTTTGAATTGGCTCATCTTCAGTTGTTTGATGAGTTAAGGACTGCCTGTCCTTAATGCAGGACAATGGATGAATATGTGATTTAGAGGGGGTTAGGCTGTCCGTATATTGATGGGAAGGTGAGTCAGTGATCACCATTAACTACATATCACCTATGTGTTTATGTGATTTTATATTTAAAAAAACACGTATTTAATGTAAGGCTCTAAAAACAATTGTTCTGGCACCACTGCACTAAAAACTGATATGATCTTCGAAGGATCACAGGTTGTAATCCTATGCAGGTTAGTCTTATAAAGTCAAGTAAATGAAGTCTTTATTCGATATTTCATCATAAAAGACATGCTACACGTCATAATACTTATAAAATTATCAGTGCTAACGATAAAAACAATAAATACAATATTTCATAAAAGCTACTAAGAACGTATTAAATCTACTAATGCTTCTTTTGTTAAATATTTTAACATATTAAAAAGAAAAAAGAGTACATTACTTTGAAAACTCAGTTCTAAGGTTCAAGATAATTTACTTATCTAAAACATGTAGCTGTTTTAATAGTTCAGAACGAATTATCCATGCCCACCCCAGGAATTTGGCCACCCCTATTGCTATAGTAGGTGAAAGATCAGTTGTAAGGATCCTACAAGCAGTCTCGGCCGAATGTGTGCCCAGACTTTTACATAGGGGAACCAACCACTTCTTCCTTGGGGCAGCATATAATGGACAGACAAAGAACAAGTGGCTCACATTTTCCCGCATTTCAGTACACAATGGGCATTTATCTGGGCCTCCCGTGCCCCAGGTTGAGGTTAAACACCTTAATGGTATTGAGCCCACTCTAACTTGGTGATATAATTTGCGGTCCATAGGTTTTGTAATAACATCCCAGTACTTTTCAATTGCAGAGACATCTTTCACGTGTACAAATGTTGTTGTAAGGGAACTACCTATAAGGGATGAGTGTCTTATGCCTATCACCCATTCCCAATATAGTTGTTTCAGCTCCTTTTTTGAAGGAAAAGTAGCTGAGTCTGGGTTGTGCCAAAGGGCACCTAGACCCATGGCACAAAGGGTGGTTCTAACACCCTTAAACCAACCAATCTTATCAGATCCTAGGGTGTCCCTTACCTCGAGGCATGCTTTCGCATATAATAACAGCTCTGGGGTAGACCACAACCTCTGCCAGAAGGCCAAGGGCCGAAATCTGGCTTGATCTTCCACCGGTTGGAGCCCAAGGTCATAAAGGAGCGGGATGCGTGGAGATGACCTCGGAAGACCAACCGCCCCTCTTACAAATCTGTTTTGGGCCAGCATCAGTCGGTCCAGATTACTATAACCCCAAAGCTCAGCCCCATACAAGACTGAGGGAAGAATTTTTGACCCATAGATTTCCATAAGTGGGGACATCGGGCGGGTAAATGATCTTTTATATTCCTTAAGAAGGGCACCACCTAATTGAACATGTTTAAGTGCTTGGATATCAATCTGGGGTTTCCAACTAAAATTATCACTAAAATGCACACCCAGATATGTAAATTCATTAGTTTGCTCAAGAATAGCACCACCCATTTTAACCTTTGCCACAGTTTTTGTTCGACCTCTTAGTACCATGAATTTTGTTTTAGAAACATTTACTTCTAGCTCATGCTCGACACAAAATAACTCAAATCTGAGTAGGGCCTGCTGGAGCCCTTGCCTAGTCTTTGATAATAACAAGGTGTCATCCGCGAACATGAGCAATGGTACTTTCATTCCCGCTATCTGGGGAGCATCCGTGGGATGTGTTGCAAAATATTTGGTAACCCCGTTAATAAACAGGGAAAACAAAGTGGGAGCCAGGACACATCCTTGTCTAACACCTTTCAAAACATGGAACCTGTCCGTAACCTCGCCAGGCTTACCCCAGCGGACTTGGGCATAAGTGTGTGCATGAAGATTCATTAAGAGTCGCACTAGAGCCCTGGGCATTCCCTGTTCCAGTATGCAATCCCATAATTTAGTCCTAGGGACCAAGTCGAATGCAGATCTTAGATCCACAAAAGCTGCATACAACTTGCCCTTACCCAAAAAAACTGTTTTCCAATATAAAAGGGCAAAGCGAAAGGCTTGATCAAGGGTGCTTACGTGAGGTCTAAAACCCGCCTGCAACGGAGTCAAAATATCTGAGTCTGTTAGCCATTCCTGTATCCTCCCTAAAATGAGGCGCGCTATGATTTTTTGGATCGCATCAATAAGGCTGATAGGCCGGTAATTTGAGGGTACTGAGCGATCGCCTTTCTTGTATATAGGAAGTATTTCTGCCCCATACCATGAGTCAGGAATTTTAGCGCCAGCTGCAACTGCATTTGCCAGGTGGAATATATAAGGTACCCACAGGTCCTGGTCTTCCAAAAAAATGTCAGCTGGAATACCATCAGGGCCAGGGGCCCTCCCTTTGGGAAGGTTTTGCAGGCAATTGATAACTTCAGTAACTGAGAACATTAACGGCTCGACGGGCTCAAGACAGTAGGGTATAGTCACTTCTACTGTATGACACTTAAACTGATCCTCAAAATTTTTTACCCACTGATGATTAGAGACAGATGCTGGGCTATAGTGGGCATCCTGCGAGATACCCCATTTTATGAGGTACCAAAACTGTTGCATATTGCGTTTACCACAGGCTTCTGACAACATAAGCCAGCGTTCCTCGTCCCACTTTTGTTTTGCTTTGCGTTTTGCCTCATTATAGAGTTTTCTACAAGATCTAATCTGGCTATAATTTTTGTTTTTAATAGCCTCGAAGAGAACTCTTTTTGTCTTGCTACACTCTTTATCAAACCAGGTAGTGGATGAGTATTTCTTGGTCCTAGGTTGTTTAGGGATAAATTTAATGAACAACTTTTTGAGTTCCTGAAACAAGTCAGAATGGGTACGTATAAGTTCGCTGTTAATCTCGTCCTGTGAGCCACAATTGTTTAAAAGCTCCACAGAACTAGACACTAAGGTTCTTATCGCCCTGCGGGCCCCAGCGTCCACAGCTATTTTGGGCCAGCGTACCCTGCGCGTATCATTGCTCACAATGACCTCTTTTTCTGTTATATTAGGACCACTGCCCTCAGACCTCTGAAAGCTGGAATCCCTTAAGGTCAAAACCAACGGGTCATGATCGCTCTCTGGGCGTTCCGTAACTAACATATCAACAACTGCAGACCACTGCCTCACATCGACCAAAATATAGTCGATACGACTACTGTGTCTGCCGTTGTTGAACGTATGCCTGCCCTTCCTATCTGACTTGACCCTACCATTAACAGCTCTTAGACCCATATCCAGGCATAGCCCCTTGATATAGGTGGCTGAGCTCGACCTCTTAGCAATCGGAGGTATCTCGAGTTGGGGGATACCCCAGGATAGATCCTCATCCTCGGTGAGCGGGCCATCCTCAATACCCAAAGGCTCAAAACAAGTATTAAAATCCCCCATCACAATCTTGTGGCCATCGGTCGTTGTTCCTGATAGAGTGTCGTCCAACAGGAGGAGGGTCGGAGAGACCCTTCCTCCCTGGAGGCCCCTGACATAAATATTAACCAACAGGATGTTTGTACCTTGGTTGGACTTTATCTTTAAGGCAATTATGTCTGGACTATCAATTGTCACTTCTTCAACTCTTACACCCGCACTTTGGCGGACCCAAATGGTAAGACCTCCAACAGGACGCCCTTTCTGGCCCCTAATTGCTGGCTTGCTAAAGTTCAGATACCCCACCCGAAATATCGGTGTGATAGCCCATGTTTCCTGGAATGCAATTATATCGCCCTGATCTATGAAGTCCCTCCAATCAGGAATACACTGGCTGGACTCCAGACCGGCTATATTCCAGGATATATACCTTGATAACATATCAACAGGCTCAGCTAGAGCAGAGGGTGAGTCCATACTAAAATTGGGTAATGCAGACACTGTACCAGCAGGGGTAGTGTCAGGATTATTACTTTGATCTGTGACAATAGCCTTCCAACTTATATCTTCTATGTGGGGGGATTTAAATAAAGTTAAGTTAACTATTTCTTCTCTACCGATGAGTCAATCATTCTCATCTAGGCAGGATAACGGCCCATATCTCCCGGCAGTAATCAAGGGTTCAATGCTTTCTGATGCGAACCAACCCCTTGGAGGGTTAATGACATTTTTGTTAATCTGGGAAGGCACCTTCACCTCGGGATACACCGTAGGATAAAAATCTGGTAGTTCCCACGTAACTATTGGTCCATCTGCAAGTTGCGGGCACCAGCCTCTCAAAAATGGAACCACATTAGTACTCCTAAAATTAACAATTACCAGATCACCTGGGATATCTTTAGTCATGTGGCCTAGCCAACCCACCCTTCTAACATTTAGGATTTTACCATCAATGGTAGGGGGGAGGGGTCTATTCCTAGTAAGCCAGAAGGCTACTTTGTTTTTTAAATCATTGTAACCTTCTTTTTTGCCTGAACTAAGTTCTGGGACTCCTGACAATATACATACGAATGGAGCGGCCTCCGGTGGGAGATCAATCCTAACATTATAATCATTGTTGTACTCTCTTGCTTCCTGATGGACTCGAGTTGGTTGTGGCCTACCCTCTAGGGACCCTCGAATCACTGCGGGTACCCTAGGTATAGTGGGCTCCGCCTCCAAACTTGTTTCGTTACATGGGGCTTTATGTCTTACACTGCTGCCCGCGGGTATTGCCTGCTCAACACAATTTCCAGATGGTGAATCTAGAGGTACCGTTAGTACATCTGCTGGTGTCGAAGTTGCTTGTACCCTCAGACTATGAACCTCTTGGGTAAGTACTTCAATTTTCAACAAAAATGTGCTAAAAATTTCAGCCATTTTTGTCGCTAACTTATCCTCTACTGTTGCCAGTATATTTTCTATATACTGCCTGTTATGACAGCAACCCACTGGCTTATCAGATCCCCCGTCTAAACCTTTCGTTTTAGTAGTATGGGCTTTTGCTTCGAGGGGCTTTCGAGAATTGCTGACCTTCCCCACTCCTCTTTTGCCCAACGACTTTCTACAAGCCCTAACTGCTCTTACTGGTTGGGGGGGAGTCTCTGCCATAACCACGGGGCTGAATGGGCTCACGCCAATTATACCCGTTGAGTCTAAGGGATTAGAGTGTATCTGTGCCTCAGTTAGTATCATATCCTTATCAGTGTTGGCGCCCAGATCCTCAAAAGTAGACACTATATGTGTGGAGGAACTAGGGAGTGTCTGAACTGGGGAACCTCCTTTCCCTAAGGAGACTCTGCGATCGCTATTAATCTTTTTAACCACCTTAACCAGGTAGTTATCAAGCGTAGTAGCCCCTAGATTTTTGGCGGAGTAATTACAGTTAGCCATCATAGGTTGGTTGCAGTAAATACCACCAGCTATAATTCAGCTATAATTCAGCAACAAAAAACAAAAAAACGCATAATCAAGATGTAATACAGCTATTTACAGTTTAGTCTTATCACTCACGGGGGAACTGAGTTTGGCCCAAGGACTTGTTTAAACTTTGAGGTGGCCCTAGCTCAATGCACCATTGATAGTTGTTGGCCAGTTAATAGCAAGGCTGGAATTACTCTGGGCAACTGCCACATTTTGCAAGGAGATCCATCACCATTTTTTGTTAAACGACTGAAAGGGAAATCTACCCTATACTCCACAATACATAAACTACTAAAGTTATACAAGAAGGTCTAGCTTTACCTTCTTAAATTATTGGTCTCTCTGCCAAGAAGGAGAAAATGTGGGTTAACTGTGATGTATATTCATGTCAAATGGATTGTGGAGATGACCATGCTTACCATCTAAATTTCCATATCGAAATTAAAAGATGGGCGAGATGTTTCCTAACAGCCACCCTGAGTCGCAGTTGGACTAAAATGTAGGTGCCAAATTAGTGAGCCAATTAGAATCCTGGGCCATGTGTTTTAAGCTATAGCGCTATGTACATTGAAATTTCTGTAATACTGCAGATTTGACACTCAGTGTGGCTGGTGTGGAGTTGTCAGCTGCAGATTTTTAAACATATTGTGAAAGCTGTATCATGAGTAAACCTGATCTGATAGGGAAGTACCTTTTCAGAATGCTGGAAAAAGAATACAGAGGAGGTTTCTAAGCTTTCGAAGGGCCATTCAGAACATATTTGTAAAACGAAACTGAACACAGGTACAAGACAATCACTTGTGCCTTCAGCTGTCTTGATCGGTATATGGTGTCATCAGTAATGTCATCAAAAATGTCAATGGGATTGTATTTGTGATGTATGGGGTCATGAGCAGTGCATGGCGATTGTGTGGGTTGAGGTTCGAACATTTCCTTTGAGCTTCTGAAGAAGATATCCTTGGATCTACCTTGACTAACATAGATTGTCATAAAGCAGTTACCTTGGCTGGTGGGTGGAGGAACCAGGGTTTGTGGTGTGGCGAGAGTCTTATTTTCCATCTTTCCCTAATAAAGTGACCCTGCATTTCAATCAGGACTTTTTTCTCTAGATGGCCTCATCTCTACATGTTGGCCAAGATATTATGCTTTCTGTGTTTTCTTTGTATCCACATTGTCTGCAAGAATGCTTCTTCAGAATCCAGACACTTTTCAAGTCCTTTCTGTCTATGTGACCCATACAGAGACCTTCTATATACTGCAGCTCTGTTTGTTACCTTAGAGAGTGCATATTAAGTGAGTAAACTCTACATTTTCACTCATGGTAACTAGGTTATGCCATGCCATGCCCAAGGCATGCGTGATGCTGGGAGAAGCTCTTCCCGGTTTGACTGATGGTAGGTACATAAATGGCATGGCTGCCTCCAAGATAGAAGGCAGTGGCTTGATAGAGAGTTCTACATGAATCCGTTGATGAAACTGAGTCAACTTCTGTTAGGAGATATGCTCTAAGCTGTGTGATACTGGATATGCCTTAGAGCGAATTCACCAGTTTTGGAGAACGTTTTATCCTGGAGGTGTTTGCTCTGATTGAACTGTAAGCTTGCCCCTGACTAATAATGTGATCTGAAGGCCAAGAGTTTGATCCCAGGCAAGGCACACTCAGCCACATATCCATCCGAGGTCACTAAATTCAGTTTCATATGTTGCTTAATAGTAAAATCTGTTATTCACAGCACTTATAAATGCCAGCAGTGTGTCATATAAAAACAAGATATTACTAATAAATGACAATAACGCAACTACTTGGTATATCCTCAAAGGTAAGGATTGGGGTAAAGAAGGCGGACAAGGGTTATTACTTGATGTTTACTTGTAATCTCCATTCATGTGAGGCAATGCCTCCATTGCTACAGTCCTTCCCATTCCTTCCAAGCCACTCTCCAAGGCCTTCTTTGTATCGTCTTCATTGGCTCTGACAGGAAGTCTATAAACAGTTCCAGGACGTTATATCAAGTTGACTGCTCTGGAAAAACCCACCGCACAGAAACGTGGACCTTGAGTTAGTGGAACATAATTGGAGTGTTGGATCACTGTGTCTCTTAAATAGTATTATTACTGAAACAAATGCAAATGGCATATACTGTTTATGTATTAAAATCCATATGTTTGTCGCTCCCCTTTCCTCTCTTCAAATCCATCTATTTGACTATCTACCTCTGTGGAGTTCTTGCTTCCTCAGATCTGCAGTGAATCCTCTCCATGAGCAGCATATATAATGAGTTCACATTCCTGGTCACGGTGTTATTTGTGCGGCAGGGAAACGAAGCATCATCATACTTCCGATACATACTTAGGCCTCTTTCGGAAAGGCCGTTAATTTTGGTGTGGTCGGTCCCATTGGAACTATAAATTGCCGTGTTTCACACGGAATTTGTGATGACTGAATGCAGCCGAAATTCGCTAATGTATCACTGGAGGCAAATATGTAGTGACGTGGAAACAGAGGCGCATCTTCCATTGTGCAGCATGTGCAGTGACACCGGGTCCCAGAGGTCTGAGGTACCCACTGAACCCTGATTATTTTTTTTATTTTATTTTTAAAATAATTGACACAGCTGCTAGGAGGCCCGTTTCCTTTAACGTAATAGGGCCCATGATACACTGGCTACGATACTGCATGGAAAACAGATTTACACATGTTGTGCCCTAAAAATCTAGTAACTATGGCTGCCCTCCTTCCCCAGTAGTTACCGATGACCCCAGTATTATTAGTACGTCCGGAAGCAGATGCCAGGTCAAATTACGGTGACTCCACCTGGTGATCGAAGTCCAGAAAAGCTTATATAACAGTCCCACACTGGTGCAGTGACAGCACATTGTAAACACACTCTGGTACTTTTTTACACTTCCTCTGTTGCAGCAGAGCAAAACCTGGTGTTGAAAACAGCATTTCTGCAGGGTCACCCCCAAACTTTTTGCCTTCCTGCTTCTCTTTTTCTGACCTCATTTTTGCTGGCTTTAGGACTCTGCGCACTTTACCACTGCTAATCAGTGCTAAAGTGCATATGCTCTCTCCTTAAAACCTGGTGACATTAGCTCATACCCAATTGGCATATTTAATTTACTTGTACATCCATAGCAAAGTGCACTACAGGTGCTCAGGGGCTGTAAATGAAATACTACTAGTGGGCCTGCAGTACTGGTTGTGTCACTCACATAAGTAGCCCTTAACTACGTCTCAGGCCTGCCACTGAAAGGCCTGTGTGTGGTTTCACTGCCTCTTTGACTTGGTATTTAAAAGTACTTGCCAAGCCCTTAACTCTCCTTTTTCTACATATAAGTCACACCTAAGGTAGGCCCTAGGTAACCCATAGTGCAGGGTGCTATGTAGGTTTAAGCAGGACATGTACCTGCGTAGTTTATATGTTCTGGTAGTGTAAAACTCTTAAATTCATTTTCCACTACTGTGAGGCCTACTCCTTTCATAGGGTAGCATTAGGGCTACCCTCATATACTGTTTGAGTGGTAGATTCTGATCTGAAAGGGGTAATCAGGTCATGTTTAGTATGGCCAGAATAGTAATAGAAAATCCTGCTTATTGGTGAAGTTGGATTTAATATTGCTATTCTAGAAATGGCACTTTTAGAAAGTGAGCATTTCTCTACACTCAAATTCTTCTGAACCTTTCAGCCTGTCTCCAATCCACGCCTGGCTGGGCTGGATGACAGCTCCCTTGTGCATTTCACCCAGACAAACACAAACACACGATGCTCAGTCACACCTGCACACATCTGCATACTGAATGGGTCTTCCTGGGTTGGAAGGGTGGAGGGCCTGACATTTGAAAGGACAGTGGCCTGCCCTCACACAATGGACTGCCAAACCCCCTACTGGGACCCTGGCAGACAGGATTGTACTGAAAAGGGACCTTGTGCACTTCTAAGCCACTCTTTGAAGTCTCCCCCACTTCAAAGGCACATTTGGGTATATAAACTGGGTCCCTGACCCTACCAACTCAGACACTTCCTAACAAGATACCTCCTGGGAAAGAAACTCTGAACCAGAACGTGCAAATTACCAAGAGAAGCTGCCTGGCTGCTCAAAGGACTCACCTGGACTGCTTTGCCCGTAAAGGACTGCTGCCTTTCTGTTGCCCTGCCGCCTTGCTGCCCTCTGACCCGGCTGAGAAGTGCTCTCCAAAGGCTTGGATTGAGCTTGCCTCCTGTTTCCTGAAGTCTCAGGGCCAAAAAGACTCTTCATCTCTGAAAAGAACTCCATATGTGGAGAAAATCGACACACAGCCTGCTGGAATCGATGCACAGCCTACCCTGCGGTGAGAAAATCACTGCATCACTGAACCGGAATGACGAAGCCCGGCTCCCGAGTGGAGATTGAAACAGCGCCCGCTTTGTGACTGTAACTTCGATGTGCAGCCCACCGGATTGATGCATCACTGAACTGGAATGATGCAGCCCAACTTCCTGCAAGAGGAATCGATGCAGCACCTGCCCTGCAACAGACATTTCCCTGCATCACCCACCGGATTAACGCAGCTCCTGTGACTTCGTCCTGCACGCCCAGGTTTCTCCGTATCGTCCCTGGGTCGTCCGAACACCCGCAACCCAAAGAGGATCCAAGCCTGCGTGCCGGAAATCCACGCAAAGCCCTTGCTGCGTGGAAAAGCATTGACACATCGTCTGTGTGCACCTGGAGAACCCGACGCACACTTCCGCGTTTCCAACGCATCTCCTACTCTGCAGTCTTGTGCGGATAACTTAGATGCAAACCAGATACTTTGTGCTTGCACGAGACACTTGTTCCTTTTTAAGAACTTAAACCTCATCTTATCATTACAAAACTGAGATTTCAACTTGTACTTATCAAATCTTGTTCATTTTGACCTTAATCTACTCAGATAAATATTCTATATTTTTCTAAACCTGTGTGGTGTATTCTTGTGGTGCTTATACTGTGTTATTGCATGATTTATTACACAAATATTTTACACATTGCCTTCTAAGTTAAGACTGGCTGCTCAGTGCCAAGCTACCAGAGGGTGGGGACAGGATAATTTGGATTGTGTATGATTTACCCTGACTAGAGTGAGGGTCCTTGCTTGGACAGGGGGGGTAACCTGACTGCCAAACAAAGACCCCATTTCTATCACTGTGTAATTTATTTGCACTTCCGCAGCCTTCTGCAATGCAGATCGCAAAGGGAAACAAATATGCACTAGGGGTGTAGCTTCAGGGGTTTTTCGGGTGTTACACCCCCCCCAATAAATGTATTAACTAGTAAATAGTTGGGTACAGGTGCTTTCAGTTGGGTATGGTAAGGTGTCTGTCAGATTTCACCTAGGATTTTTACATGCCTACACACACACTAAAGGAAACTCACACACTCTCTCTTCTCTCTGTTTTGACGTTCTTAAAAGTTAGTTATTTTACCAAAAAATATTTTGTTTTAATTAGTGCTAACAATCTGCACTGTTTCTCCTTTTACTCTGCCCCTTAAGTCTCCCTCATGTCTTGTTTCTCAGATAATGTATTTTACCATGGTATGCCAGCTTGATTGTTGGCAAATCTTGAAGCTCGCACCCGCCCCCCCCCATTCTTATTGACTACACTATGCCCCTGTATGCACTGGTTACCTGTACCCTGCACTATATTTACTATAAACTTAAAAAGTATGATATGTCACACATTAATCCATGACTGTTCTTCAGCCCTCGGCTAGGTTTGGTTCTGCAGTGGCAGTATTGGATTTCAATAATGATGGAATAATGGATGTTGCTGTTGGAGCGCCCTCTGTTGGATCACAACAGCTCACCTACAAAGTAAGACAATATATATATATTTTTTTTTTTCTGGGCTAGAATGTGCCTCCCAAGAAATGGCGCTTTCATATTTAGAATAACCTAACATTACCTGACGCAGTACATGGTATTGTTTTTACTCTAAACTTTATGATATTTAGGTCAAGGGTGCAAACGCTCTGACCTGTTGTAATCTATCTGTGGGCTTTTAACCATGCCCACCGCACGCCCATCAATATCACTCGTTCTTTGGCTTGCCTTTCAAAAATCCTTTGTTATCACTGGTAAATGTTTTGCATTTGTCACTCCTAGGGGCAGTTTTGTTACCGCCTTGGCCATCGACCCTGTTACATGGATAATTGCACATTTGCCGATATGTTTGACTGCAAGCAAACTTTTTTTCCCTTTTGTGTCTCTCCTTCGCACTCATACTCATGGCGGTCATGGAGCTGTGAATCGGTTCCTTATGTCAATTGTTTCACTTTTAGTTTTCAATTTATGTGGCAAGAAAAGTCCAGTTAGGAATTCACAACGCTAACAGCGCTAACTCGAGCAAACGTGAGAGCTATTCTATTGCAAATGCTTGTTTTGTGTTGCACTTTATATACTTTATAACCTATTTCTGGGCAGGGAAAACCAGGAATGAGGACAATATCAAATCCCACTAGACGTGTGTGTAGATTATCAGATATACGAAAGTGTCTGGATACAACGGTACAGTAATTAGAAGCCCACCAATCCCCATCACAGATTTGCATAAAAACATCCATCGTTGTACGGAAACACTGAAAGCAAAAAAAATACTCTAATTCATGTTCAGTTCAAACTTCCAGTGCAAAAAAACACCCCATATATGCTTACCGAAAAACACACATGACACATGCTGAAAACCTTTCTACACACATGTATAAATGAAAATCAGATCTTTAAGGCTTTAAACGAAGCAGCAACGATTTCATTTCTTAAGTCCGGTGTCTCACATAGGCATGTGGAAACATCCCTGAGAAAGCAGATAGGATACTCGGGATAAGCACCATGGGCTTAATGTACAAAGCAATTGTCCAGCCTTAAAGGCTATATTTGATCCTTTGTGACTTCAAAATTGCATTTTTAGCGTCACAAAACCCAAATTACAATTCAGTAACACGTTACTGAATAACAACCTGCATTTCAGACTAAATACAGAATCAGTATTTGGAAGGAGTGTATAAAGGCCTCAACTTTTATTTACATATTCATTAGCATATGCAATAACGTTTTGCAGCTGAAATGGGATTGCAAAGCATCAATATTTACCACTAAGTCAAAATTGGTGGTAACCATTCGCATACATGAAGAAGTCTCCAAGGAACCCCTTCTCATTTGTGAATGACCACAAAACATTTCTCCATGGACGTCACTTTACCAAAATGCATGGGTAAGTGGAAGTGACATCACACATCCTTGACATTAATGACATCACAGAAAGTTACATAATATGGTCTTTGCCCAGAGTCTTTCCAGGAGGTTATGTCATGTCACCTTAAGCCTGAGGACATCACAATAATTGGCATCACTGACATTCCATAATAACTGCATGATTAGTATAAAAATACAACACAAACAAATGTCTGTTTTAAATGCAACATATATTATGGTGCTGACATGATCTTCAAAAGTGTCGGGACATAATACTTGCTCTGAATTGTAGCAAGTGGAGCAAATGAGCCACACCTCCTGTTCGGAGCCTGCTGAGGGGTTCCAACATTGAGAAAATGTTTTGAAATATTGGGTAAAATAGTGCTTTGAAAAGCACATTTTTCACATAGATTAGCTAAAACGTCATAGACTCTGAAAGGGCTCTTACTGAATATTCATGTCTTTTTATGTTGTGCCAAGCCAATCAACCCCATTCTTTCAAAATGTGCTCTAGGCCCCCTATATGCTAAACACATCTCTAGCATGTCAGGACCAGCATTGTATCATGGTTGCCCCATCCCGTATCCCACTATTACCCTCTCATATGCCAGGTATTACTTTCAATGTGCTAATGCCCACATTTTGACATGGCTTCCCCTTATGTCAATACTTTCCTAAAGTATGACAACACCTTTTTTTTTCAAAGGGTGCCCCATGTTAAGAATTACTTCTAGTATGCCAGCACCAGTATTTTACCATGGACCAATTATGCCAAGATTTAACTCTAGTTTGCCAGTAAAAGTTTTTTTTTTTTTTTTTTTTTTTTTTTAATCAAAGGAATCTGTAGTGATCAGAATTTACTTTCAGTACACCAGAACAAGTGTTTGCCATGGTCGCCTCTCAAAGCCAAGGATTTCATGTGCATGCCAAGCCTCAAAAGCATAACACTACATTCCCAGTATCTCTCATTTAAATTCACTCACATATTCTCGCTCATTGACACTTGCTCTCTCTCATTGAACTCATTCATTCTTACTTTCTTGCACTCTCTTACTTTCATTCATTTGCACTCACTCTCACACATTCTTACTCTGATTCATTCATACTCACACTCCCTTTTACTCTCAATACCTTTTTCTAACTCACTCTCACTTATTCTCTCTCACTGATTCACTCATTCTCACTTGTGGTCCACACTCACTCGTAATTCTTGTCGCTCAGTAATTCTCACTCACAATCTCTTATTCTCCCGCACATTTATTCTTGCTAATACACTCTCACTCATCCACTCTCAGTCTCCTGCAGTCACTCTTAATCTTAGTCTGTCTCATGCTCAATCTCAGCCATGTTCACTCACTATCTGTCAGTGAGTCTCACTTTCACACACACACATGCAAACATACACAGACACAAATGCATACAAAAGCTTTCACTTGCACAGTCACACTCTTACCAACAAGCACATGCACAACCTACATTTAAAAGCACTTTATTACTCAGCTGCCAGTGAAGGTACATTTTTATTTAATAGAAAACATGCAAAAATGGAGAGTAGCACTATGATGCCCAGAAGGGCAAGCCACACCTCTGTTCTTGGTACTGATTGTTCCACATCTGTGCCAGTCAAGTGGGAACCAAAGGCAGATCTGGTAATAATGTTATACCAGCCAACATACTGTGCTAAGTAAGTATAGTGAGCCATCCCAACAGCTGCAAGGGAAGCATAGGGAGAGTTCTCACCAGTGAAACTTGTGAAAAATGGGGAAATTGGTGCATACCACACCAGCTACATCATATACTATTATCCTTATTTTCCTTTCCGAATTTCCCTCTTTTGTTCTCTCATCCTTTTTTCTATAGTGTCTTCTCTCAATCTTTCTTTCTTCATCTCTCCTCCTTTTTACGATCATTCTCCTGTTTTTACTGCCAACCTCTTTCTTCTCTCTCCTGGTATCGGTTTCATTGCTCCCATTACTTTCTGTCATCATTCCCTATGATTTTTAATCCTTTAACCATCATTCCTTCGCTTCCTCCATCCTTTCTCTTTCTTTCTCTGTATACCTTACCCCTCTCTTCCTCCCATCACATCCCTCCTCATCGCACTTTTTCATCTTACCTCGTCTTTGCCTTTTTCTGGTCCTCTCTCCCATTACGCCTTTCTCCTTTCTAAATCAATAAAAGCACATGTACTTAGCAACAGAGGTAGTGCTTTAGACCTGTGCTCAAGTGAGGCAGGTTGGATTTGATAGTCATATAGAGTTTGACAATATGAACAGGCTGGACACTGTATGGCCATAATTCACATTGAGGGAATTGTATTGATAGAAATGCAAGGATAGATCTGGAGACAGCATAATATTGGTAAGTAAATAATCGCAATAGATAGGGAGGTTACCCATAATACCTGTTGCAAATGTTTAATGACAAGCAGGAAAATATAAGAGAAGTTCTGTTTTCTAAATTAAAACAGCAACTTGAAACCATTAAATGCCAGCAGACATCGTGTGTGGGTTAAAAAACAGAAAATAGTGAGGCAAGGGATGTAAAAGTAGACTGCAGCAACAGCCGTCTATATAGATTTAGCAGAGACCAGATTTTAGCCTCTATGTGCTTTACTTGAGGGCTTACATTGTGTATGCTTCCTAAAGCCTGTACTTCGAATAAACAGGTGGCATCCGAGCTTCTCGGTAATGAGCTCTGCCTGCATCGGTCAACAATGCTGATATCTAATGGGGCAGTATTTGCATTTACCTACAGTGATGCTACATTTTCAAGAGACATACCTCAGACTTGTCTTACAATGTTTCTGCAACTTTAATTGGTCACTACCTACAATTGTCATCGCTGTTATTATTTAAAGGGGCAGCAGGACTATCTGTTAGCAGTTTACTTAGTGGAACAGTGCTGAACATGATAGCAATTATGCTTTATTATAATGGGACTGTGCCTTCATTTTTGTGCTGTATTACTGCTGCAAATTGTATGAACATCTTCACAGAATTGGTACAATTTTTATTGGCTTATTTATGCATTGTCAGCAATGATTTAGTACGTATCCTATAATAGATATTTAACCACACTTGTAAGCACAGGTTTTAGGCAGCATACGCAATTGTACATTTCAAAATTCAGAACACACCGAAGAGTGAGGAGCAAGTCAGCAGAGTCACATGTGAAGTCCACAACCATCAACAGGGGGCAGACTTGCCAACATTCTGTGTTGACAAAAAGAGGTACCATATTCATGTTTTACAGCCATTGCCACTGTGATACCGGACCTGTAGTAACAAACCAAGTGTGGCTACCATCTTTCTCTGGCATGGATTTTCACAATGTGGCAAGAATGATAACCCATATTTGTCTGTGCCAGAAGTGTTTCTTTGGTGTACATAACACTGTGTCACTGTCTGCTAATGATGAGTAATAAAATAGATAAATCACTTTTGTTTATATTTTAACAATTGGCAAAAAAGGCAGTTCTCATCAGCTGGAGCATTGCCCAACTGAGCTGGCTTAAGATAGTGAACCAAACTCTTCTAGCAGCTTTTTATGTAGTTAAAGTTTCAAAGTTGTACATATATAATGTCCCTTGTCTTTCTCTGTCAGCTAAGGTCACCCACAGCCCCGCTCTCCCCTTTACCTGAGCTGTCCTTGTGTTCATGTCTGACGTCTGCCAGGGTAATTTGTGTGTCCTTTGTCTTTAGTAGCTGTTTTGGCTGCTGAGGTTCTGACAGGAATCGAAAAAGGGACAAAGGGGGGCATAGATCTGAAAAGACAGCAAAGCAGGGCCCTACTTTGGACTGAGGGAGCAGGAGCTAATTCTGAGTAGGCCTCTTGCTAAAAACACCAGGCAGGGTCCGACATGAAAGGCAACCCTGTGTGTATGTCAAGGGAAATCGGGGTGCTTCAGACAGGATGGGCTGTTAATTCTATGTCAGGACCGGAGGCTTCGGATTATGCTTCTCTTTCTTTACTGATCCAAAAAACAGCAGCCAAAGAGTTAACAACATTAAACTACAAATCCCATCAACCCTAGTAGTCCATAGTGTCCAATCCCAGGGTATCCCCAACTATAAGAGTCTCTATGACAACAGCTCCTCCTCTTTCTTTGCTGCTGCGCAGCCGAAGTTAAGTCCCTCGTTTTTTGCCTCAACTATATTCTGTGAGATAAGTACTGTTTAGTTTATCTAATTTATGGTTTCTGGGCCGTGGAGTGGGAGCTGGGCAAGCGGCACTCGATAAGCGGGAGACTCTGTTCAGGCTTCCCGTTTTGTTTTTATTCCACGATTCGCGCGTCGGGAACGTCCCTCGCTCGTTCCCGATCGCGCTGTTGGGGGAATGGAATCTCCTCCCGCGACACAGCTGTGAAATATTGCTGTGCGCGCCGGGCGGAGGATATTGATTCACTCGGTCTCCGAGTGAGACCGAGCGAGTGCAGCATCGGAGAGCAGTCTGCTCTCTATTTTTACACTTTTTGCGCTCGCGCAGGCACGGAGCCGGAGATTCCGATTTTCATCGGAGTCTCCGTCTCGTTAGCACGCGAAGCGCATTAGAAGTGCTATTGCCCTACAGAAAACCCGACGGGGCGAGTAAACGATCAGGCCTCGCCTAGGAGGCTTTTCTGCAGGTGCTCCCTCCACATTACTGCAGGCCCACAATAAATTGCACTGGGTGCATAAAATTTGATCCACTCTTTTCAAAAGAATATTTACCTGCTGGGGTTGCCTCCCCCCTTGAACTTCATCTGTATCCTGCCATGGCTTATTTTGCTGGGGAGGATGAATATTATCAGGAGGAAGTGGAAGGTCCCTTCCCTGAACAGGTGGAGGAAAGATTGGTGCAAGCCTTGGGCTATCATGTTCAAGATTCCGTTAACCAAGCGCCAATAAAAGCACTTAAACCATTTACCAGACCTCTGGTCAGATATGGGCAAAGAGAATTAATGGGACCCCTACCATCGGGGTCACGAAATAACAAATCTCATTCCAGAGACCCTAATCTCATCAATATGGGACAGAAAAACCCTTTATCCTCAGGAGAAATTCTCTCCCAAATGGCCTCGGCCGTACTCAACGACCATGAGTATAGTTCGGATCTTCCTTCTTCCGAGGGTCTTCCCACCCTCTCTGCAGGACTTAAAGATCTCTCTCAATCATCCGACTCGCAATCGGATTCCGATGCCTCGGAGCCTAAACCTTCAGGCAAACGCAAACGAAAATCGAAACATTACATCGGTGAAGAAGTATCTCCTCAAGGAAATTTGCTTTTCGACCCAGACAACATCATTCATCCCAGGTCAACGGAATGGGTCCCTTGCAATGAAGTAGCCCAGTATGTTCAAGAAAGACTTCGCAAAGGGTTTGATAAAGAGGTTCGTAGCATTCTTAGATCGGAATGCCCCCGCCCCTCGCTGGTGGGCAAAGTGGCAGACACCCCAAACCCGACCCCAATGTGGCTACCTTTCTAAAGAAATTTTCTAAAGACCCTAAAAAAGGTCTGGATCGCGCCTGGAAGGGATGTCAAGACAAATTGCTAAATTTGTCTGGTCCCATTACTAAGATTTTAGACCTAGCCGTTCAGGCAAAAGTAGAAAATTCGACCTTAGACTCTCAAACTGTTCTAGAATGGGCCCAAAGAGCCATTTGCCTTTTGGGCAATGCAAATTGTGCCATGTCATCCGAATGCAGAAAATCGTTCCTCATGCGAATAGATCCTAAATTAGCAGAGTTGGCAACCACGGAACCAGGCCCCCTAGCTAATGGTCTTCTATTTGGAGAGAAATTCGTGAAAGACTTGGGCAAGTACGTCTCCACCTTTACAGCCCTGGACAAGGCTCAATCCTCCATGAAACGAATGTTCACAGGTGGCCTTTTTACCAGGGACGGGCGTTATAGAGGTTGGGTGCCAGGCCGTGGTTTCCAACAGACCTCTGCCGGTTATGCCCCCAGAGGTCAAGGATATTACCAACTTACGGGTTTCTACCCCTCCAGAGGCCGCAGAGGTCGTGGACGTGGCTTCAGGAACCGGGGCTCAGATCGAGCTCAAGATTCCTCCAACGCAGGTGAGAATGATTCAATTTTCAGAGGTGATTCTTGGGGGGAGACTAAAGAAACATGCCCCAGCATGGAGTCGCATTTCCCAAGGTCCGTGGGTTCTTCAGACGGTCAAGGGTTACAGACTAGAGTTTTACGACACCCCCCGACAGGAATGCCCCCCTCTTCCCCTCTCTTTTTCCCTTGCAGAGAGCAATTTCATAGACGCAGAAATCAAAAGTCTTCTGCACAAACAAGCAATTATACCCACATGTCCTCATCCAAACGGCTTCATCAGTACCATTTTTCTAGTTCAGAAAAAAGGAGGAGGTTTTCGATTGGTACTAAATCTGAAGGATTTCAATCATTGGATAGTCTATCACCATTTCAAGATGGAAGGTATCCATATGTTGAGAGACCTTCTTCAAGAAAAAGACTGGTTAGTACGTCTAGATCTCAAAGACACCTACCTGTCAGTTCCCATTTTTCACCTCATCGACGATTCCTTCAGTTTCAGTGGATACACCTTTGGTACGAGTTCAAAGTGCTCCCTTTTGGTCTATCCTCAGCCCTGTGGTGCTTCACGAAGCTCCTCCGCCCAGTAGCCCAGTTCCTTCGGGAAAGAGGTGTTCACCTCATCCTTTATCTGGACGATATTTTGATCATGGCACAGTCCAGAGAATTAGTCTCTCTACACCTCTCCTGGGCAATACAAATACTTCAGGATCTAGGTTTCTTGATCAACAGCGAGAAGTCAGTCACGGTTCCCTCTCAAAATATAGAATTCTTAGGTTTCCAAGTAGATTCTATTCAGACTCAGCTCAGACTTCCTTTAGCGAAGCGAGTCTCAATCAAGAAAGAGTTACGAAAAGCCCTTGTCTCTCCGACTATATCATTACGGACTCTAGCCCGACTGGTGGGGCTTCTGGCTTCCTCCATTCAGGCGATCTTTCCGGGCCCACTACACTACAGAGCCCTTCAGCGCTTGAAGATATTAAACCTGCGCAAGGGTCTCTCTTACACAGACCAGATTCCGCTATCAAAGGAAGCCAGGACGGAGATTGTTTGGTGGCTTCAGCACATGGAAGCTTGGAATGGCAAGGCCATCTTTGCATCCTCTCCAGAAATGATCATCGAATCAGATGCCAGTCGATGGGGCTGGGGAGCTCGTTGTGGATCAGTAGAGATGGGGGGGCGTTGGTCTCCAGAGGAGCTGAATCTCCACATCAATTGCTTAGAGTTACTAGCGGGAGCATTTGCAATTCGCTCTCTCTCGTCCGACAAAGTCAGATGTTGCATCCTCTTGCGGATGGACAATGTGTCAGCGGTGATATATATCAACCGCCTGGGAGGCACCAGATCTCATATGCTAGCGGAGATTGCCAAGGACTTTTGGCATTATTGCCTCCAGAATCAGATACATGTGATAGCAGAATATATTCCGGGTCGCGCCAATGTAGTGGCGGACTGGAATTCACGTTTTCTGAAGGACAACAGCGATTGGATGCTCCATCATTCACTGTTTCAGAAACTGTCAGAGAGATGGGGTCCTTTTGTAACAGACCTGTTTGCCTCTCGGCTCAACACCCATCTCCCGAACTTCTTCAGCTGGAGACCGGATCCAGTAGCAATGGGAACAGACGCCTTTCTCCAAGATTGGTCTCACAACATTCACTATGCTTTCCCCCCCTTCTCTATGATTCAGAGGGTCCTTGCTCAAGTAAGGAGGCAAATAGCAGAAATAGTGTTAGTGACACCGCTCTGGAAGGCCCAAGTATGGTTTCCGGTAGCGATGGCATTATCATGTGCCCCCCCAATACTTCTGGCATTATTTCCGTCTCTTCTTCTAGACCCGTCGGGATCCCCTCATCCTCTAGTTGTTCAGAATCAACTACACCTCGTGGCTTGGAGACTTTCAGGAGACAATGGCAAGTGCCGGGAGTTTCAAGAGACTCTTTGTTCTTTTTATCTCAATCCTGGGCCCCCTCCACCCATAAACGATATGAGTCAGCCTGGAAACGATGGGTGGGTTGGTGCAGTGAACGGGATATTGATCCCGTGGGGACCCAGATCCCCATGATAGCTAACTTCCTCTCAGAGCTAGCTACATAGGGTCTAGCCTACAGAACGGTTAATAATTTTAGATCTGCAATTTCAGCAGGTCACCCCCAGGTATATGGTAAGCCTGTGGGGGAACACCCTTTAATTTCCAAAATTCTGCGAGGTATTCGAATGGTAAAACCTCCTCAGCCACGCTACGCAGTCTTGTGGGACGTGGATGTCGTCCTTCGTTTTATTAGGTCGTGGCCTTGCAATGAAGATTTATCACCTAAACAATTAGCGGCTAAATTGACGGTTCTATTATGCCTTATTTCATGCAGACGCGTTTCTGATGTGAAAGCCTTGGATTTGACAGGTAGAGTATTTACTCCTACGGGAGTCTCCTTCTCTATTTCCAGAAGAACAAAAACTGCATCAAGATGTATTTCATACCCTGCTTTTCCTCATAATCAAAAACTGTGTGTGATTCAATGTCTCAAAACTTATGAGAATTCTACCCGTGAATCTCGAAGAGATGCAGGAGGTCAATTGTTAATCTCCCTTCGGAAGCCCTTGGCCCGGTCTCGTCAGCAACTTTGGCTAGATGGGTCAAATGGCTTTTGGGAGAAGCTGGTATTGATACCTCAGTATTTGGGGCTCACTCCATAAGGGGAGCTATGGCTTTCAAATCCTTTGGTGTGGGTTCCAGGTTTGAGGATATCATGGCAGCTGCGGATTGGTCTTCAGATAGTACATTTAAGGTATTCTATCATAAACCCATTGTGGATATAGCATCTAATGTGGTGGATCAACTTTAAACTAGCATAATCCGAAGCCTCCGGTCCTGACATAGAATAAAAAAAAATCTAGCTTACGCGTCAAGAATTTTCAATTCTATTAAGGACACGGAGGCGAGGATTATCCCACCCAGATTTTAACAATGGTAATTGTTTGATGTTTAATTATCAACGTATAACTTCGTAATGATGAGATGTATTCAAATTCGTGTTTTTCCCCCCCTTTAAATTGAAATTTTTCAAAAGATATTATTATTATTTTCATTTAGGTTCCGTTTCTAAAGGAGATTGAAATTTCAGGATGAGAATTCGAAGATTCCTGTTGTGTTTGAGTTCGCAGTCATGTTCAGTGGCAAGTTGAAGGATTGATGTATGTTCGTCTATCGCAAAGAAAGAGGAGGAGCTGTTGTCATAGAGACTCTTATAGTTGGGGATACCCTGGGATTGGACACTATGGACTACTAGGGTTGATGGGATTTGTAGTTTAATGTTGTCAACTCTTTGGCTGCTGTTTTTTGGATCAGTAAAGAAAAAGAAGCATAATCCTCGCCTCTGTGTCCTTAATAGAATTGAAAATTCTTGACGCGTAAGCTAGAATTTTTTTTATTGCCTGGCATATTTAGAGGTGAGAGACACAGCCAGGTGTCCTACAGTCTGAGCAGCTAGCTTATTGACTGAAGTGAGAATAGTTACTAAGGTGCATGAACCCTCCACGATCTTTGCTCTTTGCTGCCTTCTGCTCGCACAGACCTACTTCAGATACACTCTGAAATGAATTAACCCCTTCAAGTGCAGGCCTTGCTGGGCCTTGCTTTTCAGTACTCTTTTAAGAAGCGCCCAGAGGAGATGCTGAATGCAAGCCATGGCCTGCCAGGCCAAGCAGGAGTTGCAGAGACAGTGTCAGGCCCCACAAGGGGCAAGCCGGTGGCCGCAGCTGCGACCCTTGGCAACCCTTAACTGACGTCCATGCATTTATTAGGAGCAGGCAGTGTCCATGCGAACCCTGTCTGCTCCTCAAAAATGCTTGTTAAATTATTTATTTTCTTCTTTAAACGCATCCCGTTTTCCTTTCGATAGACACGGGCTGCATTCAAGTAAACAAATATATATATTGCTTCATTTAAATGCAGTCACAGACATGGTGGTCTACTGAAAGCAGCAGGCCACCATGCCTGTGACTCTGACCAGTCGTAGTGGATCTCAATTTCCAACCTACCTCCTGTATATTAATGAGGTAGCTCAAATTGTGGCCCACTATGAATCAGTATTTGTGAAACAACATTTTAATACGTAGGTTGGTTCACAAGCACCAATGCATTTGGTAGAAATTTATCTCCAAATTGTACCCATTTCTACTGAACCCCTTTTATATTTCTAATAAGAAATTTGCAAATTGCAAATCATTATTTAATGCAATTCATGATTTCTTATTAGGAATCTTTGTACATCAGTCATCTTGGGATCCAACCTTGCTGACAAAACCCTTTGCAAGGTTACCGGCAGGTTTTGAAAGCTTGTACAAGATTTCAGCATTTGCAGTTCAGGTGAATATCCAGCTTCAAATTCAGGGATTAGGGGCCATATATTAAACAAGTTCTCTTGCACACGACACAGATGAAAGTATTTGTATGAGACTGCATGGTCTATAGCACATACATTTGACTCAGAATTGCTCCTATTTAGTGCCTCTGCTGTAGACAGGTTGGTACCAACCACTGCTGAACCTTAATGCTAACTGAAATGAAAAACGTCACTCTACTGCGAACTGTAAACTTACATTTAACAGAAACCCTTATTCTGACATTGTGAATCCTGCACTGACAGTCAAAGCCCTGACTCATATGGCACTGGTAGGCTGCCCTGTCCTCTCATGAGTCTACTTCTGATGTCAGATCTCAGAGCCTTCATAACCACTCATGAAGTTTTACGTGAACATTTTACCAAATTTTCAGAAAACATTTCGTTTAAAGAAACAATCCTAGAGCAAGACTCTTACGGAGCTAATGCAGGTTTTTGATAAGCTGACACCTCTGAAAAACCGGCTATCAACATGGCTGCCTCTCCTATGAATGAGGGCCACAGTTGAGCGTATCATTTACTGTATCAGGTTTAAAAGGCCGAAACGACTGGGCATAGTCATTCACATTTCAATCTTTCACCATTTGCTAACTGACTGGTGTGTTCAAGAACTGCTAATTGTTTTTTCAAGGCTATTCTGGTGAATGATTAACTTTAACCAACACCTACATTTTTTAAAGACAAGGCAGATTTACCTCTCTTCCGCCACCAAACCAACAATAAGACTTGTACTTCAAGAGAGTCAGATCTGTCTGTAATTCTCTCAATATCGGAGAATTAGGGCTATCTTCGGTTTGGGTTGAAAGGAAATGTACCTCTTTGAGATCCATTAAGTGGTATGGGGCTGCCAGTATACACGGGTAAGATGATGCAGTGCTTTTAGTGCTCATTTTTGCAGGCCCTGTGTGATAGGTAGGTCTTCATTCCCAGTCATTTTTCTGAGGTAAGTAAACTGAATACTCGTTTCTAATGGAGAATAATATTTGTATAGAGAATGTTTCTAGCTGAAGTGCTTTGGATTAAGGCGCTGTATAAAAATCACATTATTTCAATGTTTACTACTTGGAGAATGCCACTTAAAAAAGACACACAGACAGCCAAAACATCCTGGTTCTCTGCAAGAGGCCAGAGAAGCTGCTCCTGTTATTTCACCTCATTTAACTTCACTACTATGTTTTGTGTGAGAGAACAGGGCTGATTGCAGAGGCCCCCTAACTTTTTGCCCCCATTTTTCACTTTTTGCTGGTGTTTTCCTGACTCTGATGGTGCCCTGGGAACTGCTAACCAGTCCCAGGGCCAGTGCTCTGTGTAAAATCAGTATGCAAAGTAGTCTAATTATAATTGGCTAAGTCAGCCTACCTATAAGTCCCTAGTATATGGTAGGGCATGTAGGTTTAGGGACCCTAGCATAGGTAGTGCACCCACCCGTAGGTGCACTACTGCGGTGCCAAGTGTCATTTTAAAGGCAGGCCTGCCTTGCTGGCTGCTTTTAAATTAAAGTTAGATGCAAATTTGACTTTCGAATTAAAAGTAGTTCCAAAGTCCTAAACTACCTTATTTTCACACATAAGTAACCCCTAAGGTGTGCCCTATGTACCCCTAGGGCTGGGTGCCATGTAACTATAAGCAGGGACCTTATAAAAATAGTTTTATAAGCCTTGGTGAGGTAAAACAGCCAAATTTATTTTTCCCTCATTGTAGTGAATGGCCTCCATAGGCTAGAATGGGGAGACTTTATTTTAGTTTTAAAGGTCCCCTTAAGTAACAGATACCAGACGTTTGGTATCAAATTAATTGTTATAATAAATCCCACAACTTTCAGTTGTGGGATTTAATATAACTTGTTCAGGTAAAGAGTTTTAAACTTTACCTGAAAAGTTGCCAACTTCAGCCCTGCAGTGTTTTTGCTGCTTTGCTCTGATTGGCCAGCCTCTGGCAGCCTGGCCAGGCTGCCTTGAAGAGGTGTGAAGTCGCCTGGCTCAACACAAAGAGATGTGCCTGGGGGAGGAGATCTCCCCTCAGCAGATTGGGAAGCAGGAAGTGGGGAGGGTGCCAAACTGGTCTTCAAAGGCAGGGAAGGACATTTAGTGCAACCAAGCAACACCCTCACATCCTGAAAACCCAGACAATTAGGTGCCCCCTTGATTAGATTGGAAGAGGGCAGGAGAGGGGTGTGTTTAGGATTTTTAGCCACACCAGTGGGTGGGCTCAGCCAGATGTAACCTCCAAAGATCACTTTCAGCCATGATTAATTTTTGAGGAATGTTGCTCCCTGGGATTGATTTTTGCCACACTTCCCAGGAAGTGGTCATCACAGGGGTAAGGACCCTGTCCCTAATTGGAGAACCAGGTCCCCCCGGTTTTTCACCCAAGAGCAAGGATAAAACTGGCAGACCTGCACCCACACCTAAGTTCCCTACAAGGAAGAACTACAGAAGAAGAAGGACTGCCCTGCTGGACCCCTGGCCTGCACCTGGCCACTGCACTCTGGAGGACTGCACCAGCTGCACAGTTGGGCTTCACCACAAGAAGGACTTTCCCTGGCTTCAACTGGTTCAATGAGGGACTCCCTGTTTGCCACAGGTGAAAACTTGCTAACCAGAGTCCCCTGCACCAACTCCTGAAGAAAACAACCAGCTGACCACTGCCCAGTGGCCAAAAAAGAAGTTTGCACCAGGTACATTCTGGGAGTTGTAGTCCACACCCTCAAGGATCATCTCAGAGCTTCTGGAACATTGGGGTGAACTGTGGACCTCAAAAGAACCTTAAAAGAACATCTGGAAGAAGATCCAGAAGTTTGGAGAAGTTTGGAGAACTTTTGGAAAAAAGCTCCATAGAGGGACTGACCCGCCGCAGCAACTCTAGCCGGCTTGCCTCAACCGCGACCGGGCCTGGCTTGCAGGTTCGTCCCGGTGAAGAAAATCTCAAAAAAAGTGACTAAGTCTGAACGTAGGAAGTTGACCAGGACTTCCCAGCCAGTATATCCAAAGAGGGCTCCAAGGACATCGGATCAAGATTCAGGTTTTCCCCGGTCGACGAATTTTCACCTCAAAAAAATGACTAAGTCTGAAGTAAAAAATCCCCTCCAAGGGCTCCTGCGACGCATATGCGAGGAAGAGTTTCAGGAGGTCGGATTGGACTGGCAGGTTTGTCCCACTGGAGAAAAATCTCCAGAAAAACGACTAAGTCCTAAGGTAAACTTTTGACTGAGGCCTCCCACGGACTGTAGTCGGGCCGGACTCCATCGAGGTCGGCCTTAAACTTTGACTTTGCCTCGGCCGAGGTGCAACCAGATGACCAGATTGGCGCTTTTTGTTTCTAGTGCTAGAAAGCATTAATTCTTTAAAAATTCATATCTCCAGTTCCCCTTATCCGATTTCATTCGTTTTGGTGTCATTTTAAAGCTAAAAATATTCCCTATTTTTATAAATTTTGTATTTTTAAACTGGTTCCTGTGTTTTATTTGTGATATTAGAATGCTTTACACTTTGGGGCATATTTATACTCCGTTTGCGCCGAATTTGCGTTGTTTTTTTCGACGCAAATTCGACGCAAAACTAACTCCATATTTATACTTTGGCGTTAGACGCGTCTAGCGCCAAAGTTCATGGAGTTAGCGTCATTTTTTTGCGTGAACACCTTCCTTGCGTTAATGATATGCAAGGTAGGCGTTCCCTTCTTTAAAAATTACTCCGATGCATATGCGTCGTATTTATACTCCCGGGCAAAAATGACGCCCGGGAGTGGGCGGGTCTAAAAAACCCGCATTAGCGTCGGATTTTAGCGCCTGGGTCAGGGCAGGGGAGGGCACCTCTGGGCTCATTCTGAGCCCACAGGTCCCTTAACGCCTGCCCCAGGGACACCCCCTGCCACCCTTGCCCACCCCAGGAGGACACCCAAGGATGGAGGGACCCACCCCAGGGACATTAAGGTAAGTCCAGGTAAGTATTTTTTTTATTTTGTTTTGTGGCATAGAGGGGCCTGATTTGTGCCCCCCTACATGCCACTATGCCCAATGACCATGCCCAGGGGACAGAAGTCCCCTGGGCATGGCCATTGGGCAAGGGGGCATGACTCCTGTCTTTGCTAAGACAGGAGTCATTTCAATGGGGGATGGGCGTCGTAAAAAAAATGGCGCAAATCGGGTTGTGGCGATTTTTTTGCCTCAGCCTGACTTGCACCATTTGTGGACGCCCATACGCCATTTTCCCCCTACGCCGGCGCTGGCTGGTGTACGTCGTTTTTTTCAACGCACACCAGACAGCGCCGGCGGCTAACGCCGGCTAACGTCATTGAATAAATACGGCGCCCGCATGGCGCTTCAGAATGGCGTTAGCCGGCGCTAATTTTTTTGGCGCAAAACTGCGTTGGCGCAGTTTTGCGTGAAAAAGTATAAATATGGCCCTTTGTCTCCTAAGTTAAGCCTTGTCGCTCGTTGAAAGCTACCAAGGGCTGAGCTGGGTTTAATTTACTGAGACCTAACTGGACCTAAGTGGAGGTTATTGGCCTATTGCTAAGTGTAGGTACTTACCTGCCCTTACCAATAACCCATTTTTCAACATTTTGTGATTTTTTTATGCAACAGTACATTTCTGATGTTTTAGCATTTTTTTTTTCATTTTTGTAGGGTTCAGTATATGTATACTTCGGTGCAGAAGGAAGTGGAGTGGCGGTCCAGCCTAATATTACAATAAATTGTTGGGTAAGTTTAAGAACAAAGGGCCTGATTTAGTGCTTTAGTGTGTTATATATTATGACACTTGTAATAAGGTGGACAAGATATCCATCATGTTTGTGACAGAGTGACCCATCTGCCAAGCTCTAAATCAGGCCCAAAGTATCCAAGGCTTAGGCCAGATTTACAGAAAGGATGTGTGCAATGCATAGCTTTCAGTGAGCTGTTTTCATCTTAACCTTGTGTGCAGCGAAGGATTCACTAGTCCTTCTCTGTACAAAGGGACCATGTCTCTTGAATCTCACCATGCCCCCATCATTATTATTAATGAGGCCTTCTAATTAAAGCAGACACCTGTATCTGAATACACTTTCTGAATGTGCCAGCACTGTGCTGTGCTATCTACCTCTTGTTGAGGCGGGAGGTCACACTATCCCAAAAAGAGGCATGTCACAGGAAGACTGCTGTCTCCTAATCCCCATTCAAGACGTTTTCAAATTCAAATTGTAAACTGCCCAAAATCAACAGCTACATCTTACTGAATGGACGTTAGGAGCTGTTGCTAAGCATTTGTGCATTGCTTTGTTTAAAGCAATGGATGTGTGCAATGTTGATGCCCTCCTCCCCATGCGATTCTCAAACTCTTGCAATTTATCCACCGCATTTCACACTGGAAATTGCAATGCATACAGTAGGTTGCATATTAGTGCCTTGCTTTCACAAAATCATTTGCACTGGTTTTGCAAATGCGTTTTTTTTTCATTTTTCTTTTTTTTGTGGGACTTCTGGTCAGGCAAGTCTTGCAGGTAAGTCCCTCCTGGCTGTATACAAACTGTCCGCCAAAGCGGGATGCTGTTGTCGTGCTATGTTGCGCTAAAAGGAGGTGTGGCAGCCTTCCCCTGTACTGAAACTTTGGCGCCTGCTTGGTGCAGTGACTTCTGGTCAGGCAAGTACCTCAGTTAAGTCCCACATGGCTGCAAACAAACTATCCATACAAAGTAGTTTTGTGAGCAATACCCCTTGTACATCTAGAGACATAATTCTTTCAAGAATTCTATGTGCTGTTCTATGAAATTCCATGAAGATGCAGGAAATACATTTTTAACCAAGTGAAATATACACTGTGAAGTAAATAATGATTTTGTATGTTATTCAAATAATATATATTATCAAAATGATCATTTTAAGATGAGATGGCCTTTTATAAAATCATGTTTTTCTTATTTTAAGCATATTTTTACTTCATGCTTAGCTTTTGCATCATGAATGTTTGTAGCATTATGCTCACTTGTTACACTGTGCATGTTTTTTACATCACACACTTTTGATACATCGTGCTTGCTTGTTACATCATACTCTCTCTTACACCATGCCTTTTTATATCTCAGGTGCACTTAAAATATCATGCTCTGCTCACATGGAGTCCAGGAATGTGGCATGCTTATAGGATGGTGCTGTATCCTCTGGGTACATTGAGCTCACCTTTCACTCATACTTCATTATTACAGCCTGGTAAAACATCTAAGATTGTCTAGTGGTTGAAGTCACAGATTACTGGATACATTGATTCTTGATGGTATTTCTGAAGGTAATAAGTCCCTGAAGGGAATTGACCCTTATTGAAGAGTCTAAAGTTTGGCATTTCATATTGGCTATTACAGGTCACTTCTTCTAAAGCCAGTTAAAGGCATTAGAACAGTTTTCATACATCCTGTAGTATCCTTACACAGTATTCAGGACAACTAATGTGGATAGCATTTGTGTATCCAAATGAGGAACTGATCACTCTGCACTGCTGCCTTCAATGTTAGGCAGTGGAATAACAAAGGTCCCTGAAGTCCATGTGGTAAGGGGGGCAGCTCCTGGCGCCCCCCTCAGCACAGCACCTGGCCTGAGTGAGTCTGGAGGTGGGGCTCCCTCCAGTGACTTTATGCCACTAGTGCTAGGTTGTTTAAACTGAAAAATACTGCACGGACCTGTGTGTTTATTCACTGGTTGCTGTTATGGAGTACTCCTGGGTTCATGGCAGTGGTTGTAAAAGTGAGGAATGGATTGGTGATGTGTTTGCCAACCAAAAATATATAATGGCCCTAACGTAGGCTTGAGGCAAATTCATTGTATCCTGACCATGAGGATTTCTAGCCTTTTGGAGAAGTGGTGGCTTTCTGACCTGCACCTCACAGGATATGCTTCAAAAGATGGGCCATGAGGGAGCCTGTAAAAATGTAAAATGATACAGGAGAGGACCCTGAATGTCCTTGGGTGCTAGAATCCCATTTAAATACAAACATCTGCCAGTCTGTTTAAAAGGTTTTATAAAGTCTAAGGGTTAACTAAGATGCTCTCTTAGTGTTGCCTTCACAAATAGATACTAAAGTCAGCCGCAGGTTTAATCAAAGGAGACTGCTTCATTGAGGTCTGGCTCAGATTGAGGTAGAAAGTCTAACAGCAGTGCTTATTGTCTTTATAAATAGAATGCTAGATGACATGGGTGTGGGCCCCTCCAGCTCGATATTCTTTGTTCATGAAGAACTGGGCTTGGATTTTGTAGAGGACCATGTGAAACTAGCCCGCTGCCATTATGGATTTCAGTGTCCAGTGGGGATTCCACAGTCCTGAATAAGGACATTATTGAAGACTATCTTGGGTGTGTGTGCAGGCTTAAGATCCCCTGGTTAAGGTATATTTATTCTGTCACCCAGTCTTAAGTTTGTCCTAATTTGTTTAACAAGCCACTGTGTATCAATAAGAGGGAAATAAAGATAATTAAGGAATCTTTCTTGACCCATGCAAGGGAAGTAAGGGAAATGTATGCGCTTGCAAAACCAGCTATCTGCCCTCTCCTGCTTTTGAAAACAGTGGCTGGCCCTGAACCCTATCTTAGTTATGTTAGGTGCCCTGGGGACAGATCTCTTTTAACTATGTTTCGGTTGGGCTCAATTCACACTTACATATGCTTCCCACCGGGTCAATATGACCCAAATTATTTTGGAAATCCCCTGTGATAGCTGTTCGCCATAGACCTTGGAGCACTTTTTCCTTTTCTGTAGTTATGATGACCTTTTACAATATAGGTTTTTGTTGCCAATCCTGAAGGCCAGGTGCTTTCGGCAGCTTAAACCAGCCTTCCTGTTCCTACAATTGTTAAATTCTGAGGTGGAGGCTTAGGAAGTTCTTTCATTTTTGAAGGGTGGGTTAGCCTGTAACAAGGTTATGAATTTTTAACACATAGGGTTATTTATATATTTCTTTTAACTTGCTGGGACATTTTAAACATGTTTTAATATATGCTTGGTTTTATTGTGTCTTATTCTCTTTTGTGATTATTATTTTATAATCAAATAAAGATTTCAACCAACCAGACTCTACAATGGTTTCAACTCACCTGATTAGAGTGATATAGCAATGCTATTTCTCAACTTGTCTGCAGCTGAGGATCGATCAAGTACACCATTAAATCCTACTCCTCCAAGAATTGCTGGGAATCTCTGGAACTAACCTCAGATGGATTCTGCCCCGTTTAACTAACTGCAGATAACAAAAGAAGAGACAATCCTCTCAAATATGAATAGGATAAAACTTGTGGTGTCACACAGATCATAATCATCACTTCTTGTTCTTGCACATATACATGACCTTCTGAGCCCAAGTTATCCAACTGCAACATCTTCAAATCCAGATGTAGGTTTGTGATTTTCAGGTCAGCATTTGGTTAAACAGCAACTCTGTGAGTCAAACCAGTCAGGTAGATTTTATGAACACTATGGGTCTGATTATGAGGCGCCACTTCCGACGGGGAGGTTGACCCCTTATTGGTGGCCTCCCTGCAGCCCTAATACGACTTTCCCACTGGGCTGACAGGCGGAAACCTTGTGGGAAAGTAGGGGCAGCATTGTCACTGGCTCATAATAGAGCAGATGGCAATGCTGCTGCCTGCAGGGGGCACCAGCACCCTCATAATGCGCTCTGTCTGCAAGGCAGACAGTGCGCATTACAAGGGTGCTGGGCAGGGGGACCCCTGCACTGCCCATGCCATGGGCATGGAGCATGCAGAGACCCCCCTGTGGCCCTCTGCACTTGTTCTCTGCCAGCCTTTTCATGGCAGTGGAACCACAATGAAAAGGCTGGCAGAGAACCAGGTCGTAATCAGCAGGATGGCGCTTACTTCAGCACTGCCCTGGCTGATTATGATCTGCACCACCATCAACCCATTGGGAACATTGTTCCCAGTGAAGAAGGTGGTTGTTTGGCTCTTAATTTGGTGGTCGGATTGCCAAACCGGCAGCGGACATGACTTCCACAGCGAGTCTGGCCATCTGTTGACCGCCAGACTCGTGCTGAGGCCCTATATTCTGATGCATGAAGGAGAGTCCCCTTTGCTTTGCCTTGTAAAAGAGAAAATATATATTGATTTTTGGAGTGCTCCATTATAGTCAAACATGGAACTAATGTGGCCATTGTTCATGTTCTAAAACAACAAATAAAACCAGAAAATACATTGGAGAAGAAAAGTGACACAATATGCAGACACCGGAAAAGACAAGATCACATCACTCCCACCTTGAAGGCACATGTCAGGTTCCCACTGGAACAAATGTTTACACTTAAAACTGTATGCCATGAGGAAGTCTTCTGCAGAAAAAGACTTGGGGGCATATTTAATATTATTTCACACAATGCAACGCAGTAAGGGAGCTTACTGCACTGCATTGCATGAAAGGGAGAGAGCAGAAATGATCTGCGTCTACAAAGATATAGAGCATTTTTGCCCTCTCCTCTTGCTGGTGATCTGAGTATTGCCTAGCGCCAGTGCAGGCACCCTTGCACAATTGTGAAAGTGTGCTTACATTATGGGCAGTGTTGTTTCCCTTTCTGCACAAAAATAATCCAAAGAGGCGTTTTCCTCTTTCTATGTGTGATGCAGAATGTAACATGCATAGAAGGAGGAAATAACAAGGAGACAAAATGATTTTTCTTCAAGTTATGCCATCCTCAAGAAGGTGTACCAATTGCATGCAATCTCAGGTTTGCAAACTTTTGTAAATCTGGAAGTGCACCACATTCATAGATAGATGCACAGGAAAGTCCATGCCCCACCTGTGGAAAGCCTTCCAGCTTGAAATATAACATAAAGCAGCGCAAGCCGCTGTGCTGCTTTACATTTCTTTAGAAAGCCATGCAAGATGGTGCAAATCACCCCTTGCATGGCTCTGTAAATCTTACTGAAGCTTTTGTGTTGTCCTTGCATCGCATTGTGCGACACAAGGACAACACAAACGTTTAATACATTTGGACCATTGTAGCTACAATCCCACGCCAACTTCAACATCCTTCTGCTAGAACTCACAGGTTCAGCTGATCCTAAGCAGGTCTGATTACATCACATAAACATTAACATTAGTGTTATCATGAGAGCTGTGTTTAAAAAACTTTATTAGGGAATATAATATAGAACATACCAATGTAGAAACTTTGAGAAATACAATAGTGAAGTACCAAGCTTGTAGAGAAAGTAGTCTACAAAATTAGAAATCATACATATTGACTAGTAAATTAGTATATTAAGGAATATGCATAGAATAGAGTTACACAATTTTTATAAAAGAACACAAGCTTATTCTCTGGGACGTTTTCTTTTTTTGGAAGTAGAGGGGAATAGGAGGGAATCATAGGTACAGTAATGGAATAGATTGGTCAGTAAGAAATGCATTATGATGGAAACATAGGAAAACGAATAATAATAAAATACATGCAATTAAACCATGAGCATAAATGTTTTGCTAAAAAATTGCTGAGAAGGGCGATTCTAAAATAGATGGAGAGAGAATCTTGATTTCATTAAAGACAATGGAATCATTATACATAAAACCTTTATTGTTCAAACAATTCAGAAAGCTTTAAAGATGTTAGGACATATAGGGGATCATTACGACCTCTGCGGTCTTTTCAAAAGACCGCCGAGGCCGCGGGAGACAGAATACCGCCATTGCAGGCGGTATTTCTGTCTCCCTATTATGACATTTCCGCTGGGCCAGCGGACGGTAACAGTACCGTCCTCTGGCACAGCGGAAATGTCACATCAACATTGCTGCCGGCTCGTAATAGAGCCGGCGGCAATGCTGATGTGCAGCGGGTGCAGTAGCACCCGTCGCGCATTTCACTGCCCGAATTCGGGCAGTGAAATGCGCGACGGGGCTATGCCTGGGGGCCCCTGCACTGCCCATGCTAAGGGCCATATTTATACTTTTTGACGCACAACTGCGCCAACGCAGTTGTGCGTCAAAAAATTTAACGCCGGCTAACGCCATTCCAAAGCACCATGCGGGCGCCTTATTTATTGAATGACGTTAGCCGGCGCTGCGGACTGGTGTGCGTAAAAAAAAATGACCCACACCAGGCAGCGCCGGCGTAGGGGAAAATGGAGCTTGGGCGTCAAAAAATGGGGCAAGTCAGGTCTGAGGCAAAACAGAAGTCATGCCCCCTTACCCAATGGCCATGCCCAGGGGACTTATGTCCCCTGGGCATGGTCATTGGGCATAGTGGCATGTAGGGGGGCACAAATCAGGCCCCCCCTATGCCACAAAAATAAAATAAAAATACTTACCTGAACTTACCTTAGGTTCCCTGGGATGGGTCCCTCCATCCTTGGGCGTCCTCCTGGGGTGGGCAAGGGTGGCAGGGGGTGTCCCTGGGGGCATGGGAGGGCACCTCTGGGCTCCTTCCGAGTCCACAGGTCCTTAACGCCTGCCCTGACCATGGCGTTAAAAAATTACGCAAAAGCGTCTGGACGTCATTTTTTAAGGTCCGCCCACTCCTGTGCATCATTTTTGCATGGGAGTTTAAATAAGGCGCACATGCCTTGGAGTAATTTTTTAGAAGGGAACGCCTACCTTGCATATCATTAACGCAAGGTAGGTGTCCACGCTAAAAAATGACGCAAACTCGAAGATCTTTGGCGCTAAACGGGTCTAACGCCAATGTATAAATATGGAGTTAGCTTTGCGTCGGATTTGCGTAAAAAAACGACGCAAATCCGGCGCAAACAGAGTATAAATATGCCCCTAAGTGCATGGGCAGTGCAGGGGCCCCCAGGGGCACCCCAAGCCCCCTTACCGCCAGCCTTTCCATGGGGGTGTGTACCGCCATGGACAAGCCGGCGGTCGAGGACTCATAATCCCCAGGGCAGCGGTGCTTGCACCTCTGCCCTGGGGATTATGAACGCCAGGCGGAATCCTGGCGGGAAAGTGGAGGGGCCAGCGGTATGGCCATGGCAATTCCGCCACGGTCATAATTGCTGGCGGAACACCGCCAGCCTGTTGGCGGTTTTACCACCAACATACCGCCGGCCACCAGGGTCGTAATGACCCACATAGTGTATTGGACATACAAACAACATGTTTGAGATCACTGTGTGAACATGGGCAATGCCAACCTTGCGCATCAGTGGTTCAGGAAAATTTGGAGAAGCAGAATGGGCTGAAATGAAGTATATTATAGACCAAAACAATGTCTGGGTAAAGATAGCTGTCCTAGAGGTTTTATTAATTTTTTGCCAAAGCTTATTGCAAAGGAAAGTAGGCCTGGAGTATCCTAAGTCATCCTCACAAAGGGCTAAGTCATCCTCACAAAGGGTTTCTAAAGTGGTTTTAGGTCAGGAATATGAAGTGGAGATCAAAGATTTATAAAGAGGAGAGGCTTTGGATTTAGTAGATAACAGTTGAAGTAGTGACTGGCCTGCAAGATTGTCAGAAGTACTCTCATGCAAGGGTTTAAAAACATCTAAAAGTGCAGTAATTAAGAGAGACAATTTGAATAGAAATGATGAAGGACAGTTAAATTTGAGCATTATCAATAAATAAGTCTCAGGGGCGTGGTCTCCCGCCTAAGATGGTGGCCGTCTAATCCCGGAGCTCCCGTCCCGGGCCCCCCAAAAATGCAGATTCTGCTGCGGGGTTGAGCCGCTATGTGGTGATAAGTCATCCGGAATATGTGGGATCCGACGGGGCACCCCCGGAGAGCGTTGGAGCGCTCGACTGGGCGCAGAAATAGATTGGCGGACCTGGGCCTGATCTGGGCCCGCGCCACGGCCACAGCGTAGATGGAGCTCCGACTGGAGGAGGCTGCATTGCGGTGAGTGAGGGGAAGAGAGCGCGTCGACGCGGTGTGCCTGGAGAAATTGGGGAGTCCGTTCCTCAGCGCCCCCCCCCCTCTCCGCACCTTCGATCTTACCTACGGGGGCGCGGGTTGGCAGTGGGGAGCGAGGTAGTGGCCCGGGGACCAGGCGCACCAACAACCCGTCCGTGCACGGGAAACAGAAGCAGGGGAGCGGCGGCACCCCTCCGACAGAGAGTGCTACGCCGAGGAACTACTAGAGCCCCGCCCCCACTTGGTGGTTGAACCCCCTTTGGCCTGATACCAGAGGGCACACAGGAGGGAACAGTCAGCTCGAGAAGGAAATACTGCCCCAATACCAGCGGAGCCCAACACAAGATTCTGGATCGACCGCAAGACCGGACCTGCTAAGCCTGGCAGCTGAAGACACACACAGAAAGAGGGCCCACAAGCTCCAGACTACAGCTAGCAATTACCCCATATAATAACCGCCCCTCTACGCAAATACTAGCATAGACACAAGTAACAATGGGCCGCACCAAGGGAAAACAATCAGAAGACATGGAAAGACCATCCCCTGATGACCCAATGCAAGCAACGCCACCCGGGGATCAAGCAGATCAACTAGACATTATTCTCCAGGAGATCAGAGACTCAGGGCAAGCAATAGAGAAAAAACTAGGATCAATAACGATTGAGTTAAATATCCTGAAGGATGACCAGAAAAAATTGTCGGACAGATTGAAACAGGCAGAATCCAATGTCGCTGAGATTCTTCCGACCCACAAAGAAAACAAGAAGGCCGTTGAATGCCTCCAACAACAGGTACAAATGCTACAAGAACGTGTTGAGGATGCGGAGGGGCGATCCCGACGCAATAATGTACACATAATAGGTCTCCCGGAGGGGACAGAGGGTAAGACTCCTACGCAATACATAGAACACTGGCTTAAGAAAATAATGCCAGACAAACTGTCAACCCACTTTGCAGTAGAAAGGGCGCACCGTATACCAGGAAAGAGACCCCCTCTAGGCGCACCAGCGCGTCCCTTGATAGCCCGGATCGTAAATTTCAGGGACAGGGACCTCATACTACAGGCGGCAAGAGATCTAGCCCCTATCACGGTGAACAACACTCGAATCTCTCTATACCCTGACTACACATTAATGGTGCAGAGGTGAAGAGCCTCTTTTCAGGTAGTGAAAAAGAGGCTACAAAGTGAAGGACTGAAATTCGCACTACTATTCTTGGCCTGGTTGCGTGTCACATTTAATCAGAAAACACATTTTTTTTACAAACCATACTCTGCATGCGACTGGGTGGATGCGACCTTTCCTCACTTGGGAAACAAGGAGCGTGATGCCCTTCCCCCAAGGCAGCCCCATCAATCACGTAGGAGCGGACGTGGTAGGATGCAATCGACTCGAAAAAAATCTGGCCCAACTATGCTGCAGGTCCTGGAGGGCTGAAATGGGGAACTGCAATCAGCATATTCCTTGCAAGGAACAGACTCCTCCCCGGATGGACCTACTTCATCCATGGACAGCACCGCGGCATCTGATTCAGAAGGCAGCTCAGTGTTGTTCACTGCTGTTGCCCCGCAGTCAGCCCACGACCTCTGAAGAGGGACACAGTACTCCATGGCTGCCGCTGTGCGCCCGGTGCTCGCTGAGTTTGCCTCTTCCTTTATACAGGGCGGGCCCAGACGGTCGAGATCTGTACTCCTCGCCATCTACCAAATAATTGGTTGGCCACAGGCGAGAACTATTAGCAGCACACCAGTTAGAACCCCAGAGCGCAGGCCCCCTTTCTTCGTAGACGCTTCCCCGTTGGTGGCAACAATAATGGTTCTATATAGCACGATGTTTTGGCAAAGCCAGTTTGAGCTTCGCCCAGTATTCAGTTTCAAAAGTAAAGTTGGAAGTAGATTTAGAACACTGACATCAACACACATATCATATATATTATACCAAGAAGGACACCCAGTAACAAAGACTTCTAAAGAGACCACTACATCAATATCTCGATATGACTGCATTACGTGAATACAATATTATCACCTCGAATGTAAGGGGAATGGGATCCGTTCAAAAGCAACATAGAATTTTAGCTCAACTAAATCGTCGGAACATACATATAGCCTATTTGCAAGAAACCCACCTTACTACCCATGAAGTGACGAAACTCCGTAAGAAGTGGCGGGACCAACTCCTACACACAACAGATTCTGCGTTCGCAAGGGGAACGGCGGTATGGATACGTGCTGGGGTACCATTTGAAATACTAGAGACCAAAAATGATGATGAAGGCCGTTACACACTGGTCAAAGGTAATCTAGATGGGAAACATAGAATACTAGGTAGCATATATGCCCGAATACTGCATAGGATATCTTCCTGGAGCGCTTGTCGAGGGTGCTATTGCAATGGGCTCACATCCCATGGATAATAGGCGGAGACTTTAGCACGGTACTAGATATCATAACAGACCGCACCACGCCCCCATTGTCAGGAACCAATGCACAACGACAGGCAGAAGCATTGCGTAATTGGCTACAGGGATGATTACTGACAGATATTTGGCGAGCTAGAAACATAGGTATAAGAGAATACTCCTTTTATTCGCATCTGCATAAAGTACACATGAGACTAGACCGGGTAGTGTGCACTACTTCAATGCAGACTCAGATATCACAAACCACATAATTAGGAAAAACATTGTCAGACCATAACCCCCTCGAGATGACGCTATTGTGGGGGCGGAGATCTACGCCGATCCCCACATGGCGTTTGCAGCCATCAATACTAGAAGATGATACCTTAAGAACAGAAATATCCCAAGCGATCACAAACTTCTTCTCCGACAACGTGGGCTCAGCATCCTCTCCATTACTCGAATGGGAAGCATTTAAAGTGGTGATAAGGGGTATGGTGATGGGAGCGACAACTGGAGTACGTAAAGTACTAACCAGGGAATTAAAACTAATAGCAAACAAGCTACACACACTAGAAAAAGAGGTGATACTAAGACCCTCATCGACTCAACAGCTGCAAGGAGCAAGAGCCGAACATACAGAGCTTGTGGAAAGATTACGGAAAATAGACTATATAAAATACCGTGAATGTATCCATAGCAAAGGAGACAAAGCAGGAACTCTATTAGCGCGCCTGATTAAAGCTGAACCCCCCCCCACTCCTATCCTGCAGATTATTACGCCACAACAAGATACAATAAATACACAACTGGGGATAAATAATGCTTTCCATGATTATTACACAACTTTATACTCAGCCCCTACAACTATAAATCGAGCCGAGATAGATGTCTTCCTAGCTGACATTAGGCTACCAACACTGACAGAGGAGGCCAAGCTGCAATTAAGCATGCAGATAACACAAGACAAAATAAAGGAAACAATCAAAAGCATGGCGCATAAAAAAAAAGCACCGGGTTCAGACGGGTTACCATCTGAATTTTACTCCCTCTTCTGCTCACAACTTTCCCCACAGTTAGAACAATTATACTATTCCTCTCTAAAACATGGAGCTCTTCCAGACACAACTAAACAGGCAATAGTCACCTCACTATTGAAACCAGGAAAAGCCACAACTGATATGTCATCTTACAGACCCTTATCTCTGTTAAATACAGAATATAAAATATCAGCAAAAATACTAGCGCAACGACTGCTTAATTACATAGATAGCCTGATACACACGGACCAATGCGGATTTGTCCTGTCCCGTAGCACTTCTCTGAACATTCGTCGATTGTACCATGTAATGGATGCTGCTAAGAGTCATTACCCACATGCAGGATGCCTGTCACTAGATCTCAGACAGGCATTTGACTCCCTGAGCTGGGAATATATGTTTAAAGTATTAGAGAGGTTCAACGTCCCCCACGACTACATACGCTGGGTTCGATTATTATAGACCTCCCCGACAGCAAGAGCACGCACTGGTCAGAACATCTCAGATACCTACCATGTACAAAGGGGCACCAGGCAAGGATGTCCGCTACCCCCCTTACTGTTCATTATGGTGATAGAACCACTAGCCTGCAAGCTACGACAAGACGGTATAGACTGGGGAATAGGCACACCTGGGACCAATCACACAGTATCACTATATGCGGACGATATTATCTTATATGTGAAGGATATGAGACATAACCTAGATGCTATAGTACAAATATTCCAAAAATTCACGCCACTATCAGGACTAGTTATAAACTTTGACAAATCAGTGGCGTTCTCCCTCACTGGCCAAGATCCGAAAAATACAATAACATTCGGCGACAAACACCTACAGTTAGCCTCAGACACATTCCGATACCTCGGCATACAAATTTATCGCACCCCAATAGATCTAATGGAAGGTAATTTATTAAAAGCAATGGCTTCTCTTAGATCACAGATACAATTTTGGACATCGCTACCAATATCAGTCACAGGTAAGCTCGCCCTGGCCAAAATGGTAATGCTACCCCGCTTGCTATATTATTTTATGAATCTACCAGTGGAAATCCCAGAAATACACTTCAAAACCCTTAACTCGATGTTGGTCGACCTGGGGGAGGGGTAGACGCCGTATAGCCCTAGCCAAGCTGCTGATGCCAACAGAGAAAGGAGGCATGGGAGCACCTGACTTTAAGGCCTATTGTATGGCAGGTCAACTGCAATGGCTGGCATATTGGCTAGCCGGAAGAAATTTACAAGAAATCGAGTACACCCAGGAAATGTTAGATGAAGGTCACATACATCCCCTGCTATGTCCTGGTTTCCAAGCCCCGAAGCAACTACCACTCTTATTACGAATAGCTTTGCAATACTGGAAAACAGCGCTCAAATATACAACTAAAACAATCCCATACTCCCCCAATACTCCACTTCTGGGACTACCAGTAAACACAAGTACACTGTCCCAACGACAACTACAGAAATGATCACAGGAAGGCATGGACACGGTTGGGGCATTCTTCAAAGACCAGCATCTATTAGTACACACAGATTTCACACATGAACACAACTTGACTACATCGCTCTTTCTCTTACATGCCGCCATACGGCATTATATTAAAAACTACTGGGACCAAGACAGTAAGGAACCCCCTACGCATGAACTTGTAAACGCTGTTTACTCAGTAGGACATGGCAGACATTTAATAAAATGGCTGTACAGTGGGTTGAAGACTCATTTATCACCGCCCCTAACCCGAGTAAAGACTCGATGGGAGACAGATGTTGGAAAAGAACTTTCAGAGGATGATTGGGAGACAATTCTGAAATACCCTAGTCAAATACCACGTAATACTAGATTTAAATTTATACAGTATGCTTTTCTACACAGGGCATATCTCACACCGCACAAGATACACTTGCTATATCACGACGCGTCACCAGGCTGCCCCAGATGTGGCACTGAGGAGGCAGACCTATTACACATGCTCTGGAGCTGTCCGGCCATTGCCCAATATTGGAATAGTATAACAAATGTTTTGGGAAAAGTAACAGGCGCCCCTGTGAACCTGACGGTGGAGGCCTGCTTGCTGGGCTTGCTCCCACGCCGGAAGAAGGGAAAAGCACTCCCACAGCTAACGAATCTAGCACTCATACTAGCAAAACGCTTACTAACCAAGCGCTGGAAAGCTACAGCACCCCCACGGGTGTCACAGTGGTGTGCAGAGATGCTGGACTGGGGATAGGCAGGAAAAAGATATGAAGGATTAGAGGAATGAGAAATATATTTTTGGAACGAGAAAGGAGGTTTTGCTACATTGCACCAAAGTGGTAAAAAAAGAGGAAGAACCTTTCAACAGGCAAGATTCTGCCTGTTTAAGACAATAAGTTTTATGACATTGCTGAAAGCCCCGGAAGCTGACTCCACCCTCCCTTCTAATATGTTTAAGGTTAAGTAAGGAAATATGCAGTCTCATCTTAGACCATAAAGAAATCAAGATTATGGAAGTACATTTGCGGAATATGGACAGGCATCATAGATAATGTATAAAGAACAGTTGGCGAAATCACCAGCTTGATTGAGTCACGATGACCCCACCAGGATGAGAATAAGGAAGTCTAAGTGGAAAGTAGGGTTTCAGTTCTAGGTAAAAGGTCTTTAAGGTTAAGGGAAACACAAAAGTCAATGAAGTTAGAGAACCATATACCTAGATATTTGGGCCCATATTTATACTTTTTTAGCACCTCATTTGCATAATTTTTTGATGCAAAAGCGGCACAAACTTAAAAAATACAATTGTATTTTGCAAGTTTGTGCTGCTTTTGCGTCAAAAAGCAGTGCAAATGCTGCGCTAAAAAAGTATAAGTATGGGCCTTGGTTTTTGTAGAGGTCCAAATAAAACCTGAGGATACAAATAGTTGTTTAGTACAATATTTGTTTAAGGGTAGGATTTCACTGTAAGTTGATTTTATACCTAAAGACTTGTGAAAAAGTAAGAATATCCTGGGGTAGAGCAGAAAGCAAAAGCTAAGGATTTGAGATAAACAAGAATGTCATCAGCATAAGCTGAAAGTTTGAAATTATATGTGTCACTTTAAAAGCCAGATATCAGGGGATTTTGCCTAATCTTAGAATAAGGTTCTAAGGCAATTATAAATAATGCTGGGGGCAAGGGACAACCTTGATGAACACCTATGTGAAGTGTAGAATAGCAACAAGTTGCAACATTGACTATAGCAGATGCTTTCAGGGAGTCATATAGAGCAGAGATTAAGGAGAGAATGTCTTAGCCAAAGGCTTGGCACTGCAAAACTTTAAGGGCCAGATTTACAAGAAATTGGTGCAGCGCCATGCCGCACCAAAATCAGCAGCGCAGTGCTGCACCAGTTTTGAAACACAGGGTTGCACTGTATTTACAAGAATACGGTGTAGCTCTTCCTTTCCCCCTCTGACGGCACTGAATTAAGCTGCCTATGCCAATGCAGGCATCCTTGCACCATAGTGCAAGGGTGTCTGCATTAAGAGAAGTGATTGTTTATGTGTAGGAAGGTGTCCCTTGCTGTAAATAAACAATCTACAATGGTGCATTGGCACTTCTATGTGTGCTGCACATTGCAGCACACATAGAAGTACCAAAGCATCATTTTTGAATGATTGTTTATGTGTAGGAAGGGACACCTTTGTGCACATAAACAATGATCCATGACATTTTGCTTCTTATATGTGTGCTGCAGAATGCAGCACACATGGAAAAAAACAAAAAACGAGGAGGAATAAAAGTGCTCCTTCTCATTTTGCCATGCTAATGCCACCACTGGGGTGGTGTTAACTTTTGACGCTGCCACAGATTTACGATTTCTGGTAACTCTGAGGCAGCGTCAAAAGAAAAGGGTGTTACAATAGAACTCCCATTGCAACACCCACTGCATGCCCCTGTGCAGCAGGAAACTGCATTGGAGGGGCCCATATTTACAAGGAGGCGTAAAGCCACAAAAAGTGGTGTTACATCTCCTTTTAAATAAGGAGATGTGGTTAGCACCACCGGAGCATCACAAAAAGTGATGCTCCATGGCGATAGGGCCTTATAAATCTGGCTCAAATCATAAAAGTTGAATTCTACAACTAGAAGGACCAGCAATCTCTGTGGAAGCACTAGAATTTTTTGTAGAAATTTCTTCAATTCCAAAGGATGCTCAAAGGTATGGAATTTGTCTTTATAAGTGAACTTGAAAGTGCGTGGATGAAGCATACCAAAACGAGCACCCAAGGATCTCAATTCTGGGAGAAAAGAAAGAAAATCTGTCTATTTGCTGGAGATTCTGTGTAAAGAAGAGTTTGGATGCTGACCAGAGTAATTGATTCTTAGATTTTGCATCATGTAAAACTTTATAATATCTATGTATTCTATAAATAAGAAGATAATTCCTTTGGGTTTAAATGAAGAAACCTGCGTAGAATATTTGTAGCGAAGTCTGTGATTTCTTTGAATGTTGAAAACTGTAGAGTTAGGAAGTTCCTCAATTTGTGGTAGAAAAGTGGCAAAGAAGGAAACTGGTTCTTTGCTTTCAATTTCCTCCAGAAGCCCATAAATGCAGAGTTTATAACACTGATTCCTATTTTTCAAATCCTCAGCATGTTTGTGGAAAAGCTGGATTCCTTTCTGCATAGTAGCTATCTTGGAAGTTTCATCTTGAAGACGGCTAATTATTTGTTCAGCTTCAGTAACTTTAAATTCCATAGAAGACCATTTTGCAGCCAGGTTTTGGATTCTTATATATATATATATCTTCTACAAAAAGACAAAGGGCTGGTATTTCATCCAAAAAAGTCTCCATAGCTCTGGAGGAGGTGGATTTGTCAGGAGGGATGATCTTGTTTAAGTCTGTTAGAAGAACCAGCTTGTTGAAGTTTCATTGTAGAGTTAAGCTTCAGAATGTTTGAAGGCCAGAAATAGAACGATGTTCCAAGGGTAATCATTTAGAAACTTTCTATGACAAAAGATGATATTTGAGATTCTGCAATGTAATTTTTCATAATATTGCACGAACAAAGTGATGAATCCAAAGAGGGTAAAGGTGCTACAAGTGACAGAGCAGTGAAAGCGAAAAGTTGAAGAATATGTGAAAAAACATCCAATGTGCATAACAGGTTGAAGAGAAATGTCTTGTTAGAAAACAGCTGCATTGTGAGGGAAAAACAAAAACGAGGCATCTCACACAAGAAAATGGCCACCATGCCTCTGAAGAGAAGCGCAAGCAGCACACAATCAACATTTACAGCCGGGCAGGAGAGGACGGAAGTGGCATACCAATTATCCCTAAGGCTTCATAAAGATGTGCCTCTTTTCTGGTCACATTTGGGTTGCTTGGGATGGAGCACTCAAATTAATAGGTCTCCAATGCAGTGTAGAGCTCGGTCGGTCTGCTGCCATCCTCTTTGGCACATGCCCAGCACATGCCTTTTGACCCAAGTAACATTATAGATGAGAATATAAATACAACACGTTAGAATCACGAAAACATCAAAAAGGAATTACAACATAAGATGCTGCCATGATATTCCAGAAGTATCTATACTTGACACATGGCAGGAATTAGAATTAAGATGGTGCCATACAGAAGGCAATATGGATGTGCCTCCACCTGGAACTTACACAAGATCAGTAATAACCTCAGTGCTTAATCATGAGCTGCAGGCATCACTCTGTAACATGCCTGACATGTGTAAGCAAATATATAAATGAATGAACCTAATTTCTGCTGGTGACACTTCAAGTTGTGGAAGCTTAAGAACAAAATTTCTTTAATGTATCAGCGAAAAAAGACAGATAAATTACATTTTTTCTTGCTCCAGCGTTACCCTTATTTTTGGTAAATGTATTCTTTTGTGCAACACTGCTCAATGCATTGCCTTGCGAAAAGAGCACCTAGAAAGTCGATGTTTTGATCTTCACTATTAGCCTATTTGTTCGCTTCTCATCCCAAAAGGTACAAAGTAATTTTGATCTACTATTGTTTAAACAGTGCATGAGCAAACTTTTGCTAGTATCCCGATCGTTGACCTTCGCACTGGTCATGGAATTTCCCACGTTCCCTCTGCTTATGCCCAAGCAGCATTTTTTCCTTACCAGTATATTTCTTGAGGGGGTTACACGGCAAGCATTTATACCTGAGTGCATAACTTGTTTAGATTTTCATCGTAAATTGCAAATACAAACTGTAGTCAAACGAAAGCTCAAACATGTAGGACTTTGTAAACTCTCAATTTAATAGTTTTTGTGCAAAATGTGAGAATGCCACGAGAAAAAAACTTTGAAACTAGCGATACGATTACTCGTATGTGTCTGCTTTGTTCTATAGGTCTCTGTTCTGCTGTAGAATGTAGAAAGCACTATACACGATGAACACATCAGTAAATACTGCATGTATTGTACTGGCCCTGGTACCGATGTATACTTGCTAATGCATAAGTAGACTAACTGCTGTTTTACAGGATACATACTGTAACCTCGGATGGACACTCCTGTCTGCTGATGTCAATGGCGATGGTCTAAAGGACCTTGTTATCGGATCCCCGTATGCACCTGGTGGAGGGAAGCAAAGAGGAGTGGTGGCTGCCTTTTATTCTAGCGCCAGTAGGAATAACAAAGGTGAAACATGCATACTGACTTGATGTCTTTGATTATTGTTGGATTGATGCATAACTTCATGACTCTGGATAAAATGTAAATAGACACTGTATCAGCGCACCACATAACATAAGCTGAAAATAAATCCAGGTATTAAATAGGTATTAACTGCACCTTAACTGGTCATAAAAATGTTTTAATTGCACCTAACAAGCTATTAGCGTTTGCGAACATGTTTGGGTTAATAAAAAGAGAAACACACAATGTGTAAGTGAATGGAGTTCATCGTGAGATTGAAAGCCTAAAACACGAAAATGTTCTTCACACTATAACTAACTAACATTGTTCAACCTGCGTTCTGTTCATGAAAGGTGACTCATTTCTGATCATTTTAATTCCAGCCAGTGCCCGCTGTTAGCCGCACCTTCTAGGGGTCAGCTTCAACCATAACTCCCTCCTAAACAGGCAACGTGCTTTCTTTAGCAAAGCAATGACTTATGTAAACAAAGTTCCACATTCTTACCTGTATAATTATTTTCTTGTTTTTCTACGGACTAGTCCAGTTTTTACTCTCTGTTTTCTAAAACATTTCTCTGTTTGAAAACATCCTCTTTTAAAGCTACCACAAAAGAAATATGTAATGCAGTGTGCACAGAGGATTACACAATGTGGTCCTCTATTGCCATTTCTAGGTTATGATGAAACTTACAGACCCCCTCAGCCTTCAGCGTCATGATTTATGATGTCACGAGAATACCTCAGTGTTACATGGTTACCCATTATTTGCAGTGTGGATATGTATAGGGGAAAAAGAAAGACTGCGAAAAAAGAGAACAAAGCTACAAAATTGAAATACATTTAAACGAAAAATGTAGATTTTCCTGTAATGTCATATGTCCAACAAAGCTGTTTCCTATACAACTTTGAAAACCGGACCCTCTTATGTCAGTCGTTTCTTAACATTTTAGTCCTATTTTTCAGTCACCAACCACTGTTTAGCTAATAAAACATATTTGAAGCTAGTCTAATCTAACTGTGTAGGTCTTTTCAGCACAAAAAACAGCAGGTTATTATCCATGTTGTTGTAAATGGCCCTTTTTGCAAGGTTATCCCCAGAATTTTTGGCTCCATCCTTCTATTTTTTCTGATCTGTTTTTGCTGATTTTAGGACTCTGGGCACTTTACCACTGCTGACCAGTGCTAAAGTGCAAGTGCTCTCTGTCTAAATTGGATTGGTGATTGGTTTATCCATGATTGACATATTTGATGTGCTGGTAAGTCCCTAGTAAAGTGCACTATGTGTGTCCATGACCTGTAACTGAATGCTACTAGTGTGCTTGCAGCACTGATGTGCCACCCACATGAGTAGCCATGTAAACATGGCTCAGACCTGACACTGCAGTGTCTGTGTGTGTGCAGTTTTGTACTGCCAGATTGACCTGGCAAGTGCATCCACTTTCCAGGCCCAACCCTTTCCTTTTATTATATGTAAATCACCACTAAGGTAGGTACAAGACAGTCCCATGGGCAGGGTGCAGTGTATTTAAAAGGTAGGACATGTACTGGTGTGTTTTACATGTCCTGATAGTGAAATAATACTAAATTCACGTTTCACTATTGTAGGGCCTATCTCTGCCATAGGGTAACATGGGGATTGCCTTGAAATTTCTTTTAAGTGCAGTTTCCCATTGGGAGCAGATAGTGATATGACGTTTAGGGTCTCTTAACTCACAATTTAGAAATACATCTTTTGGTAAAGTTGTTTTTTAGATTGTAAGTTTGAAAATGCCACTTTTAGGAAGAGGACATTTTCTTGCTTAGCCATTTGGTGCCTCTGCCTGGCTGCTGAATACATGTCTGGGTCAGTTGGGCTGCCTGTGAATTCACACTAGACAGTCACACAAATGGAGCTGAGGTGTAACCTGCATATCCTGATGGGTCTTCCTGGGCTAGAGTGGAGGGAGGAGCTGACACTTGCACCTGAATAGGGCTGTACCTCTCCTCATACAAAGCAGTCTCCAACCCCCTAGATTGTGTCGGGATCAGGACAAGGAAAGGCAGGGTTGAACATGGCTTTGCCTGTCCTCACACAGCCCCACAGATTGTGTCTTGAGCCAGGGCAGGGAAGGGCAGGGTCTTGTGCACTACAAAGACTTTCCCTCAAAGTTTGCCTGCTTAAAAGGCAGAAATGAGTGTAAGTATTGGACTGCTGACCCCAAAACTTCAGAACACTTCTGGACTGAGGATATTCTGCCAGGAAAAAGAGCTTCATGCTAAGGAGGATCTGTCTCTCTGTCTGTTGCTCTGCTGCACTGGATTGCTTCTTGCTGCCTCTGCGCTGGGAGTGAAAGGAGTGGACTTTGCTTTCTACATCCTGCTTTCCAAGGTTCTTCAAGGGCTTGAACTGAGCTTGCCTTACATTGTGAAGTCTCAGAGACATTGGACTTCATCTGCCAGTGCCAGGTCTCTTCTGCTGAGAGTCCTGACTTGCTAAGTGGTGCCAAATCCAGTCCCCGGGCCTGCAGAAGTGGAAGCTGGTAACCTGCGGGGGAAATCCACGCACAGCTGTGTGTGCCTCAGAAAAATCGACGCAGCATCTGTCCCGCGGCTGAAAATTCAATGAAGCGCCTGCCTCTTGGTGGAAGAGACAATGCAGTGCATGTTCTCAACACGGACCCTCTGCACAGATTATCGGACTTTTCCATGCATCATTCCTGGGTGCCATTTTCTTCATCAATGCTGCATCGCAGTAAGGAATTGAGGCACTGCCAGCCCTGCAGGAAAAGAATACACACATCACCAGTTGGGGGGAAAAGAATACATACATCACAAACCTAGCAGGAAAAGAATCCACACATTCCCCATACAGCAGGGAAATAATTGACACATTGCTTGCTTTTCTGATGCATCACCTCCTTTGCTGTCCTCATCATCTTTGTTTTTGATGCATCTCTTACGGTACTGTGTGTTATAAGGATAGAGCTGCTGATTTTTCAGGATAAAAACTCTTTTAAACTTTTGAAAAGTGCTAACTTTATTTGTGTAAGTTGGATTCTTGTTGTTTTGGTCTTGTTTTACTCAGCTACATATTGGCTGTTTTTCTAAACTGCTGTTGAGTATGTTAACGCGTCCTTTTAATGTTAATTTATTACACATTAGGACTTGTTTTAGGCCGATGAATCTTGTAACCCAGTTGAGAGACACCGTAGGGCGAGATGGCTGATCAATATGTCAATCAATATATCAATAATGTCATCAATATTTACCACAACAATACACTTCACTTTGGAAAAATACATTAATCAAATTAGCGGCGCAACCATGACCTTTCAGCCATGAATAACCATGCCTTTTAATAGAATTTTATGAATTTTATTCCCTATTAGTTACAATCTACGAGCCAAAGGGTCAATCACAATACCAAGAAGCATAATAGCATAGTCACGATATGGCAACTGTGATAAGATTTCATTAACGCGAGAATCACAAACATCAGAACATAACACGGCGTAAACATAGATCAGAATACAGCAAATGTCATATACGTATCAAATCAGCATAGCATAATGTCAGTCATTTGTCTATTTGCGTCAGTCTAAGTGAACACCTGTCCTAACCACAGATTAGCATCAGCATGTTGGGCTTCATGCAAAACAATTTAGAACACCAATTTGGAAAACATCTAGCTATGGTCTCTATCAAAATGAGCAGTTGGTACCTAGAAAGGAAAAGCAAACAGACAAATTACAGATTGCATTGTCATAATTACCCTCCAAAGATTGGGTCAGCACCCAGGATCGGTCTTCGTCTTCAGGACATCAGTCAAATGCCATCAAACAGGACTCAACTAAAAGGGCATAGGGGACACTTCCCTCATAAGGAGGAGAAGTGTAAAAAAATGGGCATTCTATGGATGAGGATGGTTTTAATAATTCTCAAGTCACCGAACAGAGTGTCAGAGTTCCTGGATAAAATTAATAGCATTCCCTACCTAGTTCCTCGATTCTTCCGTGACATGGGTTTTTATCCCTTTTTCATAGTACAGTCCCCCAAAATTCTATTGGTCATTTACTATACCCCACTATCTTTAATCTATCAAATTAAACATTAGGTAATCCCAATTGTCACCCCACGATTATTCATGACATTTTGATTGGTCTTCACAATTGACGTCTTCGAAGGTGGCACATCCGGAGTTACTTCGGGGCATATTTATACTCCGTTTGCGCCGAATTTGCGTCGTTTTTTTTTACGCAAATTCGGCGCAAAACTAACGCCATATTTATACTTTGGCGTTAGACGCGCGTCTAGCGCCAAAGTATGAGGAATGAGCGTCATTTTTTTGCGTGAACGCCTTCCTTCCGTTAATGAGATGCACGGTAGGCGTTCCCGTCTAAAAAAATGACTGCAACGCAAATGCGTCATATTTATACTCCCGGGCAAAAATCACGCCCGGGAGTGGGCGGGGCAAATAACCCCGCATTTGCGCCTCTTTTTAACGCCTGGGTCAGGGCAGGCGTTAAGGGACCTGTGGGCTCAAAATGAGCCCACAGCTGCCCTCCCATGCCCCCAGGGACCCCCCCTGCCACCCTTGCCCACCCCAGGAGGACACCCAAGGATGGAGGGACCCATCCCAGGGACATTCAGGTAAGTTCAGGTAAGTATAATTTTTTTTTTTGTAATAATTTTTTTTGGCATAGGGGGGCCTGATTTGTGCCCCCCTACATGCCACAATGCCCAATGACCATGCCCAGGGGACATAAGTCCCCTGGGCATGGCCATTGGGCAAGGGGGCATGACTCCTGTCTTTACTAAGACAGGAGTCATGTAAATGGCGTCTAGGCGTCGTTAAAAATGCCGCAAATCGGGTGGAGGCGATTTTTTTGCCTCAACCTGACTTGCCCCATTTTAAGACGCCCTAACGCCATTTTCCCCAACGCCAGCGCTGCCTGGTGTACGTGGTTTTTTTCCACGCACACCAGGCAGCGCCGGTCTGCTAGCGCCGGCTAACGCCATTCAATAAATACGGCGCCCGCATGGCGCTTCAGAATGGCGTTAGCCGGCGCTAATCTTTTTGCCGCAAAACTGCGATAGCGCAGTTTTGCATCAAAAAGTATAAATATGGCCCTTCATCTTTTGGCATCTCTTGGCACGTCCTTTGGTCAGCAGTTTTCATCGTTCACCGGTCTAAGTGGCCTTGTATATAACATTAATCTACACTTGTTTCAATAAACTTAAACCAAGGCACCAAATATGAGCTTGGGAACAGAATCACAATGATACATTTACTTTCCAAGTTTTAAGAAGAACATTTACAGGGTCATGGCCCTTTGCAAGTCAGCACACTGGAAAACAGGAAAAAATGCATTTAATATGAGAGCTGAGCAAATAAACTACAGTTCACGCTAACTTAAGGCCTGCGAGGAAATTTAACTCCTTAGCTGCTGGGCCGTTAACCCCCTCAGTGCTGAGCCCTTTTTTGGCTATTTGGGGTAGTTCGCGCTTAGGCCTTCATAACTTTTTGCTATCCATGCCAAATTTGCGTCCTTTTTTTCCAACATCATAGGGATTCTAATGGTACCCAGAGTTTGTGGTTTCCCCTGGAGGAGACCAAGAAATTAGCCAAAATACAGTGAAAATTTCGTTTTTTCCCAAAAAATTTGAAAAAAGGGCTGCCGAAGAAGGCTTGTGGTTCTTTCCCTGAAAATGGCATCAACAAAGGGTTTCTGGTGCTAAAATCGCCATCTTTCCACCTTTCAGGAACAGGCAGACTTGAATCAGAAAACCACATTTTTCAACACAAATTTGGCATTTTACTGGGACATACCCCATTTTTACTATTTTTGGTGCTTTCAGCCTCCTTCCAGTTAGTGACAGGAATGGGTGTGAAACCAGTGCTGGATCCCGAAAAGCTAAACATTTCTGAAAACTAGACAAAATTCTGAATTCAGCAAGGGGTCATTTGTGTAGATCCTGCAAGGTTTTCCTACAGAAAATAACAGCTGAAATAAAAAAATATTGAAATTGAGCTGAAAACAACAGCCATTTTTCTTTATGTTTTACTCTGTAACTTTTTCCTGCGATGTCAGATTTTTGAAAGCAATATACCGTTATGTCTGCTGAACTCTTCTGGTTGCGGGGATATAAAGGGCTTGTAGGTTCATCAAGAACCCTAGGTACCCAGAGCCAATAAATGAGCTGCACCCTGCAGTTGGTTTTCATTCTATACTGGGTATACAGCAATTCATTTGCTGAAATATGAAGAGTGAAAAAATAGGTATCAAGAAAACCTTTGCATTTCCAAAATGGGCTCAAGATAAGGTTTTGAGGAGCAGTGGTTATTTGCACATCTCTGAATTCCGGGGTGCCCATACTAGCATGTGAATTGCAGGGCATTTCTCCAATAGACGTCTTTTTTACACACTCTCTTATATTTGGAAGCACAAAATGTAGAGAAAGATAAGGGGCAATAACACTTGTTTTGCTATTCTATGTTCCCCCAAGTCTCCCGATTATACCTTACTTGTGTGGGTGGGCCTAGCGCCCACAACAGGAAATGCCCCAAAACACAACGTGGACACATCCCATTTTTTGACAGAAAACAAAGCTGTTTTTTGCAAAGTGCCTACCTGTAGATTTTGGCCTCTAGCTCAGCCGGCACCTAGGAAAACCTACCAACCCTGTGCATTTTTTAAAACTAGAGACCTAGGGGAATCCAAGATGGGGTGACTTGTGGGGCTCTGACCAGGTTCTGTTAACCAGAATCCTTTGCAAACCTCAAAATGTGGCTAAAAAAACACGTTTTCCTCACATTTTGGTAAAAGAAAGTTCTGGAATCTGAGAGGAGCCACAAATTTCCTTCAACCCAGCGTTCCCCCAAGTCTCCCGATAAAATGATACCTCACTTGTGTGGGTAGGCCTGGTGCCCGCGACAGGAATAGATCACACAACGGTCAATGTTGATCCTTACATGAGGCAGCTGTTGATCCTGGGGTGATCCATTCCTGACGCAGGCACTAGGTGTAGGCACTCAAGTGGGGTAGTGTTTTTATCAGGACAGGTGAGGAATCACTGGGTGGCAGGAATTTTGTGGATCCCAGCATATTCCTGTAGTTTGTGTGACAGAAATGCGAGAAAAATAGAGTTTTTATTCAACATTTCAGCTTTGCAGGGTATTCTGGGTAAGAAAACTTTGGGGAATCCACACAAGTCACACCTCTGTGGACTCCCCCGAATGTCTAGTTTCCAGAAATGTTTGGGTTTAGTGTGTTTCTCTATATGGCCGCCGAACCCAGGACCAAAAACACAGGTGCCTGCCTTACAAAACCAGTTTGTTTTGCAATAGATAATTTTGATGTCTCCACAATACGATTTGGGCGGTGGAATTTGGGGCTGAACTAAATCGGGGAGCTCCCAAGAGAGCACTCTCTCTCTCTCTCTCTGCTTGCCGCCGCATTCACCTGCTCTCTGGGTTGGGCTAACCCACTATTACCCAGTTGCACAGACTGCTTACGAAGGGACAGCAGGACTGTCCTCATCACCTCCCTCATAATGTACTGGAAGAGGAGTTATCGAATGGGACTCCTCCGACTCAAAAATCACTCCCAGAGTCTGCGCCATTGTCCTATCCCTCAGATGGTGTCTCAGTATCTGATGTCTCAGTCTCTGATCCTATGTCAGAGCTGTCCTCTATAACACGAGTGACGGCAGCAGTCATCCATCAAGATGCCATCTCTGCTATTGGCTAAACTGTTGCTCTAAAACACTAGCCTACGTAGACAGTCACAAAATCGATGGTGTGTGTGAGATACCTGCAACAGTAGAGGCCACCTTACCTGCGCTTCTTCCCTCAATCAGCACGTTCTTTCAAGACACTCAAAAAACACCTTGTCACATACCATTCGTCACAGTCTTTTAGCGCCTCCTGCGCCCAGTCCAACAATCATTATTGGTGCTGCCACTCCCTCCTCCTCGGATTCCCTCACTACCACCCAGCAAAAGTGCCCTTCATCTCTCCATAGCCGCCCTCCACCCCGCACATACATTTCATTTGTATTATAGCGCAGGTAATGGCTGACTTTACTAATGTACTCAGCTATTGTCATAAAATACAGATTTGCTCTTTGCAGTAGGCATATAAACCTTCTGCGCTTCTTTATGGCACTAAAACTGCCACTAGACAAGTCTGACCCTTTTGTAGCAGAAACATAATCACAATACTTACTTGACTTTTTTATTGCTGCCTAAAAGCTACAACTGAAAAGTGTCAGTTGAAGTATGTGCATTGCTTTGAAGACGCAAGCTGCAACTGCAAGACAACTGGTGGCAAATCTATATTTATATATATATATATATATATCACTTTTATATGTGGGTCTGGTTTTCCTGGGGGCCGATCGCAGCCCCCAGGGAAACCACACACATATTGACAAAAGTGATATATATATATATATATATATATATATATATATATATATATATATAGATCTATCTCTCTCTATATATATATCTCTACATAGATATATCTATAGATAGATCTATATATATATATATATATACATATATATATATATATATATATATATATATACATATATCTATAGATCTATCTATAGACATATCCATGTAGATAGATATATCTACATAGATATATCCATAGAGATCTATATATATATATATATATATATATATATATATATACATTTTTGTTGTTGTTGTTGTATGGTTTCCTTGGGGGCCAAAATGGCGTCTAGTGGTGTTTCCTGGCCCCCGATCGCAGCTGTGCTGCGATCGGGGGCCAGGAAACACTTTCAGAAGGCCTCATACAAAAGGGGAGACTCTCCCCTTTCTTACAAGGCCTTCCTGAAAGTGTTTCCTGGCCCCAGATTGCAGCTGCGATCTGGGGCCAGGAAACACTTTCAGGAAGGCCTTGTAAGAAAGGGGAGAGTCTCCCCTTTCTTACGAGGCCTTCCCGAACGTGGGGAAGGGCGTTTTCCCCATCGGAGCAGGAAGCGGCCGCAAGGTTGCTTCCTGCTCCGATGGGGAAATCAACATTGTAACGTCAGCACGCCTTGCGGCGCGCTGACGCCACAAAGGGGTGGGTGGGTGATGGGCGGGGGGAGACACGGAAAAGCTTCGGTGTCTCCCAGGGACAAAAAATAAATAAAATAAATCCTCAGGTGCGATGCACCCGAGGATTTATTAACCCCATTCCTGGTATCGGCCACTGGTCGAGACCTGCACCAGGGAGGTAGTGTGGGCATCGGCCAGTGGCCGACGCCCGCAGTAAAGAGGTTAATACAGTTCCATTAATACGAACGTTAATATAAGTTTAATTGAATCTAATATAAACATTCTATTCATTATTATTAGTTTGTGTATACATTGGTGGCCATTTACCGTAGTCACAAATCAGATGCGTGTTTAAGCAAGTTTGCTATTATTACAGTTTTCTATGCAGTATCGTCACACATTAATATAGATATTCTACTCTAATATAGGTTATATAAATCTACGCTCTCTCAGTCCCTCCTCTGATGACGCTCGTCATCACACAAAACCTCTCTCCTGACCCCTCACTTTAATTTTTCACTTTGCGCATAATGCGCATTTCAACATCTTGTCCCTTGTGTGAGCTTTCCCAAATTTCATTGAACATTTTTTCTCTTTCACTTTCTTCATTTCTCCTGGTTATTTTGGTCCAATTTCTTTTAATTTTATCATTGATTTTGCATGCTCCTCATAATCCTAATGGACAGGCCAGAACAATTAATAGACTCATTAGTATTTTAGCGAGTACCCCATTCTAAATGTTGGTAAACCAGCTCCCTACTCTGTCAATGCCCTTTCCAAATTTCTCCCAAACTCTGGGTTCCTTCAAATCCTTCAAATCTGCACTATCTCTAGTTAGGTTAGTAAACATACCTCTAATCTTTTTACTATTATCCGGAATGAATGAGCAGCAATGGCGCTCGTTGAGCATCTTGCAGACCCCTCCACTCTTTGCTAAAAGAATGTCTAAAGCAAGCCGATTTTGAAGAGTCATAGCACTTTCTGCAGCAAGTTAATTATCCATCAGGGGTATAGCCCCTGTAAAATTTGTCAACATGTTATCCACAATAGTAGACAACTTTTGAATCTTCATAGAATTCAAGATAACCCCTACTGAAGGGATTATAGCTCCAAATATATCACCAATGACAGCAGCCACTGATTCTCGCATTTGTCAAGTATGTTGTAATTCAGACTTTTTAGGTATTTGTTTTAAGTCATCAATCTGGTAAATCTTTGGGAAAACTATCCCCAAATAACATGTCCCATACCATCCTCTAGGGAGACGGTAATAAGCATTAAGTCCACAGATGTAATAGATCCCAGGGATCGCTGGATCTTGTCCATTCAGCATAAATGTCCACTTACTCTGAAACAAAAACACATGTCTACATTCACTCGTTCCCACAAACTGTCCTGCTCAGATTTTGTCCTATATATACAAATCCTACCTACATGTAATTCATCTATAGCTAATTTGCCTTGTGTTTTGATTGCGGTGTAAGCATAATCATTTGCATACGTGCGTTTCTCTAGCCCTTTTTCTAATCTTTCTTTCAAAGCTTTGCGTCTATCATCAGTGTGATCTAAAAAGCTTTTCTCTACGGGTGATAGTAAGCAAGTCAGATTATTGCGATGTGCATAAGCAGTTCCAAATGTAAGCGTCGGCTCAAAGAATCCCCTAACTATTTTTATATCGTGTTCCTTAGCTAGCTTATTCAGGAATTCAATCACAGGCACAAAAGAAAACACAACATCCAGATTTGAATAAAAGTATTGCACATGCTCTTGATTATAGAATCTGGTTAGTAGCAAACTACAGCTAATCCCGTATGTTAAAGGAAGGCTATGATAGGTAACCCCTTCTTGCACAGATGAAGGAATCTTAGTGCACACACAACAGTCTTTCGCATCCATGGTCTCCACATACTCATTTAGCAAGCGATAGAAGGCATTAGTAGAAAGTTCCCCCTTTGAATTAGTTCCCTCATGCAATTGTCTTGCATCCTGCTCAAATCTTTCCCACGGTGTTAGTGTTGTAGTTTCAGGTTTTGAAGTAGCGTTAATAGTCTTTTTCTCCAACCACGGCATTCCCACAATCACTCCTACAATCATTATTGCACACACAATGCCTATTATAAGGTTTAACCAACCACACACCTTACTCCCCTTGTTACTACCTCTATTATAAACCATGTCTGTATAGAATCAGATAGCAGAATAACAATCAACTAGAGGATGATTCAGAACTCTTTTATTTTTATTTTTCTTCTTTCTTGCTCTCTGCGTGTATTTACAGCATTTTCACTCGCACCAGGATCCCTTTTGTCAAATCAGGTTAGCAGCTTGTCGTAATCAGGTTTCTCCAGTCAAATCCGGTTCTAATGTCACATTCGGTAATCTATAAGTCTCTTTTCTCAGTTTTCAATTTCGATTTTTAACCAAGTTTTTCCTTTAAATCAGTTCAGGTACTGTAGTATTGGCCTGGTACTTCTCGATCAAAACAGAATGCTTGCTATTCTTTTTGCCATTCAGATGTTGTAGCATATGCCCATTCAGGACCTGTATATCTTCTGTTTGCGATTCTTTTTCTTTTCAACCTTCGTTCACCTTGCTGTTCTCCTTCACTTAGATCTTCCACTTGAGATGTATCGGTCTCCTCTATTATTGTTTCATTTGGTATGTTTCTTATCCTTAAGAGTGGTTTCTCTGGCCAGTTATCACCTTTAAGCGTCTTTTTCCGTTGTGCCTTTTCAGGACGATGGACAGCACCCTCTCTTGTGATATGGTGTTTTCACTTGATGGACCTGCGGCTGGTTCAGGGGATGCTGGCACACTCTGATCTTTGTCTATTATTTCTCCTTCTTCTTCTTCTTCTTCTTCTTCTTCTGGATCTGCACCGGGTTCAAGTTCTAACCCGTATCTGTCTACTTCTGGGAGAACCTCTCCTTGACTTAGTTCTCCTGCTGCCTCTGTTTGAGGGACGAGGCTGTTCTCAGTGGGCCCTCCTGCAGTCTCAGTTCCTTCTTGACTGTTTTCTGGCCCTGAGACTTCTCTTTCTGGAACTGTTGTGCCGGAAACTTCAAGTTCCTCGTCAGCAGGACACGTTACCTTCTTTGTGTGACTGGCATGTATCCAATTTGGAACGCCTGCACACTTCACAGCAGTGGTAGTTGTCAAAATTACTTGATACAGCCCCTTCCAGAGTGGCTCCAAACACGATTTTCTCACGTGCTTCTTGACAACCACCCAGTCACCGGCTTGTAGGGTGTGGCCTGGATCTCCAATCAGTGGCAATGTGTTAGCTTCCACCTGGTGAGAGAAAGAGCGGATCACATCAGCCAAGCCTTTGCAGTAGACCAACACCATATCATCTGTGATATTCACTAGAGCATTTGCAGGTACTGCAGGCAACCTCATAGCTCTACCCATGAGGATCTCATGGGGGGACAGTCCTGTTTTCTTGTCAGGGGTGTTTCTCATCGACATCAGCACTAAGGGCAACGCATCTGGCCATTTCATATTGGTAGCTGCGCACATTTTTGCCATTCTCGATTTCAGAGTACCGTTTATTTGTTCTACTAGTCCTGATGCTTCAGGGCGGTAGCTACAATGTAGCTTTTGTTCGATGCCTAGTGCGGCACACAAGAGTTTAATCACCTCATTGTCGAAGTGTCTGCCCCTATCCGACTCTATAGAGACCGTAAACCCGAATCTTGGTATCAGTTCCCTAAGTAGCAGCTTTGCAACTGTGAGACTGTCATTTCTACGTGTGAGGTGGCCTTCAATCCAGTGACTGAAAACACACACAATCATCAACACGTACTTCAATCCTCCACAAACAGGCATTTCAATGAAGTCCATTTGCATTTTGCTGAACGGACCACCAGCTCTCCCAATGTGGCTCAAAGTTACCACAGTTCCCTTTCCAGCATTCATCTGTTGGCAGATGATGCACCTGTGACAGATAACCTCAGCAGCATGTCTGAATTTTGGGTTGAACCAGTCAATTTTAAATGACCTGATCATTGCATCTCTCCCAAGGTGAGCCTGTCCATGATATAGTCTGGCAAACTGAGACAGAAGGCTGTTTGGTAAGACTAATTTCCCTTCCTCTGAGACCCACAAATCATCAGCCCTCTGTACACATTGCATTCTCTGCCAGGAACGTTTTTCCTCCTTGCTTGTGCGACTTTGTAATATTTTTAACTCATCTACAGTATCAACCACCCTTAATGCAAGGTTCAAACATGTGTCATTTTCAGTTTGCGGTAACAATCCCCACTGCTCCTTGAACAATATACAGTTCAATGCACAAAACCTTGCGACTTGATCTGCATAACCGTTTCCCATGGACACAAAGGGGGTCATTCTGACCCCGGCGGGCGGCGGGCGCCGCCCGCCGGGCGGAAACCGCCCAAACACCGCCCTGCGGTCAAATGACCGCGGGTAGCATTCTGACTTTCCCGCTGGGCCGGCGGGCGATCTTCAAAAGATCGCCCGCCGGCCCAGCGGGAAAGCCCCAGCAAAGATGAAGCCGGCTCCGAATGGAGCCGGCGGATTTGCTGGGGTGCGACGGGTGCAGTTGCACCCGTCGCAATTTTCAGTGTCCGCCAAGCAGACACTGAAAATCTTAATGGGGCCCTGTTAGCGCCGCCAGGAACAGGCTGGCGGGAAGGGGGTCGGAATCCCCATCGCGGCGCTGCATGCAGCGCCGCCATGGAGGATTCCCCTTTTCTGACCGCGGCTTTACCGCCGCGGTCAGAATTGCCCCGGAAGCACCGCCAGCCTGTTGGCGGTGCTTCCTCTGCCCTCTGCCCTGGCGGTTACAAACCGCCAGGGTCAGAATGAGGGCCAAAGTCTTGTGACTTAACATGAGCATTGCATTTCACCATGGCAATTTTAAGAGGAAACTGAATTGCATGTAACAAATCCTTTATTTGTTCACCATTTTTCACGGGAGAACCAGAAGAGGTCATGAAACCTCTCTGTGACCATAATTGGCCAAAATCATGTACAATTCCAAATCCATATCTGCTGTCAGTATAGACAGTGACTCTCAAATTCACAGCTGTGTGGCATGCCTTAGTAAGGGCAATTAATTCTGCCACTTGTGCAGAGAACACTCTCTCGAGCGAGGAAACTTCAATAATACCAGCTATGGTATATACAGCATAACCAGCTCTCAGTGTTTCAACAGAATCTCTTAAACAGGACCCATCGACAAACATGATACAATCGTTTTCTTTTAACTGTGTGTCCTGAATATCTGGTTGTGGTTTGGTACATAATTCTGTTACCTCAAGACAGTCATGTTCGAATTCTTCCTTATTGTTAATTTCAGTGTTTTCAACAGGAAGTAAAGTTGCCAGGTTCAATACAGTACATCGTTTGAGTGAAACATTCGGTGACCCCAGTATGATTGTCTCATACTTAGTAAGTCGAGCATTTGTCATGTGCTGAGTTTTGGTTCGAGTCAACAAAATTTAAACTGAATGCGGAACCATTACTTTTAGGGGATATCCCATGACTATGCCTTCACACTGCGTAAGGCTCTGACCAACTGCTGCAACTGCACGCAAACAACCCGGTAAGGCTGCTGCGACGGGGTCCAAGGTAGTTGAAAAATATGCTACAGGTCGATTTGCACCTCCATGGACCTGTGTCAAGACAGACAAAGAAAAAGCATCACGTTCATGACAAAACAGTAGAAAAGGCTTCGTATAATCAGGCATACCTAACGCTGGTGCCCTGCACATGCACTCTCTCAATTCCATAAATGACTCAAGCTCTTCTTTGGATTAAGCTATGGTATATGGCTCATCCTTGATCTCCTTGCCTGTCAGTTTTATCAAAGGTTTTGAGATGATCAAGAAGTTGGGTATCCACTGGCGACAGTAGCCCACCATTCCCAGAAACATCCTGTCATCCCTTTTTGTCGTTGGAGGGTTCATTTGCAATATGGCTGTTATTCTTTCCTTTGATATTTTCCTGGACCCTCTTTCGATTAAATGCCCTAAGTATTTCACTTCTTTCTGACAGTACTGCAGCTTCTTGGGTGACACCTTGTGTCCATTCTTTCCCAAATGATTCAGTAAGGCAATGGTATTGTATTTACAGTTGTCCCTTGTTTTGGATGTGATCAGCAAATCATCGATGTACTGTACTAGAGTCGAATTGAAAGGCAGTACTAAGGATTCTAAATCCTTTTTCAATATCTGATTAAAAATGGACGGTGATTCAGAAAACCCTTGAGGGATTCTGCACCAACTGTACACCTTATGCAGGAATTTGAAGCTGAATAAAAATTGGCTATCCTCATGAAGAGATACCGAAAAGAAAGCTTGTGACGGGTCTATAACGGTGAACCATTCAGCATCACATGGAACGTGGAACATGATTACTGCTGGATTGGGCACTATGGGGCAACATTTTACCACAATCTCATTTATTTTTCTCAAATCCTGCACAATTCAGACTGTCCCACAAGGCTTTTTCAGACCCATTATCGGTGAATTGCAAGGACTGCTTAAAACTTCCTTCAGGACTCCCTGTCTCAAAAAATCTGCGATTATTTGTGAGACTTCATTGAGAACATCTTGTGCCATATGATATTGAGGCACCTGGGGAAACACTGCATTTGGCTTTACCTGTACCTTAACTGGTTCCACTCCTTTTATTAGTCCCACTTCCTTTCCTGTCAGGTCCCACACTTTCGATGTTACTGTTCCCTGTAGTTCGACAGGTAGATCAATCATGGTAAGCACCGGGAACAGGGTAATCAAAGGATAATCCTCATTAGTCGTCCCTGTTTCCCCTTCTGAAAACTGACCTTCATCTCCCTCATCGTCACTATTTGTCTGTACTTCGATTCCATCATTGGAACACGTAATCGAACATTTTGTCTTACACAGTCCCTTCCCAGTAGGGATACTGGACTTGAATCGCAGACTACAAACCTATGTAGCCCCTGGAAGTTGCCGATCTCAACCTGTACTGGATACGTAATCGGGTTTATCAGATATTGGTTTGCTACTCCGACTACCCTTATGGTACGCCCTGAAAGTGGTAATTTTGGAACCTCTGCACTTCTGACTGTAGAGCGCGTAGCTCCGGTTTCAACCAGGAACGAGACTTTGTAGCCCATCACCTTTCCTTCGACATAGGGACCCCTCTGATCCACCTCTAAAGATGCTGCAAGCCTGCACTCTTCGCTATGTGAGCTATCATCTGACCACTCTTCATTCATGCCATTTTCACCTCGTAATGGGAATTGTTGTACTGTATTATTTTTACTCATTACCTGACCTGTGACCTGTTGAGGAAGCATCACCTTTTGCTGTCCCATTTGAGCCATTGGTAATTGCAATTTCTGTCTAGGTACCATGGGAACCTGCTGTTGTACTGGTTGCATTTGCGCTGGCTGGAAACACGGCATTTGCATCTGCTGCATGGGCTGTACCCCTTGCATCTGTACCAGGTAATTTTGAAAACTCGGGTTTTGATGTCTCAATTTTGGACCGCTCACATTTTGCAATGTACCGACATTAGCGCTTTGCTGAACAACACCATCCTGTACCACATTCGGGCACTCCCGTTTCCAGTGCCCCACGCCCCCGCACGCGTGACATGGTGACATCTGTTTCGCCCCTTGTATGTCATTTTGAACCACAACAGTATTCAAGTCTGGACCGCGATTTACAAACCCTCGGCCTAGACCTCTCGGCTGTGTCTGAAACACACCATTCATTTGCGGTTGCTGCTGTATCATCTGTTGAACTCCATTTCCCTGTATTCCTGCCTGTGCAGCCCTTATCTGCATCACGATCACTTTCTCTTTCAGCTTTTTCTGCTTTAACTCAATTTCGTCACTACAGTATTTCGCATACTACAACACTTCATCAATCGGCTTCGCTTGCCAACAAATCAAATGATTCTTAATCATCTGGCTAACCTCTGGTCTTAGCCCTTCAACTAATCTAAACACAAGATGGTTCATGTCCTTCGGCTCAATAGTCTCAGTACCACTGTAGTGTTTGAATGCCTTTAACAATCTCTCATAGTAAGCATGTATTGATTCCTTAACCTCTTGTGAGGTCCGGTCAATCTTCTGCCAATCAGTCACCTTCGGCGACACATTTGTTTTAAAAAACTCAATCACCTTATGATAGTACTTCATCACCTCCTCAGAGGGTGCCCCGGTCACCTTATCCCTTGCCGGCTCCTTCGTCTGCCAATCTACCCCTCTTTTGCACTCGAGCCATAAATCAGGTGAAACAATGATCTCAAACAAGGTATTCAAGTCTTCCCAAAGACACTTTGCAAGTTTCACAAACCTGTCTGTCTGTTGGTACCACTCGATCGGTTTCTCCCTCAATCTGAGATAATCATTATTAAAGGATAGGATATCTCCCCTGGACCATGGTACATGAACTAAGATACCACCAGCTGTTTCTCTCATAGGTAGTATTTTTACTGATTCCACATCGGGTGAGGCTTTGGCTTGATTTGACCCTGGACTGTCACCTTTTTCCTTATCCCTTTTCTTTGCCCATCTGCCTTCCCATTTTTCCAATGCACCCCAGATTTGCGCACTTTGCAACAATTCTTTTAAATGTGCCTTCATTCCCGCAGACCTCATGTGCTCAAAATCTTTGGAGTCAAAATCTAATCTGTAACTTCTTTTCAAATGTTTAGTGTTTCCGATATCAATGTTGTATTTATCTGCCAGGTTCGCTAATCTCTGATGCACCTTGCATACTTCTTTGGTAATCTTGGGGCACAGGAATCTCAATTCTGCTTCCGTGTATGACTCCAATCTATTTACTCCCATTGTACCTTCCACTAATTCAGCAGCTTCTGCCCCTAACCTTACAAAGTTTAGGTACTCATCTTGCCTTTCCTTTCCTGGTTCGACTGTAGTCATGTGAAGTATATGTCTTTTCTAGCCATTCGTTCAGCTGTTGCACTGTGAAACCCTGCAGCGAGACATTCCCTGCATGTATCATTGGTGACTGTGAGGCGTTCGTAATCATCGTCTGTGGAGTTAAAACCCCTAGCCCTGCGTGACGCATTGCTTCTATGAGTGCTCCCACTGGACTAAGGTCTTTTCAACTGCTTGTTCTCCTGGGGGCATTATCTGGGGGGTTCCTATAGACCCTCCTCTTTTCACATCATGGGTCATTACTCCCTGATCACATACGTCTGTTTTGCCTTGAGCATACAATGGCACTGGTGGACCGACAGTAATTGGCAACGATATGGCAGCAGGAGTCTGACCCGGTCCCAAACTCCGTGGAGCAGTAACTCCATATGTCTGTTCCAAAGTACCCGGGACAGGCACTAATGGCGGACCAACTACTGGGTTGTACCCTGGTATCAGCTGTGGTTGCGGTTGGGACAGCAATTTCGTAGTTGACTCAATTAACACTAACTTTGATTTCGTATACATCGGGTCTGGCGGCACTATCAGATTTGTAGTAGTCTCAAGTACTGGAACGTCTGGATAGATTCTCTGTATCTGCGGTGGAGGTTGCAACTGTATCTGCATGTCTGGTGCAGTGGGTACACTGACACCATTCTGTATCGAAGTCGTATCACTAGTCTGTACTGTATCAGCAACTCCCTTCTCCTGCGTCTGGTTCCCAGGACCCATGCTAGTGCTTGGAGCGCTTTCGCTCACCGCATAAGGTGGCGGGCGATCATGTAATAATCTGTCCATGAATTCCTCGTCGTCTGAATCGTCTTCCTCTTCCCAAGGTCCCTTATTCTCTTTAGACTTACTAGAGTCGTTATCTGTTTTACAGGAGGCTTTCTTTCCCTGTGACCCTTCTCCTTGAGCTATGGCGGGGAACAATTTTAACCCATCAACAATCCCTCGTCTCCACATTTTGTTCTCGTTGTCCCAACTAGCTTCTGCATAGGATTTTACTGCCCTTTTCAATCTTCTCTGAAACCTTTCTTGTCTATGTTTAAGAGCCATCAAGTCCCAAATCGCTAAAGCCTCATATTGAGCTGGCCTCTGAGGTGGTTTTTGTGTACTTAACATCCACCTTAAGTTCTCTAGCACCTTCGGATTGAATGTCCCATGTTCTGGAAACGCTAGACATCCCTCTTTTTCTGTTAATTTATGCCATTGTTTCATCCATAAACAAGGCGCGACACCCTTTTCTTCCATAACCAGGTAAGCTGGAGTACCCTTGGGTGGTGTAGGCTCCCCATCGGTTGCTACAATATATTGCTACAATATATCAACAATCCCTCGTCTCCACATTTTGTTCTCGTTATCCCAACTAGCTTCTGCATAGGATTTTACTGCCCTTTTCAATCTTCTCTGAAACCTTTCTTGTCTATGTTTAAGAGCCATCAAGTCCCAAATCGCTAAAGCCTCATATTGAGCTGGCCTCGGAGGTGGTTTTTGTGTACTTAACATCCACCTTAAGTTCTCTAGCACCTTCGGATTGAATGTCCCATGTTCTGGAAATGCTAGACATCCCTCTTTTTCTGTTAATTTATGCCATTTTTTCATCCATAAACAAGGCGCGACACCCTTTTCTTCCATAACCAGGTAAGCTGGAGTACCCTTGGGTGGTGTAGGCTCCCCATCGGTTGCTACAATATATGCGTCTCCTTTCAGAGCGCTCTTGACTGCTTTGACAAAATTCATTTTGCGATTTTCTCTTAATTGTATTTAACCAGAAAGTGACTTAGTTCCCAGGACACTCTTCACCCACCTTTCCCAACCTATTGCCTCTCACGGACGGCAGCCAATCCGTGCGCGACCCCTCTCGACAACTGACCTATCAGCGCGGCACTACTGACGTCACATTCACACACTCTGCAGCTGACAAAGTCTTGCGGCTCGTCTGCACCTCACTGAATCCACACAACTAATGCAATTTATTGCGAGCACCTTAAACAACAACAACACAAATCTGCTGGTTTACTACAGGAAGGGTAACACATTCGCTTCAGAACTTTACAGAGATTTCACTTGAAGCCTCAGCCGCTACTTTCTCCTTATCAGCTCCCGCTTATGCAAGCAGAATTCGATCCACAAATTCTACTCTCGACTTGTCAATGGCTCGTCCTAGTGCACTTTAGAACTTGCCAAATCTCCATCGAAGGTTTCACACATACATTTCGACTCAAGCTTGACTTGTCAACCACGCCCGATTGACCTATTAAACCGTACAGATTACAACATAAACCCAAGTGTAGGAAAGTACCATCTTGTCTGGCATGTTACCCCCATTTTTCACTGTATATATGTTGTTTTAGTTGTATGTGTCACTGGGACCCTGTTCACCAGGGCCCCAGTGCTCATAAGTGTGCCTGAATGTGTTACCTGTGTAGTGACTAACTGTCTCACTGAGGCTCTGCTAATCAGAACCTCAGTGGTTATGCTCTCTCATTTCTTTCAAATTGTCACTGACAGGCTAGTGACCAATTTTACCAATTTACATTGGCTTACTGGAACACCCTTATAATTCCCTAGTATATGGTACTGAGGTACCCAGGGTATTGGGGTTCCAGGAGATCCCTATGGGCTGCAGCATTTCTTTTGCCACCCATAGGGAGCTCTGACAATTCTTACACAGGCCTGCCACTGCAGCCTGAGTGAAATAACGCACACGTTATTTCACAGCCATTTTACACTGCACTTAAGTAACTTATAAGTCACCTATATGTCTAACCTTTACCTGGTAAAGGTTAGGTGCAAAGTTACTTAGTGTGAGGGCACCCTGGCACTAGCCAAGGTGCCCCCACATTGTTCAGAGCCAATTCCCTGAACTTTGTGAGTGCGGGGACACCATTACACGCGTGCACTACATATAGGTCACTACCTATATGTAGCTTCACAATGGTAACTCCGAATATGGCCATGTAACATGTCTATGATCATGGAATTGCCCCCTCTATACCATCCTGGCATAGTTGGCACAATCCCATGATCCCAGTGGTCTGTAGCACAGACCCTGGTACTGCCAAACTGCCCTTCCTGGGGTTTCACTGCAGCTGCTGCTGCTGCCAGCCCCTCAGACAGGCAGCTGCCCTCCTGGGGTCCAGCCAGGCCTGGCCCAGGATGGCAGAACAAAGGACTTCCTCTGAGAGAGGGTGTTACACCCTCTCCCTTTGGAAAATGGTGTGAAGGCAGGGGAGGAGTAGCCTCCCCCAGCCTCTGGAAATGCTTTGTTGGGCACAGATGTGCCCAATTCTGCATAAGCCAGTCTACACCGGTTCAGGGACCCCTTAGCCCTGCTCTGGCGCGAAACTGGACAAAGGAAAGGGGAGTGACCACTCCCCTGACCTGTACCTCCCCTGGGAGGTGCCCAGAGCTCCTCCAGTGTGCTCCAGACCTCTGCCATCTTGGAAACAGAGGTGCTGCTGGCACACTGGACTGCTCTGAGTGGCCAGTGCCACCAAGTGACGTCAGAGACTCCTTGTGATAGGCTCCTTCAGGTGTTGCTAGCCTATCCTCTCTCCTAGGTAGCCAAACCCTCTTTTCTGGCTATTTAGGGTCTCTGTCTCTTGGGATTCCTTAGATAACGAATGCAAGAGCTCATCCGAATTCCTCTGCATCTCTCTCTTCACCTTCTGCCAAGGAATCGACTGCTGACCGCGCTGGAAGCCTGCAAACCTGCAACATAGTAGCAAAGACGACTACTGCAACTCTGTAACGCTGATCCTGCCGCCTTCTCGACTGTTTTCCTGGTGGTGCATGCTGTGGGGGTAGTCTGCCTCCTCTCTGCACTAGAAGCTCTGAAGAAATCTCCCGTGGGTCGACGGAATCTTCCCCCTGCAACCGCAGGCACCAAAAAGCTGCATTACTGGTCCCTTGGGTCTCCTCTCAGCACGACGAGCGAGGTCCCTCGAATCCAGCAACTCTGTCCAAGTGACTCCCACAGTCCAGTGACTCTTCAGTCCAAGTTTGGTGGAGGTAAGTCCTTGCCTCACCTCGCTAGACTGCATTGCTGGGAACCGTGACTTTTGCAGCTACTCCGGCCCCTGTGCACTTCCGGTGGAAATCCTTTGTGCACAGCCAAGCCTGGGTCTACGGCACTCTAACCTGCATTGCACGACTTTCTAAGTTGGTCTCCGGCGACGTGGGACTCCTTTGTGTAACTTCGGGTGAGCACCATTTCACGCATCCTCGTAGTGCCTGTTTCTGGCACTTCTCCGGGTGCTACCTGCTGCTAAGAGGGCTCCTTGTCTTGCTCGACATCCCCTCTACCTCCTGGTCCAATTTGCGACCTCCTGGTCCCTCCTGGGCCACAGCAGCATCCAAAAACGCTAACCGCACGATTTGCAGCTAGCAAGGCTTGTTGCCATTCTTTCGGTGGGAAAACACTTCTGCACGACTCTACAAGACGAGAGGAATCCGTCCTCCAAAGGGGAAGTCTCTAGCCCTTTGCGTTCTTGCAGAAACCGCAGCTTCTTCAGTCCAGTCGAAGCTTCTTTGCACCCGCAGCTGGCATTTCCTGGGCATCTGCCCATCTCCGACTTGCTTGTGACTTTTGGACTTGGTCCCCTTGTTCCACAGGTACCCCAGATTGGAAATCCAGCGTTGTTGCATTGTTGGTTTGTGTCTTTCCTGCATTATTCCTCTAACACGACTTCTTTGTCTTTAGGGGAACTTTAGTGCACTTTGCACTCACTTTTCAGGGTCTTGGGGAGGGCTAATTTTCTAACTCTCACTATTTTCTAATAGTCCCAGCGACCCTCTACAAGGTCACATAGGTTTGGGGTCCATTCGTGGTTCACATTCCACTTTTGGAGTATATGGTTTGTGTTGCCCCTATCCCTATGTGTCCCCATTGCATCCTATTGTAACTATACATTGTTTGCACTGTTTTCTAAGACTATATTGCATATTTTTGCTATTGTGTATATATATCTTGTGTATATTTCCTATCCTCTCACTGAGGGTACACTCTGAGATACTTTGGCATATTGTCATAAAAATAAAGTACCTTTATTTTTAGTATAACTGTGTATTGTGTTTTCTTATGATATTGTGCATATGACACTAGGTACTGTAGTAGCTTCACACGTCTCCTAGTTCAGCCTAAGCTGCTCTGCTAAGCTACCATTATCTATCAGCCTAAGCTGCTAGACACCCTATACACTAATAAGGGATAACTGGGCCTGGTGCAAGGTGCAAGTACCCCTAGGTACTCACTACAAGCCAGTCCAGCCTCCTACATTGGTTGTGCAGCGGTGGGATAAGTGCTTTGAGACTACTTACCACTCTTGTCATTGTACTTTTCATAAGAGAAAAATATACAAAACAAGTTCAGTGTATATACACATTGCCAAACAATTTTGCATTTCCCCTTTTCACTCTTTTCTAAGTGCTGAAAAGTACTTCTAACTTTCTAAAAAGTTCTAAAAAGTTTTAAAAGTTTTTTTCCAGTCTTTCTAAAAGCTCTAACAAACTTTTTCTCTTTTTCTATCACTTTAACTCTCTCTAAAAATGTCTGGCACAGGCCAAAATGTTGATCTGTCCAAACTTGCATATGATCATCTTAGCTGGAAAGGAGCAAGGAGTCTCTGCATAGAGAGAGGTTTGAGTGTAGGGAAGAATCCTTCCTTGGAATCGTTACTTAACATGCTTAGAGAACAAGATAAGGCAAGAATTGCCCCATCTGTTCAAAAAAGGTAGCTAATGGTTCCCAATCTGATCCAGGGACTCCCCCAGGAAAAGATTCAGGAAAGAAACTTCCTAGCCTGCCCATTACTAGACAGTCTAGCATAGTTGGTAATGATGTTGGGTCACACCATACAAATAGTGTTGTCTCACATCATAGCAAAAGCATTTACTCACACCACAGTGGTACTGATGTTTCTGTTAGCCAAGCTGTTAGGGTGCCCTCTGTAAGGGACAGGTCTCCTTCTGTCCATTCTCACCATACTTCTGTTTCAAGGTATGTCCCTCCCACCCACCCTGATGACAGATTGTTAGAAAGGGAGCTCAATAGATTGAGAGTGGAACAAACCAGACTGAAGCTCAAGAAGCAACAGCTGGATTTGGATAGACAGACTTTAGAAGTAGAGAAGGAGAGACAGAAACTGGGTTTAGAAACCCATGGTGGCAGCAGCAGTATTCCCCATAGTCATCCTGCAAAAGAGCATGATTCCAGGAATCTGCACAAGATAGTTCCCCCTTATAAGGAGGGGGATGACATTAACAAGTGGTTTGCTGCACTTGAGAGGGCCTGTGCTGTACAGGATGTCCCTCAAAGGCAGTGGGCTGCTATCCTATGGCTATCATTTAGTGGAAAAGGTAGGGATAGGCTCCTTACTGTAAAAGAAAATGAAGCTAATGATTACAAAGTTCTTAAGAATGCACTCCTGGATGGTTATGGCTTAACCACTGAACAATGCAGGATAAAGTTCAGAGAGACCAAAAAGGAGTCTTCACAACACTGGGTTGATTTCATTGACCATTCAGTGAAGGCCTTGGAGGGGTGGTTACATGGCAGTAAAGTTACTGATTATGACAGCCTGTATAACTTGATCCTGAGAGAGCATATTCTTAATAATTGTGTGTCTGATTTGTTGCACCAGTACTTGGTGGACTCTGATCTGACCTCTCCCTAAGAATTGGGAAAGAAGGCAGACAAATGGGTCAGAACAAGGGTGAACAGAAAAGTTCATACAGGGGGTGACAAAGATGGCAACAAGAAGAAGGATGGTAAGTCTTCAGACAAGGGTGGGGACAAATCTAAAAATGAGTCTTCATCAGGCCCACAAAAACACTCTGGTGGGGGTGGTGGGCCCAAATCCTCTTCTAATCAAAACAAGGAAAAGAAACCATGGTGCTATTTATGTAAAATAAAAGGCCATTGGACAACAGATCCCAGTTGTCCAAAGAAAGGCACCAAGCCTCCTACCACTACAACCCCTACTGCTACACCTAGTGTCCCTACTAATAGCAGTGGTGGTGGGAGCAAACCTACTAATAGCCAATCCAAGGGAGTAGCTGGGCTCACTATTGGTAACTTAGTTGGGGTTGGTCTTGTTAGGGAGACCACAGAGGCTGTGTTAGTCTCTGAGGGGGCTATTGATTTAGCCACCTTAGTTGCTTGTCCCCTTAATATGGATAAGTACAAGCAGCTACCCCTAATAAATGGTGTTGAGGTTCAGGCCTACAGGGACACTGGAGCCAGTGTGACTATGGTCATTGAGAAACTGGTCCACCCTGAACAACACCTACTTGGTCACCAGTACCAAGTAACCGATGCTCACAACAACACACTTAGCCACCCCATGGCTGTTGTTAATCTCAACTGGGGGGGGGGGGGTTACTGGTCCAAAGAAAGTTGTGGTAGCTTCAGATTTACCTGTAGACTGTCTATTAGGGAATGATTTGGAGACATCAGCTTGGTCAGATGTGGAGTTGGAGGCCCATGCAGCAATGCTGGGCATCCCAGGGCATATTTTTGCTTTGACAAGGGCTCAGGCCAAAAAGCAAAAAGGACAGGGAAGCTTGGATCCTGGAACAATGGACCAAGTGCTCCCTAAAGCTAGGGCTAGTAGAAGCAAACCACTTCCTACTATCCCTCCCTCTACAGTGGATTCTACTTCTGAGGAAGAAGAATTCCCTCCCTGTGCAGAACCTACACCAGAGGAGCTTCAAGCAGACACTGCTGAGCTTTTGGGTGAAGGGGGGCCTGCCAGGGAGGAGCTGAGTGTGGCACAGCAAACCTGTCCCACATTAGAGGGTCTCAGACAGCAAGCTGTCAAACAGGCTAATGGGGATGTCAGTGACTCTCACAGAGTTTACTGGGAGGACAACCTCTTGTACACTGAGCACAGGGATCCTAAACCTGGAGCTGCCAGGAGACTAGTGATTCCTCAGGAGTACAGAAAGTTCCTCCTAACTCTTGCCCACGACATTCCCCTAGCTGGGCACCTGGGTCAAATGAAAACTTGGGACAGACTGGTTCCATTGTTTCATTGGCCTAGAATGTCTGAGGACACAAAAGATTTTTGTAAGTCCTGTGAAACCACCTTGCACCAGGCCCAGTTATCCCTTATTAGTGTATAGGGTGTCTAGCAGCTTAGGCTGATAGATAATGGTAGCTTAGCAGAGCAGCTTAGGCTGAACTAGGAGACGTGTGAAGCTACTACAGTACCACGTAGTGTCATATGCACAATATCATAAGAAAACACAATACACAGTTATACTAAAAATAAAGGTACTTTATTTTTATGACAATATGCCAAAGTATCTCAGAGTGTACCCTCAGTGAGAGGATAGGAAATATACACAAGATATATATACACAATAGCAAAAATATGCAATATAGTCTTAGAAAACAGTGCAAACAATGTATAGTTACAATAGGATGCAATGGGGACACATAGGGATAGGGGCAACACAAACCATATACTCCAAAAGTGGAATGTGAACCACGAATGGACCCCAAACCTATGTGACCTTGTAGAGGGTCGCTGGGACTATTAGAAAATAGTGAGAGTTAGAAAATTAGCCCTCCCCAAGATCCTGAAAAGCGAGTGCAAAGTGCACTAAAGTTCCCCTAAAGACAAAGAAGTCGTGTTAGAGGAATAATGCAGGAAAGACACAAACCAACAATGCAACAACGCTGGATTTCCAATCTGGGGTACCTGTGGAACAAGGGGACCAAGTCCAAAAGTCACAAGCAAGTCGGAGATGGGCAGATGCCCAGGAAATGCCAGCTGCGGGTGCAAAGAAGCTTCGACTGGACTGAAGAAGCTGCGGTTCCTGCAGGAACGCTACACCAAGTGTCTCCTACACTTAACAACATACTCCGGAGTCTTAGACCACGACAGGTCCGTACATAAAACAACCAACCACGTGGATAATTTTGAGCATCAAGCGCCACACTCATATGAAGTACGCCGTCTTCCCTACTCTCATACTGCGGAGTACGCCTACTCCTACTAAAACAACATTTACCTGGCCTAGATACGCACAAACTTCACAATCACCTGCAAAAGGCATAAGCTGAGCAAACGCAAAAACCCTATACCACACATACTATGACACCGAGAACATTCCCAACTCACTTAAGCAGGCTCTGAGATCCCGGGAAAGTCATGGTGAACTTAGAAATCCATCATACCTCTAATTTGCATTATCACAGAAAAACAAATTAAACAATGATTCTCCGTCCTAGGGCCCCAAAGGGCCAAACCATCGCTCTGCTACCAGAACTGATAACGCGTCCTTTTATGTTAATTTATTACACATTAGGACTCGTTTTAGGCCAATGAATCTTGTGACCCAGTTGAGAGACACCGTAGGACGAGATAGCTGATCAATATGTCAATCAATATATCAATAATTTCATCAATATTTACCACAACAATACACTTCACTTTGGAAAAAGACATTAATCAAATTAGCGGCGCAACCATGATCTTTCAGCCATGAATAACCACACCTTTTAATAGAATTTTATTAATTTTATTCCCTATTAGTTACAATCTACAAGCCAAAGGGTCAATCTCAATACCAAGAAGCATAATAGCATAGTCACGATATGGCAACTGTGATAAGATTTCATTAACGCGAGAATCACAAACCTCTGACCATAACACGGCGTAAACATAGATCAGAATATAGCATAATGTCAGTCATTTGTCTGTTTGCGTCAGTCTAAGTGAACTCCTGTCCTAACCACAGATTAGCATCAGCATGTTGGGCTTCATGCAAAACAATTTAGAACACCAATTTGGAAAACATCTATCTATGGTCTCTATCAAAATGAGCAGTTGGTACCTAGAAAGGAAAAGCAAACAGACAAATTACAGATTGCATTGTCATAATTACCCTCCAAGGTTTAGGTCAGCGCACAGGTGCAGTCTTCGTCTTCAGGACATCAGTCAAACGCCATCAAACAGGACTCAACTAAAAGGGCATAGGGGACACTTCCCTCATAAGGAGGAGAAGTGTAAAAAAATGGGCAGTCTATGGATGAGGATGGTTTTAATAATTCTCAAGTCACCGAACAGAGTGACGGAGTTTCTGGATAAAATCAATAGCATTCCCTACCTAGTTCCTCGATTCTTCCGTGACATGGGTTTTAATCCCTTTTTCATAGTACAGTCCCCCAAAATTGTATTGGTCATTTACTATACCCCACTATCTTTAACCTATCAAATTAAACATTAGGTAATCCCAATTGTCACCCCACGATTATTCATGACATTTTGATTGGTCTTCACAATTGATGTCTTCGGAGGTGGCACATCCGGAGTTACTTCATCTTTTGGTATCTCTTGGCACGTCCTTTGGTCAGCAGTTTTCGTAGTTCACCGGTCTAAGTGACCTTGTATATAACATTAATCTACACTTGTTTCAATAAACTTAAACCAAGGCACCAAATATGCGCTTGGGAACGGAATCACAAAGATACATTTACTTTCCAAGTTTGAAGAAGAATAACATTTACAGGGTCATGGCCCTTTGCAAGTCAGCACACTGGAAAACAGGAAAAAATGCATTTAATATCAGAGCTGAGCAACTAAACTACAGCTCACGCTAACTTAAGGCCTACGAGGAAATTTAATACAGTTCCATTAATACGAACGTTAATATAAGCTTAATTTAATCTAATATAAACATTCTATTCATTATTATTAGTTTGGGTATACATTGGTGGCCATTTACCGTAGTCACAAATCAGATGCGTGTTTAAGCAAGTTTGCTATTATTACAGTTTTCTATGCAGTATCGTCACACATTAATATAGATATTCTACTCTAATATAGGTTATATAAATCTACGCTCTCTCAAGTACTTTTGTAGCGTTTTCACTGCATTACTGTGTGTGGGTATAGATACTTTACACATTGCCTCTGTGATAAAGCCTGACTACTTGTTCCTAGCTACCAAGGGGGTGAGCAGGGGTTATCTGACCTGTGTATCTCCCTTACCCTGACTAGAGTGGGGATCCCTAATTGGACAGGGTGCAAACTAATGGCCACCTAAAGACCCCTTTTCTATCACAGATTAAAGGAAAAACACAGTCTCCCATTTACAAGGAGCTTGTGCTGCCGTTGTGTCATATTTGTTCATACAGAGGCGGCGCAATCAGTGCTCCACAGTGCTCCATAGCTACAGACTGCCACATTGGGACCAATGCATCAGTTTGTAGAGACCTGCGTCACATTATACATGTGCAAGGTGTAATGTATGCAGGGTAGTTATTCCCACGTTAAAAGCCGTGCAGAACTGACACAGTGAAATTTACAGCTTTTCACTGCTTCACTCTGCGACTTGTACGTCAAAGTTCATGTGCCTGCCCAAACCAGGGATAAGGCTTTCCTGCAGGGCTTTTAACATAGGCCTCTGCTCTGTGCTCTGATGCATTGCTGAAGTTGCATCAGTTTTACAACACAACTCCAGCAATGCATAACTTTAGCACCAACAGATGCATCAGAATATCTGACACATCTGTGGAAACTTGTGCCATAGAGTTCTGCATTGTAAATACTGCGGGCCATATTTATACTTTTTGACGCCCAACTGCGCCAACGCAGTTGTGCGTCGAAAAATCTAACGCCGGCTAACGCCATTCTGAAGCGCCATGCGGGCGCCGTATTTATTCAATGACGTTAGCCGGCGTTAGCCGGCGGCGCTGTCTGGTGTGCGTAAAAAAAAATGACGTACACCAGGCAGCGCCGGCGTAGGGGAATATGGAGCTTGGGCGCCAAAAAATGGGGCAAGTCAGGCTGAGGCAAAAATATCGCCTCAACCCGATTTGCGCCATTTTTTTCGACTCCCAACCCCCATTGAAATGACTCCTGTCTTAGCAAAGACAGGAGTCATGCCCCCTTGCCCAATGGCCATGCCCAGGGGACTTATGTCCCCTGGGCATGGTCATTGGGCATAGTGGCATGTAGGGGGGCACAAATCAGGCCCCCCTATGCCACCCAAAAAAAAAAAAAAATTACTTACCTGAACTTACCTTATGTTCCCTGGGATGGGTCCCTCCATCCATGGGCGTCCTCCTGGGGTGGGCAAGGGTGACGGGGGGGGTCCCTGGGGGCATGGAAGGGCACCTCTGGGCTCCTTCCGAGCCCACAGGTCCCTTAACGCCTGCCCTGACCAGGCGCTAAAAAACGATGCAAAAGCGGCTGGACGTCATTTTTTTTGACCCGCCCACTCCCGGGCGTGATTTTTGCCCGGGAGTGTAAATACGGCGCACATGCCTCGGAGTCAATTTTTTAGACGGGAACGCCTACCTTGCATATCATTAACGCAAAGTAGGTGTCCACACTAAAAAATTACGCAAACTCCATGGACTTTGGCGCTAGACGCGTCTAACGCCAAAGTATAAATATGGAGTTAGTTTTGCGTCGGTATTGCGTCAAAAATAACGACGCAATTCCGGCGCAAACAGAGTATAAATATGCCCCTGCACATCTATGGCCTCTTTAGGGCATTTGCGGCAGGCACAAGAAATCTGGTGCATCAATGCTGATACATCAGTTCTTGTAAATGAGGCCCTCAGTGTATTAGTTAACAGTGCAAAAAAACAGAGAACAAGCCAAGAAAACAAAATAGTTTCAAATAAGGTCAACAAAAGGAAGATGGGAGAATATAAATGACAGTTTAGGGGTTCAGGATGTACCCGCAGTTTAGAGGAAAAAAGGGTTTTTAATATTCAGCACATCAGCATGCTTAGTGTGGTGCAGATTAGTAATAAGCAGGGGTCCTGAAACTGGTCACTTTTTTACATAAAATGTGATTTGGAATACAGTAGGTGACTTTCATCAAAAGTAACAAAAAAAATGTCAAATTTAAGTCAAACTACATTTTCCATGTATGTTGGGTATTCCATCAATCAGTCATCTTTCTTTTGTGTTTTTTTAATCCAGTTGTTTTGGAATCATTAAGCAAAAAACAATCATTCAATGAACATGCGCAGTGCTGTCTATCAACATAAGTGTTTGTAATCACTGGAAATACTGGAGTATCTGAAAGAAGTGTCAAGAGGCTGTGTTTACCACACTAACCATAAAACATTTTAAATGTGCCAGACAAATTAGCTAGACAACCTTTACGTCTAAACCTACAATGCAACCTCTATGGCCTCACACTTGACATAACTGGTGACATCATATAACCACTGATATCATCAATGACTTCACTCATACTTCTTAGGGACACAACAGTTGTAGCAACTCATCATTCCTGAATATATGCATGTACCTTTTCCCGCACTTGGTTTATGTTGTTATCCAATTTACTTTAATGACTTTATTTCTTGGTATATACTGGGCACACTGTGATTTATACACCATTCATTCAAAACTCCCTAAGTACTTCAGTGAGTCGATCGATTGAGTTTTTAACTACCATAATGTACACTGACTTTTAAATACTAGATCTCTTTTTCTATTCGGTTGTGTGGGGAATACAAAGAACAAAATACAGTTGGTTTTAGGTTGAATGCAGCATCACTTAAGAAACCATGATTGCTTTAACAAAACGTGAACAAAACATGAAGTCTGAAGTGCTTAGGTTTAATAATTAGCCGAATAAGAGACAACATTCTTAGACTATCAAGTAATTAAATGCAGTGCAGGATAGTGAGCTTGAGAAATAGATTCAGGGATTAAAGTATCCTTTATTAATATCTGCAAGATGCATGTACCACAAGGCTAAGTGATCTATAGTTACAGGTAATTAATTTCATTTTTTGATATTTTAGATCGCTTGTCACTAGAGGAAGCTGAGTGGATGTTAAATGGTGAAGAGGACTATGCCTGGTTCGGGTACTCTCTTAACAGCCACAAACTGGAGAACCAGACATTACTGTTCATTGGAAGTCCAACCTGGAGGTATATTCAAATGTTTTCTATAAAATGCAATGATCAGTTTGAGCAATTATAATTGTAAGCTCAGGTATATAAAATTAACATGCTTATGCACACTAGTTGAATTAGATATGATCTGGTATTATTTGTTTCATCATTTACAAAAGGAAATGTAAACCTGAGGTCTCGGTTGTGAATGCAGCCCCTACCCATAGATGCACAACCTTTTAAGATAATTTGCCATTAAAATCTGCAAACAGCTTCTAGAAGTTCTCCAAATGTACTTCTGTAAGTAGCACATGGAAATCAATTATCCTGTTTCTCTGAGTTAGATCAATTGCTCTCTTTAAAGTAATACTGGGCAAAAGTCTCAATATCCTGGGCGCAAAATCACGTTTCTTTTATTCTGTATGAGATTCTGTGCATTACCCGACCATCTCACAAACAGGCCGACAGAGCAGTACCATGTATTGTGTTACAGTATTGTCAGCTGACTGATATCTTCCCTGGCTTTGGGGAATGGGCTACAGTGATACCACAAGAGTGATACAGTCCCTCATGATACTTTCTTACAACAGGAATCCATAGGGCTCTAAACCTTTCTGTTTCTATAAAAGCCCCCACTACAAACCTGCAGCACAGGCATAGGATATCCGTGAGACCACCACAATACCACAATAGCATCATTTCATACAGCATTTGCATTGAGTCCTATGAAAGAGAAGGAAGTCATTGGCATGGGAGCTTGGCCAAATGAAAATATGCACTGCTCAATACTCTATCATGGAAAGTGGGATCGCTGTATAAAAATACATTATGCATTGTGGAGATGTGTACCCTGGTGCATCCTTCTAAAGCACCAAATACATAGGTGCTCTCTTATTTACATGAGGCATGCATCATGGAAATTAAGGAATCTCCTTTGCTCTTGTGCCTGCTCTTATTACAGAATTTTGTGCCTGGCAAACAGGTCTGCAGTAGACATGCTGATGACAGCTATTTAGCCGAACCCACACCTCGGTGGGCCCTTATGAGGAGAAGCTCAAAAGCTGTTAGATTGTGAACACCTCTACCACTTCAATGTTGCAAAACTGGGCTAGGTGGGCCCATATCTAAATTTTAGTAGGTCATGTTTTGAATGTGAATTACACAATGAGTCTCTTGGTGCTTTTTAAACTCCTACGTATGCAGGTAGATATAAGAATTATTAAACAGAGAGACAAGACATCTCATTAAAAATTCAAGATTTTAACGCTTCTCCAAATTTCAGAAAAAAGTGGTCTCAAAGTTCAGTGTGAATGGTAGGCTGTTCCGGACTTGTGCAACCTGAACTTATAAAGCTCCGCTACCCAATTTTTGTACTTTATATGGAGAATTTAAAAAAGAAGCTGAAATTTCGGTCTCAGATTTCGAGATGGATATATTGGAAAGTTTCATTTAAGTATTTAGAACCATAGTCAAAAATGATTGTGTATCATACAGACTGATTTAAAGAGAATTCTCTCGTGTAATGGGACGAAGTAAAGCTGGTGAATATGGTTGATCATGTGGTACAAAAAAATGTAAAAGTAGACACTGTCCCGGTCAGCGTGTTTTTGACTTTGTATACTCTCTGAATACTTTTCTTGAGGAGACTAAGAAAAGCTGAATTTCCATTATCAGTGTGGGATTGAATAAATGTTGTTCTTCTGTGAGGAAAGGATACACATGGAAAAATGTGGCACAGTATATTTAACTGGGAGAAGCAAGTTTTTCAAACCACTGAAACTTGATGTTCGAAATTTAATTCAGTACTCAACAGCATTCCTAGATTCCATAATGTGGATGCTAATTCAGCACAGCTAGCCATTGAGGTTAGCCATAAAGGAGAGCACTATCAATTTATCTTATTATGGATCAGAATTATTTCTGACTTGGGGGCATTTCATTTAATATAGCTGCAATCCATACACAAACAAAGTGCATCAAAGTGTATCAAAAAAAGGTGCCAGACCTGTCAAGGAGTTGGCTATTCCATCCTTCAAATTGATAATCAGTTGTGTGTCATCAGCATGTAAAATAGGTTGGCATTAAACGGTCGCAGGAGCAAAGTTAGGGAGTTCACATACAGGTTAATAAGTAAGAGTAGAGAGCCGAGCCATGAAGAACAACTTGGCAAATTCATGTTGGTATAAAAGAGAATGAACCAACTTGAAGCGTCTGGGTTCTTCCTGTGACACAATAAATGATGGTGCCTTATATTGCATGGTACTCAAGACATTGTAATAGGATGTCATTATCAATGGTGTCAAGGCTGTCAAGAGATCCAATTGAATCACCACTTTTCAGCCACCATCATCAACCATCATCCAGACAGCATATAATGCCCAGTTGATTACTGGTTCTGACCACAAGCCTGATCTAAAGTCAGCGTGAGCTTCTTTTAAAAACAACATGGTTTTCCATTAATGTTTGGAATTGTGATGTTTCTGATTTCTCCAATAGCCTTGTAAAGCATGGTGGAAGTGAGAAAGGATTAAAATGTGTTGGGTATTCAGAGCATACCAGTGGCTTTTTAATACTGGACAAATTTGCATCATTTTAACATCACAATGGATCATGCCTAAAGTTAGTGACTCATTAATCGTTTAAGTGATTGATGATGTTACAGCTTCTTTAATAGACTTTATCCACTGGGCAGGACATGCAACTAATGGAGTACCCACAGGATTGCTGGAGGCTTTACGTTCCTCACATTCCTCTATAGTTAGGAGTATAAAGTTGGAAAAGGAACAACTTTTCTTACCTGATCTTGGCAGTCTAGTCCAGGTGTGACAATGGACTCTTCTATGTCACAGATACTTTCATAACCATTTAAGCACAAATTCAAATGCTGAACACAGAAGATCTGCCCACATGTCCTGTTCAGCACAGCTAAAATACTTGTCAAGCGACTAGTTTATTGCCTGCTATTCATTATTTCACGACCAAGCTGATACCAAAAACAGGCCTTATATAAGCTACTAAAACTCTAATTTAAAGTTGTGACCACAACTACGCTGACTACTCCTCAAACATCCATATCTGCTGGATCTTTGTCGACCAACTATAATCTCCCAGACCCATTAGAGTCGGTGGACGTTATTTCCAAGTCCCTTACCCTTAATCTACTATGCATTTTACACTAGGATTCTCTTGAAACAAAAGATTCTCCAAATCATTTTCTCCAAAACTTCAAGAAAGCATTTGAAAATCATGTCACACACGAAAAGTTACAAGTAACAAGTAACCAGTTGTCCTACACCACTGTAAATATGTAAAATGTTTTGATGTTTATGCCCTATTAGACATCAGATACAGACCTGCTATTAAATGTTTCTGTATTTGCCAATGAAATCAATGCTACTGGTTCAATTTACCCCATCACAAACCATCACTTTGTTTTATTGTCAATCACCATGTCACATTGGTCTATATCAATGTTTCCTAAGCTATGGGTCAAGTTCCACTGGTGGGACGAGATGAGATCTTTGGGTGCTCATGAATGTCCAAGCAATAAATAAAAATGCCCTTAAATTGTGCAGTATCACATTTGCTGAGTTTTAAAGACAGAGGTCTGATGTCAAGCTAAGTGGTCGCCAAACTGCTGCTTACGTTTTTGACATAGGGGCTAGTGTTTACAAACTCATCTCACTTTGCGGTTGGAGCAAGAAAAGTCAAAGTCAATTATGTGGCAATCTTGCTGGAGTGCTCAAGTGTGAAATAAAGGGCTGTGGGAACCTCATTTTTCTGTCACACTCAACAAATTATAAATACCTGGAAATAAACTGTATACATTCAGCAGTAAGGAAAGCAAAAATTAAGCCTTTTTTGTAATTCTGAAGTGTGCTGGAACAAAGATTTAAATAGGATCAGACCAAATCAAGATATTTTGCTTGATTATGTACAAATAGCAAATATACACTGAAAACCGATTACTACATTTATATCATTTGTGTGCAATTTCAGTGGAAGATGTGCAGTCTTTAAATGACACTTTACTACTACATAATGCTTTAGTTACATTCAAAAACCGCCTGCCTGGTAGCTAGGTGGTTTGTGTAAGTTTGTCACTCTAAAAAATGGATCATGGTTCTAAAAAGTTTGGAAAGCACTGGTCTGTGTAATGTCATTGTTTGTTTAGTGTGACGTCTGATGGAAATGCTACGATTTGTAAACAAATAAACATCAATAAAGCCCCCAGTCAATGACACACATTGGTATTAGTTTGCACTCTCTTCCAAAAGATTCAATTGAATTGACCTTTTGATGGTTGTGATGTCCATGTCCAGGTTAAACTGCCTTTTCTGTTAATTGGGAGGTCTTAATTGATGACCTGAGACTGGGTGCAGCGGCGGCCACTTTCTCCTCTGCTGATGCTAGTTTAGGACAATGTTTTAACATCATTCTGCGAGCTAATATGAATTTAGCAGTGCAGTGTCACTGGCTGATTTGTAAAATATAAATTGGGCAATCCCATGAAAAATGTTTGAGCATCCTCTGGCTTTGGTTCCAAAATCAAATTTAGCTGGTGGCATACCGTGCTTCCTTTTTGTCATTTTTTCTCCCCTTGCGTTTACCCTTAATCTGGAAAGAAACATATACACGAACTTGCTTTTAAAAAAGACATGTGATTTCTTATTTCAGTAATGGGGATGACTCCTCACCAGATGAAAAACAAAGCCTTGGCAAAGTGTATGGCTATCAGCCACCAAGTAAATCTCCCTATTTTTCCATATCTGGAGAAAAGGTAAGACCTTTTTTGAGTGACTAGGGGGTTGAAATGCACGAAACGCTGATCAGCTGATCTCAGTTTAATATTTGCCCTTGTGTTTGAAAAAGGAACAGAGTAAACTGGGGTCATCGATTGCAAGTGGAATCCTATCCATTGATGGCACCGTTACTCACGTGCTTGGCACTGGCGCGCCCACAGAGGGTAGGTGTTCACCAAAACTTGTTGATAGTAACTTTACCAAAAATGTTTTGTAAATTCTGTTTGAAACCACTGAAATGCTGCGAATATGGCCTCCTCCCTTTTGTAATGAACTGCGTTTCATGTATGTCAATTGCTTAGACAGTGCATGCCTTGTGTCTGCACTCTATTCTGATGCTACAGATATAACATGGCTTTTGACTACAGTTCATGCACACATACAGCCTTCGTAAACCCAGCCACTGCCATATCGACTAGTACCACTATCATTAGCCATACACCCCACTGCTGCCATCATTTGAATTGGTGCAGCACCAGGAGGCCTATTTACAGCAGTTCACATGTGTAGGTTCTGCCACCATGTGCTTGGCATAACCTCATATACAAGGAACGACCATCATCTGCGAGATACAACATGATCAGGCTGGGGTACAATTGCTACATGCCTTTGTGCAGCCACCATATGCTCTGGATGCCGGTATCATATGTCCAGGGTCCTCCAATGTATGATCAAGTACAGCCATCAAAGTCTCAAGCACTGCTGTTGTATGCTGGAGTACTACTTTTGCTAAGTACAACAATAATAGGTAAATAAAAATACTACTGCAATATGGTTAAATAATGTCATCAAAATCACAAGTAATGTCCAGTCTAACTTTGCCACTCACAAACGCCAGAAGGAAAATGGCAACATGTAGATACTCCCCGGCAGTCATGTACCTTACGGCACACCCTTCTATAGTCAATCCAAATTTCAGTAAACTCGTAGGTCAGAGATTCTGCCACTGTAGTGGACTTTGCTTGGCAAATCTCCACCCTCACAAATGCTCACACTCACATCACTCACCCACAGACAGTATTCACTCACCTACATAAATCGGTTGCATGACAGAACCAAACATGGCAGAACCACACATGGCTGAACAATGTGGTTGGAACCAGGACCACGTCTTTACCACAAACGCATTTGCCATGCATGCTTTTACTACAAATTTCGTTGTACTACCCTGACCACCTGTCTCCACCATGAACCCTAAAACCTACCCTGTCCTAAAAATGACCATGACCCCCGCCTTCAACCCTACAACCTATCCTGTCCTAAAAACTACCCCACCCTGTCATAAAAACTACCCCGACCCCCACCCTAAGCCCTTAAACTTACCCACCCTGTCCTAAAAAACACTCTGACCCCCACCCCTGCCCTGAATCGTAAAATCTACCCCGCCCTGTCCTAAAACTACACCGCCCCCCACCCTGAATCCTAAAACCTATCCTAAACCAACCCTAAAAAATACCCAACCCTGTCCTAAAAACTACTCTAACCCCCGTCATGAACCCTAAAACCTAGTCTGCCCTGTCCTAAAAACTACCCCACACTCTCCTAAAAACTACCCCAACCCCTCATCCCCACCCTGAACCCTAAAACCTAACCAGCCCCGTCCTAAAAAGTACCCTGACCCCTGCTCTAAACCGTACAACCTACCCTGTCTTAAAAACTACCCCACCCTATCCTAAAAACTACCCCGACCCCCTGCTCTAAACCCTAAAACCTACCCTGCCCAGTCCTAAAAACTATCCTGACCCCCACCCCACCCTGCCCTAAACCCTAAAACCTACCCCACCTTGTCCTAAAAACTACCCCAGTCCTGAACCCTAAAGCCTACCCCACCTTCTCCTAAAAACTACCCCAAACCCCCACCTAAACCCTAAAACCTCCCCACATCCTGTACTAAAAACTACCCCATCCCCTGTCCCTGTCCTGAACCCCACAACCTACCCTGCCCTGTCCTAAAAACTGCCCTGATCTGTTCTAAAAACTACCCAAGCCCCCTCCCCCGCCCTGACCCCTAAAAGTGACCCCACCCTGTCCTATAAAGTAGCCCAACCCCCGCCCCTGCCCTGAACTTTAAAACCTACCCCACCCTGTCCTTAAACATACCCAACCCACCCCAGCCCCACTTACCCCGCTGCTGTGTTCACTCTCGGCTGTTCCTGCTGTGTGCCTGAACCACGCATATGCATGCTGCCTTAACCACACATTTGTTTGGTTCGGGCACATGCGTGGTTCAGGCAAGCGTGGTAACGCTTGCGTGGCTATGGTGCACGTTGTTCCGCTCCCATAGAAAAGACTGTTTCCCCATAAATCACTCAGTCATATTTGTGTGATACTATTGTATGAATTTCTAGTCCGATGATTAATAGATTTTCTGCCTACCCAGATGAAAGGACGTTTTTTTATCCCTGTAGCCGGAGATCATGCGCAGGATACACTAACAAGCAACCCCTATGTGAACGTCTAGTATTGAATAGTCCAAATTGTCTTACCCTTAGTGGAGGAAAGACTACAATAGTTTCGGCACAATGAGTTAAAATGTTATGGATCATGTTTGTTAAAGAATTAATATTGCAAAAGCACAACGTCTTTGGTTGTTCCTGTATTAGAAAGAGCTATGATAAACTAGACCATTATAGGGCCCGAAGTTTATTATTGCAATTGAAAGTGCCTATGTATCTCTGAGCTACTACCAGACTGACCTTGGAGTCCAGAAAACGTTGCTGGTGAAATTATTGCGGGAATGCCACAAAATAATGAAAACAGCACATTTCGCCACCAGTGGAAAACTGGTTGCTATCGGCTGAAAAAAAATCACGTTAAAGGAGCATGTGTATGATATTATGAACTCTAGTGTCGCTCCTTTAACAATTATAGAAGTAGCAACACCTGTATGACTGCTGGAGCTACTGCACTCTGAAAAGCAGCCTGTAATCTAGCTTGGCTATGACAATTTAAGAAAATTATCACCGGAGATAGAGCCTCCTCAGTGCAGGTAAGCCCCTGTTATTTGTGAAAACTTCCGAGTACAAAACAGATATTTGGCATGCTCCCGTTTGTGATGGACGTTGAGAGACCATAGTGACTTAAATGTCTAAATGGAATGATTTCGGTAATTTTAAAAATATAGTATATGGAAGTATTGAATTTTGGTTCCTTAGGTTGTTGGACTGCAGTGTTATGTTACCATGAAATTTGTTTATTCGCACTTGGCAGACTTCCTGGGCCACAGAAGAAAAATGTGAAATGGAAAAAATCTAGGTACCTTTTATCCCTACATGGAGTTATGCTGAAGTGAAACATGTCAGAGAAATTCTTATATCTGCAAGTGATATATCCCAGATTGAACACATACTGATGCTTCATAATCTAGAGTTTAATATGTGTTATTCTTATATAAATATTATATTGGTGTAATTCTGATTTATTTATGTTAACCATCATTTAATACAACATACTCCCACCTACATCCACTGGCCGGTAGAGAATGAAAAATAACCTTCATTCCAAGCAGTACAATAAAAAACTGGGAGGGAATGTGGGGTGGGGTAGGAAGGAAAGGAAAGCTCTACTAGCCCTTGTACAGAAGGAGGAGGCACTACCCTGATGGAGGACACTCAGCCAGGGCACCCTGCTTGGGGGGTCGGTCATCTGGAATCGGTTGGCGTGTAAGATGCTGTACGGGGAGATGGGTAGGATTTCCTCAGATTCCCCAGATAAGAACTATATACAACCACCCCAGGATTTTTCGAACTGTAGAAGAGCATGGCCGGCGACAGCTGTTAATTTCTCCATCCCCAGGAGTCCCCACAGTTCATAAACCCAATCCATGTGTGTCGGTACTGTATCTGTGTCCCCTCGGGTTAATAGGAGCTGTTCGGCAGCCCTGAGCTAACGTTGTAGCACGACCTCGTGAAGATTTCAAAATATCCGTCAGAGCATTTGGGAGGCCCAACAGGATGCAGCTAGGAGAGTGAGGCAAGCTAGTATCATACATTCTGTCAACGTAGGTCAGGACTTCTGTCCAGAAATGCGGAATTTTACAACAGTGCCTGAGTAAGTGGGTTAATGTACCAATCTGCCCACAGCCTCTCCAGCATGTAGGGACCCCATTTGGTTTCCATCTAGCCACCCGTCCAGCATAGAGTACCAATAAAATAAGAATATTTCTTTAACCGCCATACTGCAGGCTGTGGCCCATGCTCTGTGCACAATATTGTGTCATTCCCGATCACATTCCCATTCCCATCTCCACTGCACTGGAGTTTTGTTGGGGACAGAGGGTGAAGCAAAAACGTATTAATGTCTGAAAGAAGCCTTCTTACAAATCAAAGCATGTGTGGATTGTAAGCTTCTCACCCGACTCCACACCTCTGTAACTGGCACAGAAGATGTCATGGTATTTCTTGTCTCTTGTTGCGAACGGGGGACCTATCTCTGCTAACATTTCACGCAGCCAAATGCAGATCACATGGGTTTCGAAGACGACCTGTGTTCTGGACTGAATTGTGGAAATGTCCCTGGTGCAACCGTGAGAGAAAATCTTTCTCTAGCGGCTTCAGGAAAGGATTCAAGCGAGACCCTTTGTCTGCTAAGGTGTTTATTGGATTGGCCGTGCAAATGATTACTCATAGATATAGGGTGTGGTCTTCGGAGCCAGTGTTATAAATATGATGTAAAAAAATATTGCAAACAGATACAACTATTTCATATCTCTTTTGTGTGCACTGCGTGGAAAATGTGTCCATTTCAATGTAAAAAGACGAATCTTTGTAATATGCTGTGCCTGCAACAAACCATCAGTCTAACAAAAAATACGCGTTTTTGTGAAAGAATATTCGGTCCTTTTGATATGCTTTGGTGCATCAACACATTACTGAAAGGGAAAGCGAGAGTTATACAGTTCTTTTCTGTTTTTTTACACTGAAGAGCAGGAAATGCCTCTTAAATGTGGAAAACCTTCTTAGTTCCCAAGGCTTCAGGTAACAGAATGATTCATGCCCATTAGGCTGCCTTTGTGGTCGCTGCTATTATGAAAATCCATTTTCTGCAGATGACTCTGATGACCTGCTGCGTGACGTCACCACTTGGTAGCCTCGGACACTTAAAGATTTGATGTTGACCATTAGTGGAGGGACTTCACAGCTCCAAGTAAATAGTTAAAAGGGACTTTTTAAAACTGATCTGGAGATCTGCATAAGAGCAAGGTTTAAAAGCTAAAGTCTCTAGCTCAAAGTACTAAGGGGCATATTTATACTCTGTTTGCGCGGGAATGTGCGTCAAAATTTTTGACGCACAATCGGCGCAAACCCTACCCCACATTTATACTTTGACGTCCGACCCCGCGGGCGTCAAAGTTCCACCATGTGCGTCATTTTTTGGAAGGGGGAACCAGCCTCGCGTTAATTATATGCAAGGTAGGCGTTCCCTTCCAAAAAATGACTTTAAGGCCTGTGCCCCATATTTATACTCTGACGTCATTTTGACGCACAGGAGGGGGCAGGCCTTAAAAAACGGCGCCCAGCCTGATGGGCGCCGTTTTTTAACGCCTGGGTCAGGGCAGGCTTTAAGGGACCTGTGGGCTCAGAAGGAGCCCAGAGGTGCCCTCCCATGCCCCCAGGGACACCCTCTGCCACCCTTGCCCACCCCAGGAGGACACCCAAGGATGGAGGGACCCATCCCAGGGAAGTTGAGGTAAGTTGGGGTAAGTATTTTTTTTCTTTTTTTTTTGGTGGCATAGGGGGGCCTGATTTGGGCCCCCCTACATACCACTATGCCCAATGGCCATGCCCAGGGGACATAAGTCCCCTGGGCATGGTCATTGGGCAAGGGGGCATGACTCCTGTCTTTGCTAAGACAGGAGTCATGTCAATGGAGGTTGGGCGTCAAGAAAAATGGCGCAAATCGGGTTGAGGCCTGAATTTTACCTCAGACCTGACTTGCCCCATTTTTTGACGCCCGACCTCCATTTTCCCCTACGCCGGCACTGCCTGGTGTGAGTCATTTTTTTTTACGCACACCAGACCGCAGCGCCGGCTAACGTAATTCAATAAATAAGGCGCCTGCATGGCGCTTTGGAATGGCGTTAGCCGGCGGTACAATTTTTGACGCACAACTGCGTTGGCGCAGTTGTGCGTCAAAAAGTATAAATATGGGCCTAAACATTTAAACACAAATTTAAAAATCTCATGCTAAAGTCTCTTCATTTCAAAGTACTATAGCCCATAGTTATACTTTTTTAGCGACACATTTGCGTAATTTTTTGATGCAAAAGCAACGCAAACTTACAAAATACAATTGTATTTTGTAAGTTAGTGACGATTTTGCATAAAAAAACAACGCAAATGCAGCGCTAAAAAAGTATAAGTATGGGCCCATGTATTTAAACACAAATTTAAAACACAGATTCATATCGTATTCTCGCATTCTACCTGGAAGTACTTAAGCATCCCTGTTTTCCAGTAATTATTTGCTGGTACTTGGAGGCATCTACATGTGTGCAGAACAAAAGTAATTGTGTTGCCTTCACAACATGCCACATAATTCCACACCATATAATACTACTCCACACCATGCCACATAATACCACTCAAAACCATCCCACAAGCTAGCTATCCCTCTCTATCTTCATTTCTATTCTGTGCAGCATCACCCCTATCTGTTCACCATACCACAAAATTCCCCTACACAAATCCACTATATACCATACAATTCCACAACTAACAATTACAATCCAACCCATAATTCCTCTCTACACCACATACATCCACTCCAAACCAAAATACATGGGTAAAATACATTGTAATTTACAACGCCAATAGCTCTAACTCGCAAATGCGAGACCTATTGCATTGCAATTGCTTGTTTTAATTCTGCCAGCAACGAACAGCCACTAGGTCAAATTCCAAACAGATTTATAACTGCTGTGAAATGCTCCAGAGAATGGAAAAAAAATTATCTGACTTCTACGACCGGAGCAGCAAAAATCAGTAACAATTTAGCATGTAGAGCCTCTGTTATCAAAAAGGAGGACAGGAAGCAAATGTTACTGAAAGCCTTGGTCTTATACCTACCTTTCCGTTGCACTCTCCAATTTATTCAGTGAAAAAACAATGACCAAGTTCACACACATCAAGGCCAATGACACATTTAGGCCCATATTTATACTTTTTTAGTGCCACATTTGCGCCGATTTTTGACGCAAAAGGGATTCAAACGTACAAAATACAATTGTATTTTGTAGATTTGAGATGTTTATGCATAAAAGAATTACGCAAATGCAGAGCTAAAAAAGTATAAATATGGGCCTTAATGTTATTAAATGTTTCTAAAAGGTATGCCACACGCAACAGGACATGACGGATTGCATTCTCTCACTACAGAGATTGTCTCTCAGGTGCGTGGCAACCATTATTCAAACTCAAATTGAGACAGACTGACCTCACAGTCAGAAAGGGCACTAGCCTGAAATTGTTATTGGTCAGAAGAGAGAACTGTAGATAGAAGTTAGTTCAACTAGAATTAGTGTTAATTCGTTTTAGTCTTACTTGTTTGACTTACGGAAAGTCTATTGATCTGAGTTGTGACTGCAGCAAATTCAAATGACTTGCTTTTGAGTTGAGTTTGCCCATTTTACGGTCTAAACCACTTCAGAGAGTGCATCAGAGAGAACACACTTCTTAGAACACTTTATCTGATTTGAAAGCTGCCAAAAACATCACCCCAAGTGAAAACTAAGCAAAGGAGCGCCATCTACCCCAACGGAAGTGCCGTATCACCCTAAGTGAATCCTTGTAGCCCCTGAGGTGTTTACCCCAAAGGAGTAAATATGAAGGGAGCATAGAAAAAAACTTCTTAGAACTTACAATACACGGAGTGGCAATAATAACAAAAAAATACTTAGATAGGGTTCTACCCAACCCATATGGAACTATACGTGAAGGGTAAGAAGAGGCATGGTTATATGCAGATCCATGAAGTGCTTTAATCTAACCAAAATGGAAGTCAGTTGAATTACTAAATATAAATTCATTTTAATACTTTGTGGATGATATAAAAAAGCAATGTCCATGAAAAGTCTATTTGTGCTTTCCTGGAACAAATAAATTGTGTTATTGACAATAAAAATTATTACCAATTTTTTAACGCTTTTCCAAACAGATGTGACCTTGCAGAGTTTAAGAAATATATTCCTCTGGTTTCATGCAGTTTTTTTGTGCCAATGAATAGAGAAGCAACATTTCCTCCTTAAGCAACATGTTTAGGTAGCCTGAGTCAAGAGCACACTCGAATCTATCTCTTACATCAGATTGGACCTGCAGAAACAATATTACCAGGGCAGCCTGTAATCAGGAAAGCCACAGGACATGTATATATTCAGACAACCACCATCACGTCACTAAAACAATCAACACAATACCGAGAGGTCATGATTCCAATCAACAGAGAGATCTGCCACCTGTCATTTCGACTGGTGCTGCAAAATATTATAAATCCTGACTATAATTCGAAAGGCTGGCATCCTGGAACACGTTATTAGAATCCATTCTTGGAGGTACCCATCTGGTCTCACCCACAAGTTTCAAGATTGGACACTCTAAAACTATTTAAAATCTGGTGGTCAGCCTTTGCTCTATCTTTCACTCTTTTCCCACAATCACACTTTTCTTTTTCCGGAGTATCCGCCTTGTTGGATAATTAGTTAGAGGTTTTCTTCTGGCATTTCTGTTCGCCCTTACCTCTGCAGATTCACGATTGAGTTTCTTCGTGTTCGACAAAGTTTTCATGTCATTTCTTAGGCCCATCATTTATGCCTGTAGGATGTCTATGTTGTTTTTTTTGCTTTAAGTTTGGTCAAATAGTGAGGTGAGTCATTGAAGTATTAATTCCATATTGTTCGAAAAATCGAGTTTTCCTTCCATGGAAGTGTCTGGTATCGAGGAATCATGTTTGGATCTTTCTTGGCCTACTTTTTGTTCTTAGGTTTCTTTGGTCGCCTTGTCTTTCGATTGTGCCATATTGATAGGAGTACTGAGTGTTGATCTGTGAGCAGGCTGATATGGTGGTTAGTCTTTGGTGTTCTTTGGTATGCCTACATCACAAGATTGGACTGTGTGGAGTTTACAGAAGTGTCTGCTTCCGTCCTCAGAAAGAAAACGTGGGTGCATATTTAAAATCCCTTTGAGCAATCTACCGTCAAATTGGTGTCATTTTTTTAATGCTAATGTTCCGTTAGATGGCCCAAATCCCCTTGCCATATTCACAAAGTGGCGCAATGCATGCATTGCACCACTTTGTAACCCTTTGTGCTACATTATGCGTGCGCCAGGCATAATGTATGCAAAGGGGGCGTTCCCCTGTTAGAGAGGGCGAATAAATGGTGCAAGGAAATCTAACAGATTTCCTTGTCTCATTTTGTTTGGCACTTTTAATGCTTGCTCAGCTCAGACGTTAAAAGGGGGCACATCATTGTTTACAATGGGCCCCTATGTACTCTGCTGGAGTAGCGCCAAACCTTTGGCACTACTCCTGTAGAGTACATCAATAGCGTTATAAAAATTGATGCTATTGCCCCCTACCCTGTGCCACGGTGTGGTGTATTTTAAATATGGTGCACATATGGTGGCGGTAGGGAGGTGCTAAGGGGCGGAAGGAAAGTGGCGCTGCACTCAGTGCAGCGCCACTTTCCTTAAATCTGCCCCATGGTACTGAGACCATAATTACCCACTTAGCTCTGCATCAAGAACAGAGCACTCAGTGTACCCAGGAGTCTCAACGGATGGAAATTCATAGACTAATATGGAGTCAAAGACAACTCCAGCACCTGGTGTAAGACCGACACAAACTGAAAGCCTTCAAATATAACCAAACCATATGCGCAAAAGGGGGCATTACATTCAACAAAGCAGCTGCAAGCAAAATATTCAACAGCACACAACCACTATTCAAGGATCACTAAAACTACTTCATAAATAACAAAATGGAGCCCCACCTCATAGAAAACTACTGTGATAAATATACTTAGGTGTAATAATTTCTGTAAACTCTGATCAGTCTCAAAACCAAACTTTAAGCACCATGTCCCAAGACCGGATAAAAGAACAATTCTGGCAATTCAAGCATCACACCAAAACAAGTCCCACAAATGTCATACTGTAACTGGAACATCCTTCCAACCAGGCACGCCCTCATGGTGTAGCGTGTTCCTCACCTCACAATGGCCCTGATTTAAGAAAGGTGGCAGTGCAGCTAATGTAGCGCCACATTTCTTGCTCCCCCTAGCGCCTTTCTAATCCCACCATGTGTGCGTCATATCTAAGATACGGTGCACCATGGTGGTAGTTAGGGGAACTTGTGTCAAACTTTTTGACGCTAGTTCAGAGTTTTGCAGTATTAGCATAAAAAATGTTGACGCTAATCCTGCAAAGCCCATTGAAGCCCATTGAAAACAATGGCGTGTCTACTTTTAATGCCTGCTCTGAGCAGGTGTTAAAAGTGCCAAAATAAATGACGAAAATATTTGTTTGCGCCATTTGTTCAGCACTCCTAATGGGTGAACGCCCACTTTGCATACATTATGCCTGCTGCAGGCATAATGTAGCACAAAGGGTTACAAAGTGGCACAATGCATGCATTTGAAAATTTGGCGCAGTGATTTTGGCCTCGTTGGGCCACATTAGCATTTAAAAAATGATGCTAATGTGGTACAAGGAGGCTCTAGGAGGCTGTTAAACTAGCCCCAAAGTGTGTCAGCAATTCGGAAGGGATATAAAGTGCAAAATAAATACAACTATAAATTATGTTTACCTTTTTAGCATGAAGTCAAGTGGTATTGTAGAATTAAGTTATGGCATCCCACATTTATAATATCTGGGATACAAGGAACATTTAGGCAGGAAAGGTGAGAGGGTTTTGTTTGCACTCCAGGGGGCATAGTTACAAGAAAGTGGGCTATCATAGGCGATGCGCCAATTTTCTGGCACCCCCCTGCTGCCACCTAACGATACCATGGTTGCGCCATATTTACAACATTGGGCACCATGGCGGTCGTTAGCCTAATAGCGTCAACACATTTTTGATGCTATTGTGAATCTTTGCTACACTAGCGTCAAATAGTTTGAGGCCAGGGCAGCAAAGCACAGGGAGGCCCATTGAGTATAATGGGTGTCTCATTTTAATGCCTGCTCTGAGTAGGCAGTACAAATTATGGAAAAAATGGCACAGTGAAATTTTGTAAATTTCCCTTCGCTGGACCGCCACCTAGCATACATTACCCCAGTTACAGGCATATTGTGGTGCAAGGGGTCGCAAAGCACGCAATGCAAGCATTGCACCACTTTGTAAATATGGTGCAGTACAAAAGCCAGCTTAGCACCGCCTTAGAGTCAAAATAATGACGCTATGGTGGCACTAAGGTGACGCAAGGGGCTTGTAAATATGCCCCAGGTATTTTACCAGCTGAAGAGCTTTCCATAAACAGAAAATAAAAAAACATTTTTTGCCCTTACTTGCAGTAATTGCGCATTGACACTAGATGGTGCTACAAGATTATTTATTACATCTTCTTATGAAAGTGCCACCGGATTGGCACTATTTTCACTACCTCGCCGTAAAAGGAAATTATCACTTAGTGAAAATTAAAGTGAAAAGGAACGTCTTACATAGTAACCGCTCATTTTTGAGTTTATTGTATTTATTTAATAAGTAAATTGGACCAGGGAAAAATCATCTATTGGGTTTTTCCCCGGTACGATTTTTGCCACCTGCTTTTTTTCAATCCAAAAAGAGGGATAACTTGAGAAATGAGATTTACTGTCCTAAATTGTAACCGTTTTTCCCCTCCATTTGAGTGTTTCTTTGCCCTTTAAAAACATGGTGGAATTTGTGCGGGGAAAACCGTGAGTCAGAGGACATTTTGGCCCATATTTATACTTTTTGACGCAAAACTGCGCCAACGCAGTTTTGCGTCAAAAAAATTTGCGCCGGCTAACGCCATTCTGAAGCGCCATGCGGGTGCCGTATTTATTGAATGACGTTAGCCGGCGTTAGCCGCCGGCGCCGTCTGGTGTGCGTTAAAAAAAACGACGTACACCAGGCAGCGCCGGCGTAGGGGGATATGGGGCTTGGGCGTCAAGAAATGGGGCAAGTCAGGTTGAGGCAATTTTTTCGCCTCAACCCGATTTGCGCCATTTATTTTCACTCCCAACCCCCATAGAAATGACTCCTGTCTTAGCAAAGACAGGAGTCATGCCCCCTTGCCCAATGGCCATTCCCAGGGGACTTCTGTCCCCTGGGCATGGTCATTGGGCATAGTGGCATGTAGGGGGGCACAAATCAGGCCCCCCAATGCCACAAAACAATTTTTAAAAAAACACTTACCTGAACTTACCTAAATGTCCCTGGGATGGGTCCCTCCAGCCTTGGGTGTCCTCCTGGGGTGGGCAAGGGTGACAGGGGGTGTCCCTGGGGGCATGGTAGGGCACCTCTGGGCTCCTTCAGAGCCCACAGGTCCCTTAACGCCTGCCTTTTGCAGGCGCTAAAAAACGGCGCAAAAGCGGCCGTACGTCATTTTTTTTGACCCGCCCACTCCCGGGCGTGATTTTTGCCCGGGAGTATAAATCCGACGCACATGCCTCGGAGTCGATTTTTTAGACGGGAACGCCTACCTTGCATATAATTAACGCAAAGTAGGTGTCCACGCTAAAAAATGACGCTAACTCCATGGACTTTGGCGCTAGACGCGTCTAATGCCAAAGTATAAATATGGAGTTAGTTTTGCGTTGAAATTGCGTTAAAAAAAACTACGCAATTCCGGCGCAAACGGAGTATAAATATGCCCCTTTGTACATATCTCATAATCTGGATGTGAACTCAAGCACAATTTCGCAAAAATAGATGAGGAAATGTAGGCAAAACTTTCTTGGAGGTCCTCTGTCATGTCAAACCTGAATTTTTACAGTGCTGCCTAAGTGGCCTCTCCGCCTATTTCTTAAATCTAACAGGGAAAATTATCTTAACCCAGTATTCTCACATTCAGTTCTTCTTTGTTGCATATTTTTCAAAGCAAAATAGTCTTGTACGCAAATCGAGAATTGTTCTTATTTTATTTATGTATCCTCCAATGACATCGTAGCCGACACGTTATCTCGGGCTGACAGTATGCTGCAGAGCATAAAAAGTATCATACGGGGTGGGATTCAAGTCTGTTAAATGGGTTGTGCTTGTTTTGGTTCCCGTGGCTTCTTGCTCTGTTTACTGGGTTCAGCTCCAAACACTATCCAGTGGGAGGCCATCATCCCATGTCCACATTACCAAAGCCCAAGATGATGTATATTGCCAATACCAGATATCCAGATTGCACGCGAAAATGTGTAGATTAATTTCTTTGATAATTATTGAGTAAAGAAGTACTGAATAACAGAGCACTTGCTGTCTACATGTTTCAAATCCTCGAACACTGTTTGAGTCTGAGTCCGGACAGACCTCACAATTCAGAATGAGGGAAGTGGTGGGTTTTCACCTTTGCACTCCATGCATTTGTTCACTTCTCCAGGTATGGGAGGCAACCTCTGATGGTTAAGTTTGTATTTTGGGGTGGGTAGGTGTGACTGCCCAGACAGTGCTGGCACGCAACCTGCAACCCTCGCCAGGTATCGGACCACTACATGGCCCCTTCCACACCCACTGAACACGATATACCATTAAGATTTAAGGTATCCGTACATTCCCCTTTTGCTTGACTTCTTGATTCCAAACTGCTGATGAATAACTAATGGGCTCATGCTGTGCCCCGAACAATTCCAAGTGAAAATTTCGCACCAGTTTAAAACTACTACTTGATACACCTGAGAATAACTCACACTGAAGCACATGCCATATTGCAGGCCAAAACTGTGGATGAGTAAATCTGTCGCTTACACAAGATTTAAAAGATTTTGTTCAGCCATTTTGACCTCTGCCATTCTTTCTCTTTCAGGCAGTACCTCCACGTTTGCATACATCTCCGTTGGACTGACCCAGGCGGGGAAAGCACGGCTGTATGGGCTGAGAGGGAACACAGAACCATCACTGCTCAGCACTTTCAGCGGGGACAGGAGATTCTCTCGATTTGGACAGAAAATTGTTTTAAGTGATCTGGAGAATGATGGACTTGGTAAGGAACATCTTGAAATCATCAAGCACAGGACTGGGATGACTGGAACTCACTAAATATATCACAGAGGCTTTTACCCAGAGGTGGCATGAAAGTTGTGGGAGGGGTCCATGAAGGCGATGCAGTGAATCGCTTGTCTTTAGTAGGTACCCAATCTTTGTCTGTTTACTTGTGTTCGAGTTGCTTGTTTTGTGATTTAGAGTAGCCAGCATTCCGTGGGTTTCTTCCACTTGCCACTACCCAGTGTTACTGTCTCAATAACTTTCAGCTTGCTTTGTGCTTGTAGAAAAATTGGTGCACAAAACTCTTAAACTGGTCAGTTATCTTTGAAAGTTTCCAATATCAATCAACTGTGTAATGGAAAACAATTTAAAAGTGAAAATAATCTACACCCCCTCTTCTGCTCCCCACAATCAGAAGATGTCCTGAACTATCAGCTGAATTCAATTGTTCTTTAATTAGGCCATTTCTTAGACGAAAGGGCAAAGCTCATGGCTTATTCTTATCACTTTGTGGCCAGTTTAAAAAAAAGTGATGCTATGTCCTGTACAATATATATATCCTTCTAGCGTGTTCGTCATGATATTCCTTTCGCCAGCGTGTCTGATCCAAGATACAGGTGGGAAGGGAAAGGGCAGGGCAACACAAAGCTGACAGACATGAACAGAAGTAGACACATTAATTACCCTCTCCATGTATGAGTCTGTTATTCTTGATGGTTACAAACCACTGCATGAAATGAGAGGAATCCAGTGGGATTCCAGATCTGCCAGCTATTAGTGAGCAGGATCCGAGATCCTGGCTGGCCCCAGTAAAATATGCGGAATTTGCCCCAGTGTAATTTGCTGACACCAGGTCACATTTAGCAGCCCCTGCATATTGTCTGCTTTCCGCTCAAAACAGCAAAGTGCAGGTGGAAAGGGGACTTTGGCCCATATTTATACTTTTTGACACAAAACTCCGCTAACGCAGTTTTGCATCAAAAAGTATAGTGCCAGCTTGCACCATTCTACAGCGCCAGCCGGGCGCTATATTTAAGGAATGGCGCAAGCCAGTGCTAAGCTTGGGCTAGCGTCACAAAAAAAGACGCTAGCCGGGTGGGGGTGGCGGTATGGGGAAAGGAGGTTGGTTGTGCAACAAAAAATGACAGAAGGCTGGTTAGTGGCAAAATTAATGCTGGTAACCAGCCTACCGTCATTTCCTGATGCACACTCACCCAAAAATGACTCCTATCTTAGGAAAGACAGGAGTCATGGAATCCACCCCAATGGCCAGCACAGGGGACCAGTGTCCCCTGGGCATGGCCATTACACCCAGTGCCAGGCAGGGGGCCCTAAATAAGGGCCCCCAATGGCACTTTAATAAAAAATAAAAAAAATAAAAAAAATAAATACTCACCTTACTCACCTGGGATGGGGTCCCCCATCCTATGATGTCCCTCTGGTGCGGGTGGGGGTGTGCCTGGGGCTTGAGGTGGGCACCTGTGGGCCAGTTTCATGGTGTTTGGCCATGGAAATGGGTCCACAGGTACCTTAACGCCTGGTCTGACCCAGGAGTTAAATAATGACGTTAACCAAGCTTAGTGTCATTATTTGGGTCCACCTCCCACCCTTGCCTCATTTTTGTACGAGGGGATAAATATGGCGCTGAGGGCTTAGTGTCAATTTTTGGATCGGAACTGCTACCTTGCATCTCATTGACGCAGGGTGGGTTCACGCATCCCAAAAATGTCACAAACTCCTATATTTTGACATTAGATGGGTCTAGCGTCAAAATATAAATATGGAGTTAACTTTGCACCATTTTAGTTTCAAAATAAATGATGCTAAAATGTTGGAAAACAAGTCTACTGTAAATATGCCCTTTTGTTTTCCAGCTAGCCACAAAACAAAGGCCTGTTTTAAAGTGCACCCAGCCCATCATACTGGCTAAAAGCAATCCTAAACCTAATACCTACATGCCAATGCACTGGATGGAAACAGAGGCACACATCTTGTTATCACTTCAAGGCCCATTTCTATCCTTTTTAGCGCCCACACACATCTTGTTATCATTTCAAGGCCCATGTCTATACTTTTTTAGCGCCACATTTGCGTAATTTTTTACGTAAAAGCGACACAAACTAACAAAATATAATTGTATATTGTAGGTTTGCACTGCTTTTGCGTACAAAAATGACGCAAATGCGGTGCTAAAAAAGTATAAATATGGGCCGAAGTTCTTAAGAGAAACTAAGGTTTGGAAGTAGGTTTTTGACATTGTTCAATCTATGTACTTAAGAGAAATGTGTGCAATGCAAGACTTTCTAAGGTGCCTTTGTCTGTATAAGTAATACCCCAAATTACAATTTAACTAGTGCTTAATGTCTTTTATTTAAATTTTTAGAGTGCTACTTATCTCATTGTAGGGTGCCACAGAGCTTTACGTCACACACAAATTATACAGATTCAGTGTATCATACAAATGTGTAAATTAATGTACAGAAAATGTTGTTTAAGACAAAGTTTACAAGGTGTAGGAGACATATCTTTCTTACTGGTAGGCAATTTATGTTAAGAGCAGCATCGGACTGGGACAGAAAATAGGCTTGGGTACCAAAATAAAAGTGTCCCCAATTAGTTAACTAGATAGCTGAAGAATTGGGGCAATTTGGAACTGGTAAAGACGTGCTGTATAAGTATGATATTGAAGACTGCATGAATTAAGATTGCTGCAGACAATGAATTTTTATATCAGGAAATCAGCTGTAAAATGGGTCACAGGTGATCTCAAAATAGGCCCAGAGGCAGAACAAAACTGGCCCATACACTGACTGACCTGTAGGAGGAGCCCTTCAGGCACTGCCTGATTATCCTAAAGTCCAGTTCGACCCTGGTTCGGGAGAAACACAAAGTGAGTTTTCAAAACGTAATGCAGTGGTAGAGGTTGTCTATACTACTAAGACTCTATTACTACCTAAAGTAACTCTTATTAGTTAGCCTTTAAACAACGAAAGATCGGAAAAAATAAGGTACTAAGTCTGTGCCTTAGTTCGTCAGTGGTTCCTCGATGCTGTTGTTATGTGCTATATTAGGATATATTGGAATTCATAAACTGCAAGTACGAAAATGATCTGTGTCAAAAGCAGAAAGCCACGTATCTATCTCTTTAAAATAAAATCTCTGATCTGCATGTTATGCTTTGCCCAGTGCCATTTTAAGGATTTTTGGGGGCCCTGGAAAGACATATCTTGGTTGTTTATGTGTGAACCCCATTTCTGAAAGTTTCTTTTGGATTCATGTGGGCTTCAATTTGCAGAAAATGTGCAGCAAAAGAACGAACGAGGGCCCAAAATATATCTTGATATGAGCCCCAAAAAACCCTTAAAACAACACTAGCCTGACTGCGCAATTTATGTGTTCACTGAGTAATTATTTTTCCAGCACCAGCACTGTTACAGACAATAATGTATGAAGCGCTTAGAGAAAGTTCTGTTCTGTGGCCTTTTCACGCCCCATCTGCCTTTTGGGTCCAAAGCATTGTATATTCCTGTGTTTTTGAGTCTCTTACATCCTGAAGCCAACCTAACTCATCCTATTAATCTCCAATCACATTTTGGAGTGCACTAAAGCATGAAATCAGAATAATTCTTCTGGAATATTTGTTGCTGGGTAGGGCTCCCTGCTTTGGGCTGGTCTGGGAACCCAAAGCAGCCCTGGCAATTTTGTTTCTGCCAGACCAGCCCAGGGGTGTGGGGAGGGGAGTGGCAAAGCACTGCTGCTTTTGTTATTTTGTTGCTAGGAGCCGATGTTGCAGCACTCCTGCCACACTGCCCCCAGTAACAAAACCTGCCCCCACCACTGAGAAACCAACCTCCTCCCTTGGCCACTATGGCCTGTCCGGCCCTGTCTCTGCTACAGTTATTGTTTAAATTATGAATAACTCACTTTGCATGAGAAAGAATGACCTGTTTGTTAGGAGGGCTTTAAGTGGGCTGGGTCCCTCTGGGTCTCAGACCCGGAAAGTTTTAAGAACAGTGTTGGAAGTATGATTCCATGCACTCTGGAGGCTCCTTAAAGGCCCCCAGCATTCTCCCTACCAGCCTTTTGGAGATTTCCAGGCAGCCCAAGCTGCTGCCACCCCCAGACATGTTTCTGCCCTCCTGCTGCTTGAACAGCTGAAGCCCAGGAAGGCGGAAAAAAGGATTTTCTTTGGGACAGGGGGTGACACCCTCTCCCTTTGGAAGAAGGTTTTACATGGCTTTGGAGGGGTAGCCTCCCCAAGTCACTTGTATGCTTTGATGGGCACATTTTGTTACGACTCTGTCGTCCCATTTCTAGTGGGCGCTGTAAGGGGACTGTCGGAAGCCTTTGAATCACCTTGAACACTTATCTAGAGTCCCTTGCTGACTCCTGTTTGTTTCTCTTTTCGCCATGGTATACTTTTGTCATATTACATTTGCTTCCTGGGACTGCAAATCCCATAATGCACAGCCTGGATTCTGTTTCCCATTGTTTTCCATGGGAGAAGTCCAGTTTCTCCTTTTCACCGGATCCTCTCCTCCATTACTTGCGAGTGTCTGAAATTACACACAACTGAGACCTCTCCTGTGCTGCCCAGTCATGTGATTCCACCTGGGGTTTTCTGCAGCTTTGAACTGCTTATAAGCAGCCATTTTCTCAAGATCCTTCGTCGTGCATTGGAATTCGATTCCTTTGTGTTACGGACCCCTTATCGGATGGTGTTCCAGTTTTGTTCCTGTTCTGTTCCAGCTTTATCATGTTTCCTGTTTCCTGTTTCTCTGCCCTGCTGCTGATTGTTCCAGCCAGAGTCTGCTACCTGTCTCTTAGCCTTGTACCTGTTTGTTTCTTCCAGAGCCTGCTCCCTGTTTCTATGTCCTGCTCCTGCCTTGTTTCAGCCTGAACCTGCTCTCTGTTTCCCAGTCCTGTTTTCTGCTTATTTCTACAGCCTGTATTCCAGCCCTGTCCTTTCCTGTTCCTGCCTGTTCCAGCTAGAGCCTTCTCTCAGTTTCCCAGGCCTATCTCTGTTTGTTCCAGCCAGAAGTTTGCGCCCTGTTTTCCAGTCCTAGTCCTGCCTTTGCTTCAGCCTGAGCCTGTTCCCAGTTCTTGCCTCTGCCTCTTAGTTTGTTCTCTTCTGTTTCTGTTTCTTCTTGGTTATTTGTGTCTGGTAAGTGTTCTATTAGCCTTCACCAGTGTATAAGTGTCCTCCTTTGTACTGGGGTTGGCTCCTGGTTTCCAGGGGGCAATTCCAGCCCCCATCCTTGTCTAGTGTTATACGTTGTCTTTCGTGCCTAACAATAAAAGTGTGCTATTGCTGTTTTCTCAGGAATCGCCACTGTGTTTCCAGCTGGACCCACAAGAGCGTGTCTTTTGTATGTAAGTAGTATCCTTGTTTGTGCTCTAGGGTCCAGAGACAGAATCACTTCTGCTGCCTCCTTTCTATGGGGCTGGCAGGGTGACTATCTGGAAGAGCAGACTGCACAGAGGCATTGACATTCCCTGTCACTGTGGGAGGTTCTGCGCCTTACTCTGTGTACAACCCCAGCATGTTTTTCCATTAGTAATCTGTTTCCTGTTTGTTCACACAAGGGTTGCTCTGCTTTTACTTTCCTGAGCCTGTCCATAGCTGTCCTTTCTGTGTATGCCTTTAGCTGCTCTTCTGCCCCAGTATACTACCTCTTTAGGATATTCAGTGACCTCAAGGGGTTTTCCAACCAGAGTCCTGATCAGACCCGCCCGAATCCGTGACACATTGGGTGCCCTCTGTGCATAAACCAGTCTACACTTGTTCAAGGACCCCCAGTCCCTGCTCTGGCATAAAACTGGACAATGGAAAGGGGAGTGACCACTCCCCTGTCCATCACCACCCCAGGGGTGGTGCCCAGAGCTCCTCCAGAGGGTCCCTGGATACTGCCATCTTGAATCCAAGGAGGGCAGAGACCCCTGGGAGCATCTGAGTGGGCAGGTGAGGCAGGTGAGGTCAGACCCCCTCTTAATAGGTCTATTTTGGGTCTCCTTCTTTTGTGGATCCTCAGATTCGGCTTGCAACATTCCAACAGTACTCCTCTGCAACCTCTACTTTGACTTATAGCCATTGGAACTGTGACTGGACCCTCCAGGAACCGACAATCTGCATCCACGATGAAGACTCTGCTTGCAACATTGTTTCCACGGTTCCTTACAGCTTCTGCAACATTTCCCCACATGTGCATCCTCTGAGGGTGGCAAGTCTTCAGTCTGCATGAGAAGGAAGAAGGAATCTCCCTTGGAGTGAAGGAGTAACTCCCATGCATCCCCAGGCACCAACTGCAACAACGACCGACTGCGTGGATCTCCTCTTGTGGATCCTGCACCACAGGTGGAGGTCCGGAGTACTCGTCTTGGTCCTCTCTGCCAGCTGTCCAACTTTGGTGGAGGAAAGCCCTTGTCTTCCCACACAGGACAGTACCCCTGTGCATTGTGTCTCTTGCAGCTACTAAGGCTTGTTGGCATCTCCTCCAGGAGATCTTCAGGCTCCATATAGCCCCCAGCACCCCACCCTGCAACGCACAGGCCTCTGAGTGCTTCTCCTACGGCGTCTCCAGTTGTGCTGCGTGGGCTCCTCTGCGACTCCTGGTTCTCTCTTCCAATAGGCCTCCAGTGGGGGATACCTTTTCTTCTGTGGATTCTCTGCATTGCTGAGGGTCACCCTAGGACTTCCCCCGTGGGTTGAGTCCTCCTAGACCTTGCTGGTCCCCGGCAGCTCCACTTTGGATTCATCGCAACTTCTGTCTTTGCCAAGGCTTGTTGTTGGCTTTTCCACAACACTGACTGACTGCAATCATCCATCTGGCATGCGATGTCAAACTCATCCTTCAGGAACTCTTCACCGACTCCAGGACTGCATTGGTGGCCGTCTTCGTCCTACCATTGACCAACTCCTGCAACCACAGCTGGGTGGGTAGTGACTCCTGCCCCCACTGGAATCTTCTGTGACTTCTGGACTTGGTCCCCTTCTTCCACAGGTCTTCCTCTTCAGGAATCCAACGCTGGTTACTTGCAGTCCTGTCTGGGTTTTGCACTTTCTTCTTTTTTGTCCTTTTGGGTGGTTTGGGGAAAATCCAGCAACTTACTACTTTCTTCCTAGTCGCTGGGGGGCACTGTGGTACTTTCCTTTGGGGGTTTCCTAATTCTTCCAGCTCCCCTCTACATATCCCACTTACCTAGGTGGGGGTCCTGCATTTGCATTCCATTTTTTTAGTATATGGTTTGGGCTCCCCTACAGTCACTATTGTCTATTGCTAGTTGCACAGTTTTCTATCAATTTTATGCCTATTGCTGGTTACTAGTGTACATATCTAGTGTGTAACTTACCTCCTATTGGAGGGCTGCCTCTCTAGTACTTTTTGGTAATTGTGTCACTAAAATATAGGTCCTTTATTTTTGTAACACTGAGGTGGTCATTATGACATTGATGATGAGTGATAAGGAGGCGGTAATACCGCCAACAGACTGGAATTATGACCATGGGGGTGATAACTCCCATAGACAGCCAATGTACCACACCAACCGCCAGGGTGTAAACACCACTGTTCACAGCGGTAGCCATCAACAGCCAGATAGAAGACAAGGTACCGCCCACCATATTATGGCACAGCACACCGCCACGATTTCCGGGGCGGTACCAACCCCATCAAAAGCCTGGCGGAAACACCACACAGAAGCAGTGCATGCAGGTGTGAGTGCGGATGTGACTGTAAGGGAGGAGGAGGAGGGTGAGACAGTGGAGGCAGTGGATGCTGTTGTGTGCAACTGTCTGTTGTTTGTGTGAGTGCTTGTGGCCTGAAGTGTGCTGCCTGTGTTTGACTGTGCCACACTTGTCTGATGTTTTGTGTGCATGCTTGTCTGCATGTGTGCATGGGATGGGTTGGGGTTGAGGAGACTGGGACAGGGAAGTTGTAGTTGGAGTGGGGACTGTAGGAACAGGGACAATGGCAGCCTTCAGAGAGGAGACCAGAGCCTGGAATGGTCTCTGTTAGGCCGCCAAGCCACTGTGAATGCCCTCCAGGATGGTATTGCATTGCTGCATCTGGGCTGCCAGCCCCTGGATGGCATTCATAATGGTTGACTGCCGTACAGAGATGGATCTTAGGAGGTCAAAAGCCAACTCACTCAGGGCAGCAGGGCTCACTGGGGCAGGGCCTGAGGTGCCTTGGGCGAAGAAGATGCCCACCCTCCTGGGTGAGCGGGCATGGGCAACTCGGTGACGGGCTACTGGGAGGGCGGTGCTGGTACGGAGACGTCGTTGTACCTGGAGCTGGGGCTGGGGTGGCTCCAGAGGTGTTCGCCACCACCAGGGAGCTCCAATCGGAGGAGGAATCAGAGTCAGTGTTGTCACCTCCTGTCTCTGCCGTGGTGCACCCCTCGCCCTCCGTCCCACTGGTTCCCTCGGCATCGGTGGACTCTGCCTCCTGGGTCCTGTGGAATGCAGCTCCCTCAGTCGCCGGTGCCCCTGCTCCTCTGTAGATGATGCTAATGCACAAATGGACAGGACGACAGAAGAAAAAAGGGGAGAGAGAGAGAAAGGGAAGACTGGGTCAATTACAGCGCCAACACCACAGTTGGCATACACATTACCATCACACACAGGGTTCTGGATTGAGCACTATGCACCACACTGACAATCAATTGGCTAGGTGCCACAGCAAGATGAGGCCAAACACCACCAACTGCAGCACTCCTGGGACCCACTAAGACATGTCTGACATGGAATACAAACTAGCTAGGTTTCCTGAATTTGCTATACACCCATTACCCTTGAGCTGGGTCACACTGCAATGTCTGACCTGGCACTAAGGGGCACCCACTGACTCACAACCACCACCCGGATCCCATGCCACCTACCAATGATTGTAGTTACGCCCACTGTACTCACCCCCTTGTGGCTGCTGTGATGCCCTTAAGCGCCCATCCATCTCTGGGTAACCTACCGCCAGTATGCGGTCCATCAGGGGGGTCAGGTTCCAACGGGCACCCCTTCCTCATGGGGAGGCCATCCCCAGCTGGGCCTCCGTGGCCTTCTGTGCCCAGCGTCTGAGGTCCTCCCACCTTTTCTGACAGTGGGTGCTCTGCCTGCCGTAGACCCCCAGGGTCCCACGTCCTTGGAGATGGCGTGACACAATCCCTTTTTCTGGTGGCCGCTGACCTGCAGAGGAATTACAGATGGAAGGACACCATTACACAAGCAAGGCTGGCCCACAAATCCCATTTCCATCTCCATTGGCACACACATCACCCGGCGCCCACCATGTACACTGCCAACAGACATACCATGCCCCCCCAAATTACGCAATTCTCCATGCTACCTTGGCACATGCATTGTGTCCAAGGTGTGCTCACCTGTTGGTCTGGAGGCCCAAACAGCAGTGCATACTGGGGCAGGATCCCTTCCACCAAACGCTCCAACTCCTCCGAAGGGAAGGCAGGGGCCCTTTCCCCAGTCAGGAGCCATGGTAGGTTCCGGACACAAGTCACAGCAGCACATGCAGTGTAGGTGTTGTCCTGTGGAAAGTCAGGAATCAAATGAAGATTTAGATAGAAAATGGCGGTCACGTCCGCGGCGGTGTGCACCATCACACCCGCTGCTGATCCCCATTGGCCACTGTACTCCATAGAGCCCCATATTAGATAATGAGGAATTGCACAGGTGTGCAAGACCACCTCCTGCCACAACGCCTAACGTCGGCAGAGTTACCTCACTTCCACCGGACCCTACATACAGGACAGGGGGTCACCATTTAATGGTGGTGGACAACATTCAGATAATCCATAACTGCGTCATTGCTGATGATTGCACGTACATTGCCATTCCAACTGTCCCATCACATTAATGCTGTATGTGCATTGAGGTGGTGGTTCCATTGTTCAGATTGTGACAGCCTACTCACTCTTGTGTCCCTTAGATACCTACCGCTGCGGGTGAATAGGAGGAGGAGACAAGCCCCCGTGTACAGACCCCTTGTAGACTTGGTTAAACTGGAGGACAGGCACATAATATTCACCTATAGTCTGGACAGGGCCACAATCACAGAGCTGTGTGTCTAATTGGAGCCTGGATTATATACAATGGAACATATACCAAATATTCTTGGGGCGATTGATGGAACACCTATTGCGTTTGTCCCCTCCGCCAGAATGAACAGGTGTTCAGGAATCAGAAGAGTTTCCACTCACTCACTGTGCAAATGGAGTGCCTGGCGGACCAGTACATCTACCACATCACTGCCAAGTATCCTGCATAGGTGCATGACACCTTTGTTTGGCACAACTACAGAGGCACAGAGTGTGTCTAATAGGTGAGCCTGAGTGCCCACCCAATGTATGTCAATGTATGTCAGTGTATGCCTTCTGGTGTTAACCCCATACCATTGTGTAAGGCTAATGTTTGTTCCTCAATACTTGAAGGTGACTCAGGCTACCCAAACCTGAAGGCCAGGTTCAGATGCCTGCATCTGACAGGTGGATCCCTGTGCTACTCACCCAAGAAGGTCTGCCAGATAGTAGTGGCATGCTGCATGTTGCACAACCTGGCCCTCAGAAGACATGTGCCTTATCTGCAGGAGGAGGAGGCTGGAAATGCCCCTGTGGCAGCAGTGGACCCTGAGGACAGTGAGGATGAGGAGGATGATGATGTGGACAACAGAACATCAGTTATATGTCAATACTTCCATTGACACACAGGTGAGACAGTGTAACTGACCATTCCTCTGACTATTGTTTTTTCTATGTGGCTGTAGCAAGATGGCCTTCACTTCCTTTGCATCTCTACTTACTGTCACCTATGGCTTCTCCCAACAATAGTACTTTATTTCGGCTAAAAAGCCATAAAAGTGAACAATTTGACACCATATCATAGTTCGACAACATATCAGTTTGTAGAAAGGAAGAATAAAAGAAATACCACATTATACATTTAAAAACCCTAAATGAATTTTAAAATCAAATAATTTTAAGAAAATACAATACAAACATTATTATTCTTAAAATCTTAAAATCCTGTCATATTGAATATAAAAGGTTAATGGCTCAATGTCTTATTCCAATCAGATCAAAAAGCAAGTTATTATAATAAATAACTATGACCAATATGTTAAAACCATACAATTATAACAATTCTCTAGTTCTTATGGCCCATGCACTTTGCAAATATCTTGCAACTGAAAAAACTATTTTATCATTTGTATCAGTTATCATTAGGCGCAATGCTATATTCCATTCCCTTATCCCCAATAATCTGCATAATGGGGCAATCCACTTCTTCCTCGGGGCCACATATCTAGGGCAAAAGAACATAAAATGCGCGAGTGACTCTGTGTTTTTTTTACAAAAATGGCAAAATATTGAATTCCGGTCCTCCGCTCTCCATCTCGCAGTGAATGACTTGAGCGGGAGGATTCCTAGCCTGAACTTAATATAGAGCGCTTTAGTATAGGGAGGATTAACATTGTCCATATAGGCCTCAAATTTGGGAGTACATTTATGATCTAGAAACTGCAGGGTCCGACTACCTTTATTAATATACCATGTTTGGACCAGAATATTCTCCCAATAGCACCTATTTATGCGCTCTTTTACTTCCTTGGTCAGATTCTGAGGAGCACTCCACACCTCTTCCATGTTAAGAAATTTGCACATATCTCTAATGTGTCTAAGCCAAGGGATCTTTGATACACATCCATCTACTAAAAACTCTTCTAATGCTGTCTGTAGAGTTGATAAATGCTCAGAAGTCCAAAGCCGAACCCAATACTTGAGTGGTCTTAATGCAATAACATTATGTATCTCATTTATAGCTAAGTCAAGTCTAAGGGGGATGAGAGGGGTGCTCATTGGTAGTCGTAAAAAGTTTCTTAAAAAGCGATTTTCTACTACAGTCAAACACCTAGAATTTGTGTGTCCCCAAAGCTCAGCGCCATAGATTGAAGCTGCAACTGCCGCTGCTTTATAAACAGTAATAGCAGGCGATATCTCCCCTTCTGAAATATTGGCAATTTTCCTCCCTATTCACTGTTGACCTCTGCCTAAGGGCCTTCAAACTCTTTCCAATTTGCGCCAACCATCCTTGATCATCACTTAATCTAATCCCCAAATAATCAAATTGACTAACTCTCTCTACTAATTTACCTGCTATACTAATTTTCCCCCTAAAAGATTTGTGCGGATTAAAAGCCATGAACTTTGATTTGGTTGGGTTTATTTCAAGTCCTCTTTTAATGCAGAATTGGTAAAAAGCATTCAATTCATTTTGCAAGCCCATAGGTGTTCTTGAGATTAATAAAGTGTCGTCGGCGAACATTAAAATGGGAACAGAAGATCCAGCTAGCTTTGGGGCATCATGGTTACAGTTTAGTAGTTGGTCCGCTGCGCCATTAATGTAGAGGTTAAACAATGTTGGGGCCAAGATGCACCCTTGTCTCACCCCCCCTATTAACAGGTATAGCTTGTGTTAAGTCACCACTTTGGGACCAGCATACTTTAGCATACGTCCCCTCATGTAAGTACCTTATCAAGCCTAGTAGTTCGCCATCAAGTTGATAGCTCTCCAACACATTCCACAATAGGTCCCTTGGGACCATATCAAAAGCAGCTTTCAGGTCGATAAAGGCTACATACATGTGACTTTTCTTTAGTGACAAGTATTTCCAACAAAGGAGATTGAATCTAAATACCTGGTCTATTGTACTCATTCCTTTTCTAAAGCCTACCTGAAAGTCGGAAAGAATATGGGATTCGTCTATCCATACTTGTAATCTATTCAGCACCTGCTTGCTAAATATTTTTTGACTAACATCAAGCAGGCTGATCGGCCTATAGTTAGTAGGTTCTTCCCTTGGCCCTTTCTTATAGATGGGGACTATTATTGCTCCTTGCCACGAGGGGGGAAGTCCCCCCCCCTCAATATCTCGTTGCTAAGCGCATTAAGATACAGGGACCAAGTTGTAGGTCTGGACAGAAATAGATCTCCAGGAAAGCCGTCCAACCCAGGGGCCTTCCCTTTGCGTACAGATTGGAGAGCCAGAGTAGTTTCTTTCAAAGTGAAAAGGTCCAGGGCAAATTTAGGTGATGGAAGACCCCCCAAAGTTGATGAATTTAATGAATTAGGGTAAGAATCGTTGGGTTTTAATAGAGAGATAGTTGCACTGCTGGTATGAGGTTTCCTATATACATTTTTAAAATGTGTCACCCAAATTTCTGGCTGGATTCCAGGGTGATTCTCCATACCTTGTGAGTTACCTTTACCTGCCACTAATTTCCAGAATAATTTGGAGTCTTTCCCATGAAGTGCCTCTACCAAGCTATTCCAGTATTTGGTTTCCCACTCTTTTTTTGCATTTTTTAGTACAACTTTGTACGCAGTCCTACATTCTCTTATCTCTCTGGACTTCCCTGCCTTCAGTGCTCCCAATAGATGTGATTTGGCCTGACGGCAGGAGTTGGAAAACCAGCTTATCGTTCTTGTCCCATTCTGTGTCCTCCTCCTTACTACCTGAAACTGCGATTTTAACCGGTTTGTCAAGACACCGTGCAAGTTGATCAAGTCCACCAATATAATGTTTGCATGCTTCAGTGGGGATAATGTTTTTGCAACTATTTGATAGATTAATATTTGGAACTTAACATCACCCTCCACCCATTCCCATATCACATTTTTAAAATCATTTGTCTTTTCTAGAACATAACCTTTGGCCCATGGTGTCATAGTTTTACAGGTGAATAGAGTAGAAAAAAAGGTGCTGCTCAGAGCATAATGATCACTGTCACTACGAGGGAGAATGACCATATCTATGAGCGATTTCCAAAGAATATCATCTACCAATACATAATCAAGGTGACTAGAGTATGATCCTCTCCTATATGTGGGTGACGCCGGAGTATCTGACCTGGTGTTCCCATTTACTATTCTTAGCCCCTTTAATGCTATTAGGTCTTCTAATACGTCTACCGCTCCCCCTTCTTTCTTATTTATAACCCTGACCGGCCCAGATTTGTCCCATGTTTCTGCACACTGAATTCCTTTTTGTTGGATATCATCAATACAATTTAAAGACATATTAAAATCTCCTGCGATGATTAGGCCCTGCTCACCCGAAAGCGAATTAAGAAAGTCAGTTAGAATATTGATCAGTACTGTCTTGGTCCAATGAGTGCCAGGCCTGACATATATGTTTACGATTACCATACTAAAGGACCCTCTAGCAGTACTAAGTTCAACCTCCACAGCTAGCAAATCCCTTGAAGGGGTTACTAGCTCCCTAACTTTAGGAAACAAGTCATGTTTTAACCAAATTGTCAACCCCCCTGCTGCCCTTCCAGACAGTGAAGGAAGCGCGGTCTTCTGGAAGGTCCAATAACCTTCTCTATTGATCACAGATGAAGCCCATGTTTCCTGAAGTAAAATAATATGGTGTTGATCTATAAAACTGCACCAGTCAGGGCTAATTGTTTTCTGGAGCAGCCCTGCCACATTCCAGGATAAGAGCCTAAACGGTGGATCAAGTTCGTCTCCTTTATCTATTTTGTTTCTCTCCATTTTTACTTAGGCGAAGCGTGGGGCCATGCGCAGTCCCCTCTGCTGGAGCACTACAATGTACTTTTGGCTCCACTCTCCATGTGTACAATGTCTGGTTGCTTGCTGTAGTGAAGTCTGTGCTGGATCTATCCTCTCTCCCACCCTTTTTCATAAGGGCTTCACGTCAATCTATATCCGAAGTTGGACTGCACTTTGAATTCCTTTGGAGCCTTCTGGAAGTGTCTGTATACAGAGTTGTTGGAGTATTATGTCTCTCTAGCGGAAAATGATTTTCCAATGATTGAGGGATTTTTTGGGTAAGTGACACTTGTGACGAAACGCCAGGTCTCATTCTTAAGTCTAATGACAGAAGGCCCTTAACTAAGGTCTGACTCCTCAGTTTAAACCCTATGAGATCAGTTGGCAATACTGCTCTTGAATATCTTTGCGCAGTGACTATATCGTCCCTTATGATGGATCTACATTTCTTTGTCCCCCTTATCCAGTGGATTACTTTGTTTATAAGGGAATCCCCTGGCTCATTATACCCGTTGCTTAGCTTAGGAACATTTGTCATGTATATATCATGTCCACTATGACCAATTTGTGGGGGGGGAACAATACTCCCAGGGTCTGTTGATCTTTTATCCAAAAGTTGAAGTCTATGCTTCTCACGGTTTGCATCTCTATTCCTGGTTTTCTCCCAGTTATTGGAAGTGTCCACACCAGAAGGAGTACTTGGGCCCGCATGTGAATTCTGAATTACCATTTCGGTCCTTTTCCCCCTTAGCAATTCTGTCATGGATGGTTCGGCTAGGTGGGTTTTCTTCACCGGGGGATTAAAGGCAGATTTAGGTATTGATTTCCTTATGTCCCCCAACTATAGCCGAGATGCCATCCAACTTCTCATATATCATATGGCTAAAGGATGTAAGATATTCTTTGAGACTCAATATTTCTGCTCTTATTTGTACTAGTTGCTGTTCCGCTGAATTTCCCCTCTGAGTGGGTGCAGATGTTGACGTCTACTCGGTCTCCCTTAGGATACTCCTCTCATGGTCACAAGGCACCAATGACGCGAGAGGTGAAAAGGGATTAGTACAATTTAGTAGAGGGGATACAGCACCCAATTGGGGGGGCGAACACAAAATAGAACTCTCTGTTGAATGATTGAGATTTCCTGACCTATTGAGTTCTAGATTAGGCACCTGTAAATTAGGTGCCTGTGGTACTCTACCCACAGGGGTAAAGAAAGATTTTATATCCTTCGTAGTATTGTTACCACCTTTTTTATGAGATTTTGAAGGTTTGGTAGCTAACAAACTTTCCACTTCCTCTATGAGGACGTCAATTTGGGACAGTGTACAGTTTTCAGCAGAGTGCTGAGGTACTTTCTTTGCCCCTCCCTGCTCAGTGGGATTGCCACTAGCTTTCCTCTTCCCCATCCTAGTTGGAGTTAAAAGTTTTCCCAAGTTCAATGTCCCAAAAATGTGCGGGGAAGAAAGGAAAGGTGCGATTGCTACGGCGATATATGAAAATTTAACCTAGCCTGATAACAATAATTAAAAGCTGGTAATTTGGGTCCTCAACCTAAAGCCGAGTCCATTTACTACAGAACAAGGATTAAAGTGCCAAACAGTACCTTCGGGCATCCAAACTCCCATGTGATGCCTATCCAAGATCCTTTAGGGGGATGTCAGGAGGGAGGCCCAGCCCTGCCTCTTCCTGTCAATGACGGGCAAGGACGGGCCCGCCCTTGGCCCGGGCGCGTCCCGCGAGCGGGAGCGCTAAAGTGAAATTTAAAGGGCTCCGTGCCCTAGTGCAGCCCTTCCTCCTCCTGGGCCAAAGTGTCAGCTGGTCTCCTTTCAGCGCGTCCCACGAGCGAGCGGGAGCGCTAAAGTGAAATTTAAAGGGCTCCGTGCCCTAGTGCAGCCCCTCCTCCTCCTGGGCCAAAGTGTCAGCTGGTCTCCTTTCAGCGCGTCCCACGAGCGAGCGGGAGCGCTAAAGTGACATTTAAAGGGCTCCGTGCCCTAGTGCAGCCCCTCCTCCTCCTGGGCCAAAGTGTCAGCTGGTCTCCTTTCAGCGCGTACCACGAGCGAGCGGGAGCGCTAAAGTGAAATTTAAAGGGCTCCGTGCCCTAGTGCAGCCCCTCCTCCTCCTGGGCCAAAGTGTCAGCTGGTCTCCTTTCAGCGCGTCCCACGACCTATGGCTTCTCATTTTGCAGATGTTGGTGATATTACAACAGTGTACTGATGTGATGACTACAGACATCTACAGGTCATTAATTGTATGCTATCACAGTATTCAGATCATTTGCACATGATTTGGACACGCAGCGGACTGAATTTGTGAAAATTGGGTGATTTATCTTTTTAAACTGTTTTTATTTATTTGCACATCTCTAGGGTTTTTAGACTTTTAAAGCTTTTTATAAATCTGCTGGGGGCTCTTATTGACGTATATCCTGCTGGATTCGGCGCTCCTATAAGGGGGCTTTTAAAGGGAAGGCAGAGGAGGGCTGGATTTTAATAGCGATGGAGCGCTTTCAAAACGGTGTTTTTTTTAATAGAGGTGTGCCGAGTGCTCACCTGGTCCCACGGGGTGTTGCTGCCTGCCGTGAGGTTTGGGTCTGTAAGAGCCCACCTCCTTAGCGGCTGTAGCAGCAGACATTCTGTGTAGGCACTGGATTCGGAGGTCAGCAGTCTAGTTGTCTGCTGACGTGTATTGTTACCGGGGTCTCTGAGGGCCATTCTGCATAAATGCTGCGAGGAAAGCGGACGCGCCGCTGGCACGCCGAAGGCGCGCCTAAGGCAAGCCCGTCTGCGCCCGTCCGCGCCTGGAAGAGGCCAGGGGCCGGTTACTATGGAACAAAACAGCTGATTAAATATTCTAATTGTGACTTGCGCTACTTAAATAAAACCCCCAGGGACTCTAATTGAAGGCGTATTGACCCGGCTGAGGTCTTAAGTCAGAGTTGCGAACACTGTCTCTAGAAAGCCGCTACTCATTCAGAAGAGGTAGTTAGCTTGGACGCACGGAGGAATGTTAAGTCTCCTAAGCACAGCATGGTATGGGGGCTGATTAATGCCCGTTCCCTGGTGAAACATGCTCTGGAAATCAGTGAATTAATTAAGACTGACAATTTGGACTGTCTGTTTGTCACTGAGACATGGGCCTGCGAAGACTCTAATCCAGATTTCCTTATTACCTCCCCTCCAGGTTTTTCCTACGTAAGACATGATAGAGTAGGAAAAAGAGGGGGAGGGCTCGCTATTATCTTTAAAGAGGAACTGTGCTGCACATTAGAGGAACAGAAGGCCATAACCAGACCTGTGAAAGCTCTTATTTTAAAATTAAAACCCAGAACAGCCAGGACTTCGAAGGCTTGTTGTTGTATAGACCTCCAGGCCCCAAAAATAGCTTTCTGGCAGCATGGCCATCTATGGTGGAACCATTGCTGCTAGTCAAGAATGCCCTGGTTCTTGGTGATATTAATCTCCACTTAGAAGACCTTGAGGATTCTAGCATGGAAGATTTTATGAATTTCATGCAGAGCCTGGATTGGCTATCTGGAGATAATATATCTTCTCATCGAGCAGGCCATAGGCTCGATGCCATTTTTTCCAGGCCTGACTTGATCTCTAGGAGGGAATCTCGGGAAGTAGACTGGTCGGACCATTTTTTACTATCTTTTACGCTAGCGCGGTCTCTCCCTCCAGCTAGACCCCTAGTCAACATGTCCTTAAAAAGACCATGGTTCAAGATTAATAAAAACAATTTTCCTCAGGCCTTGAAAACAGGTTGGGACATGGCTGAGCCATTAGGTGGTTCTAAACTGGAGAGTTTTGAATACGGCCTGGAAAGGGCCATTGATGAGCTTGCTCCCAGGACTATATCTAATTTAAATGGCCATCGGACTTATTCTGCCCCCTGGCTCTCCGAGGAACTGAAAATCTTACAAAGAAATTATCGTAAGCAAGAGAGAAAATGGCTTTTGAATAAATCCCCTCTTGAAAAGGGATTTCTGAGGTAATCCCTGAGGAATTATAAAACTGCCACAAAGATAGCTAAAATGACTTATTTTTCCAAAAAGATTAGAGGGGCCTTGAATGCCCGAGGGAACTTTTTAAGACAGTGCGTACGTTAACCACTCCTTCTGTAGGAGCTACCCCCCTGGAGAACTCACAGCAAATCTGTCAGTCAGTGGCAAACTTCTTCCATCACAAAATTACTAATTTGCTAAATAATTTTAGTCCCTCACTCCCCGTTGGGACAGAGGATGTGAATATAGGTTCCGTAGGTACGGCTAAACCTCGGAACACGTTGGATATTTTTCAGCCGCTCTCCGTTAATTCTATTAGAGATTCTCTTCTGACTCTTAAATCAGGGGCACCCACAGATCTTTGTCCTCCCCGGGTTCTTAAGCTAGCCCCCAGATGATGGCTGAGGCATTGGAACCGTTGTATGCCGAGATTCTCCAGGAAGGAATCTTTCCGGCTATCTGGAAGCAGGCAACCGTCATTCCTCTCATTAAAAAATCAGGGAAAGATGTGGCAGATTTGTCCAATCTTCACCCTATTTCGTTACTACCAGGGATTTCTAAAATATTTGAAAAACATCTTAACCGGGAGCTGTCTGCTTTTCTACAGGAGAATGGTGGATTAGACACATCACAGCATGGTTTTCGGGGAGATCATAGCACGGAAACGGCACTGATTTCCACCTCAGATATGATCCGGAGAAGAGGAGATGGGGGGAGGGCTCGATTTTGGTTTTATTAGATCTTTCAGCAGCTTTTGACACCATTTCTCACTCTACTCTAGGTAATAGGCTTGCCCAAGTTGGAGTAAGAGGGAAGGCCTTGCAGATCCTTAGTTCTTTTTTGTCAGACCGAACCACTACGGTAGCATGCGGGGATTATAAGACCCCTCCTTTCCAACTACCCTGTGGTGTTCCGCAGGGCTCTTCCCTTAGTCCGACACTTTTTAATCTTTATATGTCTCCATTAGCTAACCTGGTGCGCTCATTCGGGGCTCAGATCGTCTCGTAAGCAGATGATACTCAGCTGATTGTGCCCATCTCACATAATGTGAAGGACACAAAGGAAAACTTTCACTGCTGTATGACAGCGATTAATAAATGGATGACCTGCAATTGGTTGAAACTTAATGGGGATAAAACAGTGATCATGTACTTGGGGGGCAAAGTGTCCCCTTGGGATAATAACTGGTGGCCTCTCGTGTGTGGGGGCTGCCCCTCACCAGTATCAGCTGCCAAAAATTTGGGTATTATGTTTGACGACTTATTGTCTTTTAAATCACAGATCAATCAGTTGGTTAAGGTTTGCTTTTGGGCACTAAAAACCCTCAAGAAAATTCTCCATCTTCTGGAGGAAGACTTTAGACACGCGGTGGTACTGGCGTTGGTCACCTCTAGATTAGACTACTGTAATTCTCTACTGCTTAATGCGAATAAGTCCTCGCTGGATAAATTACAGTCTATCCAGAATGCGGCGGCCCGCCTAACTTTAAATATGCCCAATTTTGCCTCTGCTTCTAGGTGCGTGGCATCCCTCCATTGGCTCCCAATCCGGAAGAGAATTATGTTTAAGACACTTTGCCTTACGCATAAAGCACTTCAGCCATCTGGATGTGACTATTTAAAATCTACTTTTTCGTTTTATCAACCTCCTAGACTTCTGAGATCAGCTTCCAGATTTTTGATCAAAGTCCCACGCTGCAAAAAAGCGAGATGGGGAGAGCGCGCTTTTTCTGTGCAAGCATCCAGACTTTGGAATGGCTTGCCGCTTCCGTTGCGACAAATACGGAATCATTTGGCCTTTAGGAAGTGCTTGAAAACCTGGCTCTTCGCAAACTAATTAGTAGTATCCTTCTTTATTAACTTTTTTTTTGCATTTAGGTCTGCATAGCGCTTCGATGCTCCCGCCGGAATGCGCTCTATAAATAACTCAATTCAATTCAATATGACTGTTTCCATAAATGCACATTTTCATTACATTAAACACTATCAGTCAAGTTTTGTTCAAGGATGTTTATTGTAGTGCAAATAATTGATGGGAAAGTGCAATGGAAGGAAAGTCCAGGGTATGGTTCCATTCTGTTTTTAGCACAGGTCCAGTGTCCAATAGGTAGGGAGCAAAGGCAGTTCAAAGTGGACGAGGTGACAGGGTGGGACACAAGGGGAACATTCAGGAAGGTCTTATTTCCTGGCGGTGGTCTTGGTCTTGGCAAGTGTCTCTGGCTTCTTTCTGGGTTGCAGGGAATGTTTGCAGGGTGGTTCACCTTCTGTAGGGGCAAGGGTGCTGGTGGCCTGAGGGTCATGTGGCAGGGCCTCCTGCGCATAAGCTGCAGCGAAAGTGGAGGGCTGGTCAGTAGGCTGGCTAGTGGTAGGGGCCCGCTGGTGCGCTGTCCATTTCCTCATGGTGTTGGCCATGTCTGCCATGGTGGTGTTGAGGGCCTGAAAATCCTCCCTGATCTCTTGATGGTGTTCCTCCTGCAGCTGCTTTTTTTCCTGCATGTTGGTAAGGATCTGACACATCTTGTCCTGGGATTGTTGGTAAGCCCCCAGGACATTAGTGAGTGCCTCCTGGAGAGACGGTTCCTTGGGTCTGTCCTCCCCTTGACACACAGAGGTCCTCCCAGTGTCCTTGTACCCCTGTGCCTCTGTCCCCTGAATGGTGTGCCCACTGCCACTGACCCCAAGACCCTGATTGTCTTATGGGTGAGGTATGGACTGGGGTCCCTGTACAGGTGGGCACACTGCTGATTGACGTGTCCTGGGGACAGAGGTGTGGGGATGTTGGGTGGGTGTTGTGGTGGTGGATACTGATGGGGGAGGCTCTGTTGTGGACTGTGAGTGGGCTGGGGTGTCCAACTGACCAGTGGTCCCTGGTGGGCCAGGTAGTTCATCCAGATCCTGAAGTCCAGAGTTACTGTCATCACTGGGGGCATTTTCTGTTGGGGGACTGGTTAGATGTGGCACCTCCTCTCCTCTGAGATTGGCTGGTCCACCTGTGGAGATGTAAGTGATGTATTATACTTCATGTCTGTGACAAATTGTACATCCTTGGCTCCCCTCTATCGTTGCTGTTGCCCTGCTAACTTTGTTTGTGTATGGTGATGTATTGTGGGCTTGCTAGGTCTCCATGATGTGTATGCTTTTGTGATGGGTATCCTTGCAGGGCTGGGAGGTCTGTCCATGCATTGGTATAGCATGAAGTGCGGGGGTGTGGTGGCATGCAGGTATGGGGGTGATAAGTAATAAATATTGACTCACCAGTGTCCAGTCCTCTCGCAACTCCAGTGAGTTGCTCAGGATGCAGCATTGCCAAGACTTGCTCCTCCCATGATTGTGTGTTGTGGGGAAGGAGGTGGGGGGTCCACTGTCAGTCCTCTGTATGGCGAGCTGGTGCCTTGCTGCCACGGAACGTACCTTCCCCTGTAAGTAGTTCCACCTCTTCCTGATGTTGTCCCTTGTTCTTGGATGCTGTCCCACAGCATTCACCCTGTCCACAATTCTCTGCCATAGCTACATCTTCCTGGCAATGGATATTTGCTGAACTTGTGCTCCAAACAGCTGTGGTTCCACCCTGACTATTTCCTCCACCATGACCCACAACTCCTCATAAGTGAAACAAGGGTGCCTTAGTGGGGACATGGGTGTTGTGTGGTGTGTGTTGGTGGGAGGGTGTTGAGTATTGTGGTGGGATGTGGGATGTGGGGTGCATGATGGATGTGTGGGTGTTTGTGGTGTGTGTCTGTGTAGTTGTCTCAGTGGTCTTGGTTTCAGTCTGGTGGCAATAATTGGTGTTCGTAAAGGGTTGTGGGTAATGTGGGGGGTTGTTTTCTGGTACAGTGGGTGGGTGTGGTGTGTGTATCAGTCTCAGGTGTGTGATTTCGGTTTTGGCCAATGTAGTGTTGTTTTGTATTTGGGTGTCCATTCTAAGTGTGCTGGTGTGTACCGCTAATGGTTTACAGCCACTGAATGTCCGCCGTAGTGATTCGTGGGTCATAATATGGTGGCGTTGTTTTTGTTGGTGTAACAGTACGGGTGTTGGTACCAACACTTTACCACTTACCACTGACCTTTCGGCTGGTGGATTTATGTATATGGTAGTATTCTGTCAGATTGATGTGTGTGTGTCATAATATGGCGAACGGATATCTGCCACCGAAGCAGTATGTTGGCAGCTGTCACCGCGGCGGGAAGCAGCATTTATCGACAATGTCATAATGAGGGCCTGGGTGTTTTCTTTTATGTGTGTAAGTGCTGTGTGACTAGAGTGGTATTGCATGAGCTTTGCATGTCTCCTAGATAAGCCCTGGCTGCTCATCCACAGCTACCTCTAGAGAGCCTGTCTTCTAGACACCGCCTATACTACACTAATAGGGGATACCTGGACTTGGTATAAGGTGTAAGTACTTCAGGTACCCACATCACACCAGGCCAGCTTCCTACAAGGTGTTGCAACCAGTGACGTCACACAGAATAATGGGGTCCCCCTGCAGAATTTCACAGATATTTATCGGCCTTGGGCTTTATTTAGCACACCTTGATGGGCTGGAGGATGAGGGCCCCATTTTGCCGCAGTGGCTTTCATTAGGCCCCTGATGACATCCAGTTTTTCAGGCCTCTAATTCTGAGATGCCCTATGCAGTCAATTACGTTTGGTCTTTCCTGAGGAAATTACCTGTTGAAGGGTTAGAAGATTCAGAGGGGGCTTCACTATGAATCAGTCAGGCTCTCCGTTCATTAACTTGTATCTAGTTTTTTCTTCGATATTCGGTGAAAAAGGGTGAGTGCGACCTTAAGTGGATATCTTTAGAATTAGGAATTCTTGTAGCCTTCAAATTATTCTAATTATTTTGCGCACCAGGGTTCTGACATGGAAGAGGAACGTTTGACTGCTCTCTCATTAACTCAGAAAGCAGATTCGCTTCTTCGTCATAAATGTCAACATTTTATAAGAGGAATGTGTGAGATTAAAAAAATGTTGAATGTATATCTCCTACAGATTTATATTGAAAAAGAGGCAATTTCAGGCGGGAGACAGCCAAAATAAAGTCACTTTGGCTTAGAAAATCGTGAATCTGCCGCCTGAATTGAGTCTATTGATATGTATGTTTCACCTACCTGGAAGTACTGGCTAAGCACCAGCCATCATTCCCGTCAGTTTTGATGATGCAGCCCTTCGTCTGGAGACTGCGCTTCCTAAATCCTTCAACGGCATTCTCTCTGGTTCATACTTTTTGTTGGAGTCTCCAGGGAAAAGGATTCTAAGTCTCTGATAACGAGGGGAATTTCATTGATTTGCATCAGATTTTCCACGTTGTATTTCTGCTCGCAAAGCTTCCTGACAGTGATGAGGGCTATAATGCATAGATTTCAGTGTGAATATGATTAGCACTTTACTTCTAAGGGAGCCTACCTCCCACCACGTGTCCTCTTTGCTAGTCTGTCTCCAAGTGTCTTTTCGTTCCTTCAGCTTCTGTCTTTGCCCACATGCAAGAAATGCTGTCTAGGAGGTCAGAGTGAAGGGCCCTTGTTTCCTACTATATCATTGGCTTCTTCTCTTTCTGTTTTTCAGCAATGACATGACATCGAGCAGCAGACATTAGGTCACAACCCACTCCAACATATTAGACCACGGATGAGAAGCCCATAGCTGCCAAGTTTTCAATTTGCATATTTGTGTGATTTCAATGGTTACAGTTTACTTATGAGTGATGTTGTACAGCCAGAGGTGTGACTGTTCGAGTGACACATATTAATTGTAATGCAATTTTAAAATGATGACCTTTATATTTGCTGTGCCTTCTCAGGTGAAGGTTGGGACATTGTAGCAATATAAACATACAAGTAACTGTCCCTCACTACGCAAGCCAGGATTGAGTTCTGTTTCACTTTGGTTACACACAGATATGCTAACTCTTGCTGTCAGTGGCACACATAGGGCCAGATTTACAAGGCCCTAGAGCATCCGGATCATCAATTTTAGTGACTGCCCTATGGTGCTGTGCAGTGCACCACATTTACAAGGCCACTTTTTTGTGACTTAACGCCGACTTGTAAATGTGGGCCTCTCCAATACAATTTTCTGCACCAGATGGGGGTGCAAAAGGTGTTGCTGTGGGCATTCCACTGCAACACCCATTGCTTTTGACATTGCACCAGAGTTACTAGAAGGCGTAAATCTGTGGCAGCGCCAAAGAATAACACCCCCCACCCAGGGATGGTGCTAGCATGGCACAATGAGGAGGAATACTTTTATTTCTTCTTGTTTTTTGCTTTATCCATGTGTGCTCCATTCTGCAGCACACATAGAAAGAGCAAAAGGCCATGAATGGTTGTTTATGGGCAGGAAGGTGTCCCTTCCTGCACATAAACAATCATTCAAAAATGACACTTTGGTACTTCTATGTCTGCTGCATTCTGCAGTACACATAAAAGTGCCAAATTGCCATTGTCGATTGTTTTATTTTTGTAAATATGGCGCATCCCTGCGTTTCAATACTGGTGCTGCATGGCACAGCTATTTTTGGTGCAGCATCAGGCTGTGTCAGTTTCTTGTAGCTCTGGCCCACATTCCCTTCACTGACAGTTCTGTCAGCAGCAAATCAGTACCTGGTCTTGCAAAAGTAGCTAGCATGAGCCAAGCAGCTGCACCTCAGTGTACCAGTGCTCTCCACAGCCAAGTGGAAGATCTGGTACTCGGGGTGGGGGGATTCAGAAGTGCTGTCACTCTGTTGCAGTGAGCCGTGGTCTAGATAGCACTCTGATCTTAGACTGAACATATTGCGAAACCACAAAGCCTAAATGGTGCCTCTAGACATAATGGCAGTGGGGCCCAAATGCCAATTGTTTACAACATTCAAGTGAAAGAATAGCGTTCCACGAAGTTTGAGTTTTGTTTTCGAGTTCTAGCCAGTTATTGTTGTCCTTTAAAAAGGCAACGTAGAAAAAAGCTATTTTAAAAATAACCATAGGTGTCAGACAGAAAAGGTTGTTTCACTCCCAAACCAGGTTCAACTGCGAGCAAATATTCTAATATGGTCATAAATGCAAACGAATTTAACAAGAAAGCATTTTCTGTGAATTGTACTTTTTGGAGATATTGCTGAGACCACTGATCCAATGATCTGCAACCGGTGCCAGGGAAAGTTTAAACGCCGATTCCGCATGATGCCGATGTAGGTGTTTGCTTTTTCTTTATGTATGTTGTTTAAATCCCCTCCTGTTACAATGAGCCAAGCAATGCAGAATCCCATCCACACAACTGACTCCCAGAGAGGCGGTCCCTGCTATTTTAGAAATCCGACATTGAATTAATATGCATACATTTCAGTAAGACGTGCGGAGATCGCAGAATCTAATAAACACAGAAGGAATTTGGTGATTCTCTCTCATGCCACTAGATGGCAGTGGATAATTGTAAACGATGAAAACGATCATTAAAATTGTGCTCGGCAACAGTGAGCCTTCTGAACGACCCCTTTATGCAGAACATGCCGGTTGCGCCGCAGCGGGTGAGGCCAACTTTTGTTAATAACTTCTTCGTGCAGCAGTAGGGCGACCACCTGGCATGGATGCAAATTCAGACCAGGATTGTAAAGAATTCAGGACAAAGGGTCAACATTCAGGTCAAAAAGTCAGGAGAAGTGTCAAAATTCAGGACAAAAGTTCAAGAACAAACCTCAGTTTTAAAGACACATCCAAGGAGAGGCCATACCTCACTATATTATTAGTACATTTAATTACTATTGTAGCCATGGAACTAATTATTCAATATGGTATTTTTTTGATTGTCTTCTGGTATGCTACATTCAATTGGCACATTATGTCCTTGTTCAGTAGTCAATTGATGACCTTGAGCACGGTGCAAGGGCCATCACCCCTACACAAATATACCCAATCTTTCTTGGAGAGAAAGCAACATGTTGACTATGTTTCTAAACATTTTAAAACCCATGGCAAACTGTTTGTGAATCATTAAGATAAGTAACCTTATGCTAGTTTAAACAAGTTGATCAGAAAAAATCTGCTCACCTAAACCTCCAAAAACCTCCAAAATGTAGGGACAGATTTATTAAAAGTGGCGCTGCACGCAGTTCAGCGCCACTTTTCTTCCATTCCTTAGCACCTCCCTTCCGCCACCATGTGTGTGCCATATTTAAAATATGGCGAAACATGGCGCAGGGTAGGGGTCAGTAGCGTCAAAATATTTGACGATATTGATGTACTGTTCAGGGTTAGCACCAAAATCTTGGCGCTAACCCTGAACAGTACATAGGGGCCCATTGTAACCAATGGTGTCCACCCTTTTAACGCCTGTTCTGAGCAGGCGTTCCGAATGTTGCAAAAAGTGTTGCAAATAAATCTTTTAGACTTCTTTGCGCCATTTTTTCAGCGCCCCCTAACAGTGTAATGGCCCCTATCATACATTATGCTGACGAAGGCATAATGTGGTGCAAGGGGTTACAAAGTGGTGCAATGCATACATCGCACCACTTTGTAAATCTGGCGTGGCGATTTTGACCTCATTCGGCCACATTAGCGTAAAAAGTGGTGCTAATGTGGTGAAAGTAGGCGCTAGGCCCTCTTAAATCTGGGCCTTAGTGAGGTAGAGCTGATGGTGGGGATATAGAGGTACCAACGACTTGTCTGTAGTCTCACAGCACTAGGCCGGGACTCTACATTTATCTCAGAGCTGAAAGCCCAGACTACTAATCAAAGAGAAAAAAAGAGGAGGATGGGAAATCTAAATCAGATGGGGGATCAATGGCAACTTATTCAAAGGGTTGTTGCTACGAACTAGATAAATAAGGAAGAGAAGAGCAAGGTGGGAAAGTTCCTAAAATCAGACAGGATGGATGGCCCAAGAATACAGGAAGGTACTGTGTACCTGGGGAGTTGTCTCAGCAGAGAGGAGAGAAATAGAGGAGAGACTGTCAAGTCATTGAACCAGCACCACACAACCCCACTGGTGAACTCTTCTGGTGCATCGGTAAGCTGTTTGTGCTTGTGAAGGGTGAGCGGGGTCAAACCCCTTATAAGCTTGTGCTGGGTCGTTGCTCACTCTGTCTATGTCATAAAATGGTTTTGCAATTGAGCGAAGGCCAACCCAGTGACCTGGCTTATGCCTAGGTGTCAAAGTACACATAGAATCTTCAAAATATTTGGGATGTAAATTGCACAAACAAAATTTAAGAACATGAGAAAGATTTTAAAGTGCAATTAGTTTTTCTTTGCCAAATTGCAATGTATTCCCATTCATTTACAATTAGGCCTTAGGTTGAACTGGGGCCTAGTTACTTTTTGATACCTATGGATTAATATTTACCATTTCTTCCTCATTGATCTGCACAATGGACATTTGGGCAGAGTGACATGGTCCCTCTGAGCCCAATTTGCTTTTTGTCTTCTCTTCTGCTTTCTATAATGGGCCACATGGCACCAGTGAAGATGGTGTGCTCCCCCAATTATTGTATTATTTTGCAAACCTTCCCCTGCTCATCCTTCATTCCTTCTTCAGACATGACCCACACCTGATTTGGTCACTGGGGAGCCGTTGGAAAGCTCTTTCCACTTTAAATCTACATGTGACTGCTGGTGGATTAGCCCTTCCGGACTTTCTTTCTCTGACTTCAAAGGGAGAGGATTTATGTGACAATCTTGCTCGGTACGGGGGTAGGAAAGAGATTTGTTCTATCACGTGATAACATTTAAATGAACTGTGCATGTGTTTAACAATATATATGAATTAAGAACACAAATGAAGCACATTTCTGTTAATACTAAACTGTGTTGGTAATAAATACTTTACTATGAATAAAACAAATCAATATAATAGGTGATGCAATTTCCACACATTGTCCTTGCACTGTATAGCTTTATTCGTAAAACTGTATATCTGCGAAAATGTAATGGTCATTTCAATCAAAAAGGTGTCTGTAATGGTAGTCTGTTACCACACCATGCATACTCCACTCTACACCACTCCACTTGACTCTACACCACTCCACACCAGTGCACTCTGCTCTGCACCCCTCCACTTTACACCACTCCATGACACTGCACTCTGAACCACTCCACTCTACGCCACTGGTCTCTATGCCACTTCACGCTACACCTCTCTACTCTACTCTGTACCACTATGCTATATGCCATTGCACTCTGCACTACTCTACATCACTGTGCTCTGTGCATCTCCATCCTACACCACTCCAGTCCACACCGATCTGCTCTGCACAACTCCACTCTATGCCACTTTGCAACACTGCACTCTACGCCACTACACTTTATGCCAATACACTCTACACTAAAGCACTTTACTCTGTAACACTCAAGTGTATGTCCCTGCACTCTACGCCAATCCACTGTACATCACTCTAAACTACTCTGAACCACGGCACTCTACACCACTTTACTCTATGCCATTACGCTCCATGCCACTCTACACAACTGCACTCTACCCTGCACCACTCCACGCAACTTCACTCTACTCTGAAACAATCTACTCTGCATCACAGCACTCTATGCCACAGCACTCTATGCCACTCTACTCCATCCTGCCCCACTCCACGCCACTGCACTAAAAGACCTCTGTACTCTATGACAATGCACTCTACACAACTGATCTGTACACCGCTGCACTCTACACTGCACCAGTGTGATCTATGCCACTGTTCTCTATGCCACTCTACTCTACGTCACTGCATTCTATGACACTCTACTCTGCACTACTGCATTCAATGCCAATACACTTTATGGCACTACACTGTATGCCACTCTACTCTGCATCACTCTAGTCTATGCCACTGCACTCTACAGCACTATACTCTGCACTGCATCACTCTATGCTACTCTACTCTGCACCACTGCACTCTATGTCACTCAACTCTACTCTGCAATGTCCAACACTGCACTCTACACCACTCTACTCTATGCCACTCTACTCTGCACCATTCAACTCTGCGTCACTGCACTCTACTATGCACCACTCTAATCTATGCTTCTGTATTCTATGACACTGCATTATACACTGCTGGACTCTGTGCCACTGCACTTAATGCCACTGCATTCTGCACCACTAGATTCTGCAACACTCTATACCAATGTACTCTACACCCGTACACTCTACTGTATGCCACTTCACAGTATACCACTTTACATGACTCCACACTATGCCACTCCTAAACACGACACTCGCTGCTACTCCACAACACTCTACTCCACTCTTTGCCATCTCACTCTATGCCACTCCATGCCACTCTCCTCTCCACCACTGATTTTTAGCTAAACGCTATTCTGGTATTGTGCGTCATGGTGCACCTGTATTGTAAATACGGCGCACCTGTGGTGCCATTAGGGGGGCACAAGAAAAGTGGCGCATCAATGCTGATCTTAGAAGAGTTTTTTGTATAGCACAGCCTTGCCCAAGGTATCAGAGCACTTACCATGAGCATTAGATTACATTAAATAAGTTCAGATTATTTTTAGGTACAGGGAGATTCACTGATTTTCCCAGAATCACAGGATGGTGAGCCGATGCTGGAACTCGAGCTTGGTTCCCCAGTTGCTAAGTACTCTTCTCCTCACCGCATGGCTGCAAAGAGACCCCATGCCATGTGCAAAGCAGATAGCTGTGTATCCCTTTCCCATAAATATCTGATGCCCCCAAAGCTCAGAAACCAGGGAAGATTTCAGAGTCGAAGGAGGAGCTGCTGATGCTTGAACTGTAAAACTGAGCTCTGGGACTGAGGCCTGTGCCCTCGCATCTAGTTACATTTTGCTTTTATTTTTTAAATTATTTTAGCAAAGCTTCCTTTTACCTTTGGTATTGGTGAGGTGCTGCTAGCTAGCCAGAAAAGTTAGGTAAACAGCTGTCACACGGTGTAGGATCAGGCTCAGCACCCCATAGTCAATGGTGCTGCCGCCCAAAATCCAGCAGTCTTGTTAGTACAACAGGAGTCTACAACAGTAGGAAAAATGTGTGTAAGGAGCCCTCTGCTGTATGAGCAGCATATTGACAATCTACCTCTTTGGCATATCAATCACCATTTCATGCGGTTGTATAACATACATGTTTCTTTCTCCCATCTTTTCTGTCTGAGAGACAAACTGGTCTTATGCACTTGAAAGACCAATTGGTATATCTCAGAGAGTATTCACTTCTCCCTCTCTTTAGACAGGAGTCATTTTTGAAAGCGGTCAACTGATTTAAGGTATTGGGCTTAACTGGTACAGGCAGCATCCAGTGTCTAATCTAGTAATAGTGCTTTCCCTCCCTCTCTGAAATGTTATACTCCCTCCTGATTTGGTCAAGTTTTGATCCCACTGTCATCAAATAAGGCACCTATGAGTTTCCCAGTATGTTTCTTCCCTTCCACATCACACAGTCCTCGCCTCGACTGGTCAGGGAGCATGCCACATTATTCTGTACGTCTGTTAGAGTTGCAGGAAAGGTGGTCAGGCCATATCATGGTGCTTTTGAGTCCCACTGTGCCACTGTGGCCTTTGACATTGGCGAGGAGCACCTGCCCCATGAGTGATGTTTTCTAGATGACCATAGCACTTTCCAGATATGGGTGCCTGCAGTCATTTGGTCGATGATACACCAGTGCCTCCTGACTCGTTCCTGTGCCACTCAGATATGTAGGGGAGCTGTCCAGCTTTCGCAATATTCGATGACATCTGGGACAGCCAGACCACCCTCAACTGAGTACCTATGCATTTGCTGTTCATCCATCCTCGATCTCTTTGAAGATTTAAGTTACATTCTGAAGCTGTACCAAATGTTCTCACTCCCTCAAATAACACAATTAGCGACCTCACTGGGGCAGTCAGCATGGCTCGGACATCACCAGCGTACATGTGAAGTGTGTGTTTGTTGGAGACAATCCTGACCCCTGAGATTCCTTCATTTCTCCTCACTTTCCCCCACAGTGGCTCCATGTAAAGCTTAAGGAGTAGCTGATAGAGTGGGCATCCCATGCCTAGTCCCTCTTTGGATTGGTAGGTTGGTGGTACACAAACAATTTACCATCACTGTCTCTTTTGTGTGGTTACAGCTGCAATTAATCAATGTTCCGAATTTTGGACCAAAGCCCTATTTTACCAGATCTTCATTAAGGTAGGGTCACTGTCCCTGCTTAAATGCCTTCTTCGCATCCTTTGTGAGAAGTAATTCCCCTGTTTCGGTATGACCGAAATAGAGGCTTTGAGCACTAACTTTGTGAGAGAGCTTGTCACAGCACAATTGTTGTGGACTTTAGACAGAATTGGGCCATGCTCTTGGCAGAACAGTATGTAGAATAATGGCGTAAAGCTGCCTGATACTGCAGCTCTGACAGTTCTCAAGCATGATATATTAGCAATTACTGCTACAGGATTTATTGGCTAGTCTAGGTGCTCCCTTCATGCTTGAGAGAAAATAGGAACTGTGGTTTGCCCAATGATTCATAGCATTTTGCTCTATTTTTTTTTAAAAAAGCAAAAAACAAGGAGGAATAAAAGCATTCCTCCTCGTTTTGCCACGCTAACATCACCCCTGAGGTGGCGTTAGTTTTTGGTGCTGCCACAGATTTACAATTTATCGTAAATCTGGGGCATCGTCAAAAGCAATGGGTGTTGCGGTGGAATGCCCACTTCTGCATCCATTGCACTCCCCTCTGATGCAGAAAACTGTGTCGGAGGGGCCAATGTTTACAAGGAGGTGTAACGTCACAAAAAGAGGCGTTACACCTCCTTGTAAATATGGAGCAGTGATTAGCGCCACCGGAGTGTCATGAAAAATAAATATTGGCAAGGGTAAGCTGAATGCCCAATCTGAGTAGCTGCATGCAGGCTTTTATGTTGAAGGATTCAGCTCAAGTGAGGATCCCCTACTTTGAATGTTGTGGCAGCGTGATCCATTCTTTAGGTCTTCCATGTTGTTCTACAGGCCACATCCATGTTATAGTCCTTGATTGTCACTACCTCCTGTCTAGGAGCCTTCATCTCCTCATTGCCTGTGTCCCAGATGTGTTGAGACTCTATCCCAAATATATGGTATCACAAGCTGAGAGTCCTACACCTCCTTTATCAGATCTACATTTAGGAAGTAGAAACCTTCTCTCAGAGTCTAGAACATTACCTCTCTGCAAGACAGGGTAATGGGGGAGTCTGCCTTATTAGTGTTATTTATGCTTGCGAACACTTCCTCAGCTGTCTCCAGCCCATGTATGGTGGTGGAGTCACGCTTTGCTGCTGTAGTCCTCATGAGCATTTCCCAGGACGAGTGTTCTTTCCAGCTCCTCCCCACCCAGGCATAAACATAACTGCCCCTGGAGTCCCAACGGTGATCAATTGGGCCCAGCGGCCAATGACCAGGCTTATCTCCCCACAACACCATCAGCTTAGTAGCAACACAACAGGCAGAGAAAGCCAGCATCTGGAAACCCTATGTTCTCCCAGACCTGCCACCACCAGTCCCGTTCTGGTAGAGATGTTGGGTCACTTCATCGGAGTCCCCCAGCTGGGGTGATGAGGAGCTGGATGAAGTTCAATAAAGAAGGTGCGATGAAGATTTTTGAAACTAAAAAAGTGAATAACAGCACAGTTAAAACCCTGACCAGAGCCAAGATAATAAATCTACCCCAGTAGTGCAGCGATCTCAATGACAACAAAATATTGCTTTACCAACTCAAAGCTTTTGGTACCAAAACTGAAGGCTTCACCATGAGCTTGACTATAATGTATCTGATTTTGAGGAGCCCTTGACAGCCTCAGCTTTCTGCCTTATCCCATTGGAAAACTTTGAGTTCCTTAAAATCTTACAAGTCCCAATGTAAAAACTTTAACTGTGGCAACCTGTTTGTCTTATCCAATCTCTACTCCATCGCCATCTGCCTCAAATCACTTGTAGATCCTAGTCAACGGTGAATTGTTTTCAGTTGTCGCTTTGAGTTTTTTTGGCAGGGTTTGCCTCAGAACTTAGAAAAATGTAGATGCTTAGGGGCATATTTATACTCCGTTTGCGCCGGAATTGCGTCGTTTTTTTTGACGCAATTCCGACGCAAAACTAACTCCATATTTATACTTTGGCGTTAGACGCGTCTAGCGCCAAAGTCCATGGAGTTTGCGTCATTTTTTAGCGTGGACACCTACTATGCGTTAATGATATGCAAGGTAGGCGTTCCCGTCTAAAAAATTGACTCTGAGGCATGTGCGCCGTATTTACACTCCCGGGCAAAATTCACGCCAGGGAGTGGGCGGGTCAAAAAAAATGACGTACGGCCGCTTTTGCACCGTTTTTTAGCACCTGGAAAAGGCAGGCGTTAAGGGACCTGTGGGCTCTGAAGGAGCCCAGAGGTGCCCTCCCATGCCCCCAGGGACACCCCCTGTCACCCTTGCCCACCCCAGGAGGACACCCAAGGCTGGAGGGACCCATCCCAGGGACATTAAGGTAAGTTCAGGTAAGTCATTTTTTTTTTTTTTGTGGCATAGGGGGGCCTGATTTGTGCCCCCCTACATGCCACTATGCCCAATGACCATGCACAGGGGACAGAAGTCCCCTGGGCATGGCCATTGGGCAAGGGGGCATGACTCCTGTCTTTGCTAAAACAGGAGTCATTTCTATGGGAGTTGGGAGTCGAAAAAAATGGCGCAAATCGGGTTGAGGCGAAAAATTTGCCTTAGCCTGACTTGCCCCATTTTTTGGCGCCCAAGCTCCATATCCCCCTACGCCGGCGCTGCCTGGTGTACGTCGTTTTTTTCCACGCACACCAGGCAGCGCCTGCGGCTAACGCCGGCTAACGTCATTGATTAAATACGGCTCCCGCATGGTGCTTCAGAATGGCGTTAGCCGGCGCGAATTTTTTTGACGCAAAACTGCGTTAGCGCAGTTTTGCGTCAAAAAGTATAAATATGGTCCTTAGTGTCCGTCATCTGATTTTAATCATATGCATGACTTATTACTCATGAAATATTTCTTGCTTTTTCTAAATTGGTTTGGGAACTTTATTTTGCTGTGTTATTGAGTTTAAAATTATTTGGTACTACTTGTACTTAACAAATAGTGCTGTGGGAAATGTCCTGCTGCTTGTGCCACAGCTGCCAGTGCTGACCACATACTCTCTTAGAAATGTATTGTAACTCAACCCGATTGTGTTCATTTAATTGGTAGAGGTACCTCATATTTATTTAATAGTTCTAATACATAATCATATACATAATAATAAACACATGCTAAAATCCAAACATACCACTAACTAAGACAGTTTTTGTACTCAATTTTAAAGATCTTAATTATTGATACATAACATTTTTTTGTAAGGTTAAATAGCAATAACTGGTGATATGTTTGAGTTATAGCCTGTTTTTAATTACTATACAGATAACTATGGATTAGTAATATGAAATAAATATCAGATAATGGGGGTTATTCTAACTTTGGAGGAGTGTTAATCCGTCCCAAAAGTGACGGTAAAGTGACGGATATACCACCAGCCGTATTACGAGTTCCATAGGATATAATGGACTCGTAATACGGCTGGTGGTAAATCCGTCACTTTTCCGTCACTTTTGGGACGGATTAACACCTCCTCCAAAGTTAGAATAGCCCCCAATATTTGCATAATTTATTTTTGAGTATATTTGTTATGGTGTAACGTAACAACATTATTTAACAGGAAGTACAACATTTATCTGTAGCTTTATCTGTCATAAATGGCGAAACCTAGGATGTGTTGTGTTTGAGAAAAACCCTGTCCTCTTTGTCAGTGAAAGATTACTCCTTGTTGGTTGTTGATATGTGAGCGCACGTATTACATCACTATTGATATCTGAAACCTATGGCAGACCAAGCTATACTTACGTTAGTTACATATAACAGTTGAATTTCAGTGGTATTTTGGTTTTAGAAATTAGTATTTTTGTTATTAAAAGACTTGCATATAACTCCACTTAAACCTTTGTGTTTTTCTGTGAATTTCTAAGGTTTATTTTAATGTAAGGTAATGTATGTTAAATATTTACAACCTTACTTACGTACAACTCAATTTTGAACATTGGTGTTTGAATTATATATGTGCACTTTAGACAAAGATCTGCATTTACCCAACCAATATTGAGTTAGGGCCTAAGAGCAGCAGAACTCCTCCCAAAAAAAGCACATGCCAAACCTAATGATTACTTTTTCACCAAGTATGTGTCAACTGTATGTGAAATGAAATAGTCCCCCATCTGTTTCTTCATAGTTTCTCTATTAATAAATGTGCTCATAATTTATGTGTGATGTTAATACATTTTATTACATTTTATTTTTGTTACTTTTACTTTTATTTTAATTGTGTTGCCTTTCCACAATGCTTATTCTGTTCTTGAAAAACATGAAGATGAAGTGATTGTGGCATCCCCCATGAGAAGTTCGGACTTCACATTACTGTTTGGGGCAGAGGCTGGCCGTGTTTATATTTACAATGGAAACAAAACCTCCTCTGGTCATGTGACGGACCATTGCAAATCTTGGATTTCTCCCTGCCCAGAAGAAATGGTAAGCTACTTGATGTCTACTTATATTCTTCAGTCTTAAAGTGTACTTATGAAAATATTTTTGAGCCTGGCCTAACCAGATAATGTTGTAGTTGTATCCATACAATAGGAATGAAGATAATAAACAGGGAGAGAAAAGGTATAGAAATAACAGGATAGTTTCGGGGTTAGGGATCTATGGTTCCACAACCTCACCTCCTAACTAGCCCCACTGCTTGCGTTTTAATTTAAATCCATCAAATGGAAGTATGGAATCAACCTTCATCGTACCTCATTTTTCTCTCATTTCTCTTTCTCATATGATGCCAGGTGTCTCAAATGCATCTTTATTGATTTATTAGATCCAAATGTACAGCCAGCCAACTCTTGTTTTGAGGGACATGCCCAGGAATTATTCCCAGTAATTATCTGACATCGCTGATGTCTCTGGTTGTCAGTGTGTGATTGAAGGTGTTGCTCTTGTCAGAATCGGGCTGCATGCTCTTGTTGGAGATTATGTGCCTGTAGAACTTCAGTTAAGTTTTGTGAAATTTACTTTTGGTCATAATTCAGAATCAGGATTGCTTTGTGTAGTCTTTAGTACACTTGTTATAGGGTCTGGTCATGTTCTTCTGATGTCATCACTGTAGCTGGGGGCATTGATCATTGAGCTGATGACCCTTCAAATTGCTTCCTCGAATATTTCAGCAGCTGCAAACACCCCAAAACTGAGGTGTTTGTACTAAAACAAACCCAGATGTGTGGTGAATGTTGTGATGTACCATGAATATTTGTGAAGTTCCAACTGATGATGACCTTTATTGAGATAGGATTTTGGAGTAGGTTTGCGCACCATTGAGGACTGTGGTCATGTCTGACAGATGACGCATGTTGTGCCATTTGCGATGGATGGCAGTGTTCTGTAGTGTCATGTCGACACAGAGGCGCATCTTCCCCTTCATATTGCATTTTGGGTACCACAACCAGAGGAGTCTTGCCTTGAGATTTTTCAGTGATGAATGTTGCTATCAGTTCTTGCAACACTCCTTCCACTGCCTTTTGAAGATGAAATACCTTTTGTCTGTGATACTGTGCTATCAGATTGATGTGTCCATTTATGTATAGTTGTACAGTAAAATGTTTTATTTCTTCAAGTCCAGTGAACAGGTTCTGGTGTCTGGGGGAATGTCTTCTTAAATGTATAGTAATCAGTTTCAACTGTTCAGCTGTGGTCAATCTAAAGTGATATTCAGAAGGACTTGGGTCATCTATGACATGTATTTCAGTATCTGCGGTGGAATCTTTGTATGCAAGTGTTGGCATGAAGTTACCATGACATGTGAACAATTCTTTATCAATACATGTATTGTGTAACTTTGAGTCCATGTTATCATGTTCAAGGAAGCTCCTTTATCAATACAAAATAAGCAAGATGAATGCCCTTCAGATGTAGACATGGGTATTTCTTTTTTCCACTGTGCAACCATGTGTTTGTCACTGTCCTGGAAATATGACATGTCTAACTGCTTATTGAGCTTCTTGAGATGACCTCCTTGAACTAATTGTGGTGTGTAATGTCGTGAGAGACCTGGTTGAACTGTTGATATTGTCCCGCATTGCTTTTGCATGGTGTTTCCTGTGTTTTGTAATGTAAACCTGTAGACATATTTTAAAGGTGATTGTCTTTGCTGCATTTGTGGCATTCCTGTACCATAGCAGAGCATGTGTCCGAATTTCGGTATAATTGGCCACAGGGAAAGCAGTCTTTCTTCTTGGTGTTTTCCTTTGCATCTTCCCCGATCTTTTAGGGGGTCATTCCGACCCCGGTGGGCGGCGGGCGCCGCCCGCCGGGCGGAGACCGCCAGAAGACCGCACTGCGGTCCAATGACCGCGGTGGTCATTCTGACTTTCCCGCTGGGCGGGCGGGCGACCGCCAAAAGGCCACCCGCCCGCCCAGCGGGAAAGCCCCAGCAACGATGAAGCCGGCTCCGAATGGAGCCGGCGGAGTTGCTGGTGTGCGACGGGTGCAGTGGCACCCGTCGCGATTTTCAGTGTCTGCTTTGCAGACACTGAAAATCTGTATGGGGCCCTGTTAGGGGGCCCCTGCAGTGCCCATGCCAGTGGCATGGGCACTGCAGGGGCCCACAGAGGCCCCACGACACCCGTTCCCGCCAGCCTCTTCCTGGTGGTGTAAACCGCCAGGAACAGGCTGGCGGGAAGGGGGTCGGAATCCCCATGGCGGCGCTGCTTGCAGCGCCGCCGTGGAGGTTTCCCTGGGGCAGGGGAAAACCGTCGGGAAACCGCCGGTTCCCCTTTTCTGACCGCGGCTTTACCGCCGCGGTCAGAATTGCCCCAGAAGCACCTCCAGCCTGTTGGCGGTGCTTCCTCCGTCCCCGGCCCTGACGGCGGAATGACCCCCTTAGTCTGGTTTGCCAAGAGTGACTTGCAGAATTTCTTCTGTAGGACTCTACAGCCAGGAAGCTTGTTTCTGTCTTTCTACTTCCCCTGTTTGATCTTTGATCTTCATTGCCTGAGTTTCAACTTAAGTGCATAAGCATATCTCTTCTTCAGTTCTTTCCAGTGTGTAACTCGTTTGTAGCACACAGTGTTGAAGTGGTTCTGTCTGGCAACATTCTGTGATCCACAGGCTGATGGCTTCTTCATCTGTGAATTTGTCTAATTTTCAGTATTTGACCAGGCAAATAGGTCTGGTGATGAATTCGCCCATGGTTTCCTCCTTTGTTTTGGGTCAGATTAAACATGTAACATTTGTAGTCTATGGTTTTCTTAGGTAGAAATTTTGCATAGCGGGCTTCTCATACCTGTTGATATGTGGCTGATTAGTCAGGTGTTAGTTTGTTGATTATCTACTGAACTTCTTTGCCTAGTAATTTTTTCATTGTTGACACTATTTTACTCACGTCTTTTTCTTCAACTGCCTCAATGAAGCTGTCAAAATCATTTAGACATTTAAGCCATCTTGGTCCCATGCTGCTGCTGGATGTCAGGAGAAGCGTCCCTGAAAGTCGTAAATTGCAGTTGACTCTTTCCCGGATTTTGTCTCTGTGGACATGGTTGTGATGTTTCGTTGTCCCTGGCATTTCTATCTTTGTTCAGTGAAAACACCTTTCATGCATGTCTTTACTAAATATCCTAAAAAAAAATTGATTTCTAACAGTGCCCTTTCTCTGTTTCTTTGCTTGTGTTTCACAAGGCCTCAGAATTGTGTAGCCCTTCCTTCTAAGATTAGGGAATCGAGTGTACATTAGGTAGACCCTCAGACATTGCTGTGTCTCTTAGGGGCATATTTATACTCTGTTTGCGCCGAATGTGCATCAAAAATTTTGACGCACAATCGGCGCAAACCCTGCCCCATATTTATACTTTGACGTCCGACCCCACAGGTGTCAAAATTCCACCATGTGCGTAATTTTTTGGAAGGGGGAACCAGCCTTGCGTTAATTATATGCAAGGTAGGCGTTCCCTTCCAAGAAATGACTTTAAGGCCTGTGCCCCATATTTATACTCTGACGTCATTTTGACGCACAGGAGGGGGTGGGCCTTAAAGGAGCCCAGAGGTGCCCTACCCTGCCCCCAGGGACACCCCCTGCCACCCTTGCCCACCCCAGGAGGACACCCAAGGATGGAGGGACCCATCCCAGGGAAGTAAAGGTAAGTATTTTATTCCGATATTTTTTGTGGCATAGGGGGCCTGATTTGGGTCTCCCTACATGCCACTATGCCCAATGACCATGCCCAGGGGACATAAATCCCCTGGGCATGGCCATTGGGCAAGGGGGCATGACTCCTGTCTTTGCTAAGACAGGAGTCATGTCAATGGAGGTTGGGCGTAAAATAAAATGGCGCAAATCCGGTTTGAGGCCTGAATTTTGCCTCAGACCTGACTTGCCCCATGTTTTGTCGCACAACCCCCATTTTCCCATACGCCGGCGCTGCCTGGTGTGAGTCATTTTTTTTTACGCACACCAGTCCGCAGCGCCAGCTAACGTCATTCCATAAATAAGGCGCCCGCATGGCGCGTTGGAATGGCGTTAGCCGGCGGTAACATTTTTGACGCACAACTGCGTTGGCGCAGTTGTGCGTCAAAAAGTATAAATATGGGCCTTGGAGTGCACTTTGTCCCTGTTTCTAGAGTCAGTTGATCTTCTTTCCAAGATGACAAAGCCAAGCATCTGTTGTAGGAGCTCTTAGACTTCTTTCTTCCTCGTTGTGTTCTCTTTAGTTCATTTTTAATAGATTGGATAATCTCACAACCTTCGTCCCTAGTTGTGAAGTTGTGAAAGTGCAGAAGCACGTGGGATGGAGGCTTGGTAGACAGATTGTTCCTGTTGTTTCTGGTAACACTGGTTAATTACATGTAACCTGCTGATGCAAGAGCTATCCTCTCATCCATTCTCTTCATTGCCCTTCATCCTCATTTGTGTTCACTCACTTTTCCTGGCCACTCTACCTCACTGCCTGTCAGGGTCAGTGGCAGACTACAGTGTTGAACGCTTGCACAAAGCAGTGACAATGTCTCAGTGACATGACAGCTACTACTTCAATATAGCAACCAACTACACTCCATTAATGATTACTTATATAATAAAAACTAGGGGCACAGAAAACCTACTTTGTGATTTGTATTTTGAAATTACGAAACCGAATGACATCCTACATGGTGCTTCTGCACTCCCAAAATCTTGGTAATAATTTTGCTAATTTCTTTCATAATAAAATCTTCGGACCAAAAATACACTAATTTCTGACATTTGGTCCTTGGATAGTCCATGCCCGGGTTCTGATGCAAGCAATGCTAACTAAGGTCATTTTCACTTTAGCTTCCTTAGGTTTATCAACACTTGACACCACTATGAGCTAATTGCTCTTCTCTTGATCTCTGTCCTGCTAAATTTATAACATTGCTATAACCATTTTTTAAGGTCCAGTTATTAGAATTACTCAATGTCTTGCTGGGAAATGGGTTTGTTCCCAATGCCTGAAAAACACAGTTTTCAAGTTCTTCCTGAAAACCTTGCTTCCAGATCCATAAAATCATAACAATTTCAGACTTAATAGCCTGCTACCTTTTTTGGGAAAGTAATTGAAAAGCGGATCTTTTAACAACGCTATCACTTTTTGGAAGAAAACAAGTTGTTATAACCTCTTCAGGCAAGTTTCAAACCATGCCTTACTACATGATTAGTGGTATTCTCCCTTCTTGATGATCTCTGCGGTTTGATAGACAACAGGGATACAGGAGTTCTGGTACTATTAAAGTTCTTGGTGACCTTTGATACCACTGACCACTCTATATTAATAAAAGCTGTGTTGAGAGCTGGTTTTGGAGCAATTGTCATCAATTTCCTTCTTCTTATCTTATCATCAACAAAATACCGCTTTACCTCCATTTTCATGAAGGCCTAAAAATCTGAACTAGGGTTTCCCATAGGGTTCAATTTTGTCTCTTATTACTGTTTGCTGCGGTGCAACTGGGGTTCCATTTTAACATCCATGGCGGTGATAACCAAATTGTATTTGGTTTCTCAAATTCTAATATCAATCAGTGTACTGAATATAAGAATACTTTCTTATCCAACACTTACACCCCCAAATGGACTGGGTGCAGGATTTGGGTGATGCCAGTGGTCTAGACACCTCCTCGGACACTGGTATGCTGTCTCCTCCTACCGTGGCTACGGACAAGGGTGCTTCATATTCCATGGTGGTGAGAAGGGCGGCTGAGGTCTTGGACCTCGAGCTACCTTCTGTGGAGGTTAGGCCTAATATCCTAACCGACGTGCTTCAGCCGTGGTCTTCCTCTTCCAAGCCCCTTCTTCCCTTCAATGAGGCACTGACAAACATCCTTTTGGGTACTTGGTCCAGACCCAGCACAGGGGCTCCTTTGTATAGGAAGATTGCCCACCGCCATTGGCCTGCGCAGACAGACCCAAAATTCCTCACCCAACACCCCACACCTGAGAGCCTTGTCATCCAGGCTTCCCCTTCATCTGGCACATTCCCTGCTGCACCCCCAGATAGGGAATCAAAAAGACTGGAACAGTCTAGCGCTGCGGTTCGTGAACACCGCATGCCTTTTGGGCCACTATTCCCATATTCTCTGGGATACGGTCATGCAAGTGCTGCCTAGAATTCCAGAGGAGGCCGGGGCTATCCTTTCCCAGGCCGTAACAGATGGGAGGGATGCAGCGAAGTTCATGATTTGTTGTGAACTGGATACGACCAACTCTCGGGGCAGATCGGTTGCATCGACGGTGGCTTTGAGACACCACGCCTGGCTGAGAACGTCTGGCTTTTCAGGGGATGTCCAGCAATCCTTGATGGACATGCCCTTTGATGGCACACACCTCTTTGGAGACAAGGCAGACTTGGCGTTCGAGTGCTTTAAGGATTCCCAAGCCACGGCTTGGTCCCTTGGCCTTGCGCCCACTTCTAGACCCCAGCAGTCCACCTTTCACCCCTTTCGTGGCTACAGGAGGGACACCCAACAGAGTCCTTTCCACCCTGGCCATCGACCAGCGCATGCTGTACAGCCCCTGCGCGGACGCGGGATCCCACGCCCCGTGGATCAGGGAGCCAACAGGTCACCCAGTCCACCCCAGCCCCCGCTTCAGCCTCCAAACCTTCCTAGTCCGCGGGTACACCAGGAACCAGTTGGCAGCAGGATTTGCTATGACCTGCCCCAATGGCAATCCATTACCTCGGACAGGTGGGTCCTCCAGATTGTCCGAAGGAGTTACTCCCTCCCCTTTGAGACACCTCCTCCAGCATTGCCACCTTCATGCAATCAAATATCCGAGGATCATATGGTGCTTCTCCTCGAGGAAGTCCAAGCCCTTCTGGTAGAGACATAGGCCCTCATTCTGACCTTGGCGGGCGGCGGAGGCCGCCCGCCAAAGTCCCGCCGTCAGGTTACCGTTCCGCGGTCGAAAGACCGCGGCGGTAATTCTGACTTTCCCGCTGGGCTGGCGGGCGGTCGCCTTCAGGCCGCCCGCCAGCCCAGCGGGAAAGAGGCTTCCACGATGAAGCCGGCTCGGAATCGAGCCGGCGGAGTGGAAGCTGTGCGACGGGTGCAGTTGCACCCGTCGCGTATTTCACTGTCTGCGCAGCAGACAGTGAAATACATTTAGGGGCCCTCTTACGGGGGCCCCTGCAATGCCCATGCCAGTGGCATGGGCACTGCAGGGGCCCCCAGGGGCCCCGCGAACCCCCCTACCGCCATCCGGATCCCGGCGGTCGGACCGCCGGGATCTGGATGGCGGTAGGGGGGGTCGGAATCCCCTCGGCGGCGCAGCAAGCTGCGCCGCCTTGGAGGATTCAATGGGGCGGCGGTACACTGGCGGGAGCCCGCCAGTGTTGCCGGTCCGACCGCGGCTTTACCGCCGCGGTCGGAATCCCCATTGGAGCACCGCCGGCCTGTCGGCGGTGCTCCCGCGGTCCTCCGCCCTGGCGGTCTTTGACCGCCAGGGTCAGAATGACCGCCATAGTCTAGTTGCAGATTCCTTACCGACCCGCCCATCCTCCCCCCACTTCAAACTGATTTCTAGGGACAGGAACGTCCCCTTAAGGGCCCTAGTTTTGGCGCACCACTCTCAGTGTTCGTCATGGCTGCACGCTACTAGCGTGGAAAGTTGTGCAAAGAAACTGACGTCAGCACACCGGGGTGGTGTCTATATACGACCGCAACGTCATCACAGTGAACATGATGCCAACGACACACACGGAGTCGACTGATGGCACCTGACGGCGCGCAGAGGTACTGCTCGAAGAAAAATCTCCGGATCCAGTCTGACGCCTGGGGAAATTCAAAGATGAGGAGTCTGCAACTAGGATGTGTCTCTATCAGATATATCGTTACCGAAGGTAAGTAACTTGTACATCAATTCAACTCTCAATTTTTGATATCGACATTCCAGCTCTATCAGCTGAATAGATCTTTGAACTCAGCTAGTCCATTTTGTTACTAACAGTGGCCTACGCACAACAGGTTACCTTTGGGGATAGAGCCTTCTTGGTCTCAGCAGAAAAACTGGGAATTCTCTACCGATTGCTATTCACACTAAATTGCCACCCTATTACCACATTTAGAAAAGCTATAAAAAGCTGGCTATTCTAATATCTCCCTTTCTGGTTCATTTGTCTTACCTTTATGTTACCTTCTCTTAGCACCAAGAAGCTATGCATTTGATGTGCTTTATGAATGTATATCACATATTATTACATTTGTACTTTGTACCTGTCAAATCGACTCATATAATGTGATGTGCTTAGCCAGTCCTGTGTCTTCATCCACTCGTCCTGAGAATGACTAAAATATAATAATTAACTTGAGGTCTCCTGACAGCTATAGATTGCATACCAAAGAACATAGTTAGTTTTGAACAGCATTTTCCATCAGAAAGCAGATCTGGAAGAGGAATTCTTAGAAACTTAGTTAAGAAAAGTAAAATAAAGAAAAGTTAATGTGAGAGAAACATTGCAAAAAAGCTATTACCTTTGTGTCATTAAAACATGTGTATATAATTATTTGCTACAAAGGATTTCTTTTGCTGTAGAAAACTGTGATACTTTGCTATAACAAGCCGGTGTAGTTTGAATTTGAGCCCAACACTGTCACTCCTTTGTGAACCATTTAACAGTTGGTGCCATGCTTAAATAAATATGTATAAAAAAAGGATTTTGAGGGCACAAAAATTGGTAATCAATATTCATGTCAACTCCCAAAACAGATTTGTCAGTTTTATTTTCTGTTATTCAATATTACCTCCAAAATAAGATGTTGGACGAAATTGCTTGCACTTATCAGAATTATTTTGGGACGAATTTAAGACAAGTGGTGCTGCATCCAATTCAGCACCACTTTTCTTGCGCCCCCCTGCACCCACCTAATGCCACTATGTGTGCACCATATTTAAGATACAGTGCACCATGGCGGTATTTGTGACGCTTTGCCCCACTAGCGGTAAACATTTTGATGCTAGTTGAACAAAGTGCAAGGAGGCCCATTGATTCCAATGGGTTGTCCTTTCAACGCCTGCTTTCAGCAGGCATTAAAAATGAGGGGAAAAAATGGTGCAATGAAATCTTGTAGATTTCATTGCGCCATTTTTGTGCGCCTCCTTGTGCCGGAACGCCCCCTTTGCTTCCATTATGCATGACGCATGCGTAATGTGGCGCAAAGTGGCGCAATGCATGCATTGCTCCACTTGGTCAATATGGTGTGGCGATTTTGCAAGCCTAATGCCACATTAGCTTCAATAAAATGATGCTAAGGTGGTGCTAGGCTTTCTTTAATCTGGGCCTTAATTGGCTACATTTAAAAGTTCATAAATTTGAATATTGACGTCTCATTATGGCAAGATAGCCAGTATGCTATGCAAAAATACCAAACTTTGAACTTCAAAGTACTCATATCATTGCAGTTTTTCAAGTTCAAACCTGAATATTTCAAATGTATGAAGTTCCTCTTGGAGCACAATAATATATCCACTCTAAAACATGTTGGCCCAGATTTAAGAAAAGTGGCGCTATATTGCATGTAGCATCACTTTTCTTGCAGCCCCCCTACTGCCACCATGTGTGCGCTGTATTTAATATATGGTGACTATGGTGCAGGGTACAGGCAATAGCGTCAAAATTGTTGATGCTAATGGTGTACTGTGCAGGATTGGTGCCAACAGTTTTGCCGCTATTCCTGCAGAGTACATAGGGGCCCATGGAAACAGTGGGACGCCCCCTATTAATGCCTGCCCTGTGCAAGCGATAAATATATCTTAGGTTCCACGGCACCATTTTTTAGGTCCTCCTAACGGGGGAACACCCCCCTTGCATACATTACGCATTGCACAAGCATAATGTGGTGCAAGGGGTTACAAAGTGGCGCAATGCCTCCATTGCACAACTTTGTAAATATGGCACAGTGAATTTGGCTTCGCTGGGCCACATTAGCGTCATAAAAGATTATGCTAATGTAGCGCAAGGAGGCACTAGGCCCTCTTACATCTGGGCCGTTGTGCTTATATCATGCTGAAAGCACATATAAATCGTAGAAAACAGACCTCTTCTCTCAGATATTAATTGATTGACCCTAATGTGTCACATTAAATTAAAATTTTCTGCTCAGTTGTGACAGCGACAAATTTTTCAATTGCTTGACTGTATTTAATATTTCTTTCAGGCCCAGTACGTGCTAATTTCCCCAGAGGTATGTTTTCATATTCAGTTGACGCCCACCTGTGTTAGTATAAATTCTCTGTTCTCCTTGGATACTTTACAGACTTTTTTAAATTTCAGAAGAAATCAAGATTTGGAAGATCTCTTGTTGCTGTAAAATCAAGACAAAAGGTGGGAAATTTAGCTTTGTTATACAAATTAACTTTGGTGTGTTAGTATTAACAGCTTTGCATAGATACATTATTCACCCACTTTAAAGCATTGGAATGCAAGGCTTTTTTTAATTTAATATGGAGCGAAAGAGACCTGAAGACATTTGACTGAGCAATTTACAAGAGAAGCGCGCTAAGTGGTATTGGGCGATTACGTGATTTTCCCACAGGATGTTGAGCCAGTGCCAAGATTTGAATCTGGTTCCCCAGTGAAGAAGTCAGCACATCTAGGCCACATCTCCCTCCTTCTGTGAATGTCCTTTTGCATTAGGCTTGTAATCCGGAATAATATTTTCCGCTAATACATTTCTGGATCATATAATCCATTTAGAATTTGGGGTAGTGACACTAAGAAATTCCATGTGCACTCAAAAGATTTTCACATGTAAGGTATTGGAAAAGCCAATAAGACTGGTTTTCATTTTGGGTACTGAGTAAATCTTTTAAAACGTTTGCAGCAGGGAGAAAAAACATGTTTTCTGCATACAGTTAATTTATGAGATTAAGAATTTCATGCTTGATTATTCAGTGTATTTTTGAGCTGTCGCTTGGGCATAGCAATGCAAGTACCCGTTTAGTGGGGAATGATACCTCAAACTAAGCAGTAGAATACTGTGAGAGAATAATGCTCCCTACAAGTAGATCCAGAGCCCTCTCCATGTATATTTTGAAGAATTAGTAACAGTAGGTCTTGTTCACAGTTACACATGGCAAGCAAGGTCTCAGAATGCAGTAGTGCCTTTGTGTCTTTTGTTATTGCTCTCACACTACTTTACCTCTAAATCTTAAATGGAATTTCTGTATTGAGATGTAAAATTGAATGTTTGATATCACTTTGTCCCACAGAAGTTACTAGTCCTTGTATATTGTCTACCCTTCTAATTATTAGTTGTTTGTGCTCCTGTATATTATATACGATCAGCTCTTATTTTTATTTTTTTACTACTTACCTACAAAAATGGCAAATGTAACTGGATGCTGCTGCAGCCTGTTAGATCTGTCAGCCTGGGGTAGTCTTCCCCTAAACTGTTTATCTTCACACCTCCTATTTTTGTGGAATTAGTTTTTGTTGACCTTAGGACGGCTAGCCAGTATTAAAGTGCTTGTGCTCACTCCCTAAAACATGGTACAGTTAGGATACACCTGATTGGCATATTAAATTTACTTATAAGTCCCAAGTAAAGTGGTACACCATATACCCAGGGCTGGCAAATTAAATGTAACTATTGTCCCTGCAGCTATTATTGTGCAACCCACTCAAGTAGCCCCTTAAAACAGGGCAAAGGCTTGCCATTTCAGCCTTTCAGCAGTTTTAAACTGTCCATTCGAACTGGCAAAGTAACCCCTTTACCAAGCCTACAATTCCCTTTTTAATACATATTTCACACTTAAGATAAGTCCTAAACAGCTGGTAGGGCTGGGTACATTTGTTAAGAAAGAGTTGGACATGTACTTTTAAGTTTTACATGTCCTGGTAGTGAGAAACTCCTACATTTATTTTTCACTACTGTGAAGCCTACGTCTCAAATAGGATAACATGGGGTTACCTTATTACATTTAATAGGGTCTAACATTTGATTTGGAAAAGGTATGAGAATCCTGATTGGTATCTGAGAAGTTGTAATTTAAAACCTTTTTAATGGTAAAGTCAGATTTTAAGTCACAGTTTTCAAAATGCCATTTTTAGAATTTTGGAATTTTCCTGTCCCAACTATTTTATGCCTGCAGCCTGTTCCTGAGTCACATGACTAGGTGTAGCTGGAAGTTGGCTTTTGTATATTCCTCCCACAAAGCCACACAATAGTGGTATGAGGTGTGCCTGGATGGGCCATCCCAGGCAGGATGGAGGTGAGGGGATTGGGACAGTCCCATTTGCATGTCAATGGGGTGTGCCCTGTCATTGCACAAAGATCTTTACACTAGCCTTTTATGCCTATAGACAGGCACATTTCGGGCACTTATGAAAGAGGGACTTCTATAAACTTCTCCTACTTCAAATGTGGCACCGGGTACAAATGTAGGGCCCTCTGACCCACTCTTCAGATCACTTCTGGACATATAGAAGGACTGCTCTGCTGCATTAAGGACTGCTCTGTTGCACAGCTGTATGAGTAAGAAGGACTGGACTTGCACCTTGAATCCAGACCCACCAGAATGACTCCAGAGGCTAGTTGGCTGGCCTCCTTATCAGAGCCTCAGGGACAGAAAAGACCCCCCCCTCCCCAAAGCAGTGCCTATCCAATTCTGGACCCTTATAAGTGTAGATAAAAGTGCTCTTCCTAAATCACGCATAATGGAGAGGGGCGATCAGTGCCACTGTTCGCCCTCCCTGAACTAGATACTTCAATACAAAAAGATACAGTCATACTTCATCATAGTCAACCTCTCCCCACCCTGGTAGGGCAATGCCACCAGGGAAGGCTCAACCTCCTGGCTGGTTCAAAAGATGGAGGGAGTTCTTAAATAAAGTTCAACTGGACAGGTGATGAGATCCAGATACATTATAAATACCTTGGGGTATCCAGGCATATCACCTTTAATATTGGCACCCCAGGTATATCTAAAACCCTCAAACAGATGGTCACTGAGAACAATGGCTCAAACCATCTCCCTAAGCCAACATGTCTTTACCTCTATAGGTAGCCTAACTGGTCTTGGGCATTTGTCAGGCCCAAGGATCCCTAATGGACTTGGCTATTCGCCAACAGCAATAACTTGGTGAAACCAAGCATCCAGATTAATCCTACCTGGATATTAGTATGTTGCACCCTAATGTTAGGGGATACCAGCTCCCCGGTCTAGCAGTGGACGATGTCTCCTATAGTCACATATTAGTCAAGACACAATCATGCCAGACCACAAATGCTGACTGTGCTGTCTCCCAGCCGTTGGTGGGGAGATGTTGCCTATGATGAAGCATGACATTAAAAGTGCGTGAGGCTTTCTCTCCCAAAAGAAATGGCGTTCCCATGTGACCTGGCAGGATTCCTGCAACGTCCTAATAGGGTTCTGACTTGTATTTCCAAATAGGGGAAGAAGTATCTGTTTCTACCATAAACTTTTTGTGTTGAAGGATAGAGGTGCGCTGCCAGCCCAGCTGTGGTCCCCATCAAAACTAGCGTGCATGATGCAATCTAACATAGCCCTCGCAGCTCCTCATCGGAACCGACACAATGTGATGCAACTTACATCACAGCGTTTGCAGTTCGTCATCAGAACTGATGCAGCACAGTGCAAATCAACGAAGGAATGCATATTGCTCCTCAGAACCACCGCTGTGCAGTGCAACATTCAGCATCAAGGACATAGAGTACAATTCTCAGAAGGCCTAGCCTGATCCCTGTACCCAGGCCACTGCAGTCCGCCTGAGCTTGTGATTTAGTCCCAGTCTGGCCCAAATAGATACCCACAGTTAGCACTCTGTGCTTTTCAGCACTATTTTTACCTAAGTATTCAAAACCGCATATCTTGGGTGTTACTGATTGAATTTTTGTTGTGTTGGTGTTGTACCAAATCATTTATTACATTTTATTCTATTTTTCTAGTTTTCCTTTGTCAGGGATTCTGGCTGTTGCTTGAGTAGGGTTTCAACCCCCCAACCAACAACCCAGTTTCTCACACAGTCATTTTATGGTTAATCTTTTTTTAACTCATAATGCAGAGCATGCCTATTCTCTCATGTTACGATTCTTTCCTTCCCTCACTCTGCCACTCACATGATTCACTTGGTTATGTCTATTGTGGTATAATGTTTAATTTCTCTCAAGTGACAGGCTTTTGTTCCTTGCCTTAGTCCCTCATAACCACTTCCTGCTTTCCATTGATTATCCATCTATTTTAGTCTTGCCCAGTCTCAACCTTATTACATATTGTGGAATTATGCCATGTTGTCTGTTTTGCATTTATGTGGCAGTTCTGCAACGAGGTCATACATCTACTATAAAAAAATGTGACAAATGTTTATATGCTGCCACAGTCAACATATGATTGTTTATGTTCTTAAACACGCACTATAGAGCTCTGCGAAACACTGCTGGATAGAGTTTATTCTTTAAATGATTATAAATACAAATATTAAATGGGTGCATATACCCATGCACAGTCTGAATACTCTGTATATGTTCTAATTGTGTAAAAACGTGAGCTGAACCATTACTTTCACTCTTTGTTTCACAGCAGTAAGTTGATTACAATGTGTGCTCTCACCTCCTCATGAAAGTTACATTAACTTCAGGTGGCATTAGCATCTGCTCAGGAGCAAAGCAAATGCAAGTCCAATTTGATCCCCTTTTCATTTAGTTTGCTCCAAACTTCTGTTACTTTGTTCAATTTTCTTTTAAGGCACCTTTTTGACATTCTATTTTATTGGGTGTATTTTGAGAACAGTGCCATAATGTTTGATATCAAGCTGTTGGACCTAATTCAGAAAACCAATTGTTCATGTGATTTTACCTTACTGACATGGAGATTAAGACAAAAAGAACAAGTCATAGATGGAATGCTGAACAATGTCAAACATTCACCCCCAGTACAGAGATCTGGGCCTAAAACCATTGTTTTTTTGCTGCCCATGCTATTCCAGTTATATGCAAATCAGTCTTGACCCCATCTGCCAGGCCAGGTCTTCCCTGGACTGGAAACAAGCATCCAGGGACCGGCTTCGGGGTTTCACCCCTCATCAGGCAGGCTTGCTTGAATCCAGTGGCATGGGAAGCACGGGACCCACGTCTGGGCATACCCTTCCCACTTAGGGCAACAAATGCAAAAAGAACAAGTGATGGACGGAATGCTGAACAATGTCAAACATTCACCCCCAGTACAGAGATCTGGGTCTAAATCCATCGTTTTTTTGCTGCCCATACCATTCCAGTTTGGACCCAGCCATATGCAAATCAGTCTTGACCCCATCTGCCAGGCCAGGTCTTCCCTGGACTGGAAACAAGCATCCAGGGACCGGCTTCGGGGTTTCACCCCTCATCAGGCAGGCTTGCTTGAATCCAGTGGCATGGGAAGCACGGGACCCATGTCTGGGCATACCCTTCCCACTTAGGGCAACAAATGCAAAAAGAACAAGTGATGGACGGAATGCTGAACAATGTCAAACATTCACCCCCAGTACAGAGATCTGGGTCTAAATCCATCGTTTTTTTGCTGCCCATGCCATTCCAGTTTGGACCCAGCCATATGCAAATCAGTCTTGACCCTGTTCCCCATGGGAACAGTCCAGCCCGAACTGCCATGCCAGTTGTTCTGGCTAACTAGCAGTGCCTCATCTCCACCCAAGAGCAGGGATGACTGGGGCAACCGGGTGCATGACATAAATGGCTACTCTGGTGAATCGTGGTCACTCAGATGTCATCTGTTTTTCTCAATTACATTAGTCTCACGTATGCAAGGACAACTAGAGGCAAAGTATAGTTCAGTAAGGTTTTATTGGAGTAACTGCATCTTAGATAATAAAGCATGTATTGCAATAACTAGGACGATGAAGCACAATAGGATTAAGATTATGACAAGGAGAGTAAAACACAAAAATAACTCTACCATGGTGTCACTAAGATTGTGAAGGATACTTCCTACTTAGGCTATGTTAGAGCACTGCATGTTAAGCTCTAATTTTGCCCTTCAGATTCCCCCTGGGAAGACATCATAACTCATACCTGAGCAAGAGGCCTGTAGTCTACATAAGCAGCTGCAGCGAAGCAATCAGCATACAGTCGTGGTCATCTGGCTGGAATCTCCTTCTAACGTACATGGGTGAAAGTAGTGTTTTTATAATAAAACAACTGATGTTCCAAGAAAGGATGCCCATGTAAGAGTGTGCATGTTTCTGTGAACATTGGAGACAAAGCGTACCACTTTTGCCTGCAACCTATCTTACTACAAACTTGAGAAAAGCACAGAATGAAAGAAATGTCTTGTTTAAGAACACAGTGCTGACCTAGGCTAAGAACAGCTAGATAGAGAAAATAAAACAAGACCGCAAATGTGGCTATTGTCAACATAACATAACAAAGCTAGAATAAAACATGTCTAGGTTAAAGTGCACAATGGCAGGCATAGTCTGCTAAACTAACATGTATAAAGCTACAGCTAAAATGACCACATAACAACCTGAAGGGCTAGATGTGCTCTCATGTGTACCAGGACAAAGAAGTGGACTCCTCCAAGAGTCAGTTGGTTGCACTCTTGTGTGGCTACAGAGACTCAACAAGCTACAAGAGGCCTTTTCCTTGAAGTACCCACCTGACCTGGTTTAGACTCTGTTGGTGGCCTCTGCTGGTTTTACACTTGACCCCTGACTGCTGTTGCATAGGTCCTGGGACTCTTGGCTCTAACTGGACTTCAACCATCTCTGAAAGGCTATGAGGCTTAGAAAATGTTTGACTTTCAGCCCAATTAGTAATTCATTTGCTCCCACAGTGCAAATGTAATTCCAGTGCTAACAGGCGAACATTCACACTCCTCTAAAATAGTAGAGCTTGCTTGCTAAAAACTACTTTCACCACAATGAGGGCATCATGGTGTAGAGGGGGTGTGTCACAGCACCGCCAGCATCCCTTAAATCATCACTGGTCTGGATGTGATGCAGCAATAGCACCTGTATAGAGCATTTTGAAATGAGATGAAGATAGTCTTGCTTCTGGCACCTCTTTCTCATAAGGAAAACTACAGATATATACATATGCAGGAGCCCCTCAGCTGAAACATTGCTGGCACTACAACCTCAGTGTCTTACAAAAGTTGAGGCTAAAGTTGGCACACATGCCTACATGGGCACTAAACATTTTACTACAATACCCACCCCAAACCTTTTGTTTAGCTTTTTACATTCAGAATATGGATGCCTAGTACTTCCTTAGACTAGCATTGACTGATGCACACATGGTGCAGCTTGCAACTACTCATTGTTGCCTATTTATGTTCCTCTGTGTTCTGTTACTTCTCTGGCCCCTGCATGACCTGACCACCAGTCGTGTCTTGTGTACACATGTACGGTTTAACCTTTACCTAGATGGCCACCCCCTTAAGTTTTCAGGCCGACGACCACCACAAAAGAAGACCACGGTGCCTACTAGTTAGACAAGGCTTGGTTGTTCCGATGAAGAACCAACATGCATTTCAAAGACTGCCTTGGCAACAATAGTATGGGCAACCTTTCTAAGAGAGCCACAGAATCTGCCCATCTGCACAAATACTGCACAGTCTCAGCTTGAGGTGGCTGACCATATATTACCAAGCTGTAACACATATTGCCAGCTGCTTCAAACACTCTCTGTCGGGACTGCTTCTTTTCTACATTGCTGGCAGGACTGGTGAATTGTGTTGTATGGATAGGGGAATTACAGGTACTGGTCTGTGGATGGTGTTAACATAAAGAAATCATTATAGATACTGGTCAGGGGATAATGTTTCTCTTACAGATACTGGTCAGGGGAAATTCTGGGAACTTGGGGATGGTGTTTTACTTATTGGAGCACGGTGGATACTGACAATAAGAACAATGTTTTACATACTGTGAAATAAAGAATATTGGCCCAGGGATGATGCTTTGGGTATAGAAGCATTAGGGGTACTGACCTGGGGACTGGTGATTTACAAACTGCAAAACTACAGGTCATGTCCTTGGGATTGTGCTATATAGACTGGGCCAATATGGGTACACGTCTAGGGATAGTGTTTAATCTACATGGGTGTTATGGGTACTGACCTGGGCATGATACGTTACAAGCTAGAAGTGGTGAATCTAGCTAAGGTATTTAGGAGCCTTTATGCTAAAAGTAGGAAATGTACTCTTGGACATTTGCATTTACACCTGAGTGTAGATTTCCATTTTTTGAATTCACAAATTCCCCAAGGAATCCACGGGGAAAGCTGCACCTGGTAGAAAACATAGGGGTATATTTATACTTTTTCCCGGCCGACAGGGCATCATATTTATGGAATGACGGTAGCCGGCGGTAAGGCCCAGCTAGCGTCATAAAAAAGGACGCTAGCCGGGTGGGGGAAGCATAGGGGGAATAGGAGGTTGTGCATCAAAGGATGACCCTAGTATGGGCAGAGGCATAAAAAATAACTCTAACCAGACTAGCATCATTTTTTTACGTAAAACCTCCATGGACATGACTCCTGTTTTAGTAAAAACAGGAGTCATACACACCACCCCAATGGCCATGCTCAGGGGACATTTGTCCCCTGGACATGGCCGTTGGGCCCAGTGCCATGCAGGGGGGCCCACATTAGGCCCCCCCTATGGCAGTTTGGAGTAAAATAAAAAATACTTACCTGTACCCCATCCTCTGGTGTCCCTCTGGCGTGGGTGGGGGTGTCCCTGGGATAAGGGAAGGGCACTTGTGGGCCCAATCCATGGTCTCTGACCATGGAAATAGGCCCACAGGTCCCCTAAAGCCTGCCCAGACCCAGGCATTAAATCAAGGCGCTAAGCAAGCGTAACGCCATTATTTAAAGCCCCCTTCCCCCGTGCTTGATTTTAGCACGTGGGATAAATATGGCGCTAAGGCCATGTCGTAATTTTTTGCCTGAGAACGCCTACCTTGCATCTCATTGACGCAGGTTGTTTCCTACTAGCAAAAAATGATTTTCACTCCCAAAATTTCGGGTCTAGCGCCAAAGTATAAATTTGGAGTTAGGTTTGTACCGAATTTGCATTTAAAAAAAACGACACAAATTCGGCGCAAAGCAAGTATAAATATGGGGTCACTGTTCTTATTAGTAATATGTTTCCTGTGTTTGGAGTTCACCCAGGCGGTGTACTCAGTGCAGGGGGTACAGAGTTTCCCTTCAAATGTACATTGATTTTTCTTTTTTCTCCACAGGGAAAATATATTTACTTGTGGAGAAACTTCTTCCCCTAAAGTCCCACCAAATTTGGGGGGTGGGGGGCATTTCCATTCTAACCCTGATAAGAGAATTTAAGCCGTTAATACAATCCTTTCAGGCTGGAAAGGAAGCAGGTGGTACCTTGTGAATGCCTATATTTGTACTTGCTTTTAGACCTTCACGAATTTCCAAGGCTAATCGCGCCTTTGAATTCCCAGAAAGCCCTCACTCCCACACTTTGAGTGGGATTTATAGGTGCAGAGATTCCAAACTTGAGACAGAGATCTTCTACCAGGCAAAAAAATGTACACCTACCCTGCATCCTTTTTTTGTAGATTTCTGGCAGGTGTAACTAAGATACATTTGTCTTTTAGACTTACGTTCACAGCATAATTTACCTATGTGATTACGTCCCTTTATCCAACAAGCAATACTAGCTTTGTGATTTTACACCTTCCATACCTTGCTATTAGGTCTACTTCAAAACTGTTTGTGAAACCTCAAATTGAATATTTAAATAAGTTTCAGAATTACAATGCACAGCAACAAATATCGAGAGGAAATGTGAATGTCTTGATAAACATGCAATGCGGTATCCAACTGCTCACAGAGTCAGAAGAGTTTCCTATCACGGGGACCAGAAGTCAGGCAGTATATCATGAATGTATTATTTTTAACAAAGTATTCTGACTCCTTCTTTATTACAGCAGCTCATGCGATTTATGAACAGATCCACACTAAATCAAACACCAACGCTTGCTGTCTTTACCAATTAGAGCAGTGGTCTGTTCTGTTTTATAGGATACTTGAACCACTATTTCATGGAGATATGCATTAAAAGTTTAACATACACCATAATTTCCCAGTGTGCTCAGTTGATGCATATAATAAAGCACAGACTGTTCATATGTGGTTCCCATGTTTGCCTTGCTCAGAACTGTTGTTATCATCTCATATCGCTCTGTCATCGATTGACTTTACTAACCAATCACTAGTTGTTTTGTGGACTTATTACCTATGGCAATCATATGATCCAGTTCACTACTTCCAGATTCTGGAAATACTCTATCATTTCCCAATTCACCATCTTATTTTCCTGAGTTTTAATGACTACCTGCTCTTGCTTCGTTGTGAAGCAAATAACTAGACGTCTTCAAATCTTTAAGGAGCAGCACCCAGTTACATTGCTACTGAACATTACATGAGGTAAACCTGATTTTCAGAACGCGCATACCTAACTTTTCAGGCGAGATTCATGAAAATGAGGGGGTTCTTATCCAGAAAAGAGACTGCCTGGTATTGTCACTGTTTTTGTTTGAAATAAGGCTGCATTTCCTGTGAGGTGGTCCTTTGTGACAAATCACTGCTCACTTATCATAAACTGTTGGCTCCTGTCAGATCAAGCTCTACAATATTGTCTTTGGTGTGGATCTCCGGAGCAACAGGGGTAGGTCCATGACAGTGCTGGAGCTGCCTTTAGCCACACCCTTCCACATCTGTGCCTGGTACGTCACAAGAATGGGTGGAGTCAGGTGTACTGGTCTCTCTCCCAGTCCTTGACAAGATGGGAGAGGGTGGTGTGAAACACACCTCTTCTGACATCCCAATTTCCCATCTTGTCAAAGGTGAGGGCTAGGATCAGTGGCCTTGACCTCAGTGTAGCCTGTGACGTAAATGAAACAGAAGGGGGGTTAAAGAAAAAACTGAGGCAATGGAGGGGGCTGCAGAGCCCTGCACTCTAGTGGGATCTTGAATTCTGACCTTTGGCATTCCAGCCCCTATGTGGGGATGGGTTCAGTCTTACCCAACCCCCATACACATCCACGGTAGGCTGAAATAGCAACAATGGTGTTTCCAGTAAACAGTGCAGAGACTGGTGCAGGCTAGTATGAGATTACTGTTATTCCCTGTTTAATGCTGAAGATGGGCTGAGAATGGTCAACATTCTACCATTAAGGAAGCACCACTGCACATACCCCATTTTAGAGTGAAATCTTCCTAAACAGAGGACCTAAATAATCCGGCACAAATATTAGGACATAAGTAATTAAATTAAAAAGAAAACATCAGGAAAAGCTTTGTTGTTTGTTACTAAGCCCAAGGATTTTGAGGAAGGAAAGTATTGGACACAATGAGTGATTATCGCAGTGGAGGTAGAGTATCATCTTGCTATTTCTTTAATTGGGTGCATTGTAGTTATCTGTGCACAGAGTACCTAGCTGAGTGATGTGGTTACGTTCAACGGTAGTGTATGAGGCAGGATTGTGCGATAAAAACACATGTTCGACTGTGTCAGAGAGATTCTTTAAGATGGCATGAGGTTGTGTTCTCTTTTCAGCTTGAGCATAAGGAGGACATACGTGGGTCTATTTTACAAAATTGTATCTTTTTACAAATTTTGCTGTACCTGTTATTCATGACATGCAATCATACTGTGTTTTTTTCACCATGTTGTGATATTGTGTGGCAGTGCCAGCTGTTAATGGCTGAAGTGCCATCCGGTTGTAAAGTGACCCTCAATGCTGGCAAAACCTCCCTATCTGAGACTTTGTTAAAATGGGGGGAGGGGTCCCTTCTATTTTTTGACGATGTCAAACAATGGTATGTTTTCTTCAAAGAGGTATATAAATGAGCATGCCTTCTTTGTAGATTGGAGTCTTTGTAAGCGTCTTAACAGATTTTGAAAAGGTGGTCTTCTTTACTGGACATGGTGGTTGGGCAGCCTACAGGCAGGGTTCTAGGTTCATTTGTTTGCTAGCTGTGTGAGGAGGGTGTGACTCACTGTGCTCTAGGTTTGAATCTTGCAGTTTTCATTTCTCTGAAGACCGTCAGGGTCGTAATTACCCCCTATGTCTTCTCCCCACTGGTATGCTAGAGCTAAGAGGTCCTTAATGATGTTACAATTTAGAGTTAAACCTAATGGGATCATGGTCACTCTCCACCTTTCTATTTACGGCCACAGTCATAAATCTATTAAAATGTAGTCAATATAACTTCTACAGTTCCCCCTTTTGAAAGTTCGTTTAACATTAATATCATAGGAGCAGCCATTACATGCACATAGGCCTTTCGTTAATTATATATCAATGAGTTGCAAGGCATTCTGCGAGAGCGGTTTTCTAGGAGGGGGGATCAATTCCGGAATCCCCCAATATGCATCTTCATCTTTAGTCTAGTCCTTGAGGGCCAGAGCTGGTTTAAAAGTTAAATTAAAACCACTTCCTATGTAATTCTACAAATTCTGCGAGATTTTGCAAGGTCCATGATACTGAAGAATTTGACTCGTTTTAGGCCCATGAATCTTTTGACCCAGTTGAGAGTCACCTTAGGACGAGATAGCTAATCAATATGTCAATCAATATGTCAATAATGTCATCAATATTTATCACAACAATACAGTTCACTTTAGTCAAAGTCATTAATCAATTCAAAACACTACCATGACCTTACAGTCATGAATAACCACACCAGTTTAGTAGAATGTTATGAGTTTTATTCCCTATTAGTTACAATTCTAAGAGTATATGTGTTAATCTCAAAGCCAAGAACCATAATAGCATTGTCACGATATGGCAACTTTGATAAGATTTCATTAAGGCGAGAATCACACACATCTAAATATAACATGGGGTGAACATAGATCAATTAGCAGAGAGTGTCAATAACGTGTCAGTTCAACAAAGCATAGATTCAGTAGTTTGTCTATTTGCATAAATTTTAGTGAACCCCTATCCTAACCACTGATTAGCATTAGCATGTTGGGCTTCATGCAAAACAATTTAGAACACCAATTTGGAAAACATCCAGCTACGGTCTCTGTCAAAAGTAAGCAGTTGGTACATAGAAAGGAAAAGCAAACAGACAAATCACAATATCATTGTCATAGTTACCCTCCAAGGTTTAGGTCAGCACTCGGGTTCAGTCTTCGTCTTCAGGGCATCAGTTGATTCACCATCAGTCAGAACTCAGCTCTGGGCAAAAGGGGCACTTCCCTCATAAGGAGGCGAAGTGTAAATGGGCAAGTCTAAGGAAAAGGATGGTTCTAAGAAAATCAGCAAAGTCACCAAACAGAGTGACAAAGTTTCTGGATAAAATCAATAGCATTCCCTAACCCACCTAAATGGCTCCCCGTGTCATGGGTTTTTATCCCTTTTTTCGTTGTACATTCCCCTACATTTGTATTGGTTGAACGTTATACCCCACTATCTTTACCCAATTAGAAAATGGATTATGTCATTAATCTTTCACCCCATATTATTTTACAAGCTTTTTATTGGTCCTCATGATTGACGTCTTCAGAGGTAGCACGTCCAGTATGATTTCATCCTTCTGTAATTCTTTGCACATCTTTTGGTCAGTAGCTCCATTGTCTTCACCGGTTTAAACGACCTTGTACATTACATTAATCTTCACTGTTGCATTTTGACTAATATTCTCTACAAGCAATGTAGATTTTGTGAGAACGGATCTACTATGGTTACATTCAGCCTCTAGTTTGAAGAAAACAAGGGGTCATGTCATTTTGCGAGTCAGCACACTGCAAGATAGGAAAAATACATTTAATATGAGAGCCCAGTAGCTAAGCTTCGGCTCATGCTAACTTAAGGCCTACAAGGATTTCAGCACAAATTCAATAACGCAATCATTAATAATTAGTACAAACCACACTTTAATATCATATTTTATCAATATTAGTCATTTCTATTAGTTCTCGTATACATTGACGGCCACTCCCCGTGGTCACATTTCAAGTGCACGTTTAAGCAAAATTCATTACTAAGCAGTTTCTATGTGGCATTATCACCATTAATTCATAAACATTTCATGTTAATATATATTATATAAGGTACGCTCTCTCACCACTATTGTAATGTAGTCAAATGCATCGTAGTCAGTAGACTGTCCTGATGCCTTCCCAATGTCAGAACAAATCACATCATAACAATGTTAGACTTACTTAATACTTATTGGCCAATGAATCCCCATCTTCTCTAACCGAAGACATGAGTTTTGGAACATTATACATATACACAGTCCTGAAGATTGTTCCAATCATTTTGGCTGAACAAATGTGAAAAGGAAACACTGGGGCCGTTTTCTAAAGATAAGATTTGTCTGCTCCTGAATTGGTATGCATTTGGGAGGCAGGGACTTTATATTTGTCTCCAGTTCTTACTTTAAACTTTTTGATCGAGAGGGGTTTTTATGTGTGTGTTTGTGCTTCTATTTCTGAAGGTGAAAGGTCCTTTTCCTCAGATTTATTGATAGAGCTACATAGGGGTCCTACAAAATGTAGTCAGGTGTTATATCGAGATAGGGTCCTTAAATCTGTTTGTGAGTGGTGAGACTTAGGACAATAAATGTAGAGCATATTGTACAGTATATTTATTAACATGCCAGTCCTGACCAAGGAAATGTGGTGGCAGGCAATAAACCGTGCTTGTGAGACTTTTGCAAGTGGGTTTTGATGATGTGCTTTAGTTCTGAAAGGAAGAGGGAGGTATAGGACTGACTTAGAAAGGCATTACATAGGATGGAGAGAGCCATTCAAGTGTCCAAAACCTTAAAGTACTAAACAGAAATACTGGGTTCCTATTCAGAAGTAAAAGTGTCAGCCGGTTGGACCTGACCCCACACTTTTAACCTTCACTCCCTTCCTTTGCTGAACCCGTTTTTGTTGGCTTTTAGAACTCTGTGCACTTTACTACTGCTAACCAGTGCTAGAGTGCTTGTGCTCTGTCCCTAAAACAGTGTAAAATTGGTACATTTAATTTATTTATTTGCCCCTAGTAAATGGTACTACATACACCAAGGGCCTGTAAATTAAATGCTACTAATGGGCCTGCAGCACTCATTGTGCCTCCCACTAAAAGCAGTCTTTTAACCCATGTCTCTGAAGCTCGTGGTGCAATTTTAAAACTGCCATTTTGAATTGGCAAAATACACCTTTTGCCAGACCTAAACCTTGCTTTTTAGTACATCACCTCTAAGGTAGGTGCTAAAGGCTCATGCAGCAGGGTGTATTGCATTTAAAGAGAGTAGAGCATGTGGATTTTCATTTTACATGTCTTTGCAGTGAACATATTTCAAAAAGTCGTTTTTCACTGTTGCAAGGTATCTCTCCCATTGATAAGATTGTTACCTTAATAAATTTAATAAGGGATAAAGAATTTTATTGGGAGCTGATACATATTAGAATTTGGGTCTCTAGTTGGCAGAGGTATACACCGTTGTCCAAGTAGGGACCACAATCCTAGTCAGGGCAAGGCACAACACAACCCAAATTATCCTGTCACCCTCTGGTAGCTTGGCACAGAGCAGTCAGGCTTAACCTAGAAGGCAATGTGTAAAGTATCTGTGCAATAACTCATACAGTAACACAGTGAAAATACCACAAAAATACACCACACAGGTTGAGAAAAATAGAGAGTATTTATCTGAGTAAAATAAGGTCAAAACAATGAAAATCCAATGTACACAAACAATGTTATGATTTTTTAAAGATTAAATCCCACTAAAGCACTTAGAAACTCAACAGCTCCAACTGGGGCTATCACGGCATCATTGACGGAGTCATTTCCAATACTCCAACACCACGTGTGCCAGTTACGGAGTCGCATGAACCCCCCCACCAAGCACAGTACCTTTGAAAATGAAGAAACAAAGGCATTGCATGGAGTCAAGGAGATGAATAATCGCTGGAGCCAGTGCGGCATCAGTCCCTTACAGCGTCCAGGGAGCTGAGGAGTTTGGTTCCACACTGTCAGGCAGGGGAGGCGAGGCATCCGTTCAGTTGCAGGGAGAGCCGGTGCGGCATCGGTGGCGGTTTCTTGTGTACCGGCGGTGTTAAGGAATCCAGTCGGTGAAGACTTGATAAGTCGACTTCACAGTGCATGACGTCAGCTGCATTGCGGCAACATTGGACTTGCTTTTCAGGCCACGGTCATTGTGTGCAGGGAGGTCCATGGGGCGGAAGTGCAGAGAAAGGCCCACTTTCTAAAAGTAGCATTTCTAAAATAGCAATATTACATCTAACTTTAACAGTAAGCAGGATTTTCCATTACCATTCTGGCAATACTAAACATGACAGGGCAGTGGCGTAGCGTGGGTTGTCAGCACCCGGGGCAAGGCAAGTAATTTGCGCCCCCTAACCCGGGGCAAGGCAAGTAATTTGCGCCCCCTAACCCGTGGATTTAGTCTCTTCCAAGATGTTGCGCCCGGTGCGGCCGGCCCCCCCTGCACCCCCCACGCTACGCCACTGTGACAGGGTTACTTGTTCCAGATCTGAATCTATCACTTAAAAGTATACGGGAAAAGGGGGATTTTAAGGATTGACAAGTACTTTTCAAAGCCAAGACGAAGTGGCAGTGAAACTGCACACACAGGCCGTGCAATGGCAGGCCTGAGACATGGTTAAGGGGCTACTTAGGGGGGTGGCACAATCAGTGCTGCAGGCACACTAGTAGAATTTATTTTACAGGCCCTGGGGACACATAGTGCACTTCACTAGGGACTTATAGGTAAAATAAATATGCCAATTGGGTAAGAATCCAATGTTACCATGTTTGGGGGAGAGAGCACATGCACTTTGGCACTGGTTAGCCGTGATAAAGAGAGCAGAGTCCTAAAACCAGCGAAAACAGGGTCAGAAAAATGGAGGGAGGTGGGCAAAAAGGCTGTCAGGTTTAACAATGGAGATATGGTGTTTAAACTCAAATGAATTGTAGTTCAAAATCCTCTTTAATGGTAAAATTGGATTTTAGGTTTCAGTTCTGAAAATGGCACTTTTAGAAAGTTGGCATTTTTTTGTCCTAATTATTTGTGTTGTTTGTCTGCGTCTTGGGTCATATGACTGCAAATGGCTCTACTGTTAAGATTTGTATATTCGTTCCAGACAGTGACACAAAGAGAATAAGGTGTGGACAGAATGGGCTATCCTGCCAGGATGGGTTGGAGTGGACCTCTACCTAGCCCCACTTACATTTCAAATGGCTTTGCCTCCATCACACATACAGGAACTTGACACTAGTCTTTAGACACCCCAGGCTTCTTGGAGCCTAGACAGATGAAGAGTAGAACCTTTTAGAGCCATATGTTGGGGAACAATAGGAAATCCCACCCCCACACTTCAAAGGCTGACACCGGGTAAAATATTGGACCTCCAAAGCCACTTATCAGTACACTCCTGTACCTGTGGACATTATAGAGGAAGGCCTGCCTTGCTCCCCAGAGGACTGCCCTGCTACTACCAGAGGACTGCCCTGCTGCTTGAAGCTGCCCCACTCTCTGAGCAAGAATACTGGGCCTGCTCCCTACATCCCATGCTAACCTGAGTGACTCCAATGGTCATTTGGCTGACCTCCAATCTCAACTACAGAGACACAACAGGATCCAAAAGCCTCCCTGCAACTGTCAGGCTGACCAGCTACACTGGATGACTTTGAGAAGGTAACTTTTTCACCAGGACTAACCTGGTCCCTGTACCCAGCCTACACTCCATCGCGGTCAGCTTAAACTTAAGTCTTGTATGACCAGATGATCGAGTATGGTGCTTGGTGAGAGAGCGTAGTTTAAATATTATATATTAGACGTGAAATGCTTATACCTAACCATGTTGCATACAAAAATGATCAAAAAATATTATTCGCTTGGATGTATTCTTAACGCAATTATAAGTGTGAAGCTGCTATTGTACTCATATACTAATGTCGATTATAAGAAATAATTGCTTGCATTATGATTAATTGAAAAAGTTAACATCTACGAGGATTATGTTTATTAAAATCCATGAGTCTTAAGTTAGCGTGAGTTGAAAACTTAGTCGTGTAGCTCTCCTATTAAAGCATATTTTTCTGTTTCTTCAGTGTGCTGACTCGCAAAAGGCCATGACCCAGCATTTGTTCTTTTCTCCGCTATATGTAACAATGCTAGTTATATTCCCATCCACTTGCTAGATGTTTCAGTATAAGATTTATACGTTTGCAACAAAATTGGAAACTTTCAAGGACATTCGACCATGGACAAAGGAACTTTTGACCTGATGAACGTGCCAGAAAATGAAGTAACCCCGGATGTGCCACCTACAAAGACGTCAATTATGAAGACCAATCAAAGTGTTATAATTTATCATGGAATGACAAATGCAATACTTAATGTATAATTTGATAGGTTGAAGATAGTGGGGTGTAGTGACTATCCAATAGAATTTTGGGGGAATGTATTATGAAAAAGGGATAAAAACTCATGACACAGGAGACTCGGGAAATTAGGTAGGGAATGATATTGATTGCATTCAGAAACTCTGTCACTCTATTTGGTGATTTGAGACTTAGACAAAACCATCCTCATCCATAGACTGCCCCATTACACTTCCCTCCTTATGAGGGAAGTGTCCCCTGTCCTTAGATTAAATAGACTGTTCGCGCTCTAACTGATGTCCTGAGGACGAAGACTGATCCTGTATGCTGACTCATTCCGAGGAGGGTAACTATGACAATTGCTATCGTAATTTGTCTATGTGCTTTTCCTTTCTAGGTACCAACTGCTGTATTTTTGGTTAGAGACCCTAGTTAGATGTTTTCCAAATTGGTGTTTCTAAATTGTTTTGCATGAAGTCCAACATGCTGATGCCAATTAGTGGTTAGATTAGGTGTTCACTTTGACTGACGCCAACAGACGTGACTGACATTGTGCTATGTTGAATTAAGGCGTATATAATGTGCTATGCATTCTGATCTGTGTGCCTCATATATCGGTGTCTTATGTTTGTGATCTTTGCGTTGTCAAAATCTTATCACAGTTGCCATATTGTGACTATGCTCTTTGCTTCATGGTTTTGAGATTAATGCTCTTGCTATTAGATTGTAATCAATAGGGAATTAAAATTCACAAAACTCCAAAAAGGTGTGGTTATTCATGACTGAAAGGTCATGGTTGCGTCAGTAGTTTAACCAATGTCTAAAGTGAAATATATTGTGGTGATATATGTAGATAACATCATTGACATATTGCTTGACATATTGATCAGTTATTTCGTTCTACGGTGTCTCACCACTGGGTCAAAAGATTCATCGGCCTAAAACGAGTCCTAATGTGTATAAATTAACATAGAGGGACGCGTTAACAGTTCTGGTAGCAGAGCGACGGTTTGGCCCTTGGGGGCCCTAGGACGGAGATTCATTGTTTAATTTGTTCTTCTGTAATAATGCAATTCGGAGGTATGATGGGTTTCTAAGTTCGCCATGGCTTTCCCGAGATCTCGGAGCCTGCCTAAATGAGTTGAGAATGTTCTCGGCGCCATAGTGTTCGTGGTTAGGGTCTTTGCGCTTGCCTAAAGCTTATGCATCTTGCAGGTGGTTGTGAAGATTTGGGTGTATTTAGGTCAAATTAAGTGTTGTTTAGCAGGAGTGGGTGTACTCCACAGTATGAGAGTAGGGAAGTCGGCGTACTTCATGTGAATGTAGCGCTTGTTGCTCAAAATTATCCACGTGGTTGGTTGTTGTGTACGGACCTGTTGAGGTCTAAGACTCCGGAGTATGAATATAAATGTGGTCTATGTTGTAATCTGTGCGGTTTAATAGGTCAATCGGGCGTGGTTGACAAGACGAGTTTGAGCTATAATGCACGTATGAAACCTTCGATGGAGATTTGACAAATTCTAAAGTACACTAGAAGGAGTCATTGACAAGTCGAGAGTAGAATTTGCGGGTCTAATTCTGCTTGCGTATGTGGGAGCTGATAAGGAGAGAGTAGCGGCTGAGGCTTCAAGTGAAATCTCTGTAAAGCACTGAAGCAAATGTGTTACCCTTCCTGTAGTAAACCGACAGATTTGTGTTGTCATTTTAAGGTGCTCGCAATAATTTGCATTAATATGTGTGAGTTGTAGGGGTCAGTGAGGAGCAGACAAGCCACAAGACTTTGTCAGTTGCAGTGTGTGTGAGTGTGACGTCAGATAGGTCAGATGTCGAGAGGGGTCGCGCATGGATTGGCTGCCGTCCGTGAGAGGCAATAGGTTGAGAAAGGGCGGGTGAAGAGTGTCCTGGGAACTAAGCCATTTCTGATTAAATACGAAATAAGAGAATCACAAAAATGAATTTTGTCAAAGCATTCAAGAGCGCTCTAAAGGGAGATGTATATATTGTCGCAACCGATGGGGAACCTACACCACCTGAGGGTACTCCAGCTTATACGGTTATGGAAGAAAAGGGTGTTGCACCTTGTTTATGGATGAAACAGAGGCGCAAATTAACAGAGAAAGAGGGGTGTTTAGCGTTCCCAGAACATGGGACATTTAATCCAAAGGTACTAGAAAATTTGAGGTGGATGTTAAGTACGCAGAAACCACCTCCGAGACCGGCACAATACGAGGCTTTGGCGATCTGGGACTTGATGGCTCTTAAACATAGACAAGAAAGGTTTCAGAGAAGACTGAGAAGGGCAGAGAAATCCTATGCAGAGGCTAGATGGGACAATGAGAGCAAAATGTGGAGACGGGGAATTGTAGACGGGTTGAAGTTGTTCCCAGCAATAACACAGGGAGAAGAGACGCAGGGAAAGAAAGCCTCCTGTAAAACCGACAAAGATTCAGGCAAAACTAAAGAAAATAAAAGGTCCTGGGAAGAGGAAGATGATTCAGATGATGAGGAATTTATGGATAGATTGTTACATGATCGTCCGCCACCATATGCTGTGAGCGACAGTGCTCCAAGTACTAGCTTGGATCCTGGGAACCAGACGCAGGAAAAGAGAGTTACCGATACAGTACAGATTAGCGATACAGCTTTGATACAGAATGGTGTCAGTGTACCCACTGCACCAGACTTGCCGATACAGTTGCAGCCTCCACCGCAGATAAAGAAAATCTACCCTGATGTTCCAGTGCTTGAGACTACTACAAACTTGATAGTGCAGCCAGACCCGATATACACAAAGTCAAAGCTAATACAGATTGAATCGACTCCGAAATTAATGTCTCAACCACCACCACAGCTGATACCAGGGTATAACCCTGTAGCGGGACCACCGTTAGTACCTGTTCCGGGTACATTGGAACAGACCTACGGTGTTGAGGCCCAAGAAGTCTGGGTCCAGGTCAGACACCTGCCGCTATATCGTTACCCATTACTTTTGGTCCCCCGTACCATTGTATGCACAAGGTAAAACAGGGGTGTGTGATCAGGGAGTGATGACACAGGAAGCGATAAGAGGAGGGTCTATGGGAACTCCACAGATAATAGCTCCTGGAGAACAAGTAATTGAACAGCCCAGGCCCTTGATGGACCTTAGTCCAGTAGGGGCTCCTCTCAAAGCGATGCGTCATGGAGTTTTAACTACCCAAACCATGAGTACAAATACCTCACACTCCCCAATGATACATGCAGGGAATATTTCACTGCAGGGCTTTACAGTACAGCAGTTAAACGAATGGTTAGAAAAAACGTATACCTCACAAAAGACTGCAGTGGCTACAATTGAACCTGAGAAAGAAAAACAAGATGAATACTTGAATTTTGTACGACTAGGGGCAGAAGCTGCCGAGTTAGTGGAAGGGACAATGGGAGAAAATAGATTGGAATCATACACTGAGGCAGAATTGAGATACTTGTGTCCCAAGATTACCAAAGAGGTAGGCAAAGTACATCAGAGATTAGCGAACTTGATAGACAAATACAATATTGATATCGGAAACACTAAGCATTTGAAAAGGAGTTACAGACTAGATTTTGACTCAAAAGATTTTGAACACATGAGATCTGCAGGCATGAAGGCACATCTGAGAGAACTGTTGCAGAGTGCACAAATTTGGGGTGCATTAGAAAAATGGGAAGGCCGATGGGCAAAGAAAAGGGATAAGGGAAAAGGTGATAGTCCAGGATCTAATCAAGCCAAGACCTCGCCTGATCTGGAATCAGTGAAAATATTGCCAATGAGAGAGACAGCTGGCGGTGTTTTAGTACATGTGCCGTGGACTAGAGGAGATATTTTATCTTTTACGAACGATTATCCTAGATTGAGAGAGAAGCCGGTTGAGTGGTATCAACAAACGGACAGGTTTGTGAAACTTGCAAAGTGTCTTTGGGAGGACTTGAAAAGAGATAAAGTGACTGGAGCACCTTCAGAAGAGGTGATGAAATATTATCATAAAGTAATTGAGTTCTTGAAACAAAAGGTGTCGCCGAAGGTGACCGATTGGCAGAAAATCGACCGGACCTCTCAAGAGGTTAAGGAGTCAATACATGCTTATTACGAGAGATTGTTAAAAGCGTTCAAACATTACAGTGGTACTGAGACTATCGAACTGAAGGACATGAATCACCTTGTGTTTAGATTCGTCGAAGGGTTGAGACCAGAGGTTAGCCAAATGATTAAGAATCATTTGATTTGTTGGTAAGCTAAACCGATTGATGAGGTATTGCAGTATGCAAAGTACTGTAGTGATGAGATCGAGTTGAAGCAGAAAAAGTTAGGGGAAAAGGTGATGGTGATGCAGATAAAGGCTGCACAGGCTGGAATACAGGGAAATGGAGTTCAACAGATGATACAGCTTCAACCGCAAATGAATGGTGTGTTTCAGGCACAGCCGAGAGGCCGAGGTCGAGGGTTTGTGAACCGTGGTTTGGACATGAATAATGTTGTTGTCCAAAATGATGTTCAAGGGGTGAAAAAGATGTCACCAAAAATAAGACATCAAAACCCGAATTTTCAGAATAATCAGGTACAAATGCAAGGGGTACAGCCCATGCAGCAGATGCAAATGCCACGTTTCCAATCAATACCAATGCAACCAGTGCAGCAGCAGATTCCTATGGCGCCTAGACAGCAAATGCAATTACCAATGGCTCCGATGGGACAGCAACAGGTGATGCTTCCTCAGCAGGTCACAGGTCAGGTAACAAATCAAAACAATACTGTGCAACAATTCCCATTACGAGGTGAAAATGGCATGAATGAGGATTGGTCAGATGATAGCTCAGACAGTGAGGAGTACAGGCTTGCAGCATCCTTAGAGGTGGATCAGAGAGGCCCATGTGTAGAAAGGAAGGTGATGGGCTATAAGGTTTCATTCCTGGTTGACACAGGAGCTACGCGCTCCACAGTTAGAAGTGCAGAAGTTCCAAGATTACCTCTCTCAGGGCGTACTATACGGGTGGTTGGAGTAGCAAATCAGTACCTGACTAACCAGATTACAGATCCAGTTCAAGTTGAAATTGGCAACTTCCAAGGGCTACATAGATTTGTAGTATGTGATTCAAGTCCAGTATCCCTATTGGGAAGGGACTTACTCTGTAAGACAAAATGTTCAATTACCTGTTCCAACGATGGAATTGAAGTACAGACAAATAGCGACGATGAAGGAGATGAAAGTCAATTTATAGAGGAGGAAGCAGGGACAAATGAAGACTATCCATTGATTACCTTATTCCCAATGCATACTTTGATTGACCTGCCTGTCGAATTGCAAGGAACAGTGACAGAGAAAGTGTGGGATTTGACCGGGAAAGAAGTAGGATTAATAAAAGGGGTAGAACCAGTCAAAGTTCAGATCAAGCCGAATGCAGTGTTCCCACAGGTGTCACAATATCACATGACACAAGACGTCCTCATTGAGGTGTCACAAATAATCGCAGATTTTCTCAGACAGGGAGTTCTGAAAGAAGTCTTGAGCAGTCCGTTTAACTCTCCCATAATGGGTTTAAAGAAGCCCTGTGGAAAAGTTCGAATTGTGCAAGATTTGCGAAAAATAAAGGAAATTGTGATAAAATGCTGCCCTGTGGTACCTAACCCAGCAGTAATAATGTTCCAGGTTCCCTGTGATGCTGAATGGTTTACCGTAGTAGACCTATCACAAGCCTTCTTTTCAATACCACTACATGAGGACAGTAAATTTTTGTTCAGTTTCAAATTCCTGGATAAGGTGTACAGTTGGTGCAGAATTCCTCAAGGGTTTTCTGACTCACCATCCATCTTCAATCAGATATTGAAAAAGGATTTGGAACCTCTTGTGCTGCCTTTGAATTCAACTCTTGTGCAGTACATCGATGATCTGCTAATTGCGTCTAAAACCAGAGACAGTTGTAAATACGATACCATTGCATTACTAAATCATCTGGGAAAGAATGGACACAAGGTGTCACCCAGAAAGTTACAATATTGTCACAAGGAAGTAAAATACTTGGGACATTTGATTGAGAAAGGGTCCAGAAGAATATCAAAAGAAAGGATAACAGCTGTCTTGCAAATGAATCCCCCAACAACAAAAAGAGATGTCAGGATGTTTTTGGGAATGGTGGGCCACTGTCGTCAGTGGATACCCAACTTCTCAATCATCTCAAAGCCATTAATAAAACTGACAGGAAAGGAAGTCAAGGATGAGCCATATACTATCAAAAGAAGAACTTGAGTCATTTTTGGAATTAAGAGAATGCATGTGCAGGGCACCAGCATTGGGAATGCCAGACTACGAGAAACCTTTTCTGTTGTTTTGTCATGAACGTGATGCTTGTTCTTTGTCTGTCTTGACACAGGTCCACGGAGATGCAAATCGCCCTATAGCATACTTTTCAGCTACCTTGGACCCTGTCGCAGCAGCCTTACCGGGTTGTTTGCGTGCAGTTGCAGCAGTTGGTCAGAGCCTTTTACAATGTGAAGGCATAGTCATGGGATACCCTCTGACAGTAATGGTCCCACATTCAGTTGAAATTCTGTTGACACGAACTAAGACTCAACACATGACAAATGCACGTCTCACTAAGTATGAGATGACCATACTGGGGTAGCCTAATGTCACTCTTAAAAGATGCACTGTACTGAACCCGGCAACTTTGCTTCCAAATGAAAATACAGAAATTAAAGATGGTGAAGAATTTGAACATGATTGTCTTGAAGTGACTGAACTGTGTACCAAACCTCGTCCAGATATTCAGGACACCCAATTGAAAGAAAATTACTGCATCATGTTTGTCGATGGGTCCTGTCTAAGAGATTCTACAGGAACACTGAGAGCTGGATATGCAGTATGTACTATAACTGGCATTGTCGAAGCCTCCTGGCTCGAAAAAGTGTTTTCTGCGCAAGTGGCAGAATTGATTGCTCTTACAAAAGCATGCCACACAGCTGTAAATTTGAAAGTCACTATCTATACTGACAGCAGATATGGATTTGGAATTGTGCATGATTTTGGCCAACTCTGGTCACAGAGGGGTTTTATGACTTCCTCTTGTTCCCCTGTGAAAAACGGTGAACAGATAAGAGATTTGTTACAAACGATTCAGTTACCTCTTGAAATTGCCGTGGTGAAGTGCAGTGCTCACACCAGATCACAAGATTTTGTGTCTATGGGAAACGGCTATGCAGATCAAGTCGCAAGATTTTGTGCACTAAACTGTATATCGTTTAAGGAGCAATGGGAATTGTTACCACAGACTGAAAACGACACATGCTTAAATCTAGCATTACGAGTGGTTGATACCTTAGACGAACTGAAAACATTACAAGGTCGTGCTAGCAAGGAAGAAAAATGCTCCTGGCAAAGAATGCAATGTGTACAAAGAGCTGATGATCTATGGGTTTCAGACGAGGGAAAATTGGTCTTGCCAAATAGCCTTTTGTCACAGTTTGCCCGGCTCTACCATGGGCAGGCACACCTGGGAAGGGATGCCATGATCAGGTCCTTTAAAATTGATTGGTTTAACCCAAAATTCAGACATGCCGCGGAAATCAGTTGCCAAAGGTGCGTCATCTGTCAACAGATGAACGCTGGAAAAGGAACTGTGGTAACTTTGAGCCACATTGGGAGAGCTGGAGGTCCATTCAACAAAATGCAAATGGAGTTTATTGAAATGCCTGTTTGTGGAGGATTGAAGTACATGTTGGTGATTGTGTGTGTTTTCAGTCATTGGATTGAGGCATATCCCACACGTAGGAATGACAGTCTTACAGTTGCAAAACTACTACTCAGGGAACTGATACCCAGATTCGGGTTTCCGGTTGCTATAGAATCAGATCGGGGGAGACACTTCGACAATGAGGTGATTAAACTCCTGTGTGCCGCACTCAACATTGAACAAAAGCTGCATTGTAGCTATCGCCCTGAAGCATCAGGACTAGTAGAGCAGATGAATGGTACTTTGAAATCACGAGTGGCAAAAATGTGCGCAGCAACTAATATGAAGTGGCAGATGCCTTACCTCTATTGTTGATGTCAATGAGAAACACACCAGACAAGAAAACAGGACTGTCCCCCCATGAAATCCTCATGGGCAGAGCTATAAGATTACCAGCAGTACCTGCAAATGCACTAGTGAATATTACAGATGATATGGTGTTGGACTACTGCAAAGGTTTGGCTGACGTGATTCGCTCTTTTTCTCACCAGGTGGAAGCTAACACGTTGCCGCCGATTGGCGATCCAGGCCACTCTCTACAAGCCAGTGATTGGGTGGTTGTCAAGAAGCACGTAAGAAAATCGTGTCTAGAACCACGCTGGAAAAGGCCATATCAAGTAATATTGACGACTACTACTGCTGTGAAGTGTGCCGGGGTTCCCAAATGGATACATGCCAGTCACACGAAAAAGGTAACGTGTCCTGTTGAAGAGGAACTTGAAGTTTCCGGCACAGCAACTTTGGAGGGAGAGGTCTCAGGGTCAGAGAACAGTCAAGAAGGAACTGAGACTACTGGAGGGCCCACTGAGAACAGCCTTGTCCCTCAAACAGTCAATGAGTTCGAGAGAGGTGACAGAGTGCCTATCTCAGTAGAGGCAGCAGGAGGACTAAGCCAAGGAGAGGTTCTCCCAGAAGTAGACGAATACGGGTTAGAGCCCGAACCCAACTTAGAACCGGAAGAAGAAGGAGAAGGAGAAACTGTAAACACAAACGTGTCAGAGTTTCTCGAACCAGTTGCAGGTCCGTCAAGAGAAAACACCATATCACAAGAGGAGGGTGCTGTCCAACGTCCTGAAGGAAAACATCTAACCAAGACACATAGATGCGATAATTGGCCAGACAAGTCGCATCCTGAGATAAGGGAGGTATCGAATGACACCATAATAGAAGAAAGTGATACCTCACAAGCAGATGATCTGAGTGAGGGAGAACAACAAGGTGAACGAAGATTAAAAAGAAAAAGAATTGCAAACAGAAGATAAACAGGTCCCGAATGGGCATATGCTACAACCTCTGAATGGCAACAAGAGTTCCTAGCATTTTGTTTTGATCGAGAAGTACCAGGCCAATACTACGGCACCTGAATGAGTTCAAGAAAATCTTTTGCCTAAATGGAAAACTAGAAAGAAAGAGACTTAGAAACTACCGGAAGTGACACTAGAAAACTGGATTTGACTTTTAAAGAAACCTGATTACGACAAGCTGCTAACCTGAATTGACGAAAAGGGTAATATACGCAGAAAGAAAAAGAAAAAAAAAAGGGTTTATCCTCGAGTTGATTGTTGATCTGCTATTCTGATTCTATGCAAACATGGCTTACAATAGAAATAGTAGCAAGGGAAGTAAGGTGTGTGGTTGGTTAGGTCTTATAATAGGTGTTGTGTGTGCAGTGATAATAGTGGAAGTGATTGTAGGAATGCCATGGATAGAGAAAGAAACTATTAGCGCTACTGCAAAACCTGAAACTACTACTGCACTAACACCGTGGGAGAGATTTGAGCAGGATGCAAGACACATGCATGAGGGAACTAATGCAAAAGGGGAACTCTCTACTAACGTCTTCTATCGCTTACTAAATGAGTATGTGGAAACTATGGATGCGAAAGATTGTTATGCATGTACTAAAATTCCTTCATCTGTGCAGGAGGGGGTTACTTATCATAGCCTCCCTCTTACTTATGGAATTAGTTTCAGCTTGCTACCAACAAGATTCTATAATCAAGAGCATGTGCAATACTTTTATTCAAATTTGGATGTTGTGTTTTCCTTTGTGCCTGTGATTGAGTTCTTAAATAAATTAGCTAAAGAGCACGATATAAAAATAGTTAGAGGATTCTTTGAGCCAACACTTACATTTGGCACTGCTTATGCACACCGCAATAATTTGACTTGCTTATTATCGCCTGTAGAGAAAAGATTTTTAGACCACACAGATGATAGACGCAAAGCACTGAAAGAAAGATTAGAAAAAGGATTAGAGAAACGTACATATGCAAATGATTATGCTTACACTGCAATCAAAACACAAGGCAAATTATCTATAGATGCATTACATGTAGGTAGGCTTTGTATATATAGGCCAAAATCTGAACAGGATCATTTGTTTGTGGGAACGAGTGAATGCAGACATGTGTTTTTGTTCCAGAGCAAGTGGACCTTTATGTTGAATGGACAAGATCCAGCAATTCCTGGAATCTATTACATCTGTGGGCTAAGTGCTTATTACCGTCTCCCTAAGGGATGGTATGGAACATGTTATTTGGGAATAGTATTCCCAAAGATATACCAGCTTGATGACTTAAAACAAATACCTAAAACGTCTGAATTACAACATCCTAGACAAAAACGAGAATCAGTGGCGGCTGTCATTGGTGATATATTTGGAGCCATAATCCCATCAGTAGGGGTTATCTTGAATTCCATGAAAATTCAAAAGTTGTCTACTATAGTGGATAACATGTTGACAAATTTTACAGGAGCTATACTCCTGATGGATACTGAACTTGCTGCAGAAAGAGCTACGACTCTTCAAAATCGGCTTGCTTTAGACATTCTTTTAGCAAAGAGTGGAGGAGTCTGCAAAATGCTTAATGAGCGTCATTGTTGCTCATTTATCCCGGATAACAGTAAGACAATTAGAAGCATGCTTACTAACCTTACTAGAGATAGTACAGATTTGAAAGATCTGAAAGAACCTGTTGTTTGGGAGAAATTTGGAAAGGGAATTGCGCGTGTCGGAAGCTGGTTTACCAACATTTGGAATGGGGTACTTGCAAAAATTCTCATGGGTTTACTGATTGTTTTGATTTGTCTATTAGGACTATGGGGGGCATGTAAAATTAATGACAAGGTAAAAAGAAATTGGACCAAAAGAGCCAGAAGAAATGAAGAAAGTGAAAGAGAGAAAATGTTCAATGAGATATGGGAAAGCTCACATAAAGGGCAAGATGTTGAAATGCGTATTATGCGCAAGGTGAAAAATTAAGATCAAAGAAGAGAAATTTGTGTGATGACGAGCTTCATCAGAGGAGGGACTGAGAGAGCGTAGTTTAAATATTATATATTAGACGTGAAATGTTTATACCTAACAATGTTGCATACAAAAACGATAACAAAATATTATTCGCTTGGATGTATTCTTAACGCAATTATAAGTGTGAAGCTGCTATTTTACTCATACACTAATGTCGATTATAAGAAATAATTGCTTGCATTATGATTAATTGAAAAAGTTAACATCTACGAGGATTATGTTTATTAAAATCCATGAGTCTTAAGTTAGCGTGAGTTGAAAACTTAGTCATGTAGCTCTCATATTAAAGCATATTTTTCTGTTTCTTCAGTGTGCTGACTCGCAAAAGGCCATGACTCAGCATTTGTTCTTTCAAGGACATTCGACCATGGGCAAAGGAACTTTTGACCTGATGAACGTGCCAGAAAATGAAGTAACCCCGGATGTGCCACCTACAAAGACGTCAATTATGAAGACCAATCAAAGTGTTATAATTTATCATGGAATGACAAATGCATTACTTAATGTATAATTTGATAGGTTGAAGATAGTGGGGTGTAGTGACTATCCAATAGAATTTTGGGGGAATGTATTATGAAAAAGGGATAAAAACTCATGACACTGGAGACTCTGGGAATTAGTTGGGGAATGATATTAATTGCATTCAGAAACTCTGTCACTCTATTTGGTGATTTGAGACTTAGACAAAACCATCCTCATCCATAGACTGCCCCATTATACTTCCCTCCTTATGAGGGAAGTGTCCCCTGTCCTTAGATGAAATAGACTGTTGGCGCTCTAACTGATGTCCTGAGGACGAAGACTGATCCTGTATGCTGACTCATTCCGAGGAGGGTAACTATGACAATTGCTATCGTAATTTGTCTATGTGCTTTTCCTTTCTAGGTACCAACTGCTGTATTTTTGGTTAGAGACCCTAGTTAGATGTTTTCCAAATTGGTGTTTCTAAATTGTTTTGCATGAAGTCCAACATGCTGATGCCAATTAGTGGTTAGATTAGGTGTTCACTTTGACTGACGCCAACAGACGTGACTGACATTGTGCTATGTTGAGTTAAGGCGTATATAATGTGCTATGCATTCTGATCTGTGTGCCTCATATATCGGTGTCTTATGTTTGTGATCTTTGCGTTGTCAAAATCTTATCACAGTTGCCATATCGTGACTATGCTCTTTGCTTCATGGTTTTGAGATTAATGCTGTTGCTATTAGATTGTAATCAATAGGGAATAAAAATTCACAAAACTCCAAAAAAGGTGTGGTTATTCATGACTGAAAGGTCATGGTTGCGTCAGTAGTTTAACCAATGTCTAAAGTGAAATATATTGTGGTGATATATGTTGATAACATCATTGACATATTGCTTGACATATTGATCAGTTATCTCGTTCTACGGTGTCTCACCACTGGGTCAAAAGATTCATCGGCCTAAAACGAGTCCTAATGTGTATAAATTAACATAAAGGGACGCGTTAACAGTGCTTTGTGTTTTTAGGTGCTATATCTACCTACAAATTTAAAATGTAATATCTCTGATTCTCCTCATTGTATTTTGTTTGTCCTGGTATCATTTTATTTATTGCAATTTACTCTATTTTTCTAAAATGTGTGGGACTTTTGTCCTGTGTTATGTTTTCACTTAATTATTGTTTGTGTGCAGCATAAATACTTTACACATTGCCTCTAAGTTAACCCTGGCTGTTTTGATCTAAGCTACCAGAGGGTTAAACATAGGTTAATTTAGTAACTTTGTAGTTCACCCTGATCAGGATTTTAGTTGTTGCCTGAGATGTTCAGCACGTTCCAGTGTATAGTAACTAGGTAAGAGCTCTGAAGGCGCTGGAAATTGACTTAGAAGAAGTTGTTTATATTACTAGGGTAAGCAGGGTGTACTGGGCTATGTGCTTCAGGAAGAGCCAGCCTACATGGAGCATAAGGAGTGTAGTTGGTGATTGTCTAGGGAGAGTCAACAGAGTTTCTGAAGCAAAATTCATAATTGTGTCAACAGAGGGGAGTCTAATGTGGACGTACCAATCAGTACAATTTGCAACAGTCCTGCTTGCACAGCACTTGAGTGCTGATCAGCACCATGGATGGTGGCCAGCAAATAGAGATGGAAATAGATTCTAATAGAAAGAAGTGTTTGGGAAAGCTACAGAAAGGTTGGGCTAGGAATAATAAAGCAGGTCCAGCCAAGATAACAGTGAGAGCAGGTTCTGTTTAATGCCACCTCAGCCACAGCCTCCAATGACAACTGCCACCCTAGAAAAGCCAACCCACTCACAGACATTCCATTCTAGAATGGATGATGGCCTAGTGGTTACAGATGCCGACCAAGCAACATAGGGAACCAAATTCAAATTCTGGCCTTGGCTAAGCATCCTATGAATCACAGCAAATCTCCCTGGGCTGAAACAAAAATGTTGCTTTCAGGTGTGTCTGTTGTGAAGTGCTCTTATGCCTTTGGACAAGGTTTGTGCTAAGTAAAAATGCCAAAACAATGTGGGGTCTGCTTGCAAAGCATTATTCTTTGGTGTCATAAAGAGATACTCACCTAATGGCTGATTCGCACATTGTCAAACTGGAATCTCTGAGATCAATTCCAGCTTCCCTGCTTAGCCAAATTGTGTGATTCTAGACAAATACTTTAGTTCACCAAGCATCCCTTTTGTTTATTATCGCATACAAGAGAACATTCAAATACTTGAACTGAAGATGTGCACTGTACAAAAACTGTCGTGTTTTGATTAATAGCCTTTTATGTTGCTCTGTCTATAATGAGAACATAGCCCAACTATGCTGCACACATGACATGACAACTGACTTGCCTCTTAGTTCACTAACCATTGTCATTAATTTCGGGGCAAGAATGTTTTTTGGTACATGCTTGAAAACACTCCCTTTTCATAAATACTTCTCAATGCAGATATATAATCTGATTATTAGGTTGAAAAGCTTCTGCATGTTAAAGAAATATGGCCTGGTATCGCCGAGGCCTTCCTCCCCAACCATAAATTCGCCTCTCTCCAACACTTCCCATTACTCCCCACATTATAGGCAAACATTCACACATCATTTGGGTTAGGGGCCCTATACTCCAAATGTCTAACTTTAGTACAAGTTGTTATTGCTCCTGATTCACATTTTCCTTTCTCCCTTTGCATCTTAATAACAGATTATGAGTAGAAAGTTACTTTAAAACAACGTTATATCAAACAAATACTTTGGTTTATCACATTTGATAGAGTAATATTGCTGTATTTTCTAAGAAAAAAGTATATCAAAAAGGCAAAAAACATGTTTCTGTTATGTGCCCGAGTACACATTTGCATTATTAATACACCATAATGAAGACCTCATTTTGACATGTTCTGATTGTAATTTTTCAGAGTCAAGTGGTGGTAGCAGCTGAGAGAAGTTCGTGGAAAGCCAGACTTGCCGGAGTTATTCATGTGTACAGCCTTTGAAACCTCTCCAGAGTGCCGCTCTCTGTTACTCAGTTCACCCAATCGCTGCTCCTGATTGTTGTACTGCTGTACCGAGGGATGATTTTCAGTTTAATCGATTTATAGTTTGACTATAATTGTTATTTTATGATAAGCATTGACAGATTAATAGAATCTGACACAACGTGCTTTATGACAGTCGTAAATAAAATATGTAAAAATGAAAAATATATTGTGAATCTAAGAAGTCTAACTGTACATAGTGCAACCTGTTTAAACAACTGAAGAGAATAAAATAATTCATAAAACCGTAGCAAAGATGGTAAATAACATGAAAAATAGAAAAGCTAAAGTAGAGAAAATAGGGAGAAAACAAAGAAGACAATAATATACAGTGATAGTTTAAACAAGGAAAAGGAAAAATATATACAATATTACAAATTTGTAACACATTATAAAACAAACAAATAAGCAAAAAAAAACTAGGGTGGATCATAAACAACATTTTGATTGATAGAATGATTATACTTATTTACTAATACATTAAGTCAGTGGATGCCAGAATATCACCTCTTTTAATTTTGAAATAAATAGAGGTATTATTAGACATATCAGCTCTATGATTTGTATACACACCATTTCATCTGCAGATATAAGATAAGATACTTTCTGAACTGGAAGGGGCGGATGTATTACAATTTAGCACTACGCAGCACAGCAACCATAATTACTATGCTGCCTTGTTCAAGGGAGAGAAAACAACACATAGCCGTTTTTATTAAACAAAGGCCCTGATTTAAGAAAAGTGGCGCTTCACTTTATGAAGCGCCACTTTTCTTGTGGCCCATTCCGCCCCCCTAAGGCCACCATGTGTGCACAATGGCACAGGTCAAGGACAATAACGTCATATTTTTTTATGCTATTGTTGTACTTTGCAGAATTAGTGCCAAAAATGTTGGCGGTAATCCTGCAAAGTACACGGAGGCTCAATAAAAATAATGGTGTGGCTCCTTTTAACTCCTGCTCTGTGCAGATGTTAAAAATTTCACTAAAAATGGCACAGTGGAATCTCATAGTTTCCACTCCACTGCACCATTTTTGCGGACACCCTAACGGGGGAAAGTCCCCCTTCCATACATTATGCCTAGCACAGGTACAATGTGCTGCAAGAGTTTACAAGTGGCGCAATGCGTGAATTGCACCACTTTGTAAATATGGCTCTGCTTTTTTGCCACACTATCGCAACATTAGCGTAAAGAAATTAACCTAATGTAGCTATAGTTGGCGCTAGGCCCTTCTTAAATTTGGGAACAAGCTCCCTGCTGCACCTTAGCTGGTGTGCACACGGGCGTCGTAGCGCCAAATGCAACCTTTGCACCACAGTACAGAGGTGCTGTCTAGCATCCTATTTGTACTGGAAGCATACTCTCCAATATTCCTATGCCTAGAAGGATTTTTAAACATTCCACACGTGTGCTGTACAATGCAGCACACATTCGATGCGTGAAAAGTTGGAGAAGTGAAAAAATTTCTCCTTCCGATCGCCACAAATTTCCTTCCACCCAGGGTTCCCCAAGTCTCCCTGATAAAAATTATACCTCACTTGTGTGGGTGGGCATAGTGCCCGCGACAGGTAATGCCCCAAAACACAATGTGGACACATTAGATTTTTCCACAGAAAACAGGTGTTTTTTGCAAAGTGCCTACCTGTGGATTTTGGCCTTTAGCTCAGCCGGCACCTAGGGAACCCTACCAAACCTGTGCATTTTTTAAAACTAGAGACCTAGGGGAATTCAAGATGGGGTGACTTGTGGGCTCTCACCAGGTTCTGTTACCCTGAATCCTTTGCAAACCTCTAAATTTGGCTAAAAAACACTTTTTTCCTCACATTTCAGTGACAGAAAGTTCTGGAATCTGAGAGGAGCCACAAATTTCCTTCCACCCAAGTCCTCCAAGTCTCCCGATAAAAATGATACCTCACTTTTGTGGATGGGCCAGGTGCCTGCAACAGAAAAAGGCCAAAAACTTGTAGAGATTGAGGGGATAGCACAGCAAGTTGATAAGCTCATATTCTTCTTTTATACATCTTTAGGCTGACTCTGTTTTGGGGACCCATACAAGTGAGGTGTCATTTTACTTGGGAGACTGAGGGGAACACTGGGGAGTAGGAATTTTGTGCTGGAGCGGTGACCCTACGAAACCACTAACTAATTATAAAATAAGTACAAAACTACAAAAGCTCTTACTAAATACATGACAGTAATGCCAACCGTGAAACCGAACATATGAAAATATAAATTAGGCAGTTTACGCTCACAGTATTTCCCAAAAATGTTTCTTCGTGTGGTAACTTCTGAAACAGCCGGCCACACACAGCCTAGGCTTTGAAGGGTAATCGGGGAAGTACATCCGGCTCTCCCTCCGGATCCCTGTTCGGGCACATACTCTACATTTCTTAGTGAGCAAGTCTTTTTTGGGAGTGGGAGGAATGTGATCTGGAAAGTAGCGATCTTTCAATCTAACCACATCCTCCACCACTGCTACTCTAGAAACTCTTGCCTGTTCCACCACAATAAAGCTCTCTATCACTGACTCCTGAAATTTTACAAATTTCATCCTTGACTCAGGTGAACAATCCTTGAACACAATAAAAGCATTAAAAGTTGCCAAATGTAATAAATGTAGGGCCAACTTGTTATACCACAAGTAAGACTTACGAAGAGCAGTGTAAGGTTCCAACCTCTGATCTACTCTATCAACACCCCCCATGTGCCTATTGTAGTCCAAAATGCACGCAGGTTTGTGCACTTCGGCAACCTGACCCCAAACAGCCACAGGGGAAGTACTCTCATCATGGATGGTAGATAGAATGTACACATACCTCCTGTCTGAAAATTTCAGAGCTAGCAGCTCATTATTCCGCAAGGCACTGCACTGTCCCCTCTCAAGTTTTTTACAGACAAGCTCCCTTGGATAGCCTTTCCGGTTAGAACCGATTGTGCCACAAGCCACAGTGTCCACTCTAAACAACTCCTTGAACAACTGCACTCCAGTGTAGAAATTATCTACGTACAAATGGTAACCATTGTTAAACAGTCACCTAACAAGTTCCCACACAATTTTCTCGTTAACTCCAAAAGTGGGCAGACAACCAGGATGGTCAATACTGGAATCTCTACAAGTGTAGATCCGGAAATTATACACGTATCCTGTACTACTTTCTGACAGCATATACAATTTTATTCCATACTGTGCCCTCTTACTAGGAATGTACTGCTTAAAAACTAAACGCCCCTTGAAAAGGACCAAAGACTCGTCCACACTTATCTCTTTGCCTGGAACATAGACCTCTGAAAAACGATCTACAAAATGATCAAGGACAGGCCTAATCTTAAAAAGACGGTCACAATCAGGGTGATCTTGTGGCAAGGCTAAAGCATTGTTTACAAAATGCAGCATACGAAGAAGAAGCAAATAGCTATTATGTGTCATAGTTACAGGAAATATAGCCGTTGCCATCAAGGGACTAGTAGACCAATAAGAAGCCAGTGATCAAAAAAGTCAAACCTAAAAACTTTTTCATATCTTCCAGATATGTCTAACCCACTGAGTAGCTCTAGACTGAGGCCTAAGCCTGGCAGCATTGTCCCTCAAATATTGCTCTGCATACAAATTAGTCTGCTCCACAATCTCTTCCAAAAATACATTGCCCATAAACAAGTGAAAGAAATTGAAAGGCAAAAAGTGTTCCGTACTGACTCTGGGAGACAAGTAAAGGCAGGTAACTGTGGCTGCTCCGTGTTTGGAGCAATCCAGGTGTCAGGTCTTCTAATGGGAAACCCTTCAGCGCCAGGCTGCTGCACTCTTGGCACATCAATGTCCTCCTCTAAAACAGGCCCTTCATCTGCACCGAGAGTTGCTTCCTCATCAGAAGAATCCTCTCGGACAGAACACTCACTTCCTCCTCTGCCTCAGATGCAGAGTCAGTCTTATAATCCTGGTCTGAAGATGACTCAAAAAGCATGCCAACAACCTGCTGAGTGGTCACTCTGCAGCTAGCCGTGATCCTTTCTAACAACAAATGAATTGCCAAAAACAACCAGCAATAAAATAAGTAATAAACAAAGTGTAGCTTTATCACAAAGAGTTATGTACTAAAAAACGATACCACTCACTTGCCTGAAAAAGCTACTCACTGGCAACTACTCTGCACAGACACAGCAATCACCAATGACATCCCACTAAAAAGAAAAAAACAAATTAGACATACGACAACACAAATATCATTGTGCACAAATCTAAGGACAATTTCACACACAATCCTGCATTTAGTACACCACCTATAAACATGCCATTCATGCATGTCAACAATACTCCTTTGGAGTAAATTGCTTTTACTTACCTAAAACATGCAACTATGCAAACCACAGGACTACTACTGCCAAAACCGCAAGGATCCACAGCAAAGGAAGCAAAAGCTTTGAACAAGAACAAAAAGAAGAAATAAACTGTTATAATCACAAATACAAATACTTCGCCAGTTGACAAACACCATGCACCAAGAACTTAGAAATTGGCCTTGGTGCCTGGATTTATAATTGTCCCCCCAGGGGAGCAACCCTTGCCCAAGGGGTCGCTCCCCTAAATAACATTCAAGAAGAATCCCTGGTGCCTAGTGGGGATTCCTGCTCCATGATTGCGGGCCCCGTCCGTGATTGTGGAGCAGGAATCCACTGAAAACTGGCACAGGGGGAAAGGAAAAACTATTTCCTTTCCCCCTTGTGTCTATTTTCACCCAAAAAAACCCAAAAAGAGAAAGACTCACCTTTCTGACGTCCTCTCTCTAGACGCGCCGGAAGCAAGTGGCTTCCAGCACGTCCTCGGCAGCTTCTGATGACGTTGGCGCGCTGTCAGTGCACTGACATCATCAAATTGCCGGGGGGGTCGGGGTGGAAGGGGAAGCAATTCCCCTTCCATCCTCGACTGGGGGGTGTGGGTCGTGTGCAGGATGAGCTGGTCTCATCCAGGGCACATGGGAACTGTGTGCCTGGACGAGACCAGCTCGCCCGCGGCACCCTGGGGGTTAAGGGATACACAGATTGATCTAGAGTTAGTGATATAACATAGGAGCTAAGGAAGGGGATATAAAGAAGGACCTAGAGTAAGGGACATAAAGTAGTAGCTAGGGTTAAGGATATAAAGTAGGAGCAAGGGTTTGCCCAATATTAAACAATCTTAGCACAATAAGATATCATAGGAAATCACAAACTCTTTATTAAGACATTGTCCATTTCAGGAAATCATTAATCAATGGGAATCTTTATTTGATATTGTCATATTATAAATATGTGCACACAAAATGAAACATGTTCAAGATGTACCTTTCCAGTCCCACTTTTCAGGTCCAATACTGCTAGATAGGACCTCAGAGTTTGGGTCTCACTGTAAACGCTCAACAGTACTGTGACTAGCCATATGTCTTTTGATAGGAATAAAGCACACAAAATGTGAAGAGAGGATGCTAGCAATAAGTGAAACCACTGGCAATCACTTGGCATAGCATTCCAGCGCATTGTTTTTTTTACCTACAATGCCATCTCAATTTGGACCTAGCCACATGAAAATCAGTTTTGACCCTGCTGCAATAGAAACAGTCCAGCCCGTACTGCCAAGCCAGACCGCCTCCCCCAAGTTGGAACACGAGCAACCCAAGACCTGTTTGGCTCTTCAGACACTTTAGTTTGATTACAGTGGCAGAGTGAGCACGGGACCCATGTCCAGAATTACCCTTGGCCACTCAGTGCCTTACATTAAACATAAAAAAATGATGAGCAGATGCTTTCAATCAGTCCAACAACTGGCATCACTTGCAGTAGCACTCCAGACCATTGTTCTTTTGTCCACAATGCCACTTCAGTTTGGACCCAGTCTTATGAAAATCGGTTTTGACCCTGCTCCAATAGGAACAGTCCAGCCCAAACTGCCTGGCCAGGTCCTACCTCAATAACTAAAAAAGTACACTGTTCCAAAGTGATACAACTACTCTACAGGAAAGCGAGAATAGTCAGGAGCAGAACAGCCCTCACACATCCAATAGGATGTCAAGCTTCATCACTGGGCTAGCTCCTCATCAGACCGGCAGTGCAATGTCTGACGGGCCACCCCCATCTAAGCTGGGGGTAGCTCTTAGCCCGAGGATCTGCTCCTCATCGAGAATATGCCCGTAATGAACACAAGTTGAAAGTGTAAATAGGAGAGAGGAAAAAAATGTGAAACTTAAAATTGACTCTAAACCATCACCATCATGATTTAATAATTCAGAGAATGGTCCAGGCCAAGATTAAAAACAAGGGAAGTGCATTTGGAGGTAATGCTCGGCCGCACTCACACACAAAAAGTGTCAGGAAAATGAACAATATCCAAATTCCTATAAAACTAGGTCGACATGTTTCACGTCCAAATGGCCATAAAATGATCCAGTGACGCTTCGTCAGGACCAAAGAAAAATAACTAACCTCTCCTAGTAGTAGTGTATAGACCCACGTTAGGATACAGTAGAATAAAGAAATGGCTGATCACTTACTCATGCCAGCTACTCGTCAAAACAAGTCACGGTCAGCAAGTCACCCTGTAGAATATAAAAATCAGTAGTACATATGCTGATAAAAATGTTGTGTCATGCAGAGGTGATTACAAATATCGTATGGCTCAGGCAGGTAACCTCTGTGTGCGTGAGAATTGCAAACATTCAAGGAAAAAACATGCTTACCATCCCCAATTAGAGAATGGGCTTCATAGGAATCATCGTCCCTGAAACAGGTATACATGGCTAAACAGAGAAAATTAATTGAAAAATATCAAGTTGCAGAGCCCAAATCTCCCAAACAGATGAGATATAACAAAATATGGCCCATAGCTCACTCATGTTGGCCAAAACAAACATATTGAACCATGTAAATTCTGCGTAAAAACCTAAATTCAATAAGGCTCATACAAAAATCGCAAGGAGTATTGAAATAGTCACCATGATTAGTCAAAGAAAGTTGGTGCTGACCCACAGCAGACAGTGAAAAGCGCGACGGGTGCAGCTGCACTCGTCGCACGGCCGCAACACCACCGGCTCCATAAGGAGCCAGCTGCAATGTTATGGCCGACATCCCCGCTGGCCCGGCGGGCAGAAACTCTGTTTCCTCCCGCCGGCCCAGCGGGGATGTTCTAATGTGGCTGGCGGGTTTGCGGCCGCATAGGCAGCCGCTTGGCGGCTCAACCTTGGCGGGCGGATGTTGTAATGATGGCCTGAATTCCTTGTACTCTTAATCTGCCTGTATTTCAATGCATTTCAATTTCTAGTGTGGTTTAAGTTTTCTCTATTTTATTGGTTGTTCCTTCAACCACAGAACTTGGGTGTAGGAAGGTGCCTCTTTATGACATGGTTGCCCCCCATTTTTTACCTGGAACAAGATGTTATTTTGACTGAAAGTGCACTGCATTCCTGCTAACCAGGTCCTTAGTGCCAGAGCTCTTTCCCAAAACTGCACAGTTGTTTCCCCAATTGTCAAAACCTTTAGCACCGTCTGTACATCCCTAGTAAATGATACTCCTGGTACTTAGGGCCTAGGGTACTAAAGCGGGTTCCTAAGGGCTGAAGCATGAATTGTGCCACCCTAAGGCACCCCTAACCAAACACGACAGGCTGCCATTGTAGGCTGCATGTCTTGGTGCAGACAAAAGTGAAGACACGACCCGGCACACAGCCTCTGTGCTATGTCCCCTAACACTGCATGCAATATATGTAAGTCACCCTTCTAGCAGGCATTACAGTCCTAAGGCAGGGTGCTTTGTATTAGATGAGCAGATATGCCCTTGCTATATTTCTATCCATTTTCAGACATAGTAAGTGACCAGTGAAGCCATTTTCAATGCATTTGCTGGACACTGGTCAACACGAGCTACTCAGCTACATGATGGCTTCACTGAAGATAGGGACATTCGGTATCAAATATTTCGTATTGGTGAATCCACACTGATGCCTGTGTGAGATTTATCAATGCATGTACCTAGAGGGTACCTTAGAGGTGCCCCATAAAACTGTACTGGCTTCTGGGGTACTCGCTGACCAGTTTCTGCCAAAGGCTGTCACCTTTGAAATGTGAATCTGGATCGCCTCACAGGAAAGGGGGACCACCCTGCCCCCGTCCAGAGCCCATTTTACACCTGGATAAGCGTAGAAAATTTGCTAGTCAGGTAAACGTGCCCCTTCCAGGCTAGTACTACCCCTAAGGTGAGCTACCACAAGGTGGACATGATTTTTCAGAGGTAGCCATCTTTGGGATGTCATACGTAGGAATTCTGGGACAGGCTTATTCCCACTTACCACAGGAAGTGTCCATATAAGGAGCATAGTGACCCCAAGGGTGAGTACCCCACTGGCTACTACCCTACATATCCCTAATTCCCCTAAATTCAGTATTTAGGGGAGCCACTTGCACCAGAAACGCAGACCCAGATGATCTAAGAAGACCAAGGACACCGAAGAGCTGTGTCAGCGGAAGAGGAGAAAAGAAGCAGCTGACCTAGTACCAACCCCATCGAACTGTCTGCATCCCTCGTCAAAATCTGCACCAAAGTCAACTTGTGCTGCAGCTGTGAATCCAGAAACCAGGGAGGACTGACTGCCTTTGAAGAAGACTCCAGACCTCCTGTGTAGAGTAGACCTATTCTCCAACAAAATCCAAAAGAAGAGACTCTGAAGCCTCAGGAACCGCAAAAACCGACACATGAAGTCACCATTGCACCTGCCGTCTCTGACGTGAGTTGAAGTGGACCACTGGTGCTATCAAGGTTCCCCAGGCCTCCAGAATCTGAGTTCATTACGGTTTCACCCCTCCTGGACTCCCCGACAATCCCTCCAGCCTCTGCACACAGTCCCCGTCCACCACAACATCTCTGGTCAGAGGAACCTGACACTTAAGGATACCTCTGCACCCATCATTCCTGAGCCATGGAGAAGAGGACCAAAGGGGCCTACCTGTGCCCGACCTTCATAAGGCCTGAGCCCGCTGTTGGTACAGCTTGACTGGCCTCCTGACTAGATCCTGCAGCCTCCATAGGAATGCATTGGGCACCCAACAGTGTTTTGCGCTCTGCCCCCGTGCTGCTGATGATGTACTATGGGTGCTGCCTTGGACCTTTCCCACTACTCACCTTAGCCCTTGGAGATTGGTCTTGTATGTCTCTACTTGTCAGGATAACATTGCAAGACTCAGAAATTGCACTGTGTCCTCTTTTTAAAGTGAAAAGAATTCCTATTTAAAAACGTACTTACCTGAACGATTTTTCTCTCATGCCTAAACATTTATAAAGATACTTGCTATTTTTAGGAATTGGTGTGGCTCTCCTCTGGTCATGTGTTTTATTTATTGATTATTGTGTGTATTTGTAGAAGTCTTGCACACCTCTCTGTTAAGTCTAAGGCTACTCAACCACACTATACCTAAATAGAGCTCTTTGGGATTGCATAGCAAGACCTGTCCACCCACTGGGGAACCCCTGGACCCTTTACACAGTATTCATATACCAGATAAAAGGCCTGATTCCTACATTAGGTATATCCGCACTGATAAGGAATGATAGGAGGATGAAGGTAGGAAGAGGTAATGAAGATTTGATTTGATTTTTACTTTTATAAAGTGCTTGAATGCCCGAAGGCGTCTTGGTGATACTGCCGCACCACACATAGGAGCTGAAAGGAGTGAGTATGCTTACCTACAGGTAGAATACCCACTCCTTTCGACAGGAAGTGAGACAGAGTTGCTCCGAGGAAGTGTAACTCATGAAGAAGTAAACATAGACCTAAGGCTGTTTTGATAAAAAATCCCTCCGGTTTCTAATAATGTCTGATGAAAAGACAAATATCTCGCTGCCATGGAGTGATATGAGGAAATAATGAAGTAAGAGCAAGAAAGATTACCACAAGTAATCGAGGCAATAAACTGCTCTTTAGAGAGCTGTGCCAGCTAGCTTTAGAATGAGCCAGAGAGCATATTTTAGTTCACTCTGTGCATGATTTAAAAAATGCAATGGCCAAGATTCTCAGTTAGATGGAGAAGTTGGAAGATCCTAAGAGTGACTCTAAGCATATGGGTGTGATTGGAAACAGCATCAGGATAGTGGGAGCCCTATGAGTATCTGTTAAATGCAGTCAAGGGTATGTGGGTGCGCACTGAGAGGTGGTTCTGTATGTAATAGTCCAACTATCGCACATTTCAAAGAGTGGTAGGCGCAGAGAAGCTTGCCCTGCACTCAACATAATAATAAGATGATCAAACCATACATGGACCTCATTCTTGTTTGATTGATTTGGGTATTTCTTCTGACCATTATGTGTATCACCTAATGGCTTATTGCCTAATTTACCCTAAATGTTCATAAAGAAGTGAAGCCACTGTTAAATTGCTACTTCTAAGTACTCAAGACTATGGGGGTCATTCTGACCCCCGCCGGCGGCGGAAGCCGCCCACCTGGCGGGAACCGCCAGAAGACCGTACCGCGGTCAAAAGACCGCGGCGGTCATTCTGACTTTCCCGCTGGGCTGGCGGGCGACCGCCAAAAGGCCGCCCGCCCGCCCAGCGGGAAAGCACCAGCAACGAGGAAGCCGGCTCCGAATGGAGCCGGCGGAGTTGCTGGTGTGCGAAGGGTGCAGTTGCACCCGTCGCGATTTTCAGTGTCTGCTAGGCAGACACTGAAAATCAATGTGGGGCCCTGTTAGGGGGCCCCTGCAGTGCCCATGCCATTGGCATGGGCACTGCAGGGGCCCCCAGGGGCCCCACGACACCCGTTCCCGCCAGCCTGGTTCTGGCGGTGAAAACCGCCAGAACCAGGCTGGCGGGAAGGGGGTCGGAATCCCCATAGCGGCGCTGCTTGCAGCGCCGCCATGGAGGATTCGCAGGGGAAAACCGGCGGGAAGGTTTCCCTTTTCTGAATAATTGTAAAGAATTGACTTAGAGGTATAGGGGGTCATTCCGACCCTGGCGGTCATGGACCGCCAGGGCCGGGGTTAGAGGATGCACCGCCAACAGGCTGGCGGTGCATCAAGGGCAATTCTGACCGCGGCGGTAAAGCCGCGGTCAGAATTGCCCTTGATGCACCGCCAGCCTGTTGGCGGTGCATCCTCCAACCCCGGCCCTGGCGGTCCATGACCGCCAGGGTCGGAATGACCCCCTATACCTCTAAGTCAATTCTTTACAATTATTTTTTCACTAACCCTGCTGTCCCCAGCCTCATAGCAATCACAGCTCTGATAGTCTGGATTCTCTCACCAGTTTTCTGTAATCATGCTGAGCGGCTAAAGCTTTGTCCACTGACCATAGCCCAGACTTGAATCCGCAGTCTGCTTTTTGTCCCTCATTCTCCTTCCACTCCTTCATGAGTATGTTCCCCCTAGCTCACGCCTACCAAGTGAGACTGCTAAATGTTTCCTGTTGCTCTGAATATATTTTGCCAGTTTTGCAACCATTGCTTCATACGCCTACCAGTGCCATCATCCTGAACCAACCTACTTATCCCTTTGCATTCTGTGGCAAACAGTATTGTTAATTGCCCTCTATGTCCCCTTTTGTATTGTATTCCGTGGCCAACAGTATACTTCTCAAGTGTGTGAAAAGTGCTATATCATTTTACGTCAGAACAGGCTGCGAGGACTTTGGCAAGTGCAGGAAAGAACAGACTAAAAAAAACAAGAAGCAAATGGTTTTCTTAGAAAAATGGCAGTTCCGCAAATGGGGGAAGGTTAAAGGCCAAGCAAATGTCTGACGGCAAACGATTGGAAAGTTACAGGTTAGGCATAAACCAGATATTTAAGGAGGAGGCACTGATCCAGGCCTCAAGGCTAATGACAGCCGTGCTTTTATGGTTGTTGTGAAGAAGTCTTCCTCTCACTGTCTCGCACCGTGAATGATGTAGTGATTTAAATGCCGCTGTTATCGTTTTAAACTCCGTTAAGGGCTTAATGCAGCGCCTGCAGAGTTGAGTGTGTAGGGGTAACCTGCTCCCAGGGCCTAGTGCTTCGCACTGGACGCGTTTGTACAGGCCCTTTGGTGACCTGCAGTCACTAAGCTTCCAGAGCAGCATGCCATAGGGTGCGGCATCTAATGGCCATCCTATACTTACTGCTTGCCTCAATTACAGCCTTATCTTCACTAATGAATGCCGACATTGGTGGAAGAAAGTACCAAGATAATTTCAGACACATAAAGAGTGGACAAAAGTGCAGTCATTGCAGTTAATTCATAGCTTGGAGTGATCAGCAAAATGAGCCCTGAAAGGGCGTTGTGGGATCACATAAGAAAGGCAGGCTGAGCAGCTACGGGGACCGGTCCGGTTGAATTTTTTAGGGTGACTGTGCTACAATTGTACAACTACTTACTGCTATTTGCTAAAACCTTAAATCATGTGTATTTGTGTTTTCTTTCTATAACTTAAATAGCTACCCTGCCGTTAATACATCATAGCTGCAGCAATCCTCCAGAAGGTTTCAACATTTTCAGAAATACGAAGTTCTTTGAAAGTTGAAAACATTACCAAGCCGTATGGCCAAAAGAGGGTGGGTGTTATTTTCATGTTATTACCTTTAATATTTCTAAGGAGCTGATATAGAGTTGATAGGGGGGTACTAAGTCCAATAGGGTGACGAAGGACATTACCTCCACCATCTTGATGATTTACCATCTGTCAACTTTAGAGATGACTGCCACCCAAGCGGTCATCTCTTTACATTGAAAAGAATCGTACTAACGGTGGTTCCTTTCAATGTACAATAAATATGGTTGCTGGCCACTGTCTGTTTGACAGCTATTCACTAAGCTGTTTCAAAGTTACTGTTAGTCAGAAATATACTCCAAATAAACTAATGACCCCCCACAAACTTCTGAGTTTTTTCTCAGGGTGTGGGAGTATTTTTATAAATACCTTCAGATTGTCGTAGGATGTTTTCCATCAATTGAGTTAATAAGGGCTCTGTCAATGGAAAATTTAAGGTCTGCCCACCTTGCAGTGAGGCGGGCAGTGTAAGGTTTGACAGAGAGGGTACTTTGTCACCTTTGAGATGGAGTACCCTATCCAGCAAAGTCTAAATCAGGCTTTAAGGGGCATATTTATACTTTTGGTGCAAAACTGCCCTAACGCATTTTTGCACCAAAAAAAGTTTACCACCGGCCTGTGCCATTCCTGAACACAAGCTGGGCACCATATTTATGGAATGCCGCAAGCCAGTGGATAGGGTGGGCTATGGTAAAAAAAAATGACGTTGGCCGGGTGGGGCTGGTAGTATGGGAGACGGGGGTTTTGCACCAAAAAATGATGTTAGGCTGGTTAGAGTAAAAAAAGGATGACTCTAACCCGCCTAGCATCATTTTCTTATGCAAAACCATCCATACCACATGACTCCTGTCATGCCCACCACACCAAAGGCCAGCACAGGGGACCAGTGTCCCCTGGGCATTGCCATTGCACCCTGTGCCATACAGGGAGCCCCAACTTGTGCCCCCAATGGCACTTTAATAAATAAAAAAAGTACTTACCTATACTTACCCTAGTTACCTGGAATGAGGTCCCCCATCCTTCGGTGTCCCTCTGGTGTGGGTGGGGGTGTTCCTGGGGCTTGAGGAGGGCACCTGTGGACCCATTCCATGGGGTTTAATCATGGAAATGGGTCCACAGGTCCTTTAACGCCTGCTCTGACCCAGGCGTTAAATAATGGTGTAAAGCAAGCTTGGCACTATTATTTACCCCCTCCTCCCACCTGTGTGTCATTTTAGCACGGGGGATAAATATGGTCCTATGGGGTTATCACCTTTTTTTAGATGGGAACGCCTACCTTGCATCTCATTGACACAAGGTAGATTAACGCATCTAAAATATGGTACAAACTCCAATATTTTAATGTTAGACGGGTCTAACGTCAAAATATAAATATGGAGTTAGTTTTGCGCCAAATTTGCGTAAAAAAATATCACAAATTCTCGAGCAACTCGACCTCAGGAACTTCAGGAGCTTGCAACCAAGTTAGAAGAGAGTCCATTCCCTTGCTTGCACCGTCAGAATGCATCTTCCCCCCGCTGTCTGCCCCAGGCTTCCCATTTAGTGTTAGTTGAGTGTCGACTTGATGGGGCACGATATGCTCAGGATTATTTTCTTGCGGCCCCCCTTTCCAAAAGCCCGTAATCATGGGTTGTGTCTTATCTTCCGCTAGGGAACATGATGGGGGCATGATGCTCGTGACCTCCTTAATTGCTCTGCTGAGAATTTCCCACTCAATTTCCCTAATGTTGAGGTTGGACGTCTACTTCTGGGGATCATTTCCCCATTAAGTTTCTTAATCCGCGCCGCTCGGGCACCCTCCCCTTTCTCACCGAAGTTTCGGCTATTTTTTGGTGCCATAATTATGCTAAAGTTGCTGTAAAATATGTCACAAAGTTCACCAAATCTCGTTAACCAAGATTCCACACTCCATACGAACAATCGAAAAGTACTTGTGAGATGAAAGTTCACTAACTGTAGGAAGGCTTGGCCATACATGTCCAATTAAACTTATCCTGGTTCAAGTACTATGTGTGCTCCTAAAGTATTCACCATCCGTTTAGAAAAACACCTTGCTGTTAACAAAAATATCACATTTGGGAGATATGGCACCTCACCTCACTCTTCCTCACTTCCTGTGTCCCATTAATAGCCAAGCCAGGTCAGGGTACTGCACATTAAAACAAACAAGAGGGGGGCCGCGTCGCGCTGCAATTCCATTGTTGACAGCGTCTCACACGGTGTGCCTCAGAAGCCTCCACTGCTGGCCAAAATCCCAGCCTCATCTCGATAGTAACGGCGCTCCGGCAAATCTGCCCAAGCTTGCGCTACCTCCCTGCCCTCTGTAATCACTTCGGGCAGTTGCGACATGGTCCTCGGGAGGTGGAGCGGGGAGGGGAGGGCTCCGATCCAGGGGCCTTCAGCTGTATCAGGAAGGAAGGGAAACCCTCAAGAGAAAAGAAATTCAGACGTGCATTGAGGTTCCCAACCGCGTCCATCCCCAGCTGCTGCTTCCGAAACTGACGGTGTCTGTGGTGGGCGGGGCCCGACGGCCGTTGCCAAGTGAGCACCATCTTGCCTCGGCACTGCCAGCGTGTTGTTTTATATGGGATGGCTTGTGTCGTTTTGCTAGCGCAAGAAAGTGTAATGTGCGAGATGAATTGCAAGCTGCCCACCTTTTTACAGGTACTGGGGTAACCGCAGAGAAGATCAGAAATACGAGCTCCGAACTCAGGAAGTGCATCACTGCGAGGAGAGGCCTGTCAGTGTGAAGGTATGGATGCCGCTGTGAAGAGAGGAATGCCTCTCTTTAGGCAGGTAGACTGGAGACAGGTAAGCGTCACTTCCAATTTATCAAGGCCTAGGAGGATTTAGTCTGAAACAGGGACTTTTTATTGCTGGCCTGACCCGGGTGTAAGGAAACGCATGGGGAAAACAGAGGAACTCAGTAGTCATTATTGTAATTTCACATGTTTCTCAACTGTCTTTTTCCATTAGGAGGATCAATTAAAGAACCTGCAGTTGTCAACAGTTGACATGTGCTTCCTGGCTTACCTCGGTGAGGCCCAGGTGTTCAGAAGTTATCTTGCCAACAACCATTGGTCTAGATCTGCTTTAAACACTGCCATTATGTTACTAACTGAGTTGCCAAGATACACAAGGTTTCAAAGACATAACATGATTCAAGCTGGTACTGTGATAAAATGAAAATAACAACATCTCTGATATCACTTATAAGGCGGGAATAAGGCATGACTAAGGTATGACTAGCCCTGCTCACAGCTGGGACCATGACAGTTGTCCCTCCCAAATCCTGACCAACAAGCCCAGGTTTAGTGTGGTTCAGAGCATAGAAACATTGTATCAGACAAGGGTCATGGACAAAGGAGGCTGGTTAACAACAGCGTTCAGAAGGGAGGGTAACACTTCCAATCAATCAAAAAATACTTTTATCCTCAAATGCGTTTTGTGTCTAGGATACGCTGTACTTAATTTCCTTTATGATCTCTGTTGGACCTGGCCCTTTTGGCAGGTTCATCGCCTGACTTTTTGCCTCCCTCCTCCTATTTTTTTCTGACCACTCGCTGTTGGCTCTAGGACTCTGAGCACTTTATCACTGCTGTTCAGTGCTAAAGTGCAGGTGCTGTCCCTTCTAAAGTTGGGATGATTAGCTTACACCTAATTGGTATATTTAATTTACCTGTAAGCCCCTTGTACAGTGGTATCTTTATGCCCAGGGCCTGTAAATTAAATGCTACTAGTGGGATTGCAGCGCTGCTTGCTCGCCCACTAAGAAGCCTTTCAACTTCTCTTAGGCCTACTAGAGCAGGGCCTGCGTGTGCAGTTTTCTGCCAAAGGGACCTGGCATCTAAATTTACTTGCCAGGCCCAGAACTCCTCTTTTACAACATATATATCACCCCTAAGGTAGGCCCTAGCTAGCCCTATGGGCAGGGTGCCATGTATGGAGAAGGCAGGACATCTGCCTAAGAGCGGGGTCTGTCCTGGTAGTGACAAACAGCCTATTTTGTTTCTCACTGCTGTGAGTGCTGCCTTCTCATACAATTGCATTGGAAATGCCCTGCCTTATGTCTAGGGGGTATTGTCTGATTTATGAGGGGTAGCATAGGCATGTTTGGTATGGTTATAATGGTAGTAAGAAATGCTGCTTACCGGTGTAAGTGCATTTTTTATTACTATTACAGAAATGCCACTTCTAGAAAGTGAGCATTTCTCTGTGCACATGACTGTGGTGTTTTGCAGCTTGACTCCAATCCACGTCTGGGCAGTGTGACAGTTGGGCTATGTGCATACTTTTCAGACAGCCTGTACACAGGGAGGGTGGAGGTGTCACAGAGGTGCATCTTCATTTTGAATAGGCTTCCTGTGCTGAGAGTAGGGGGAGGCGTGGCACACATGCATTTGTAAAGGCTGTGCCCTGGCCTCACACAAAAGGGTTGTTTACCCCCAAATGATGTTTGGAGCCTGTGCTGGAGAAGAGAGGGGCACTCCCAGAATCAGTTCTAACTGGTTGGAACCTCCTCTCCACTTATTTGCTACCACACTGCAAAACTGAGCATAAGTACAGGGGATTTTTCCAGACAATTTGGAGACACTGAACTTGACACAAAATGCTGCTGGAGGGACTCACCAGGAACCGCCTGGAACTGCTGCTGCTGTGCTGACCTGTGACCTGCCTGGTCACATGGAGGAACTGCTGCTGTCTGCTACCCTTTGTGCTGGCCTGCTGTTGGGGTCTGCCGCACTGTGCTCCATCTGCTGTGTCCCCCAGGGGCTGGGTGCTGTGGCCCCTGACACCTGCAACTGCCTGCGGTGGCACTGGTGGAGCGCTGCTTGTGTGGACCTTGCTGGACCATAGCACCTTGTGAAGTCCTTTATTTTTGGGCCCCTAGTGCCTCGTGTGCACTTTAATTGGCCCCCCAGCACTTGTAAGCGCATTGTTGTGTGAAGAGGTCACTGCCGCGACCAGGCTCTCTGGAACTCCGAATGCATCTGAGACGTGCTGCCCCTGGGAGCCCCGGGACACCACTAAAGTAAATAAAAGGAGCGAGCGCGCTCCTAGCATGCCCTGGGCATGAAGTATGCTCTGAGGAGCACTCCCTTGGCACAAGAAGGCATCCACTTTGGTGCCTGCTCACTGCTGCGGGCAGGACAGGCCTTTCTGTCTCTGGAGGAGAAGGGTGGGGAAGGAAGCCTCATCGGATGCTCCTCACCCCACCGGGCCCCACAGCTGTCTTGAAGACGGGCAGGGGGAAGGAATACTCATTCGAGGCTCCCCCCGTCCCACCAGGGCTGTTTGTTGCAAGACGGTCGGGGACGGAAGCCTTGTCAGAGACTCCCCGCTCCACCAGAGCCCTAATTGTGTTTTCAGTGACCGCTGGCGGGGTGTAAGCCTCACCGGAGGACTCCTGCACCACAAGACCCCCTTGTGGCCACAAGTGTTGTTGTTGCTTTGCCCCCCCCCTCTTGGAGGGCCCATTGGGGTCCAGAGGTTGTAGGCCCCAGGAGGGGCCCGCTATGGAAACCAGAGGGGATGCATGCTGCTACCCTCCCCCAAATTACAGCAAGGCCCCCATTTGGCACAGAGGAGTGCAGGGAGCCCCCTTTGTTGTGCTTTGTGGCACTAGAGGTGCAGTGCCATCATGGAAACAGGTATTTTTAATGGACGCATATTCCTTTCTTATGTTCCTAGTTTGGACATTATGGACTGATATGTTTTCCTGGTTCTCTGATGATCTGACATATATGGGCTGATGTTTCTGTTATGGGCATGGCCTGCTAATATATTTTTATGACTTGCCATATGTTTTCTAATGTTCCTGGTATGGGCATTCATGATAATTTTATGACAAGTGCATTTCTCTAGTAATGTGATTCCTGACTACTGCTTATGTTGCAGAATAATAAGTAACCTGTGTGTTATATGTGACTACTGCTGGTTTCTGCAGAGTAACTATTGTGTAACTGCTTGAGTAGCAGGGTATTACTGACATATTGTGTTTGGTCTAATTATGTTGTGTACAATACAGTTTACTTTTATATAACTTGGTGTTGTGTTTCCTTTGTGGTGCGAATAGTTTGTCACATGTGTTGTGTGTGTTGTGGAAATACTTTACACAATGTCTCTGGGATAGGCCTGACTGCTCATGCCAAGCTTCCAAGGGAGTGAGCTCGAGTTATCTTGGCCGTGCAACTCCCTTGCCCTGACTGGAGTGGGTGGGCTCTGCTTGGCTTAGGTGCATCCCCTAGCCAACCAGAAAACCCCATTTCTAACATTGGTGGCAGTGGTGAGGATAGGACTTGTACTTGCAAAATACCATTGTGACTCATTATTGCACCACAAAAATTGCATTTAGACCATCACATGTTTTGCTTCTCTTAACTTTTTCTCACTAGTAATTTTTCCTGTTTTCAGTTCTGACACTTGGGTATATGGGTTGTCACATTGTGTTTACTGTACCTTTTCAAAATGGGGCCAGCCTTTAATTTAGTGGACCTGCCATTTTACACGCATGTGGAATTAGATGGGTTCTGTAGAGAGAGAGGACTTCCAGTGAGCGGAGACCTCAGGAGATCTCTGAATTTCTTTGAAAGGTTTGTGACATATGCCAAGGGGAAGAGTATTCTTAGGGGGTACCCAAAGGACCCTAAGTGTAGTGAAGATTCCAAGTGGAGGGCTCACAGACCTCATCCCCAGAGAGCGGTGGAGAGAATGATCAGGAGGGTAAGAATGACTGGCGGGAACGCCAGTTGACAGGAAGGCCCCAGTTAGAGGGAGCCCGTTGCTGGGTCCATCGTAAGTAGCAGGGCTACCTCTCATTCCTTGACACCTGATGAGCTAAGAGATAGGTGTGCAGAGAGAGACCTGAAGTTACAGTTTGCGTTCCTAGCTGTGGTGCAGAGAAGGGCTGAGGTGGAGAATACCTTAGTGCAGGAGAGGATGGAAGAGGCAGAGAAGGCCTCTGCCAGAGAGAGAATTGCTGTTGGGCGCAGTCTGAAGGTTCTGGAGTCACCAGCACTGCAGGTGGAGGTCAGTGGTGGCAGCAATGTAGAGTGCAGTAGTAAAGATGTTCCTCACATACCCACACATCTGGTACCTAGGTTCCAAGAAGGGAGAGACATACGTCAGTGGTTGAAGAAATATGAGAGGGCTTTGGTAGAGCGCAGGATCCCTGAAAAGGACTGGAGGATTGCCCTAGGGAGCTATATTCCTGAGGAGGGGAGGGATGTCCTACTGGCTCTGGAAGGGAGTGACAGGAAGGGGTATTCCACTATGAAGAACACACTGATTGGGAAGTATGGTTTTTCCCCTGAGGGATACAGAAAGGGGTTCAGGGGCTGTAAGAAACTGTCCCACCAGTCTTGGGAGGAGTTTGTGGAGAATTGTTGCATGGCACTAGATGGATGGGTGAAGGGTAGCACAGTAAACAGTTTTGAAGGGCTGTTTAATCTGATTGTCAGAGAGCAACTGCTTTGTTGTTGTTTTTGAGGGTTACAGGCAACACCTGTCAGTCTGTGAGCTCTCTCACCCCAGGGAGCTTGCAAAGGAGGCAGACTTCTGGTTGAGTGCCAGAGGGTCTGGTGTAGCATTAGGGGGTGTCCCTAAAGAGAGTGGTCTAGGTGTTTAACAGCCAGGTGTGGTGGGAGATGCGTGTGTCCCAGGTAGGCCCCAGTATAGTGGGATGGGTTTGGGTTTCCATGTCTTGTCTCAAAGGAGAGGGAGTGGAGGTGGGCTGTGTCCCAGGATGTCTGAGACCCAGTCTCAGAGCCTGGTTGGTTCCATGAATGAAAGCCAGGAGGGAAGCCTAGCCTGCACCTGTAGGAGGTTGGCCTGGTTTGTAGTGGGTACCTAAGGTACTTACACCTTATATCAGGTCCAGTTATCCCTTATTAGTGAAATGTAGGCAGTGTCTAGAAACCAGACTCTCTAGGGGTAGTTGTAGCTGAGCAGCCAAGGCTTCTCTAGGAGCCATGCAATACCACTGTAGTCACAGTGTACTCACACACATGAAAGAAAATACTCAGTGTTACAAAAATAAAGGTACTTTAGTTTGGTGACACAAATTCCAAAATACCATAGAGACTATACTCCCTTAGGAGGTAAGTAATACACAAATTATATGCACTAGAATGCAGAAATAGCTGTAAAACAGTTAGAAAACAGTGCAAATAGTGAAAATCACCAAAGTTAGAAATGGGCCGGGGGAAAACAAACCATAAACTAAGAAAGTGGAATGTGAATGTTGGTTTCCCACCTAGGCAAGTGCAGTGTGTGGAGGGGTGCTGGGAGTATTAAAAAACACCAAAGGTAAGTAATAGAAGCCTCCCCAGAGCCCAGGAAAGCAGGAGTAAATCACAGTAACTTTACTAGGACACACAAGAACACAAGAAATAAGATAATGCAAGAACCAGAAGAGACTGTAAGACACCAACGGTAGATTCCTGGACCTGAAGACCTTTGGAAGAAGGGGAACAAGTCCAAGAAGCACAGAAGAGTCCACGGTGAACAGGAGCCCCTACTAATCTGGATGAAGGTGCAAAAGAGGAACCACCGGTGAAGAACAACAGTCAGTACTGCACCCAAGAAGATGGATGTGGGTTCCTGGTTGGTGCATATGATGTCCCACGTCGAATGGAAAACTGAAGTCTGGTTTGCATCGCTGAATTCCGCCAATAAGCCTTGGTACACACAAAGCTTGCAGTCAGCAGAAAATTGCGCTGCCCGGGACCAGGAGGGGCCTGGTGGACGCTGCCCAGGAGGGGGAGTAAGAGGGTGCAATCAGAGAGCCCACAGAAGGCCAAGCAGTGCACACAGGAGTCCAACAGTATGGGGACAAACGAGGTACAAAAGGAGGCCTGTGCAGCAATTCAAAAAAGGATCCCACGCCGCCCCAGAACCACTCAGGAAGCTGTGCGTCACAGGATAGAGTGCTGGGGGCCGGAGCTACACAGTGCACGAAGAACTTTGTGGAAGAATGCCAACAAGTCTTGGTAACTGCAAAGCATGTGGTGCACAGGGATACTGTCTTGCGTAGGAAGGCAAGCTCTCACCTCCACCAATGTTGGACAGTAGGAAGTAAGGATCATCGGGACCACTTCAGTCCACCACCAGTGATGCTGGATTCACGCAACTTGCAGGAGAGGTGACCCACTTCGCTGGTCGTCAATGCAGAGAGGTGCCTGCTGAAGAAGGGGAGTGGCTCCTTCACTCCAAGGAAGATTCCTTCATTCTTATGGTGCAGGCTGAAGACAGGCTGTCCTCTGAGGATGCACAACCAGGAAACAGTCGCAGTTGCTGGCAGGAGCTCAAGATACAATGTTTCAGAAGTCGTCTTTGCTTCTTTGTTGCAGTTTGTAGAGTTTCTAGAGGGTTCAGATGCAGTTTCTTTCTTTGGTGAGAAGGTGCAGTAAAGGATGCAGAGGATTCCTGCTGGAGTTTTGCAATCCGAATCTGAAGAACCACCCAAGACAGAGACCCTCAATACCCCTGAAAGGCGGATTGGTCTGCTACACAGGTAAGCACCTATCAGGGGAGGGCTCTGATGTCACCTGCTGGCACTGGACACTCAGATGCTCCCAGAGTTCCCTACCAACTTGGAATCCAAGATGGCAAAACCCAGGGACCCTCTGGAGGAGCCCTGAGCAAAACCCCTAGGGTGGTGATGGACAGGGGAGTGGTCCTTCCCTTTCCTTTGTCCAGTTTAACGCCAGAGCAGGGACTGGGGGGTCCCTGAGCCAGTGTAGACTGGATTATGCAAGGAGGGCACCAAATGTGCCCTTCAAAGCATTTCCAATGGCTTGGGGAGGCTACCCCTCACAAGCCTGTAACACCTATTTCCAAAGGGAGAGGGTGTAACACCCCTCTCCCGAAGGAAATACTTTGTTATACCTACCTGGGCTTGAGCTGCTCAAGTAACAATAAGGCAGAAACCTGTCTGAGAGGTGGCAGCAGCTGGGGCTGCCTGAAAAACTTCAGAAGGCTGGAATGGCAATACTGGGGGTCCTCTAAGGAGTCCCCATAGTGCATGGAATCATACAACCAATGCTGGCAAAAGCCTTGGGGTATGATTCCAACATGTTTGATACAAAACATGCCTATGTTTGCAGTTACCGTTATGTAGCTGGACATAGGTAGTGACCTATGTCCAGTACACCTGTAAAATGGCATCCCCGCACTTACGAAGTCCAGGAAAATGGTCCCGGAGGTTGTGGGGGCACCTCTGACAGTGCAGGGGTGCCCCCACACACAGCTACTCTGCAACCTGTCCTCAGGGCTAGAGGGCCTGCTATAGGGGTGACTTATTAGTGACCTGATGCAGTGTAAATGGCAGTGAAAGGGTGCATGCACCTTTTCACACTGGCCACAATGACAGTCCTGCAGATGCCATTGCATGGCCTCCTTAAGGGTGGCAAAAGAAATACTGCAGTCCATAGGGATCCCCTGGAACCCCAAAGCCCTGGGTACCTAGGTATCATATACTAGGTGTAGGAGGCTGGCCTGGTTTGTACTGGGTACCCTAAGTACTTACACCTTCAACCAGGTCCAGTTATCCCTTATTCGTGAAATGTAGTCAGTGATCTAGCAGCTTAGGCTGTTAGAGGCAGCTGTAGCAGAGCAGCTTAGGCTGAACTAGGAGACATGTAAAGCTCCTCCAATACCACTATAGTTACACAGTACTTATAATAAAAGACAATGCTCAGTGTTACCAAAATTAAAAGGTACTTTATTTTAGTAACACAAGGCCAAAAATATCTTAGAGGCAATACTCCTTCTGGAGGTAAGTATTATACACAATATATACACTAGAGACCAAAATCAGGTAAGTAAATAGTCCCAGAGTAGTGCAAACAGTAGAAAATACAATAGAATGCAATAGGAAGCAATAGGCCTAGGGGCAACACAAACCACATACTAAGAAAGTGGAATGTGAATCACGAATTCCCCCCTAGGCAAGTGTAGTGTGTAGAGGGGCACTGGGAGTGTAAGAAAACCACGAAGGTGAGTAAAATACCCCACCCCAGAGCCCAGGAAAGTAGGAGTAAAGTACTGCAAGTTTCCTCAGGACACCCTACAAGTCATGATGAGAGTTATTGCAAGAACCAAGCAAGACTGCAAGCAACAAATGTTGGATTCCTGGACCTGAAGACCTGTGAAGAGGGGAGACCAAGTCCAGAAGTCGCAGAAGATTCCAGGAAGGACAGGAGCTCCTGCCAACCTAGAAGATGGTGCAAAAGAGGATTCTCCGGTTAGAAGAAGTCTGCAGAAGAGCACCAAAGAAGATGGCTGCAGGTTCCTTTGTGATGTAAGAGGTGTCCCACGTCGAAATGTTGGATGCAGGCAAGTTGCAGCGCTGGATTCATCCAACAAGCCTTGGTTCAAGCAATGTTGCGGTTTGCGTCAAAATGGCGCTGCCTGGACCCAGGAGGGACCTGGGGGCCTCAACTTGGACTGAGGAAACAGAGGAGTCTCCCAATACTGGAGGGAACCCACAGATGACCAGGCAGCACCCACAGGAGTCACAGGACACGGGGACAAAGAAGGTGCAAATTGCGGTTGCTGCAGCACTATAAAAGAAGGTCCCTCTCCGCCGGGGAAACACTCAGCGAGTTATGTGTCGCAGAATGGAGTGTTGTTGACCTTGGCCACGCTGGGCACAAAGGATTCTTGCAAATAGTGCACAGAGGCCTTAGAAGCCTCAGATGATGTGGTGCACAGGGGTACTGTCATAAACCGGGAAGGCAAGCTCTTACCTCTGCCAAATTTGGACAGCTGGACCTTAGGACAGTCTGGGTCAAAGGGGTCCACCACTTGTGTTCCAGGGATCATGCTCGTCGTCAGGAGAGGAGTCCTAGAGAACAGTACATCTTCTTGGAAGGTACCTGCTGGAGCAGGAAAGTGACTCCGTTACTGGGATATTTCTTCGGTGCTTCTGGTGCAGGGTGAAGACAGGGAGTCTTCAGAGCATGCACACCTTGGAAACTGTTGCAGTTGCTGGCTGGAGCTGAAGTTGCAGAATCACAGTAGCCTTTTTGGATACTTTGTTGCAGTAACAGCGGTTCCTGGAGCAGTCTGCGGTTGATCTGATGGTCAGAGATGAAGCAGGAGTTGCAGATGATTCCTGGTGGAAACTTGCAAGCTATATCTGAAGAGGAACCCGCAGGAGAGACTCTAAATAGCCTTGAGAGGGGGATTGGCTACCTAACCATGTATGCATCAGGAGGGGTCTCTGACGTCACCTGCTGTCACTGGCCATGCAGAGATCTCCAGCGTGTCCCCACACCTTGGAAAACCAGATAGCTAACGCCAGGGACACACTGGAGGAGTTCTGGGCACCACCCCTGGGGGTGGTGATGGACAGTAGAGTAGTCACTCCCCTTTCCTTTGTCCAGTTTCGCACCAGAGCTGGGATTGGGGGTCCCTTAACTGGTATAGACTGGTTTATGCAAGAAGGGCACCATCTGTGCCCTTCAAAACATTTCCAGTGGCTCTGGGAGGCTACCCCTTCCAAGCCTGTAACACCAATTTCCAAAGGGAGAGAATGTAACACCCTCCTCCCAAAGGAAATGCTCTTATCTGTCTTCCTGGGACTGAGCTGCTCAGTCCCCAGGAGGGCAGAACCCTGTCTGTGACGTGGCAGCAGTTGTAGCTGCAGTGCAAGCCTCAGAGAGCTGGTTTGGCAGTACTGGGGGCCACGCTACATGGCCATATTCGGAGTTACCATTGTGAAGCTACATATAGGTATTGACCTATATGTAGTGCACACGTGTAATGGTATCCCCGCACTTACGAAGTCCGGGGAATTGGCCTTGGACAGCATTGGGACACCTTTGCTAGTGCAAGGGTGCCCTCACACTTAGTAACTTTGCACCTAGCCATCAGTAAATGAAGGTTAGACATATAGTTGTCTTATAAGTTACATAAGTGCAGTGAAAATGACTGTGAAATAGTGTGTGCACTATTTCACACAGGCTGCAGTGGCAGTCCTGTGGAAGGGTTTGTCTGAGCTCCTTGTGGGTGGCAAAACAATTCTGCAGCCCAGAAGGATCTCCTGGAACCTCAATGCCCTGGGTACCTAGGTACCGTTTACTAGGGACTTATAAGGGGGATCCAGTGTGCCAATTGGAATTAGAATATGAAGTCACTAAACTATAGTGTCTAATTTGGAAGCAGAGAGAGCATAAGCACTGACGTTCTGGTTAGCAGAACTTTAGCGACACAGTTAAGCACTACTGACAACACACACATTAGGCCACAAACTATGAGCACTGAGGTCCTGGCTAAAAGGATCCCAGTGAGACAGGCAAACACACTGACAAATGGGGTTTTAACTGTGAGCACTGGGATCCTGGCTAGCAGGATCCCAGTGAGACAGAAAAAACACACTGACACACACTCACAAACAGGCCACAAGTGGGGTTAACCATGCTAGAAAGAGGCTACTTTCTCACACTAGGGACTTTTAAGGGGGCACCAGTATGCCAATTGTGGGTGAAATACTGGGTTACCAGTATGCAGTGACAAAATTAAGGAGGAGAGAGAGGATAAACACTGGGGTCCTGTTTAGCAGGATTCCAGTGAACACAGTCAAGCACACTGACATCAGGCAGAAAATGGGTAACCCTGGCAAAAATAGGGTACTTTCCTACACAACGCCCCCCCCCCCAATGATGGACAATAAGGCTAACCTTGTCCAGATGAGTCTTCATTGTCTAAGTGGAAATATCTGGAGAGTCCATCTGCATTGGAGTGGTTACGCCCAGGTTTATGTTCCACTGTAAAGTCCATCCCCTTTTGGGAAATGGACCACCTCAACAATTTAGGGTTTTCTCCTTTCATTTTCTTTAGTAATAAAAGAGGTTTGTGGTCTGCCCCAAAGAGGTATGGTCTCAACTTCTTCAAGGCCCAGACCACAGCACAGGCCTCCCTCTCCATGGCTGACCAACATTTTTCTCTAGGGGTCAACGTTCTGCTGATAAAAGCTACTGGTTGATCCTGGCCCTCTGTATTGTGTTATGATGACACTGCCTCAACCCCTACCTCTGACGTATCAGTCTGAACTATGAACTTCTTGGAGTAGTTTGGGCTTCTTAAGACAAGTGCAATGCACATGGCCTGCTTTCTCTCCTCAAAAGCTTTCTGACAGCTGTCAATAATACCTTTTTGGCATCTTCTTTGAGGTGAGGTCATTAAGAGGGGCAACAATAGAGCCATAGTTCTTAATGAACCTCCTGTAATACCCAGTGAGACCAAGAAAGGCTCTGATTTGGGTTTGTGTTTTAGGAGTAGCCCAGTCTAAAATAGTCCGGATCTTCCCCTGTAATGGTTCAATCTGTTCTCCATCTACCAGGTGTCCCAGTTAAACCACCTTCCCCTGCCCTATCTGGCACTTTGAGGCCTTGATAGCGAGGCCTGCCTTTTGCAGATCCCCCAAAACGTTCCAACAGTGTTCCAGGTGGTCATCCCAGGTAGACTAAAGACAGCAATATCATCAAGATATGCTGTACTGAAAGCTTCCAGACCTTGAAGGACCGTGTTCATCAACCTCTGAAAAGTGGCAGGTGCATTCTTCAAACCAAGAAGCATTACAGTAAACTGATAATGTCTTTCATTGGTTGAGAAAGCTGTTTTTGGTTTAGCATTTTCTGATAGTTTGATCTGCAAATACCCTGCAGTCAAATCAAAAGTGCTTAGATACTTGGCAGATACCAGTGTATTTATGAGCTCATCTGCCCTGGGTATGGAGTGAGCATCAGTTTTTGTGACTGTGTTGAGCCCTCTGTAATCTACACAGAACCTCATCTCCCTTTTCCCATTCTGAGAGTGAGGTGTGGGTACAAGCACCACTGGGCTGGCCCTGGGGCCATCAGGGTGCTCATTCCCTCCTAAGTTAAGCATTTTCTGAACCTCAGATTGAATGTAATCTCTGACATGGTCAGGCCGCCCATAAATCTTACTCTTGACATGTACACTGTCTCCTGTATCAATAGTGTGCTCACACCATGTAGTCTCACCAGGTGTCAGAGATAAGAGTTCAGAAAATTGACCTAAGAGGTTCCTGCAGTCCTCCTGAGACTCAGTAAGGCAGTCTGCTAGGACAACTCCATCCACTGGGCCATCAGCTGCAGTGTTGGAGAAGAGATCAGGGAGAGGCTCGCTCTCTTCTTCCTGTCCCTCATCAGTGGCCATAAGCAGGGTTAAGTCAGCCTTGTCATAGTAGGGCTTCAGGCGATTTACATGAAGTACTCTAAGAGGACTTCTAGGAGAGCCTAGGTCAACTAAATAATTGATCTCACCCTTTTTCTGCACTATGATGTGTGGTCCATTCCATTTACCTTGAAGTGCTCTGGGTGCCACAGGATCTAGGACCCACACCTTCTGTCCTGGTTGGTACACTGTCAGGACAGCCTTCTGGTCATGCCATTGCTTGTGGAATTCTTGGCTTGCCTGAAGGCTCTTAGTGGCCTTTTTCTTGTACTCAGCCATTCTTGATCTTAAGCCAAGCACATAGTCCAATATGGCCCTCATTACAACATTGGCGGTAAATGCCGCTTACCGCCGTGCAGAAGACCGCCAACACACCGCCGTGGCCGTGGAATTCCGCCACAGCTATTACGACCCACTGCTCAGAATCCGCCAAAATCTAGACACCCACACAAGTCCGCCACACCAAAAGTCAGTGATAAACTGGCGATAACAAAACTTCCACCGTCACGCCAACAGGAACACGCCCACACTATCACGATCCACGAATTCACGCGGCGGTCTTTCAACCGCGGTATTCCATTGGCGGTACACACCGCCGCACTCAAAATACACACACATTTACAAAACACAACCACATTGGACAATTCCAAATACACACACCTGATACACATACACACACCGCTCCCACACACCCAATACAATATAAAACACACACCCACATTACCCACAAACCCTTACTACCAAAGTTTTTGAAGAAGGCCAGAGAGACAGCAAAGCAAAGACAACACCAGCATACAGAGGCACACAACACCATCACACATACACATCCAAGCCCAAAACACCACACACCCCTAAACATCACCCCACACATTACAACACACACCACCTCACATATCACCCACACCACCCCATTGCACCGCAAAGACACCCCAGGTTTTCTGAGGAGGAGCTCAGGGTCATGGTGGAGGAAATCATCCGGGTAGAGCCACAGCTATTCGGATCACAGGTGCAGCACACCACCATAGCTAGGAAGATGGAGCTATGGTGCAGAATCGTGGACAGGGTCAACGCAGTGGGACAGCACCCAAGAACACGGGATGGCATCAGGAAGAGGTGGAACGACCTACGGGGCAAGGTGCGTTCCGTGGTCTCAAGACACCACATTGCGGTTCAGAGGACTGGCGGCGGATCCCCACCTCCTCCCCCACAACTAACAACATGGGAGGAGCAGGTCTTGGCTATACTGCATCCTGAGGGCCTCGCAGGAGTAGCTGGAGGAATGGACTCTGGTAAGTTAAATCTTTAACTACTTCATCCCCCACCCTACCTGCATGCTATCACATATCCCCACCCTCGCCCTCACCCCCATCACTCCAACTCCTCACATATGTCCCACTATCACAAACCACACATCCCAACACCAAGCCCTGCATGCAACAACAAAGCATGGACACCCATCACCAATGCATGTCCACTACACAGACCCACACAGACCCCTAAACAATTATCACACAAGGTCCTACACTGGGATGGAAGCACTGGGGTACAGGGTCACCCCCCCATTGCACACCATGGCACACACAGATGCAATAATCATGCCTTTACCCCCCTGCAGGTCCCCTACCCAATGTCACCGGACAGGAGGTTCCAGACATGTCCACTCCACCCACAGAAGAGGCCCACAGTGATGACAGCAGCTCTGTCCAACTGGATCTAGATGACCAGCCCATCTGGGACCTCGGGACAGTCGGTTCCCCTGACACAGTTACAGGCCACCACAGAGCCTCCCCCCTCAGGAAACACCAGCACAGCACCCACCCAGCGGGCCCATACCTCTGTCCCCAGGACACGTCAAGCAGCAGTGTGTCCACCACTACAGGCAACCCAGTCTAACCCACCACCCCAAGAACAGCAGGGCCCTAGGGGCAGTGGTAGTGGGCACACGGTTCAGGGGACAGAGGCCCAGGAAAACCGGGAAACTGGGAGGGCTGCTGTGCGACAGGGGGAGGACAGGCCCAGGGAACCCACTCTCCACGAGTCCCTCTCCAACATCATAGGAACCCACCATCATTCCCAGGAGACGATGGCAACGGTACTGGCCAAGTTTCAGGAGACCCAGCGGCTGCAGGAGGAACAGTATTTGGGGTTCAGGGGGAAACTCAAATCCATCAATACCATCCTGGGGACCATTGTAGGGGTGCTGAAGGACCTCGTGAACACCAGGAGGGACACTGTGGCACAACAAGGGGCCCCTGACACTAGCCCGGACGATGAACTGCCCACCACCTCCGCCGGCGCTAGTAGACAGGATGCACCGCCACAGGACCACAACACCAGCACCCCACCCCCTGCAGATGGAGAACCACCCCGCAAACAGTCCCTGAGATCCAGGACACAGACAGAGAACAATGCCAAGACCCCCACCAAGAAATTAGACCACCCTGAATGTCATCCTTCTGTCCCACTTTGTCACCCTGTCCATCCTTAAACTGCCCTAGCTCCACTTCCTATGCCCCTCTGGACAATGCACCTGTGAGACTAATAGACTGGACCCTGCCATGGACATTCCTCCACCATCACCCCTGACCATTTTACAACCCCTTCCACCATTTAGCACTTAAATAAACACTCTAAAATCACAAAACAATCTGGAGTCAGTCTGTGCTTTCACAATTGTGTATTTGCAATAACTGAGGGAAATAGCAATGCCCATTGTATTGTCAACATACCTATGTCACACAGCTCTAGTCCATGAGGTAACATAGCAGAGGTCACACAGTGGGACCCACATCTGTGAAATCGAAAGGGAAAGTGACAAATCAGCGTCCATACACTGGGTGAAAGTGACAGACAGATGAGAGGTCGAACAATTTTATCAGATGTAGGAGGCAGTGATATCTTCTTACCTGTGTCTCACTGGAAGTATTGATGGACCACTGTGTTTCTGTTGTCTATGTCCTCTTCTTCTGCCTCCTCTTCTTTACTGTTCACAGGCTCCACAGCTGCCACAACACCTCCTTCAGGACCATCCTCCTACAGAAAAGGCACCTGTCTTCGGAAAGCCAAGTTGTGCAGCACACAGCAGGCCACGATGATCTGGCACAACTTCTTTGGTGAGTAGGATAGGGAACCACCTGTCATATGGAGGCACCTGAACCTGGCCTTCAGGAGGCCGAAGGTCCTCTCTATAACCCTCCTAGTTTGCCAATGTGCCTCATTGTAGCGTTCCTCTGACCTTGTCCTGGGATTCCTCACTGGGGTCAGTAGCCATGACAGGTTGGGGTAGCCAGAGCCACCTGCAAATGTCGAGGGACAACTGTTAAACACACACTAACCCTTAGGGACAACCCCAGACCCAGACAACTATTCACACTGTATCGGGTCCATGTCCTCACCTAATAGCCACACTCTGGAATTGCCCCATCACATAAGGGATGCTGCTATTCCTCAGAATGTAAGCGTCATGCACTGAGTCAGGAAACTTGTCGTTCACAGGGGAGATATACTGGTCGGCCAAACACACCATCTGCACATTCATTGAATGGTAAGTCTTCAGGTTTTTGTACACCTGTTCACTCCTGCGGGGGGGACCAAGGCCTCATGTGTCCCATCAATGGCACCTATGCTGTTGGGGAAATGTCCCAGGGCATAGAAGTCACCTTTCACTTTAGGCAAATCCTCCACCTGAGGGAAAACGATGTAGCTGCGCATGTGTTTCAGCAGGGCAGACAACACTCTGGACAATACGTTAGAGAACATTGTCTGGGACATGCCTGATGCAATGGCCACTGTTGTTTGAAAGGACCCACTTGCCATGAAATGGAATACTGACAGGACCTGCACTAGAGGGGGATTCCTGTGGGATGGCGGATAGCTGACATTAGGGGGCATATTTATACTCCGTTTGCGCCGGAATTGCGTCGTTTTTTTTGACGCAATTTCGACGCAAAACTAACTCCATATTTATACTTTGGCGTTAGACGCGTCTAGCGCCAAAGTCCATGGAGTTTGCGTCATTTTTTAGCGTGGACACCTACTTTGCGTTAATGAGATGCAAGGTAGGCGTTCACGTCTAAAAAATCGACTCCGAGGCATGTGCGTCGGATTTATACTCCCGGGCAAAATTCACGCCCGGGAGTGGGCGGGTCAAAAAAAATGACGTACGGCCGCTTTTGCGCCGTTTTTTAGCGCCTCAAAAGGCAGGCGTTAAGGGACCTGTGGGCTCTGAAGGAGCCCAGAGGTGCCCTCCCATGCCCCCAGGGACACCCCCTGTCACCCTTGCCCACCCCAGGAGGACACCCAAGGCTGGAGGGACCCATCCCAGGGACATTAAGGTAAGTTCAGGTAAGTGTTTTTTTTTTTTTTTGTGGCATAGGGGGGCCTGATTTGTGCCCCCCTACATGCCACTACAGTATGCCCAATGACCATGCCCAGGGGACAGAAGTCCCCTGGGCTTGGCCATTGGGCAAGGAGGCATGACTCCTGTCTTTGCTAAGACAGGAGTCATTTCTATGGGGGTTGGGAGTGAAAAAAAATGGCGCAAATCGGGTTGAGGCGAAAAAATTGCCTCAACCTGACTTGCCCCATTTCTTGACGCCCAAGCTCCATTTTCCCCTACGCCGGCGCTGCCTGGTGTACGTCGTTTTTTTGAACGCACACCAGACGGCGCCGGTGGCTAACGCCGGCTAACGTCATTGAATAAATACGGCGTTAGCTGGCGCTAATTTTTTTGAAGCAAAACTGCGTTGGCGCAGTTTTGCGTCAAAAAGTATAAATATGGGCCTAGGTCTGGCTCCAACTGGGCACACAGTTCCTGGATTGTGGCATGATCAAGTCTGTAGGTGACTATTACATGTCGCTCTTCCATTGTCGACAGGTCCACCAGCGGTCTGTACACTGGAGGATGCCGCCATCTCCTCACCTGCCCCAGCGGATGTGCTCTATGGATGAGAACAGCGATCAGAGGGTCAGCCAACACTGAGGTACGAAATAAAAACTTTATTGCACACATTTGTCAATCCGCAATGTGTCTGTCTTAGTGTGTATGCAAGGCCTATATATGTGTTACACATTTAAAATATATGCCATGTGGTCCCCTGAAATGGCGGCTGCCTGACCTGTAATATGGGACAAGGGGATATGAGGTAACTGCGCTGGCGTTGTACACCGTCGCAGTCGAAGACCGCAGCGCAATCGTGCATTGGTTAACATTGGACCCTATGGGTCCCAGGAGCCAATGACGCTGTACACCGGCGGTGACTGTACGCACCGCTGCGGACGTGACCGCAATTTTCTCTCTGTTCACTCACTTGATACCTGATCTTCGACAGGAGAGGACCTACACTGCAAGTGCTGCTGTGACCTCAGTCTGGAAGTGACAGTGGCTCAAGTGCCTGGGGAAAGGGCCCCTGCCTTCACATCGGAGGAGTTGGAGAAACCAGTGGATGGGGTCCTCCCCCAGTACACGCTACTCTACGGTCCTCCAGACAAACACGTGAGTACACTGTGAGCATGCTGTATGGGCAATGCCTGTTTGGAGTGATGTGGATGGGAGATAGGGTTGGGGGAATGAGGCGTGCATGAAATGACAGTGAGTGGATGTGCGTCAGGGCAAGTTTGGGAACGTGGGCCAATGACTGTGACGGTCCGGATGGTTATTGTTTTTCCTTTTCCCCTGTATTATTCCTGTAGGTCAGCACCCACCAGAAGAAGGATATTTGGCGTGCCATCGCCAAGGACGTCCGGGCCCTGGGGGTCCACCACAGACGGAGCACCCACTGCCGGAAAAGATGGGAGGACATTCACCACTGGAGCAAGAAGACGGCGGTGGCCCAACTGGGGATGGCCTCCCAACGTGGGAGGGGTGCCCATCGCACCATGACCCCACTGATGTTCCGGATCCTGGCAGTGGCATATCCGGAGTTGGATGGGCGCTTGAGGGCATCACAGCAGCCACAAGGGGGTGAGTAGTCTCACATCCATCTGATTCAGCGCGCATTGGGGGTATCTGGGTGGGGGAGGTGGGCTGTGGGTTCCCCTAGGCTAGGGCGAGCCTTGTAGGCAAGGACCCTTTGTGAGGTAGGCTCAGTGGCACCCCATCCACCCCAGTGGTAAGAGCCATCTACACCTAGTCAGGCTCCTGTGACTTGCAGGTGTGCAGCAATCGGGCATAGGCCTTGTACCCCATGTCCCTGTGATCAATTAGGGAACTCAAAGTGCATGGCGTAGTGCAGAGGGCTGCTGTGTCTGTAGTGTCCGCCAACGGTAGCGGTATTGCATGCACTGAACATGTCTTTCTACTTTCTTTCCCCCCCTATTTGTGGTCTCCCTGTTCTTGTGTGCATTAGCATCATCAGGCGGAGGAGCTGTGCCACCGGAGCAGGAGGGAGCTGCATCCCACATGGCCCTGGAGGGCGAGACTACGGACTCAGAATTCACCAGTGGGACGGAGGGCGAGGGGAGCTCCACAGCGGGGACAGGAGCTGAGACCAGCGAGACCGACTCCTCCTCTGATGGGAGTTCCATTGCGGTGGAGGGCCCCTCTGTGCCCACCACATCTACAGGTACAGCCGCCACCCGCCCTACCAGCACCGCCATCCCAGCAGCCCCTCAGCGTGTGCCCCGTGGCCGCTCACCCAGGAGGATGGGCATCTCCTTCACCCCAGGCACCTCAGGCCCTGCCCCAGTCAGCCCTGCTGCCCTCAGTGAGGAGGCCATTGACCTCCTCAGATCCCTCACTGTTGGGCAGTCTACCATTCTGAATGCCACCCAGGGTGTAGAGAGGCTTTTGCAACTGACAAATGCATACCTGGAGGGCATTCATTCTGGCCAGGCAGCCCAACAGCAAGCATTTCAGACTCTGGCCTCAGCACAGATGGCAGCCATTGTCCCTGTGTCCAACCTCCCCCCTCCAACTTCCTCCACCCAGACCCAATCCCCATTACCTCAGTCTATCCCAAGCACACCATCAGACCAGCATGCAAACACCTCAACACACAAGGGTAGCTCTGGCAAACATAAGCACCACACATCCCACAGGCACTCACACAAGCATCATACTCATGCACACATACCAACATCCACTGCCTCCACTGTGTCCCCCTCCTCCACGTCTCCCTCCTCCCTCCCTGTCACGTCTCCACTCACACCTGCATGCACTACATCTTCAGCCACTACCTCCATCACCAGCACACCCATTACCATACACCGCTCACGTGCACTCACCACCCCTACTACCATTCACACATCCCCTGTGTCCTCTCCCAGTGTGTCTGTGAACCCTCCTCCCAAACTACACAAATGCAGTCACACGCCCACCCAACAGCCATCCACCTCACGACAGCCTCCAGCCCATGCAACTTCACCCAAAGTCACAAACGAACACCTCCTACAACCACTACCTCTTCCTCCACTCCCAAACCCCCTCCATCTACCCGTCCCAGTGTGTCTAAAAAACTTTTCCTGTCAAACCTTGACCTCTTCCCTTCACCTCCCCCACTGCTTCTGTCCCCTAGGGCCCGCCTTTCCGGGTCCCAACCCAGCACCTCAGCTACCACATCACCGGGAACAGTGGTGCCAGCAGTAACCGGCTTCTGGAGTGCTCCAAGCAGCAGGGAAGCCAGTGTCCCAAGGAGCGAGGCCAAGGACATTCCCCCACCTCCAAAACAAAAGTAGTTGCCCACAGCCTGTAGGGAGAAGGCCAAAACACCTGCCACCAAGGGCTCAGCCAGGACAACATTTGGTAGTGGCAAGACAGCTGTGCCACCATCCAAGGTGGGGAAGGGCCAGAGAAAGAAAGGGAAGTCGCCGCCAACCTGCACGATGGACAAGACGGGCACCGCCACATGCACCGCCGCCACGGGCACTTCCGCCACCACCCAGGATACTGTGCCCTTCACCTGCACCGCAGACACTGTGCCCTTCAGCAGCAGCAAGCTCAGTGAGGCCGCCACCAGCACCGCCACCAGCAGCAAGCTCAGTGAGCCTCCCACCAGCACCGCCACTCAGGACGCCGCCGCCAGCAGCACGCTTAGTGAGCCCCCCACCAGCACCGCTGCCAAATGATCGCCGCAAGCACCACCGCTACTGAGCCCGCAGCCAGCGGCCATGCCACATCCAGTGCCAGTGACACCACCGCAGACATGGCTGCCATCCCCAGTGGTCATTCGTACGAGGCTGGTGGTCAGTACCAGGGGCCTGGACAGCTTCCATGTTGCCCCACCGTCAGTGGAGTGTCAGATCCACTACCTCTGTCCTTGGCAGGATGAAGCACCCTGGGCACAAAGCCCCCTCCAGAACCAGTGGAGAAAGGCATCCACTACCTCTGTCCTTGGCAGGATGAAGCACTCTGGGCACAAAGCCCGCTCCAGAACCAGTGGAGACTGTTATCCACTTGAGAGACTGTGGCTTTGCACTCCCCAGGATAAAGCAGTGGGCAAACTACCCACTGAAGACACTTGTGAGACTGTGGCTTTGCACTCCCCAGGATAAAGCAGTGGGCAAACCACCCACTGTAGAGACTTGAGAGACTGTGGCTTTGCACTCCCCAGGATACATCAATGGGCATGGAGCCCCCTCGTGGAGCTAGTGTCGTGCACTCATCCGGCTGAGGTGCCCCCCTTCCCTTCCCCCTGAGGTGCCTGTTTTATTTCGATCTGATGCCCCTGCAGTGTTCTCTCCGTTTTGATCGGGTATCTTGTGTGGGCCTCGCCTATGCATTTTGGGCCCAGTGGTCCACGGACTATGTAGGTGCAGTACATGGACTTGAATTCTTGGTGTACATATTTGTTAATAGTGTATATATATTTTTGAGTAATGGGTTTTTCATGATTACAAACGTTCAACTAATTTCCCTTTGTCCTTACGTTCTTCCAGGGGGTGTTGGGGGGAAATGTAACGTTTCAGCATGTATTGGTGTGTGTGTTGTTGTGTGTGGGGGTGTTGCGTGTGTGAGTCACTCTCTTTTCCCTCCCCGGTGTCGTAGGTGCAGTACTCACCGTGGTCGTCACCGCCGTCGGTCGTGCTCCTGGTAGAGGAGCAGGAAGACTATTGCAGGGAGAATTTGGAGTTCCGGCTCCATGGCGTCCTGGTTCCTCATGGGGTGTGTAGAGGTGAGTGTTTTCCCTTCCAAGTCCTGTTTCCGCCGTGTTTTTGTTCACGTTGAATCCGCCCCCGGAAAAGGTGGCGGATTGGCCTCTCATAATGGTGTGGGCGATACATTGTCTTCTGCCTATCTTTTGGTGGTGACCGCCATGCTGTTTGTTTGTACCGCCGTGGTGGTCGGAGTGTTAAAGTGGCTGTCTATGTTGGCGGTTTCCGCCGCGGTCATAATTCCATTATTTTTACCGCCGGCCTGCTGGCGATCTTACCGCCGCTTTAACACCGACCGCCAGGGTTGTAATGAGGGCCTATATCTTGTTTAGGGGGTTTTAAGGGATGCTCCCACCCCTCTTTCACAAGAGCTAATGGACCACTAACAAGGTGACTAAAGAAGAGTTCAAAGGGGCTGTAGCCCACTCCTTTCTGGGGTACGTCCCTGTAGGCAAAAATGAGTCCCATAATCATGTCTTTGAGTGTTTTATTAAAACGCTCAACCAACCCATTTGTCTGGGGAGGTAAAGTGTAGGGAACTTGTAAGTTACCCCACACTCATTCTGCATTGCTTTTAGCTATGCAGACATGAAGTTGCTACCTCTTTTGGAAACCCCACCCTGGAAAAGATTCCCAGTAGGGCTTTGGCCACTGCATGAGCTGTAGTAGTCCTCAGCGGTATAGCTTCTGGATATCTAGTGGCATGGTCCACTACCACTAAAATGAACCTATTACCAGAAGCTGTGGAAGGGTCAAGGGGGCCAACAATGTCAACCCCTACCCTTTCAAAGAGAACCCCAACCACTGGCAGTGGGATCAAGGGGGCCTTTGGGGAGCGACAAAACTCCTTTGTGTCCTCTGACATGTAGACAGTGAAAGTGAGGGACCAGTCTGTCCCAGGTCTTACTTTGCCCCAGATGTCCAGCAAGGGGAATATCATAAGCTAAGGTCAACAAAAATTCTCTGTACCGCAAGGGAAGGACCAGTCTCCTGATGGCACCAAGGTTTTGGGTCCCTTTCCTCAGTATACAAGAGATTTTTTTACTAGGACACCATATGGGTGCATCTGATATCCCCTATCTCATTTGACAGCTTGCTGTCTTAAACCCTCAAGTGTGGGGCAGGTCTTCTGTGCCACACTTAACTCCTCCCTGGCAGGCCCCCCTGCACCTAAAAGCTCAGCTGTGTCAGCTTGCAGCTCCTCAGGTGCAGGTTCTGTCCAGGGAGTTAAGTCCTCCTCCTCAAAGGGGGAATCATCAGTGGAGGGAGGGATAGTGGATAACTTTTTATCCTTTGTACCCCTAATTTTGGGAAGCTCTAGGTACGTTGCTCCAGGATCCAAGTTTCCCTGTCCTCTTTGCTTTTTGACCTGACCCCTTGTCAAAGCAAAGGTGTGCCCAGGAATGCCCAGCATGGCAGCAAGGGCCTCTAACTCCACTTCAGCCCAAGCTGAAGTCTCCAAGTTGTTTCCTAGTAGACATTCTACAGGTAGGTCTGTGGATACCACGACTGTTTTTAGGACCAGTAACCCCCCCAGTTGAGCTAAACAACAGCCATGGGTTGGCTTGCAGTGTTGTTATGGATGTCAGTCACTTGGTACTGATGACCAAGTAGGTGTTTCTCAGGGGCAACCAGTGTTTCAGTCACCATTGTGACACTGGCACCTGTGTCCCTGTAGGCCTCACCCTTAACCCCATTTATTAGGGGTTGTTGCTTGTACTTATCCATAGTAAGGCAAAAAGCAACAAAGGTGGCAAGGTCAATTCCACTATCAGAGACTAAAGCAGCCTCAGTGGTTTCCCTAACAAATCCAACCCCACTACACTTCCCAGAGTGAGCCCTGCTACACCCTTGGATTGAATATTGTTAGTGTTATTTTCCCCACCACCACTGCTATTGCTAGGGGCACTAGTTGAGGCAGTGGGGGTTGTGGTCGCGGGAGGCTTGGTGCTTTTCTTGGGGCAAGCACTATCTCTTGCCCTATGGTCTTTATTCCTACAGATATAGCAGCGAGGCTTTTTATTCTGATGGTGTGAAGATGATTTAGATCCACCCCCAGAAGAGTTTTGTGGGCCTGATGAAGACTCTTTGTTTTTATCTTTGTCCCCACCCTTGATATGAGACTTACAATCCTTCTTCTTGTCCTTGTCACCCTGTATGAGCTTTTCTGCTAACTCTGGTTCTGACCCATTTGTCTTTCTTCTCTCTCAATTCTTCCGGAGAGGTCAGATCTGAGTCTACCAAGTACTGGTACAACAAGTCGGACACACAGTTATTCAAAATATGCTCTCTCAAAAAAAGATTATATAAGCCCTCATAATCAGCCATGTAACCAGTCTTCTAAAGCTTTAAAAGAACAGTCCACAAACTCAACCCAATCCTGAGAGGCTTCTGGTTTCTCTGAACTTAATCCTGTATTGTTCAGTGGTTAAGCCAAAACATCCAAGAGTGCAGTCTTAATAACAGTGTAGTTGTCTGAGTCTTCTTCTCTGTCAGGGAGAAGCCTATCTCTCCCCTTGCCAGAAAAGGACAACCACCGAAGAGCAGCCCACTGCCTTTCAGAGACCCTCTGAACTTTGCAGGCCCTCTCAAGTGCAGCAAACCACTTGTAAATGTCATCTCTCACCTTGTATGGGGGAACAATTTTGTGCACGTTTCTGGAATCAAAAGTGTCCTCCCTGACTCCATAACTCCTGAAACTGCTGCTGCTGCCACCATGGGGTACTAACATCAGCACGGGTAGACGTGACAGACACCCATCTGGCCTCCGATTCAAACACCAGTGGATCCATAAACATTGCGACTGTCCAACGCAGGCCCAGGGCACTGCCATTGCCAGAGCTCAGCAACGACTCTGATGAGCAGCAGGAAGGGCCAAGTACCCCATCAGCAACAGGCAGGCGCAGCCAGATGCAGGAGGTCAGGTGTCATCAGACCACAGCACCACACAGGATGGCGACAGATTCCTGGGCACAGCCGCATGAGGCAGGTGAGGGTCCCTCCTTATTTGGTGGCCTAGAAGCTGCTATGTTGCAGCAGCAGAGTCTGCAAAATAAGCAGATCCTCGGATTAGATAAGAACTTGCGCAAACATAACCGCAACATGGTGGGCCTGCATCGGCAACTTGACTCCCTTAATAATAACATTGTACAGCTGCATGAGGGACAGGTGCAGGCATCACAGGACACCAGGGACCTCACAAGTGCTGTCCGTGAACTCTGCCAGGAGCTGCGCCATGAGAGGGTGAGCCAGCGCAGACAGAAGCGCAGATTTCATAACATGTTTGGCAGCTTCTGTCGTTCGTCTAACAGGGTGGCAAATTCAACAGCACTGATTGCCCGTCGTGCAGTGGCTGCGCAGGTTGAAGCAGCATACAGCAGCAGGGACGTTGTGAATGGACTTGTGCAGATCACTAAGGTGATCGAACACATCTTGGGACCAAGGTCAGCCACTCCGAGTGAGCTAACACTGGGGGACACTGAGGACAGATCCAGCCTCAGCAGTGTTGCTGTACCAGCAGGGGACACCAGACGGCGCAGTGCCAGGCACAGAACTGCCACTGAGGGTGACAATAGAGGTGCCAGTGATGTAACTGGGCACCCGAGTGGTGTGCGTGGGCGCAAAAAATGACTCTAGCTGCCACTGGACTTCTGTTGACACTATGAAGTAATAGTGCATTACTCTGGTCCTTCATTTTTTTGAATTTCTCACATAACCTGTTTTTTGTTATTACTCACATGTACATTACCTGACTTAAGGTAATAAATTTATTTCACTACAGGTACAGTTGCCAGAGGATTTCTGTCATTTACACTCACGTCTGAAATGGGTGTGTGTGATGTCAGCACGCCTTTGCCTTCCCTCTGTTGCACTGGTCCTGTCTGCTGGATGTAGGGGTGGTATGGGATAATCATCCTCATCAGATTCAGTATCACATATTTCTACAGGTATGCCCCTGGTTGTAGCTATATTGTGCAAGATTGCACAAGTAGCCACTATTCTACATGTCGTCTCTGGGCTGTACTGTAGTGCCCCTCCACTTTTGTGGAGGCACCTGAAGTGACTATTCAGCAGTCCAAATGTGCGCTCCACCACAATGCGGGTTGCCCTGTGTGCTGCATTGTATCTCCGTTCAGCAGGTGTTGCAGGATTGAGCCAGGGCGCCATCATGTAGGTGCGCACTGCGTAGGCACTGTCTCCTGGAAGGGACAGAGGGTATGATGAGTAACTGAGCCATCTCACATCGGCACTCCATCAATGCGCCAGTGTACAGAGGGACATTACCTAGTAGATATCCTTTTCCAAACTCCCCAGCTAGCAGTCTTGTGTGAATCCTGCAGTGGCGAAAGATGTATGAATCATGTGTGCTCCCTGGGTACCTGGCCACAAGATCAGTAATGATGTAGGAGGCATTGCATATGACCTGTATATTCATCGAATGTTGGTATTTCCTGTTGCAGTACACATACTCTGTGGCTGATGGTGGACAGATTGCCACGTGTCCCATCTATGGCACCTAGGACGTGGGGGAACTGTGCTATCTGGTAAAAATCTATTTTAGTTTGCTGTAATTCCTGTGGGGTGTGGGGAATCTGATGTACTGTTGTAGTTTGCTCAGCATGGCGTTGATGAATGCATTGAAAAATCTGGGGAGGGTACTCTGTGAGACCCCTCCAGCTGCTGCTATGACCCCTTGATAGCTCCCTGAGGCGAGTAGGTGGAGGGAGCATAATACCTGCAAATGGTATGCTGTGGGTCCTTAGTGTTCTGCACTGCAGTATGGGTTGTAGCTCAGCTATCAGATCAAGTATCATGGCTGAGTTCAACCTATACCTCTCATATATTTCCTCCTCTGTCAGGTTAAAAAGTGTAATGCGCACTCTGAAAATGCGCTCCTGTCTCCTCCTCCCTCTCCTCAGACCTGCCAAGATCCTCATCCTACTCGCCATTACGTAGAGTGCAGCCATTGTGGAAAAGAGTCTGAGGCATTCTGGGCCTCTCTATATAGGTTGCACCTGGTTACCACCTGGTTACAGTTCATGGGTGGTCATTACAACCCTGGCGGACGGTGTTAAAGCTGCGGAAATACCGCAAACAGGCCGGCGGACAAAAAAAGGGAATTATGACCCTGGTGGAAACCGCCAACAAAGACAGCCACTTTAACACACCGCCCGCCACAGCGGTACAGACAAGCAGCGCGGCGGTCACCGCCAACAGACAGGCGGGAGACAATGTACCGCCCACAGTATTACAACCCCCCAATCCGCCGCCTTTTCCAGGGCGGATTCACCGTCGATAAAAACACGGCGGAAACAGCTTTTGCTATGGGAAAACGCTCACCTGAACATATCCCATGAGGACTCCATGGAGCCGGAACTCCAAATACTCCCTGCCCTTGTGTTTCTGCTCCTCTATGACCAACAGCTACGTAGGCGCCGAAGACAACGGAAAATACTGCACCTACGACACGGGGGAGGGGAGAGGCAAAAGTTAGGGGGACACCCACCAAACACCCCCACCCCCACCCTCGCATATTACAACATACACACCAATGCATTCACAAAAAATCACAGTAACAACCCACAATTCCCCCGGAAGAATGAAAACACAAAGCGAAAATCGGTCAAACAATGTAATGTGCCAATATACATGTCATACAAAAATATACAGATATATATTTGAAAATCAGTCATAATTATATACAATACGAGTAGTAGTGCAGATATGTACATAACAATGTCCGTGCACCATCAGTCCAAAAATGCATGGGCGAGGCCCCCAAACGATACCTGACCACAATCAGAGAGAACACTGCCGGGGCATCAGATAGAAATACTACAGGCACCTCAGGGGGAAGGGAAGGGGGCACCTCAGGAGTGCAAAGCCAGATCCACGACGGGGCTCCATGCCCATTTATGCCATCCTGGGGAGTGCAAAGCCACAGTCTCTCAAGTCTCTACAGTGGGTGGTTTGCCCACTGTGCCATCCTGGGGAGTGCAAAGCCACAGTCTCTCAAGTTGATGCAGGTCTCTACTGGTACTGGGGGGGACTGGTGCCCAGACTGGATGAGTCTCCCCATGAAAGATCGTGTCCTGTCACTGTCCCAGCTGCACATGGGATAAAGATGCCTGATGTGGCGGTCTATTCATTTCTACCCGGTGCTTGCCCTGTTCAGTGGTGCTTTGACATGGCGGTTCAGGACTGTTCAGCGGTGCTTTGCCATGGCGGTCTTTGCCCTTTTCAGCGGTGCTTTGACATGGCGGTTCAGGACTGTTCAGCGGTGCTTTGCCATGGCGGTCTTTGCCCTGTTCAGCGGTGCTTTGACATGGCGATTCAGGACTGTTCAGCGGTGCTTTGCCATGGCGGTCTTTGCCCTGTTCAGCGGTGCTTTGACATGGCGGTTCAGGACTGTTCAGCGGTGCTTTGCCATGGCGGTTCTGATAAGGACATTGGTGTGTGGCATGATGTTCTCTACACTGGACATTGGTGTGTGGCATGACGTTCTCTACACTGGACATTGGTGTGTGGCATGACGTCTTCTACACTGGACATTGGTGTGTGGCATGACGTTCTCTACACTGGACACTGGTGTGTTGCATGACGTTTCATCATTACCCAGCGGGGCTGTGGCATCTGGGGCCCTCCAGGGCACTGACTCCGGCGGTGGTCTCCTGACCAGTGACGATACTTGTGCCCTCCTGGGCTGTGACTCTGGCGGTGGTCCCTGGACCAGTGACGATACTTGTGCCCTCCTGGTCAATGACTCCGGCAGTGGCGGTGGTCTCCTGACCAGTGACGATACTTGGGCCCTCCTGGGATGTCCCTCCCTACTCTGGCCATTTGGCCCATTCATTCACATGCATTAATGTTCTATGAACTCTGCCCCCTTCCCTCTTCCAACTAGCCCTCTCCACCCAGGCCTAGCCCATACAACGTGCTCCCTGTGTACTAACCTGTTGGTCTAGAGGACCGTAGAGTAGCGTGTACTGGGGGAGGACCCCTTCTACCAGTTTCTTCAACTCCTGTGCAGTGAAGGCAGGGGCCCTTTCCCCAGACGCAGCAGCCATCGTCGCTTCCAGACCGAGGTCACAGCAGCACTTGCAGTGTAGGTCCTCTCCTGTCGATGGTCAGGTATCTAGTGACTGAACAGATAGAAAATGGCGGTGACGTCCGCGGCGGTGCGCATCATCACCGCCAGCGCACCTGTTCATTGGGTCCTGGGACCCATAGGGTCCAATGTTAACCAATGCAGTGTGCAACACCAGCGCAGTTACCCCACAATCCCATTGTCCCACTTTAGAGGTCAGGCAGCCGCCATTTCAGGGGCCCACATGGCTTCATTTACTACTGCATCACACATAGCTAGGCCTACACTCAACACACATACAGGAAGGGTTTTGTGAGTGGTGTAGTCTTGTGTGTAACTGTGGGTACATACCTGGAGGATTAATGACTGGTTCTTCGCTGTTGTCCTTCGTAGGCACCGTCAGCTGGGACATATGAGAAGATGGCGGAATCCTCCGGTGTACCGACCGCTGGTGGACCTGTTGACAATGGAAGAGAGACATGTCATCGTAACCTACCGGTTTGACCGTGCCACAATCCAGGAACTATGTACCCAGTTGGAGCCAGACCTGATGTCACCAATCCGCCATCCGTCTGGAATACCCCCTGACGTGCAGGTGCTGTCAGTGCTCCATTTCCTTGCAAGTGGCTCTTTCCAGACAACAGTGGCCATGGCATCAGGGATGTCCCAGTCTATGTTTTCCAACGTGTTGTCCAGAGTGTTGTCTGCCCTGCTGAAACACGTAAGGAGATACATCATTTTCCCTCAGGTGGAGGATTTGCCTACAGTGAAAGGTGACTTCTATGCCCTTGGACATATCCCCAACGTCATAGGTGCTATTGATGGGACCCATGTTGCTCTGGTCCCCCCCACACAGGAGTGAACAGGAGTACAGGAACCGGAAGAGTTATCATTCCATGAATGTACAAATGGTCTGTTTGGCAGACCAGTACATCTCCCAGGTAAATGCTATGTTTCCTGGCTCAGTGCGTGACGCCTACATCCTGCGGAATAGCAGCATCCCTGATATGATGGGTCAACTCCAGAGGCACTGTGTATGGCTATTGGGGGACTCTGGTTACCCCAACCTTTCCTGGCTATTGACCCCAGTGAGGAATCCCAGGACCAGGGCAGAGGAACGGTACAATGAGGCCCATGGGCGGACTAGGAGGGTGATCGAATGCACCTTCGGCCTCCTGAAGGCCAGGTTTAGGTGCCTCCATATGACAGGTTGATCCCTATTCTACTCACCGAAGAAGGTGTGCGACATCATCATCGCCTGCTCCATGCTCCATAATTTGGCTTTGCGACGCCAGGTGCCTTTTCTGCAGGAGGATGATCCAGATGACGGTGTTGTAGCAGCTGTGGAGTCTGTGGAGCCTGTGGACAGTGATGAGGATGAAGCTGAGGAAGAAGACAACGACAACAGGGAGTCAGTCATACAGCAATATTTCCAGTGAGACACAGGTGAGAACATTTTCATTTTTAGCATTACATTAACTTTCACACGTCTACCTCTATCCTGTTTCTCGATTTAAATCACTATTTGGTAACTGAGTTGTACCCTTCCATTACGGTTTCACAGGTGTGGTTACCTACGTGTCAACTGCTTGCATCCTTCAAGGGCTTGTGATGTGTGACATAGGTATGTTAGCTTTACAATGGTAAACCCATTATGACACTGTCATTGATAATACATTTTTACTAAATCACAGACTGACTCCAGATTGTTTTGTGTTTCAAGGGTGTTTATTGAAGTGCTCTGAAATGTGAGGGGTTTGTAAAATGAGGATGGGTGGTGGCGGAGGAATGTCCATGGCAGAGTCCAGTCTATTAGTCTCACAGGTGCACTGCCCATCTGGGCATAGGAAGTGGAGCTGGTGCAGTTTAAGTATGGACAGGGTAACAAAGTGGGACAGTGGGAGGACACTCAGGGTGGTCTCATTTCCTGGTGGGGGTCTTGCCATCTTGCTCTGTCCTGTTCCTGGATCTCAGGGACCGCTTGCGTGGTGGTTGTCCGTCTGCAGGGGGTGGGGTGCTGGTGTGTTGGTCCTGTGGCGGGGCGTCCTGTCCACTAGCGCCGGCGGAGGTGGTGGGCAGTACATCGTCCTGGCTAGTGTCAGGGGCCCCTTGGAGTGCCACGGTGTCCCTCAAGGTCTGCTGTATGTCTTTAGCACCCCTACGATGGTGCCCAGGGCGGAGCTGATGGTCCTGAGTTCCTCCCTGAACCCCAAATACAGTTCGTCCTGCAGGGGCAGGGTCTCCTGCAACTTGTCCAGGACCGTCGCCATCGTCTCCTGGGAGTGGTAGTATGCTCCCATGATGGAGGAGAGGGCCTCGTGGAGAGTGGGTTCCCTTGGCCTGTCCGCCCCCTGTCGCACAGCAGCCCTCCCAGTTCCCCTGTGTTCCTGTGCCTCGTCCCCTGGACCGTGTGCCCACTACCACTGCCCCCAGGTCCCTGTTGTTGTTGGGGTGGTGGGTTAGCCTGGGTTCCCTGTAGTGGTGGACACACCGCTGATTGACCTGTCCTGGGTAGGGAGGTTTGGGCCCGCTGGGTGGGTGCTGTGCTGGTGTTACTAGAGGGTGGAAGGTCGGTGTTGGGCTGTGCCTGTGCAAGGGGAACCGACTGTCCCGAGGCCCACGATGGTCCGGGCTGGTCATCAGGATCCAGTAGGGCAGAGCTGCTCTCGTCACTGTGGGCCTCTTCTGGGGGTGGAGAGGTGTTGTCTGGACCCTCTGGTGTGGTGACGGTCCTTAGGGTTCCTGCAGGGCCATAAGAGCTAGATTATTGCATGTGTGTGTGTAATGGTGTGCAATGGGTGGGTGTTTGTGTACCCAGTGCAAGCATTCCTGAGTGGGAGGATGTGTGATGATGGTTGGGGGGTGCACTGGGTATGTGCAGTGGGCATGCTTTAGTGAGGGGTGTCCATGCTTAGTTGTGTCATGCAGGGCTTGGTGTTGGGATGGGTGGTTTGTGAGATTAGTACATTAGTGAGGAGTTGTAGTGATAGGGGAGGGGGGGTGTGATAGCATGCAGGTAGGGTGGGGGATATGATAGTTAAGAATTGACTTACCAGTGTCCCATCCTCCACCTACTCCTGCGAGGCCCTCAGGATGTAAGATGGTCAAGACTTGCTCCTCCCATGTTGTTAGTTGTGGGGGAGGAGGTGGGGGTCCGCCGCCAGTCCGCTGTACCGCGATGTTGTGCCTAGAGACCCTTGAACGCACCTTCCCCCGTATGTCGTTCCACCTCTTCCTGATGTCCTCCCTATTTCTTGGGTGCTGTCCCACGGCGTTCACCCTGCCCACTATTCTGTGCCATAGCTCCATCTTCCTGGCTATTGATGTGTGCTGTACCTGTGAGCCAAATAGCTGTGGCTCTACCCGGATGATTTCCTCCACCATGACCCTGAGCTCCTCCTCGGAGAAGCGGGGGTGTCTTTGGCGTGACATGGGGTGGTGTGGGTGATGTGTGGGGTGGTGTATGTGGTGATGGTTGTGGTGAGTGTAGTGGTGTGTGGTGTTTTGTGCGTGGATGTTGTGTGGGTGATGGTGTTGTGTGCCTCTGTGTAGTGGGGTTGTCTATTCTGTGCTCTCTCTCTGTCGCCTTCGTCTCAAATTTTTGGTCGTAGGGGTTTGTGGGTGATGTGGGTGTGTGTTTTATATTGTATTGGGTGTGTGGGTGTGTTGTTTGTATGTGTGTCAGGTGTGTGTATTTGGAATTGTCCAATGTAGCGGTGTTTTGGAGATGTGTGTGTATTTTGAGCGCGGCGGTGTGTACCGCCAATGGAATACCGCGGTTGAAAGACCGCCGCGTGGATTCGTGGGTCGTAATAGCATGGGCGTGTTTCTGTTGGCGTGGAGGTGGAGGATTTGTTTCCGCCAGTTTATCACTGACCTTTGGTGTGGCGGTCTTGTGTGGGTGTCTGATTTTCGGCGGATTCCAAGATGTGTGTCATAATAGCTGTGGCGGAATGCCGCCGCCGCCGCAGTGTATTGGCGGTCTTCTGCACGGTGGTAAGCGCCTTTTACCGCCAATGTTGTAATGACCCCCATGTTATTTTGCATGTGCAAAATGCCATTCTGCGAAAAATCGCAATTTGCGATTTTTTGATGTATCGATTTGCGACTTGGATTTTGCGCCTCGCAATTTGCGCCTCGCAATTTCCTCCTGGAAATACCGACTCGCAAATTGCGAGTCGCAAAACCAGGTCGCAGCGCAAAAAAATTCAAATTTTAAGCTTTCTTATTTTTGGTCTGCGAATGCCTTTCATGCATCGCAGACCACTTTTTTGCACTCGCAAACGGACGATTTTTGCGATTCGCACCATTTGCGAGTGTAAAAATGTTTCATACATCTGGCCCTTAGTACCTAGCAGACCCACTAGTGTAGTTGGTAGTGGGGGGGTAGTCACTCAGGTAGGGCTCCCTTCACACTTAGAGGTCAGGTCACTAGGGTCACAAACGTTAGGGAAAGATCTACTTCTGCCCATTCCCATATCACCTCAGTGACTGAGGGATCCTATGGCACACTCCAGGCGATGAAACCATAGGTAGGGAGCTCATGAAACTGAGACTGGAGGAGGCCATGCTGAGGCTGCAGGGGGAGCTTTAGCTGAGCAGCCAAGGTTTATCTAGGAGACATGCAAAGCTCATGCAAAACCACAAGTACTCACACACATGAAAGAAAATACTCAGTGTTACAAAAATAAAGGTACTTTATTTTGATGACACAAATGCCAAAAATACCATAGAGACTATACTCCCTTAGGAGATAAGTAATAAACAAATTATACACACTAGTATGCAGAAATGGCTGTAAAAACAGTTATAAAACAGTGCAATTAGTGAAAATCACCATAGTTAGAAATGGGCCTAGGGGGAACACAAACCATAAACTAAGAAAGTGGAATGTGAATGTTGGTTCCCCACCTAGGCAAGTGTAGTGTGTAGAGGGGCACTGGGAGTATTAGAAAACACCACAGGTAAGTAACAGAAGCCTCCCCAGAGCCCAGGAAATCCGGAGTAAATCACAAGTAACTTTCCTAGAACACACAAGAACATGAGAAAGAAGAGAATGCAAGAACCAGAAGAGATTGCAAGACACAAACAATGGATTCCTGGACCTGAAGACCTGTGGAAGAACAGGACCAATGCCAAGAAGCACAGAAGAGTCCAGGGAGAGCAGGAGCCCCTGCTAACCCGGATGAAGGTGCAAAAGAGGAACCACCGGTGAAGTACAACAGTCAGTACTGCACCCAAGATGTGGGTTCCTGGTTGGTGCAGATGATGTCCCATGCTGGATGGAAGATTGCAGTCTGGTTTGCATCGCCGGATTACACCAACCAGCCTTGGCACACGCAAAGCTTGTGGTTAGAAGAAAATGGCGCTGCCCGGGACCAGGAGGGACCTGGTGGACTCTGCCCAGGAGGGGGAGTCAGAGGGTCCTCTCAGCAACTCAGAGAGCCCACAAAGGACCAGGCAGTGCACATAGGTGTCCCACAGCATGGGGACAAAAAAGGTGCAAAAGGAGGCCCACCAGCACTACAACAAAGGAACCCACGCCACTGAAGAACCACCCAGGAAGCTTTGCATCGCAGGATAGAGTGCTGGGGGGGGGTAGCTACACGGTTCACGAAGAACTTCTTGGAAGGATGCCAACAAGCCTTGGCAACTGAAAAACACGCAGTGCACAGGGGTACTGTCTTGCGTGGGGAGGCAAGCTCTTACCGCCACCAAAGTTGGACAGTAGGACGTCAGGACCATTGGGATCACTTCAGTCTACCACCCGTCATGCTGGATTCACGCAGCTCATCAGGAGAGAGGATGCATGCCGCTGGTTGTCGTTGCAGAAAGGTGGCTGCTGAAGCAAGGGAGTGACTCCTCCATTCCCAAGGAGATTCCTTTGTTCTTCTGGTGCAGGCTGAAGACAGGCTGTCCTCTGAGGATGCACGACCAGGAAACAGTTGCAGTTGCTGGCAGGAGCTGAAGATACAGGCCCTCATTACAACCCTGGTGATCAAAGACCGCCAGGCTGTTTTGAAGGTTGCACGAAGCACCGCGGTCGTACCGCCAGGACCGGCGGTTTTCCACCACAGTGGTCACGGCGTATTTAATCCTCAAGGGCAGCGCTGCTTGCAGCACTGCCCAGGGGATTACGAGTCCCCTTCCCGCCAGCCTTTTCATGGCGGTAGGAACCGCCATGGAAAGGATGGTGGAAAGGGGAGTCACAGGGCCCCTGGGGGCCCCATAAAGCTTTTCACTGTCTGCACAGCAGGCAGTGAAAAGCGCGACAGGTGCAACTGCACCCGTCGCACGGCCGCAACACCACCGGCTCCATTTGGAGCCGGCTCCCATGTTGCGGCCAACATCCCCACTGGGCCGGCGGACGGAAACTCGTCTTCCGGTCCAGCGGGATGTCTTTATGGCCACCGCGGGGTGAGACGGCAGTTACAACTTGGCGGGCGGCAGTTGCCCGCCAAAGTTGTAATGAGGGCCACAATGTTTCTGAAGTTGTCTTTGCTTCTTTGTTAGAGGTTGTGAAGCTCATAGAGGGTCTAGATGCAGTTTCTTCAGTGAGAAGGTGAAGTAAAGGATGCAGAGCATTCCTGCTGGAGTCTTGGAAGAACCACCCAAGAGAGTCCCCTACAGAGGTAAGCACCTATTAGGGGAGGGCTATGACGTCACCTGCTGGCACTGGCCACTCAGATGTTCCCAGAGTTCTCTACCAACTTGGAATCCAAGATGGCAAAACCCAGGTACCATCTGGAGGAGCTCTGAGCACCACCCCTGGGGTGGTGATGGACAGGGGAATGGTCACTCTCCTTTCCTTTGTCCATTTTCATGCCAGAGCAGGGACTGGGGGTCCCTGAACTGATGTAGACTGGTTTATGCAAGGAGTGCACCAAATGTTCCCTTCAAAGCATTTCCAATGGTTTGGGGAGGCTACCCCTCCCAAGCCTGTAACACCTATTTCCAAAGGGAAAGGGTGTAACACCCCTCTCCCAAAGGAAATACTTTGTTATACCTACCTGGGCTTGAGCTGCTCAAGCAACAGGAAGGCAGAAACCTGTCTGAGAGGTGGCAGTAGCTGGGGCTGCCTCAAAAATCTCAGAAGGCTGGAATGCAATACTGGGGGTCCTCTAAGAACCCCCTGAGTGCATGGAATCATAAGACCAATGATTGCAAAAGCCTTGGGGTATGATTCCAACTTGTTTGATACTAAGCATGCCTATGTTCGGAGTTACCATTATGTAGCTGGTCATAGGTAGTGACCTATGTCCAGTACATGCTTAAAATGGCATCCCCACACTCACGAAGTTCGGAAAAATGGTACTTGAGGTCGTGGGGGCACCTCTGCTAGTGCAGGAAGTGTCCTCACATACAGGTACTCGGCACCCTGCCCTCAGGGTTGGGGGCATGGAAGGGGTGACTTATAAGTGACCTGGTACAGTGTGAATGGCAGTAAAGGGGTGTAGGAGGCTGGGCTGGTTTGTAGTGGGTACCACAAGTACTTACACCTTATACCAGGTCCAGCTATCCCTTATTAGTGAAATGTAGTCAGTGTCTAAAAGCCAGGCTATCTAGAGGTAGCTGTAGGCAGAACAGCCAAGGCTGAACTAGGAGACATGCAAATCTCTTGCAACATCACTGTAGTCACACAGTACTCACACACAAGAAATACAATAAAGTGTTACCAAAAATAAAGGTTCTTTATTTTAGTGACACACGGCCACAAATATCTTAGAGGCTATACTCCCTTAGGGGGTGAGTATTATACACAAAATATACACCAGTAACCAAAATCAGTCATAAAATAGTACAAATAGTGAAAATCACCATAGGCTAGAATGGGCCTCGGGGTAACACAAACCACATACTAAAATAGTGGAATGTGAAAGTCAGTTCCCCACCTAGGCAACAGTAGTGTGTAGAGGCGCCCTGGGAGTGTAAGAAAACACCAAATGTAAGTAAACTACTCCAACTCAGAACCCAGAAAAACAGGAGTAAATACAGCAAGTTTCCTCAGAACACGCTAGAAGTCATGATGAAGGATTATGCAAAAACCAAGCAACACTGCAAGACACCAATGATGAATCCCTGGACCTGAAGACCTGTGGAGAGAGAAGACCAAGTCGAAGTACAGCTGAGGAGTCCAGGAGTAACAGGAGCCCCTGCTAACCCAGATGAAGGTTCAAAAGTGGATTCTCGGTTAGAAGAAAAAGTCAGAGATGCACCAAAGAAGACAGCTGCGGGTTCCTGCTTGGTGCAAGAGATGTCCCACGTGGAGTAGAACAATGCAGACTGATTTTCATCATTGGATTCCGCCAACAAGCCTTGGCTCACACAAAAGACGCATTTGGCAGGAAAAGGCACCACCTGGACCCAGGAGGGACCTGGGGGTCTCACCTCAGACTGAGGAGACAGAGGTGGGTCTCAGCATTCAGGGAGCCCTCAGAAGACCAGATAGCACCCACAGGGGTCCCAGGACACGGGGACAATGAAGTTGCAAATCATGGTCATCACATCACTACACAAAGGGATCCCACCCCGCCGGAGAACAACGCAGGGAGCTGAGCATTGCAGAATAGAATGCTGGGGATCCGGGCTACGCTGTGCCCAAAGGATTCCTTGGAGAAGCGCACAGAAGCCCCAGGAGCTGCAAAACATGTGGTGCACAGGGGTCCTCTCTAGCTTCGGGAGGCAAGCTCTTACCTCCACCAAATTGGGACAGTTGGACCCTTGGACGGTCAAGGTCACTTCGGTCCACCACCTGTGTTCCAGGATCCACTCTCATCATCAGGAGAGGGGTCCCAGAGTACCGGTTGTCACTGCAGAGATTTGTCTGCTGAAGCAGGGAAGTGACTCTGTCACTCCGCTGGCGATTCCTTCGGTCCTTCTGATGCAGGATGAAGAAAGGCAGTCCTCGGAGCATGCACGACCTGGAAACTGTTGCAGTTTCTGGCAGGAGCTGAAGTTACAGAGTTGCAGTAGCCTTCTTGGATACTTTGTTGCAGTTGTAGAGTTCCTGGAGAAGTTCTGCGGGTGATCCGATGGTAGAAGATAAAGCAGAGATTGCAGAGGATTCCTGCTGGAGTCTTGCAAAACTGAATCTGAGGAAACACCCAGAGGAGAGACCCTAAATAGCCCTGAGAGGAGGATTGGTCACCTAATCATTTAAGCACCTATCAGGCGGGGTCTCTGACATCTCCTGCTGGCACTGGCCACTCAGATGCCCCCAGAGTTCTCTGCCCATCCTGAAAACAATATGGCAGAACCCAGGGACACTCTGGAGGAGCTCTGGGCACCACCCCTCGGGTGGCGATGGACAGGGGAGTGGTCACTCCGCTTTCTTTTGTCCAGTTTCACGCCAGAGCAGGGACTAGGGGTCCCTGAACCGGTGTAGACTGGCTTATATCAGGAGGGCTTCAAAGCATTTCCAGAGACTCTGGGAGGATATAGTCGGGGTTACCATTGTGAAGCTATACATATGTATTGACAAATATGTAGTGCACACTTATAATGGTGTCCCCGCACTCACGACATCTGGGAAATTGGTCCTGGACAATGTGGGGGCACCTCTGCTAGTGCAGGAGTGCCCTCATACACAGTAACTTTGCACCTAGCCTTCAGGAACTGAAGGTTAGACATAAAGGTAACTTTTAAGTTACCTGGTGTGGAGAAAAGGGCTGTGAAAATAGTTCTTGCACTATTTCACTCAGGCTGCAAAGGCAGTCCTGAAGAAGTGTTTGTATAAGCTCATTATGGGTGGCAAAAGAAATGCTGCAGCCCATAGGGACCCCCTGGAACCCCAATGCCCTGGGTACCTAGGTACCAAATAATAAGGACACATAAGGGGGTCCAGTATGCCAATTTGGAGTGAAATATGGGTTCACTAGACTATAGTGACCAATTTAGAAACAGAGAGAGCATGAGCACTGGAGTTCTGTTTAGCAGGAATCCAGTGACACGGTCAAGCACACTGACAGCACAGTAAGACATAGTGACATATAGGCCACAAACTATGAGCTCTGGGGTCCTGATTAGCAGGATCCCAGTGAGACCGTAAAAAAACACTTACAAAAAGGCAGAAATTGGGGGTAACATGCCAAGAAAAATTGTACTTTCCTACACAACCCCCCTCCAAACAAGGGACAATAAGGCTAACCCTGCCCAGATGAGTTTTCATTGTCTAAGAGGAACTATCTGGAGAGTCCATCTGCATTGGAGTGGTTACTCCCAGGTCTATGTTCCACTGTAAAGTCCATCTCCTATAGGGAAACGAACCTCCTCAACAATTTAGGGTTTTCTCCTTTCATCTGTTTTAACCATAAGAGAGATTTGTGGTCTGTCTGAATTATGAAGTGAGTCCCAAATAAGTATGGTCTCAGCTTCTTAAGGGCCCAGACCGCAACAAAGGCCTCCCTCTCTATGGCTGACCAACGCTTTTCTCTAGGGGTTAACCTCCTACTGATAAAAGCAACAGGTTGATCCTGGCCCTCTAAGTTTAGTCATGAAAGCACTGCCCCAAACCCCAGTTCAGAAGCATCTGTATGGACAATGCATTTTTTAGAGTAATTTGGGCTTTTTAGGGCAGGTGCAGTACACATAGCTTGCTTAAGCTCCTCAAAAGCTTTTTGACAGCTGGCAGTCCACAATACCTTCTTGGGCTTTTTCTTTGAGGTGAGGTCATTAAGAGGGGCAACAATGAAGCCATAGTTCTTAATGAACTTCCTGTAATACCCAGTGAGGCCCCAAAAGGTTCTGACCTGGGTCTGAGTGGTAGGGGGAGCCCAGTCTAAAATAGTCTGGATCTTCCCCTGTAGTAGTTCAATCTGTTCCCCACCAACTATGTGTCCCAGATAAACCACTTCCCCTGCCCTATCTGGCATTTAGAAGCCTTGATAGTAAGGCCTGCCTTTTGCAGGGTCTCCAAAACTTGCCACAGGTGGACCAGGTGGTCACCCCAGGTAGAGCTAAACACAGCAAAATTATCTAGATATGCTGCACTGAATGTGTCCAGACCGTGGAGGACTGTATTCACCAGCCTTTGGAAAGTGGCAGGTGCATTTTGCAGACCAAAGGGCAGGTGCATTTTTCAGATCAAAGGATAAATTGATAATGCCCTCCAATGGTTTAAAATGCCAATTTTGGTTTAGCATCTTTTGATCTGCCAACACCCTTGCAGTCAAATCAAAAGTGCTCAGATACTTGGCAGATGCCAGTGTATCTATCAGCTCATCTGCCCTGGGTATTAAGTGAGCATCTGTTTTTGTAACAGTATTGAACCCTCTGTAGTCTACACAAAACCTCATTTCCCTTTTTTTCAATTTTGACTATGAGGTTTGGGGACAAGCACCACTGGGCAGGCCCAAGGGCTGTCTGAGTTCTCAATTACTCCTAGGTCAAACATCTTCTGAACCTCAGATTTAATACAGCCTCTGACATCTTCAGGCTGCCTATAAATCTTACTTTTGACAAGCAAACTGTCTCCAATATCAATGGTATACTCACACCAAGTAGTCTGACCAGGTGTTAGTGAAAAGAGTTCAGAGAATTGGCCTAGGAGGTTTTTGCAGTCCTCCTTCTGCTCTGCTGTAAGGCAGTCTGCAAGGACAACCCCCTCCACTGAGCCATCAGCTGCAGTATTGGTAAAAAGGTCAGGGAGAGGGTCACTCTCTTCTTCCTGCCCCTTATCAGTGGCCATGAGTAGGGTCAAATCTGCCCTACCTTGTAGGGTTTAAGGCAGTTGACAATAAGTACCCTGAGGGGACATTTGAGAGTGCAAAGGACTACCAAATAGGTGATCTCACCCTTCTTTTCCACAATACAATATGGTCCAGTCCATTGTCTTGGAGTGCTCTTGGTGCTACAGGCTGCAATACCCACACCTTCTTTCCTGGTTGGTACTCAGTTAGGACAGCCTTCTGGGCATGCCTTTGCTTTTGAAGCTCTTGGCTGGCCTAAAGGATTTTAGTGGCCTTTTTCATGGACTCAGCCATTCTTGATTTTAGGCCAAGCACATAATCCATAATGTCTTGTTTAGGGGACTTCAAGGTTTGCTCTCACAGTTCTTTGACAAGTGCAAGTGGACATCTAACAGGGTGACTAAAAAGGAGTTCAAAGCGGCTGTACCCAACTCCTTTCTGGGGTACCGCCCAGTAGGTGAAAGTAGGCATGGCAGAAGGACATTTCATCTCCGTCGGAGTCATTCAGAGAGTCCCATGATCATGCCTTTGAGAGTTTTGTTAAATCTCTCAACCAGTCCATTTGTTTGTGGACGATAGGGGGTGGTGAATTTATAGGTTAAAACACATTCCTTCCACATTGCTTTTAAGGATGCAGACATGAGGTTACTACCCCTGTCTGATACTACCTCTTTAGGAAAGCCCACCCTGGAAAATATTCCCAAGAGGGCCTTTGCCACTGCAGGGGCTGTAGTGGTCCTTAATGGGGTTGCTTCTGGGTATCTTGTGGCATGGTCCACCACCAGTAGCATGAATCTGTTTCCAGAAGCAGTTGGAGGGTCAAGGCGGCCAACAATATAAACCTCTACCCTTTCAAAGGGCACCCCAACCACAGACAGTTGGATTAAAAGGGCCTTTGGGGTGCTACCAGTTTTGCCACTGGCCTGGCAAGTGACACAAGAGTGACAAAACTCTTTTGTGTCTTCTGACATGTGAGGTCAGTGAAAGTGAGGGACAAGTCTGTCCCAAGTTTAACTTCGTCCCAGATATCCAGCCAGGGGAATATCATGTGCAAGAGTTAGGAGGAATTCCGTATACTGCAAGGGAATGAACAGTCTCCTAGTAGCACCAGGTTTTGGGTCCCTTGCCTCAGTATAAAGAAGATTCTTCTCCCTGTAAACTCCTATGTGAGTCACTGATATCCCCAGCTTGTTCCTATACAGCTTGCTGTCTTAACCCCTTTAGAGTGGGACAGGTCTGCTGTGCCACACTCAGTCCCTCCCAGGCAGGCCCCCCTGCACCCAAGATGTCAGCAGTGTCAGCCCGAAGCTCCTCTGGTGTAGGTTCTGCACAAGGAGTTGACTCCTCCTCATCAAAAGGGGAAACTTCTGGAGAGGGAGAGAAAGTGGACAAGCGTTTGCCCTTTCTACCCCTAGTTTTTGGGAGCACCTGGTCCATTGTTCCAGGATGCAAGTTTCCCTGTCTTCTTTGCTTCTTGGCCTGAGCCCTGATAAGAGCAAGTATGTGCCCTGTAATGCCCAGCATTGCTGCATGAGCCTCCAACTCCACTTCAGCCCAAGCTGAAGTTTCCAAATCATTGCCAGTAGACACTCTGCAGGTAGGTCAGTGGATACTACAAATTTTTAAGAGCAGTAGCCCACCCCCAGTTGAGATTCACAACAGCCATGGGATGGCTAACAGTGTTGTTATGGGCGTCAGTAACTTGGTACTGATGACCAAGTACGTGTTGCTCAGGGGCAACCAGTTTTTCCATCACCATAGTGACACTGGCTCCTGTGTCCCTGTAGGCCTCAACCTGAACACCATTTATTAGGGGTAGTTGCTTGTACATATCCATATTAAGGGGACAAGCAGCCAAAGTGGCAAGGTCAATGCCACCATCAGAGACTAAAACAGCCTCAGTGGTCTCCCTAACTATACCAACCCCACTACATTACCATAAGTGAGCCCAGCTACACCCTTAGATTGGCTATTTGTAGGGTTTCTCACCACTGCTATTACTAGGGGCACTAGTGGAAGCAGAGGGAGTTGTAGTGGTGAGGGGTCTGGTGTTTCTCTTGGGACAAGTGGGGTCACTTGCAAAATGCCATTTGATTTTACACAAATAATGCCAAGGCTTTTTCTGATGGTTAGAAGAGGATTTGGGCCCACCACCTCCGGCGGATTTATGAGGGCCTGGTGAAGACTGAGTTTTTATCTTTGTCCCCTACCCTTGTCATGTGACTTACCATCATTCTTCTTGTTGTCCTTGTCACCCCCTTGTGTGAGCCTTTCTGCTCAGCCTTGTTCTGGCCCATTTGTCTGCCTTCTTTCCCAATTTTTGGGGAGAGGTTAGATCTGAGTCCACAAGATACTAGTGCAATAAATCAGACACACAATTGTTAAGAATATGCTCTCTCAAGATAAGATTATATAAGCTTTCATAATCAGACACCTTGCTGCCATGTAACCAATCTTCTAAGTCCTTCACTGAACAGTCCACAAAGTCTGCCCAATCTTGTGAAGCTTCTTTTCTGGTTTCTCTGAACTTAATTCTGTATTGCTCAGTGGTTAACCCAAATCCATCTAAGAGTGCATGTCATCAAAACATTGTATTTGTCTGCATCATTTTCTCTGACAATAAGGAGTCTGTCTCTCCCCTTGCCAGAGAAGGACAACCAAACCATGAGAATGGCAGCCCACTGCCCCTGAGGCCCCCTCTGAACATAACAGGCCCTCTCAAGTGCAGCAAACCACTTGTATCTGTCATCCCCCTCCTTGTAAAGGGGAACATTTTTATGCAAGTGTCTAGAGTCAAATGTGTTTTCTCTGACATTGTATCTTCTAAAACTGCTATTGCTGTTGCTACCATGGGGAACTAACCCCAACCCCTCTCTGTCCCTTTCCACAGCTAGGGATTCCCTAGATAAGGCCAACTGTTGCTGTTGCATCCTCAGTCCGGCCTCCTCCAACCTCAGCTTTCTGAGTTCCCTATCTAGGGTGTTGTCCTCAGAGTGGATGTGTGCCTAGGTACCATATACTAGGGACTTATAAGGGGCACCAGTATGCCAATTTTGGATGAAATACTGGCTTACCAGTATGTAGTGACAAAAGTTATAGCAGAGAGAGCATAATCACTGGGGTCCTGGTTAGCAGGATCCCAGTGAACACAGTCAAGCACATTGACATCAGGCAGAAAATGGGGGTAAAAAGAGGGTACTTTCCTACAGCACCGTAGGACCAGCTGCTCAGAGGGATCCCATTTTACCTGTAGGACTAGGGTGGGTGGCTAGTGATAGCGTTCCACCGGTCCTGGTGTCTAGTAGTCTCACTCCAGAGTGGAAGAGGCAGAAACCCAGGCATACGGTTGAGAGGGAGCTGTGGGCCCCAGTGGAGAACCTGGAGGGTCAGGGGTGAGCTCTGAGGCAAGAGCCCCCCAGGAATGACCTTGGTGAGACAATTTTTCAGTTGGCGGGTATCCATACTCTGCCAGATGGGCAGAGGTCAGGAGACCTGCGCTGGCCAGACTCTTGTGTGGCCCTTGGGTAAGGTGTGCCGCCCCAGGAAGTACTGGTGCACCAGGCAGTGGTTCAACCTCAGGGTGGTGACTTTGGGTTGGATGCTCAGGTTCAGGGGGTAAACTCTGACCTGATGGGGAGTAGGTGTGGTCTCAAGGAAGTCCTTGTGCGCCAGGCAGTGGTTCAACCTCAGGGTGGTGACTCTGGGTAGGATAGTCAGGTTCAGGGGTAAACTCTGACCTGATGGGGAGTGGGTGTGCTCCCAAGGAAGTCCTTGTGCGCCAGGCAGTGGTTCAGCTGCAGGGTGGTGACTCTGGGTTGGATGGTCAGGTTCAGGGGGTAAACTCTGACCTGGCTCACCAGGAAGTCCAGGTTCACCGGGCAACGGTCCAGCCTGAGGGTGTTGACTCTGGACTGGGGAGACAGGTTCAGGGGGTAAACTCTGACCTGTTTGGAGGGGGTAGTTGGTGTGCTCACCCCTCCTGTGTGTGACTTCTGGAGACACTTCCCGCGGTGGGGAAGTGCTGCGCTCTGGAAGTGGGATTCAAGGAGGGGGAAACTCACCCCGGACCACGGTGCAATCCATGGGTGGTGACCCTGGGTTGGGTGGCCAGTCACCAGGTAGTGATCCTGGGCTGGTGGGAGAATTGTGCAGGATGGCTGTACCCAGCACCCTGGCAATTATGGATTCAGGTGATACCCCTCTTAGGAGAGGAGGGCGGGATCCCAGAAGAAGGGGTAGAGGGAGGAGAGCCTCGCCTTGCCTCTAGCCCCTGTGAAACCTATGGGTGCGTGTAGGAAAGTACCATCTTTCTTGGCATGTTACCCCCAATTTTACATGTATGTCAGTATGTTTTTGCCTGTCTCACTGGGATCCTGCTAGCCAGGACCCCAGTGCTCATAGTTTGTGGCCTAAATGTGTATACCTTTGTAGTGCCTAACTGTGTCACTGAGGCTCTGCTAATCAGAGCCTCAGTGTTCATGCTCTATCTGCCTTTACATTTGTCACTATAGGCTAGTGACCACTTTTACCAATTCTAATTGGCACACTGGAACACCCTTATAATTCCCTAGTATATGGTACCTAGGTACCCAGGGTATTGGGGTTCCAGGAGATCCATATGGGCTGCAGCATTTCTTTTGCCACCCATAGGTAGCTCGTACACACCTTTACACAGGACTGCCATTGCAGCCTGAGTGAAATAACGCACATGTTATTTCACAGCCATTTTCGCTGCACTTAAGTAACTTATAAATCACCTATATGTCTAACCTTCACTTGCTGAAGGTTAGGTGCAAAGTTACTAAGTGTGGGGGCACCCTTGCACTAGCAAAGGTGCCACCACATAGTTCAGGACCATTTCCCCGGACTTTGTGAGTGCGGGGACACTATTACACGCGTGCACTACATATAGGACAATACCTATATGTAGCTTCACAATGGTAACTCCGAATATGGCCATGTAACATGTCTAAGATCATGGAATTGTCCCCACATTCCAAATCTGGTCTTGGGGAGCCAATTCCATGCATCCTGGGGGCTCCATTATGGACCCCCAATACTGCCAAAACAGCTCTCTGGGGTTTTCTCTGCAGCTACAGTTGCTGCCATCCCAGAGACAGGGTTCTGCCTTCCCAGGAAGGCAGGACAAAGAATTTCCTCTGAGAGAGGGTGTTACACCCTCTCCCTTTGGAAATAGGCATTCAAGGGTGGAGAGGGGTAGCCACTCCCAGCCTCTGGAAATGCTTTGAAGGGCACAGATGGTGCCCTCCTTGCCTAAGCCAGTCTACACAGGTTTAGGGAACCCCCAGTCCCTGCTCTGGCGTGCAATTAGACAAAAGAAAGGGGAGGGACCACTCCCCTGTCCATCACCACCCCAGGGGTGGTGTCCAGGGTTCCTCCAGTGTGTCTCAGACCTCTGCCATCTTGTTTTCCAGAGGTGTGTGGGCAGTGCCAGCAGGTGACATCAGAGACCCCTCCTGATAGGTGCATACCTGACTAGGTGGCCAATCTTCCTCTGAGGGCTATTTAGAGTCTCTCCAGTGGGCTTTTCCTTAGATTACGACTTTCAAGAATTCATCAAGGTTCCTCTGCACTTCTCTCTTCGACTTCTGCCAAGGATCGGCCGCTGACTGCTCCAGGACGCCTGCAAAACTGCAACAAAGTAGCCAGAAGACTACCAGTGACATTGTAGTGCCTAATCCTGCCAGCTTTCTCGACTGTTTCCTGGTGGTGCATGCTCTGGGGGCTGCCTGCCTTCACCCTGCACTGGAAGCCATGAAGAAATCTCCTGTGGGTCGACGGAATCTTCCCCTTGCTTCAGCAGGCACCAAACTTCAGCTTCACCGGTACTCTGGGTCTCCTCTCATCCCGACAAGCGTGGCCCCTGGAACACATGTGGTGGATCCAAGTGACCCAGACTGTCCAGTGGTCCAACTGTCCGAATTTGGAGGAGGTAAGTCCTTGCCTCCCCTTCACAGACAGTAATCCTGTACACTATGTGATCTGCAACTACAAGGGCTTCTGTTCACATTTCCAAGAAATCCTGCATGCACAGCCGAGCCTAGGTCCCCAGCACTCGTTCTGCAATGCTCAGCTTCCTGAGTTGATCTCCGATGTCGTGGGACCTCTCTTTGCAGTGTTGAGATGACCGCCGTTTTCAGACCTCTTGAACCCGTGTTCAAGGGCTTCTGTGGGTGCTTCCTTCCCGTCCTAGGACTCTCTACGTTGCTGAGAGTCCCCTCTGTCTCCTCTCCCAAGTGGCAACATCCTGGTCCTTTCTGGGCCCAGGCAGCACCCTTTTTCTTTAACCACAACTCTTGCAGCTAGCAAGGCTTCTTTGCAGTATTTTGCCAAGGAAACGACTCTGCATCCTCCAGCACGCCGTGGCACATCTTCTGCATGAAGAAGAACTTCCTACCTCCTTTCGTTGTTGCAAAACCTGCAGCTTCTTCCAACCGGAGGCAGCCATTTTGCACCTTCATCCGGGGTTTAGTGGGATCCTGCCCCCCGGACACTTTAGCGACTCTTGGACTTGGTCCCCTTCCTTTGCAGGTCTTCAGGTCCAGGAATCCGTCTTCAGTGCTTTGCAGTCTGTTGTGGTCCTTGCAAAATCCTTTATCACGACTTTAGTGTGCTTCTGGGGAAATAGTAGTTTTACTCCTACTTTCCAGGTTCTTGGGGTGGGGTCTCCTTTACACCCTTAGTGTTTTCTTACACTCCCAGTGACCCTCTACATACTACAGTAGCTTAGGGGTCCATTTGTGGTTCTACATACTACAGTAGCTTAGGGGTCCATTCGTGGTTCGCATTCCACTTTCTTAGTATATGGTTTGTGTTGCCCCTAGGCCTCTTGCATCCAATTGTGTTTTACAGTGTTCGCACTACTTTCTGACTGTTTTACTTACCTTTGGTTAGTTGTGTATATTTTGTGCATGTTACTTACCTCCCAAGAGAGTATATCATCTGAGATATTTTTGGCACATTGTCACTAAAATAAAGTACCTTTATTTTGAGTAACTATGAGTATTGTCTTTCTTATGATATAGTACTTATATAAGTGGTATTGCATGAGCTTTGCATGTTTCCCTACTTCAGCCTTGGCTGCTCTGCTAATAGCTACCTCTATCAGCCTAAGCTGCTAGAACACTACCACAATCTACTAATAAGGAATAACTGGGCCGGGTATAAGGTGTAAGTACCATTTGTACCCACTACAAGGCAGGCCAGCCTCCTACAGTGCGGACCCTAGGTTGGTGGATCAGTGGCAGGGTAGACTCCCTGAACTGATTGAAACTGGAGTGGAGACAGGTTGCTATGCACCTGGGGTTACCACCCCCCACTCATTGTGGTTTCAGAGACTAGAAGCTCCTAGATGGCCTGGGGCCTGGTTCTGGCCATTGGCAGCTAGGGAGCCCCATTAGGTTAGTCTAGGTTGCCTGAGAAGCATTGACAGAGAGACTCAACTGGGATCAGAGTGGCATAGATCTGGAAAGTGCCCCTGCAGTTGCAGGCCAGCGTCCATGTTCTGTCGCCCCAAACAGGGAAGCCCATCAAGGCATTGATTGGTCTCCTCTGACTTTAGGCTGGGGGGGTCGTGTTGGACCTGGCCCTTTTGGTAGGTTCATCCCCTGACATTTCTGCCTCCTTCCTCCTAATTTTTTTTGACCTCTCGCTGTTGACTCTAGGACTCTGAGCACTTAATCACTGCTGATCAGTGCTAATGGGCAGGTGCTCTCTCTTCAAAAGTTAGTATGATTGATTTATACATAATTGGCATACTTGATTTACCTGTAAGTCCCTTGTACAGTGGTATCTCTATACCCAGGGCCTATAAATTAAATGCTATTAGTGGGCCTGCAGCACTGAAGTAGCCTTTCAAACCTGTCTCAGGCCTGCTAGCACAAGGCCTGCATGCTCAGTTTTCTGCCACAGAGACCTGGCATATCAATTCAGTTGTCAGGCCCAGAACTCCCCTTTTAGTACATATAAGTCACCCCTAAGGTAGGCCCTAGCTAGCCCTATGGGCAGGGTGCCATGTATATAGAAGGAAGGACATGTGCCTAGGAGTGTGGCCTGTAGCAACAAACAGCCTATTTAGTTTCTCAATGCTGTGAGTGCTGCCTTCTCATAGGATTGCATTGGAAATGTCCTGCCTTATGTCTAGGGTAGCATAGGCATGGTTGGTATGGTTGTAATGGTAGTGAGAAATGCTGCTTACTGCTGTAAGTGGATGTTTTTATTAATATTACAGAAATGACAATTCTAGAAAGTGAGCATTTCCTGTGCTTATGACTGGTGTTTTGCAGCTTGACTCCAATCCACAACTGGGAAGAGTGACAGTTGGGCTTTGTGCACACTTTTCAGACAACCTATACACAGGGAGGGTGAAGGTGTCACAGAAGTGCGTCTGCATTTTGAATAGTGTTCCTGGGCTGAGAGAAGGGAGAGGTGGGGCACACATGCATCTGTAAAGGCTGTGCCCCGGCCTCACACAAAAGGGTTGTTTACCCCCAACTGATGTTTGGAGCCTGTGGTGGAGGAGAGAGGGGGCACGCCCAAACCAGTTATAACTGGTTGGAACCTTCCCTTCTTTGTTACCACACTGCAAAACTGAGTACAAGTACAGGGGATTTTTCCCCAAAATTTGGAGACACTCTGAACTTACTTGTAACTGGACACAGAATGCTGCTGGAGGGACTCACCAGGAACCACCTGGGACTGCTGCTACTGTGCTGACCTGTGACCTTCTTGGTGACTTGAAGGAACTGTCACTGTCTGCTACCCTTTGTGCTGGCCTGCTGTTGGGGCCTGCTGTACTGTGCTCCATCTGCGGTGTCCCCCAGTGGCTGGGTGCTGTGGCCCCTGACCCCTGCAACTGCCTGCGGTGGCACTGGAGGAGCTCTGCCTGTGTGGTCCTTGCTGGACCATAGCGCCTTGTGATGTGCTTTATTTTCAGGCCCCTAGCGCCTCATGAGCGCTTTAATTGGTGCCCCAGTGCTCGGTAAGCGCATTGTTGTGTGAAGTGGTCACCGCCTCGACCGGGCTCTCTGGAAACCCAAGCACGTCAGAGATGGGCTGCCCCTGGGACACCCAGGGCACCCCTAAAGTAAAGAAAAGGAGCAAGCCAGCTCCTATCATGCCCCTGGGGCGAAGTATGCTCTGAGGAGCATCCCCGGGGCACAAGCAGGCACCCACTTTGGTGCCTGCTCACAGATGAGGCACTGTGTCTGGAGGAAACATGCAGGGAAGAAAGCCTCAACGGAGACTCCCCGCCCCAGTGGGCCCCTCAGCTGCCTTGGAAACGGGCGGGGGAAGGAAGCCTCATCTGAGGCTCCCCCATGCCCCATCAGGGCCCTTTGTTGTGTGTTGCGAGACGGGCAGAGATGGAAGCCTCATTGGAGGCTCCCCGCCCCACTGGAGCCCTAATTGTGTTTTCAGAGACAGCGGGTGTGGCAGAAGCCTCACTGGAGGCCCCTGACACTGCAAGGTCCCTTGTGGCCCCAAGTGTTGTTGTTGGCTTTGCTCCCCCAGAGGAGGTGCCCAAAGCTCCTCCAGTGTGTCCCAGACCTCTGCCCTCTTCCATTCAGAGGTGTTGGGGCACAATGGACAGCTCTGAGTGGCCAGTGCCACAGGTGACGTCAGAGACCCCTCCTGATACGTGCTTACCTCTTTCAGTAGCCAAGCCTCCTTTCTTAGTAGCCAAACCTCCTTTTTCAGCTACTTAGGGTCTCTCCTCTGGGCTATTCCTCAGATAACGAATGCAAGAGCTCACCAGAGTTCCTCTGCACTTCCCTCTTCGACTTCTGCCAAGGACCGACCTCTGACTGCTCCAGGACACCTGCAAAACCGCAACAAAGTAGCAAGACGACTACCAGCAACAATGTAGCGCCTCATCCTGCCGGCTTTCTCGAATGTTTCCTGGTGGTGCTTGCTCTGAGGGCTGTCTGCCTTCACCCTGCACTGGAAGCGAAGAAGAAATCTCCCGTGGGTCGACGGAATCTTCCCCCTGCCAACAGAGTCACCAAACGTCTGCATCACCGGTCCTCTGGATCCTCTCGCATCCTGACGAGCATGGTCCCTGGAACACAGAAGCTGGGTCCAAGTGTCTCCCACAGTCCAGTGGCCCTTCTGTCCAAATTTGGTGGAGGTAAGTCCTTGCCTCCCCACACTAGACAGCAAACCTGGGTACTGCGTGATTTGCAGCTGCTCTGGCTTCTGTGCACTTTTCCAGGTCTTCCTTTGTGCACAGCCTAGCCTGGGTCCCCAGCACTCCATCCTGCAGTGCCCAACTCGCTGAGTTGGACTCCAATGGGACCCTCCTTTGTGACTCTGAGCCGACTGCTGTCCTCAGGTCTTCTAAGTGCCTGTTCCGGTACTTCTGCGGGTGCTGCCTGCTTCTGTGGGGGCTCTCTGAGTTGCTGTGCGCCCCTCTGTCTCCTCCTCCAAGGGGCGACATCCTGGTCCTTCCAGGTCCCCAGCAGCATCCAAAATCCTCAACCGCGACTCTTGCAGCTAGCAAGACTTGTTTGCGGTATCTCTGCGGGAAACACTTCTGCATCCTCCAGCACGCCGTGGGACATCTTCTGACCAAAGGAGAGGTTCCTGGCACCTTCCGTTGTTGCAGAATCTTCGGCTTCTTCCACCCGGAGGCAGCCCTTTTGCACCTTCATCCGGGATTTAGTGGGCTCCTGTCCCCCCTGGACACTTGCGTGACTCTTGGACTTGGTCCCCTTCTTTTACAGATCCTCAGGTCCAGGAATCCGTCTTCAGTGCTTTTGTAGCAGTTGTGGTTCTTGCAGAATCCCCTATCACGAATATACTGTCTTTCTGGGGTAGTAGGGTAACTTTACTCCTACTTTTCAGGGTCTTGGGGTGGGGTATTTTGGACACCCTTACTGTTTTCTCACAATCCCAGCGACCCTCTACAACTTCCCATAGGCCTGGGGTCCATTCATGATTCCCATTCCACTTTTGGAGTATATGGTTTGTGTTGCCCCTAGGCCTATGCCTACCTATTGCATTCTATTGTGATTCTACATTGTTTGCACTACTTTTCTAACTGTTACTTACCTGATTTTGGTTTGTGTACATATAATTTGTGTATATTACTTACCTCCTAAGTAAGGGTATCCTCTGAGATACTTTTGGCATATTGTCACTAAAATAAAGTACCTTTATTTTTAGTAGCTCTGAGTATTGTGTTTTCTTATGATATTGTGCTATATGATATAAGTGGTATAGTAGGAGCTTTGCATGTCTCCTAGTTCAGCCTAAGCTGCTTTGCCATAGCTACCTCTAACAGCCTAAGCTGCTAGAAACACCTCTATTCTACTAATAAGGGATAACTGGACCTGGCACAAGGTGTAAGTACCACAAGGTACCCACTATAAGCCAGGCCAGCCGCCTACACTCCACCATAGGTTCTGCCATAGAACCACTTTTTAAGTATATCGACTTCTTTCTCAAACCTTTGATTGCTGAGTTTCCCTCTTACATTAAAGACACTGGACATATTATAATGAAATTGGAAGGACTACAATTCAATCCAGACAGTGCATTTTTAGTAACATTGGATATTGAAGCACTGTATACTAATATTCCCCAAGAGGAAGCCTATATGGCAGTGCAACAGTTGCTGTTGGAGGAAACTACTAATGTCCCAGTGGATTTTGTTTTAAATTGTCTCAAAATAGTGTTGAAAGAGAACTATTTTGAATGTTATGGGGATATGTACCAACAGATCAAAGGAGTTAGCATGGGACCTGCCTCTGCCCCAAGTGTAGCCAATATCTATATGGGTTTGTTTGAGACCAAATACATCTGTAATGAAATTGCCTCATTTTTTTAGAACATCACTCAATGGAGACGATACATTGATGATATTTTTTTCGTCTTGGACTGTCTTTATGAATTTATTGAATGGCTCAATTTATGCGATAACAATCTTAAATTTACTGCACACATAGACAACCAAAAAGTAGAATTCTTAGACATCCTTATTTTTGAAGTAGAAAGACATTGCCAAGTGACTTTATATACAAAACCTGCTGCCAGAAATACATTATTACACTTCAACAGTTATCATCCCAGTTGTCAACGACAAAGTATTCCGTTTAGCCAGTTCCTTAGGATTCGAAGGAACTGTAGCAATGTAAGTGAATATGATAGGAATGCTAAGACAATGAAAGACGTTTCCTCAGAGAGGTTACCCATATCAGGTAATTCGGGAAGTGTACAAAAGATCTAAATACTATGACGTAACACTCTTTTTGGACCATCTCAGAAAAACCAAAAGATCAAACAAGCTTGGATGGTATGTGTCATTGGACATTCTAACATCAATAATAAAATACAGGGAGTCATTAATCGATATTGGAATATTTTGAACACTAATGAAGAGTCTACACCCCACCTTATGCCCATGTTTGCCTATAAAAGGAATTACAACCTGCGAGATAAACTGGTACAAGCGCGACTGAAAAATGACAACACATTCATACAAAAAAACATTACGGGTAGCAATCCTGTATTAGGCAATCATCGATGTGGGGTATGCCATGTATGTGCTCAAGCCATGGTTTCTAACACTTTCCAATACAAAAAAAGAATTGTGCAGTTGAGAACCATGACTAACTGTCAAAGTTCTAATGTAATATATTGCATTGTGTGTCTCTGACATCTAAGCTATGTAGGTGAGACAGGAAGACAATTTAGAACACCCTTCAGTGAGCACAAGTCAGTGATTAAAAATAGGCGCCTCCAATCTCCTCTAGTTGATCACTGTTTGGAAATGGGTCACCAGTAAGAACATCTTAGGTGGACAATATTAATGAAAATTAAAAAATCACAAGGAGATACTGAACAGTATAGGAAGAAAAGAGAAGTATTTTGATTATACTTTTTGGATACAGTCCATCAAGGATTAAATGATAGAATACCTTGGGGAAATGCTTTGCTTTGAATACTCCTTGGTTGACTTATTTAATAAACCATCATGTAATATTTCTGGAAGAACTATACAGTACTTCTATGCTTGTAAGTGGCTGTACAGCCCCTCTCTATATAGCTTTTGTTTAGATGGGCTTAGCTCTTGCCAAATTAGCCCTCTTACATTTTTGAACTTATGTGGTGGAGGAGTGGCTCTATATTTGCGATCTACATTGAGTATGGTACGAAGTGACAGCAGAGATTTAAAAAGAGAAGAAAGGCATTTCTTCAACATCTTCAAAAAAAAATTCTTCCTCATCCCTAGATAGAAGTATCTAGGGCATTATTTTGCAAACAAGGCCCCGGTTCAAATCTCACTATTCGGTTACCTTTGAGGCATTAATCATTACAGTTGGCGCTGTAAGGAATCTTTCTAGATGGCGAATGGGTGCCGAGCTACATTCATTCCCAGCTCTTTTTGCTTACTTGAATTCTGCTCCGTTAAAACTACAAAAATATAACAATCAAGTTTGTTTTGTCCTTGTTTGATTGTTATTAGGTGTCTGTGTCTTATGAATTTGTTCGAGCTGATTTCTTTATCTCGAGCCTATGTAAGCGTAGACTTTTTCTCCACTCTATGATTGATCGTTAACATCACGTCTATGAGGAACCACTCAAGCATGGTGACTTTGGTTTTGCGCCGCTTAGAATAGCTTGTTTAGTTCACTATCTATTTCCACTATTGGTTGGTTCCAAATCACAAGCCCTCTTGGTGTAGGCGTCTATGGAGGTCCTACATTTCTGGCGCTGGTTGTAAACTTTTATTTGAGGCTCATAGCATTTTGTGAGCCGGTCTTTGTTTGCGGCATTTGCTGGATCGCTTAAACACAAGAAGTCAACTCCACGTCAACTGCAGACCCTTGTGTCAGTCGGAGTGGAAGAGGAGGAAGTTTACGAGAACGGGCCATGTCTTTAAAGCATACAGTATGCTTCGGATTAGCACCTATGAGGTAGGGCTTATGAAGAATTGATTACAGTATAAGTACAAGAAGTCCTAGTATAAAGGAATTTGATTGGGACTACATAGGGACGAGCTAAGTCTTAACAATGTGTTTTGCTGTTCTTGCTTCCTCTGTCTAGGAGGTACATTCTCAAATGATTCATTAGGGACCCCTCATCATATCATTATGAGTGGAGCCTAAAGAGCCCTGTTGGAGAGTAGTAAGTGCCTTTTGGCAACACATGCACTAGAGTATGTTAGCTAACTACACCTAAATCCGTGGTCTGTTTTATAAACACACATTTATGAACCCTTTCCTGGACACGGGATTAAGGAGATCATCTCAGAATATTCTATAAAGGTAAATGTAAATATAAAGCAATATAAATATCATCAAAACACATTATATGGATACTATTATCCTGTCATGGTAGAATATTATTGTTACTGTGCCATTTGATAGTTTGCTATATTGGGAAGTGGTCTGTAATTAAGGGAAATATATTCTGATTGTGTTCCTTGTCCTTGTTTTGTGCTACTTGTCTTGGTTATCCTTTTTAATTGGATGATGGATTTGCGTGAGTGCATATTACTTTTTTAGTGTTCTGTTTCCCAGGATATATATAAAAACATCTTTATATCATTTCTATAGATTAAAGTGTGATACACATAAATGTATTTTGAAATAAATATTTAATTGTTTACAATATTGTTGGGGTTATTAGTGATTGTGTTTGTTTGCTTATTTTTCCTCGTTCTTATTCTTTGTATTTTTCATATTTTTCCTATTTTAAAAAAAAAACATTTTGTTTTCCTTTTTGCTTTTTCTTTTCTCATTTTTTTCTTCCTCTTTTATATATTGTTAACCATTGTGATTCCGTATGGTAGGAACTCATTTCTGAAGGAGGATTGTGCCTTAGTACTTTCTGTGCAGAATAATAAGTACCCTGTGTGTTATGTGTGACTACTGCTGGTTTCTGCAGAGTAACTATTGTGTAAAGTTCTGACAACTGCTTAAGTAGCAGGGTATTACTGACATGTTGTGTTTGGTCTAATTATGTTGTGTACAATGCAGTTTATTTTTATATAACTTAGTGTTGTGTTTCCTTTGTGGTGGGGATAGAGCATCACGTGTGTTGTGTGTGTTGTGTAAACGCTTTACACATTACCTCTGGGATAGGCCTGACTGCTCGCGCCAATCTTCCAAGGGGGTGAGCAGGGGTTTTCTTGGACGTGTAACTCCCTTGCTCTGACTAGAGTGGGTGGGTTCTGTCTAGTTTAGGGGCATACCCTTGCCAATCAGAAAACCCAATTTCTAACAATCTCCTACTACCATGGGGGAGGAGGTATATCCTTTTGTGTGTGTGGATGACTTGTTTTAATAAGAGAAACGTGAAAAACTGGATATATAGCATATTCATCTGGTAAGTGTAAATGTACAGTGACAAGTGTCAGAATATCAATAATCAGAAAAAGACGTATGAATCGTGGTTGAAGTTTCCTTGGGCCCTCTTTTCTTATATTTAGGTTGGGGAGTTCTACATTTATCGGCTTGTGCTTTCATGATTAGTTTGTTTTGTGCTTAACATTTACAGGCTTGTTCTTGTGTGTCTTGTAATGTCAGTAACCTTTCAGAGACTGAACGCATTAGTTCTGGTGTTTTGGGTAACATCACTGGAAGGGACCGTAGATGATAACCTGTGAGGAAAAAGAAAGGAGAGCACCCCAAGGTGGTATGAACACTATTATTATATGAGAACTCTGCCAATGGTAGGGCCTGGTCCCATTGATTAGTAAGAGTGGTAAGAGTGGAGGTTAAACATCTAAGGATCTGCTCTAAAGATTGGTGGACACTCTCCATTTGACCATCTGTTTAGGGATGATAGGATGTTGAAAGAGCCAACTCAGTTCCTAATGTAGTACATAGGACTGTCTAACATTTTGACGTGCATTGTGAATCGTGATCTGAAATAATCTTAGGTAGTAATCCACGTAACCTAACAATTTGTTGTAAGAATATATCACTAAAGTAAACAGTCGAAGTTATCTTTCTGAGGGGAATGAAGTGGGCCATTTTGGATAACATATCTACCACTACCAGAATGTTGGTGAATTTGTCAGATTCCGGTAAATCAGTGACAAAATCCAAACTGATCATGTGCCAAGGAGCTGATGGAAAGGTAATGGATGTAGAAGACCCTAGAGTTCTAAGTTTTGAGTCTTATTACAAGCACATTCAGGGCAAGAATTTGCATGTCTGAACCTCTTTTTGAATATTTTTCTACCAGAAATTTCTCAAAACATTCTCTAGGGTCTTCTGGATACCCAGGTGCCCAGCAAAGGCCGAGTCATGGTGTTATTCTATGATTTGGTTTCTCAAATCTCCTTGTGGTATAAACATATTTTTGGTCATGAAAAAAGATAACCTTCTTCTATGCTGTAATTTGGGTTAAGCAACCAATTCTGGGTCCTAACTGTTTGTAGTGCCTTCTTAACTTCAGTCAAGAAGGTATTGGTTATTGTCACTGCCATAATGTTTTGGAGGGTATAATACTAAGGGACGTGTAGAGTTATTCTTGTCTTCTTTCTGCCCTAACCTAGACAAAATGTCAGATTGTAATTGCTTTGATCCAAGACGATAAGTAATAAGGAAATTGAAATCACTAAAAAAGTGTGGGCAATGCATTTGGCGAGGTGTGAGAGCTTTTATTAAAGTAAAGAACTGGAAGTTCTTATGATCTGTGAAAATTGTAATTGTGTGTTTTGCCCCCAATAGGTGATAACACCTTTCTGCAAAAACCGGCTTGATGGCCAATAACTTTCTCTCTTCCACTGTTTAGTTTTGTTCAGCAGGAAGTAGCTTTCGAGAATAACCTGCTAAATGGTGCAGATGGCCAGTCTTGGGAATACTCTGAGATAACACCCCACCAATGGCCTTTTGTGAAGCGTCTACTTCAACAAAGAATGGCTGATCATGTTCTGGGGGTGAAAAAATGGGGGCTCTAGTAAATTTCTGCTTTAAGATTTCAAAGGCGTGTTCAGCCGCTTCTGACCACAAGAATATTTGTCCTTTCTTTAACAACTGAGTAACTGGTACCACAATATCTGAAAAACCTGCAATAAATCTCCAATAAAAGTTGGAAAAACCAAGAACTCTCTGAATCTGTTTAACAGAAGTAAGCGACGGCCAAGAAAGAATGGCTTCTACCTTTTTTGGGGCCATTGTTATACCTTCCAGGAACAGATAGTAACCCAAACATTCCACTGACCTGGAGTGAAATGCACATTTACTTAATTTAACATACAGAGAATGCCACAAACGTCCAAGAAGCCATGGAGAACTTTGATGATAAAATACTGAAATGCCACTGGGACATTACAGAGACCAAAATGCATTACAGTATACTCAAATAGGCTACATTTTGTTCTAAAAGCCGTTTTCCACTCATCTCCAGCTTTACCACGTATGAGGTGGTAGGCACCAAGTAGATCTAACTTTGTATAGATAGTACAGCCAGGTATGTGATCTAGTAGCACGTGAATGAGTTGTAATGGGTAACGATTTTTAATCATGGACTTGTTAACTGCGCGAAAGTCGATGCAGGCCTGTAATTCCCTTATCTGTTTTGGGGTGAAAAGAGAGGTGAGGAAATGGGTGAGGTAGAATGCCTTGTGAATCCTAGTTCTAGCATCTCATCCAAATATTTACGCAAATGTTGGGCTTCTGGCTCTGTAAGAGCATACATTCTACTTCATGGGAGTACTACCCCAGGAATGAGACTGATTCTACGATCATGTACTTTGTGAGGTGGTAGCTGAGTAGCTTTGATAGGATCAAAGATGTCTGAAAAGTCATGATATTCCTGTGTAATGTGTTAGAGTGAGAATGATGTACAAGCGCACAATGAATTGTTGTGACTGGTTCCTGAGATTCTTGATAGCATGTTGTCTTACAAAAGGTGGAATCCAAGATTATAGTTCTCAGGACCCAATCTATCTTTGGTTTGTGATGCGCCAACCAGGGGATGCCTAGAATCACAACAAAAGTCGGTATGTCAATAAGATTAAAGATTACGTGTTCTGTGTGACCGTTATCCCCAACAAAGGTCAGTGGTGTGGCATTAAACAGTATCAGACCACAGGAAAGAGCCGAACCATCAACTGCTCTTACAGGTTCTGGTTCTGATTTTGTCACTCAGGAGATACCCAATTTTTCAGCCAGGAATGGATCAAGGAAATTTCCAGTGGTCCCAGAGATAATGAGAACAGGAAGATTATGTACTTTTTATGGAGATAGAATGAAAGTCATTCTAGTGGTTATGTGTCTTAGGACTCAATTAATAACATTAGTCACATATTTCAAGATCTGAGGAACTATAACTCTTGAAGAGGTGATCTTGTCATTCTTCTAGAGGGTTAGTTTTCCTGCACTGTGTCATCTTTATTTATTCAAGCTACGGTATTTTTCTTTTTGGGTATGGCAGTAAAATCTTGGGCAAAATGAATAGGCTTGGCACAATAACAACAAAGGTTAGCCTTATGTCATCTGTCCTTTTCTTCTGATGGTAAGGGACCCTTGACACCTCCAATTTGCATGGGTTCTATTTTAGATGCCTTATCATCCTTGTCTTTTCTTTGTGTTTTCAGGACTACTACTCTTGTTTCATTTGTGGCCGCTCACTTCTACGTTCACGTACTCTATGATCCAGTTTAACAACCAGATCAATTAATTATGTGCAGTTCTCAGGTAATTCTACAATGTGTGCCAGTTAGTCCTTTAAATTGTCCTTAAGACCTCCATAAAAAGAGCATGTATGTTTTTCCTCAGGCCAATGTGTTTCAGAACAAAGTTGATTAAAATGAGCAATGTAGGTCAAAAGATCTTTAGAGCGCTGTCACAAATTTAATAGCTCATTGTCACTGGACTGAATGAAAACATGTCGCACAAAGAGGCTATCTATCTCTGCCTTAAAGGCTGTGAAATTTTAAAGGATAGGATCCTTAGTTTCTATCAGCGGAATGGCCCAATTAGCAGCCACACCACCCAGATGAGAAATAAAGAAGGCAAGGTTGGCTAGATCGGAGTTAAAAATCTGGGGCTTGCAAATGAAATGTAATTGGCACTGACTCACGAATACTGCGGGCTAGCTCCATTAAAGCTTTATGGGTTAGCCAGAAGAACCGGACTAGGAGTCATGACTGTAACATGTACGTTTTGGTCTGGGCGATATGAGGGATGTGGTGCCACAGAGGGTTTGTAAGTATTACCAAATATAGGTGGGCTTAAGAGTGGGCGATTCTCTTTCTATAAAGTATCCCTCCACTGTGTGAATTCAGTTTTGCTTCTGGTTATCTTCTCCCTTAACCTTGCATTCTCTTCCTTTAGGTGCTGTGCTTCTATCTAAAACGTGCGCAGCATATCAGTTATCTGGGTAGTGTCAGAAGGGTTCTCTGCTAAGACTTGGAGTAAGGTGTCCATGGTGACGTCCTCGCCAACGGGAACACTTTTTTTTTTTGGAATGGCCTTCTGTTGGGAGCCACTCACCTGACCTCCAAGTGGTTCTGATGATGCGACGATAATCCCCGAATCCCAATAACAACTGAGAGGGCAGCAATGAAGGACACACTGCAACCCTGGGAGTTTCCAAGGGGAGGGAGGCTGGGATGAGAAAGAAAGAGAGAAATACCAGGACTTCTGTGTATTCGGATTTCTCTACTCTAGGCACTGCTGGGCTCAAGGATATCTTGATTCTGGTTCTGGATTCAAGATACTGGCAATCATGATTATTCATATACAAGGATATGGACTCGGATTTCCCTGTAATGAAACCACACTTTAAATCAGGAAGAACTAAACAGATCTTTGGCATTAACTAACGTCAAATCAACAAACCAATAATTCACACTAGAAACATTCCTCAGTGGGATTCAAGAATTATCCAGGAATTATCATGAACGGGAAGTATCATGTACAAGGATTGCCACTGAGAGAAAATAACTGGGTAAATCACAACAGAACTATTTCAAATTCTTCAGTAGTTCAAGAGTCTCAGAGTTCAAGGTTCGTATTCAAGTATGTAGTGGCAATCATATTATAGTTCTCAATTGTCCCAAAGGTCTTTAGAACACCAACATCAGATTCTGATTTAGAAAACACAGATTCAAAACCAACTATTAGCACAAGATCCAGGAAATCTGAATATTATTTCTGGCTTTAGATAAGTTTGATTAATCAGTGCTGATCATGATCTCAAATTAAACAGAAAAACTTGTATTACCTTATTTGGGTTACTCGTGTATCTTTGCCAGCGCAAGAAAGCGCGATGCCAGAGATGAATTGCAAGCTGCCCACCGTTTACAGGTACTGTGGTAACTGCAGAGAAAATTGGAAATACTAGACTGGAACTCAGGAAGCGCGTCATGGCAAGGAGGAACCTGTCAATGTGAAGGTATGGATGCCGTTGCAAAGAGACGACTGCTACTGCGAAGAGAAGGCTGCCGAAGACTGGAGACAGGTAAGCGTCGCTTTCAAGTTAAACGAGGCTAAGCAGTATTTAGTCTGAAAGGCAGGGCTTTGTTTAAGCTGATATAAATGAGCAGCAGTAAACCAATCTGTTATGGGTCTTCACTAACAAATTTTGTCATTTATATCCAAAATGGGAGCATGTGTCAAAAGGGAAGGGACTCCAAATACTCTTCAAAACACCCACTCCCAACAATCACCCTGTGGATACTTTTACATGTTAGTAAGGCCTGCCTGACCAGAACAGTATGTATGGCATCATGTATTTGATTGCATTTTTAAAAAGGTAACATAACTTAACTGCAATGTTTAAATATGTCTAGACATATTTAAACACTGCCAATTTAATAGAATAATTGTGAAAAATGTGGAGGGGGGCCTGATGATTTTTTTCCACTGGGTGATGCGGAATTAAAAAGTTTGAAGACCACTTCTCTAGGGTGTCCTGAGGTTTGCTTTTATTTTTAAAGGGCACCCTGATGGAGGTAAAAACAGGTGGGTTGCACTAGGGAAATTAGACCCAGATACAAGAGGGCCTAGCGCCATCCTAATGCCACATTAGCGTAGGTTTTTTACGCTAATGTGGCATTAGAAGGTCAAAAAAGCCACACCATATTTATAAAGTGGTGTAATGCATGCATTGGGCCACTTTGTAACCCTTTGCACTGCATTATGCCTGCGCCAGTCATAATGTATGCACAGCGGGTGTTCCCCCATTGGGGGGCCGTAAAAATGGCGCAAAGAAATCTAACAGATTTCTTTGTGTAATTTCTACCGGTATTTTCAATGCCTACTCAGAGCAGGCGTCAAAAGGAGGCACCCATTAATTTCAATGGGCCTCTGGGTGCTTTGCAGGATTAGCATAAAAAATGTTCACACTAATCCTGCAAAGCGCCAAACTAGCGTAAAGAATGTTGATGCTAGTTCCCTATCGCCATGGTGTGCCATATATTAAATAAGGTGCACACATGGTGGCGTTAGGGGAGTGCTAAGGGGAGCAAGAAAATTTCTCAGTATCCTCTGTATTCCTGGGTCAACAAGTTTCAACCATCACACCAGTACCTCACCAGGCTAGTTACCTTTCATCAGGGCCTCACCAGGATCAAGTTCTTTGCATTCAGTTGTGAAACTTCAATTCACCATACTCATACATGTCATATATACTGACCCATTTGGTTCCTATGTTCGTATTTCTTTACAAGTGTCCTAATTAGGTCAATGTAGTGAAGGAGGTAGGTTGACCTTGTAGTCAAACTTTCAACAAAGGTCTGTTCCCGACCATGAACCTATTTGGTTCCTCTTTCCCCTGCATCCTAGAGTCTTATTATACATGGTGCAATATTAAAGCTTATTAAATCAAATGCAAGAGAGAGATTTGCCTAGGATCACAGAATTTGGTCAGGCTGGGAAGCCGAGATTGATCCTATGATTTTGGAATTCACATTGTTCATTTCATTCATTAGATGGACTTTGCTTTATTTCTCCTATTTCTTCTGCTTTACATCAAAGGTTAATGCTTTGTCTTTAATTCTTGGCACATGAGGTTGAAGCTTCTGTGGCAGGCAGATGCCGCATCTGTACACATTTTTTACCAGTTCCATTCACTAAGTGTTGAAGAGCTTATTCCCTTGAAATTCGAGACCGCTGGATATGGCTGAGTTAAATTTTGCCAGGTTGTTACCCTGCTGAGGAATGGGCGGTCTTCATTTTTGCGCTTCTCACACCTTCCTACTAAAGCAATGGTACAAAGTTTGCAATGCACTGTATTATAACACAGTAAAGGATAGCTTTGTTGTTTTGATGCTGTTAGGTCTGGGAGACTGATGAAATTCAGTGTTATGCTGTGTATGAAATGAAAAAACAGAATGCGTTTACTTAGGGCTGGCTCCTTTAGGATGAGTTTACAGTGAATAGGTGAGTCCACAGGTCAGTGTTACCTGGAAACAAGTAGGTCAAGTAAGCCATCTCCAGAGCACTGTGTTGACAGTGTAACATGTCAAGGATATGTATAGTTCTTATTAGCAAGCATAGTCTAGTGTAGATTCTGATTGCCGCCCATACTTTGTGGTGTCTCTCGCTGTTCCTACATCTCCCCACTTGGGTTGTTTTTTTATGCAAACTAGTAATATTTATTTCCGAAGGCCAATATTTTCTTGTAAGTCCTAGTTGGGACTGGAATTGCATGTGCCTTTTTCTTATGAGTTACCTTTATCACCACACCCTTCTCATCCTTGGATAGTGTATGGCTTACACTTAGTTTGATGTAGAGCTGATACCTCTTACTGTGAAATCGATGGTCCATTCTTGGTGTGGGCATCCTGGTGGTACTGATTCCAAGGTGAGTTCTGCTGGTAAATGTGAGGGTGCCAACAATCAGAACATGAGAGATGTCTGTTGCTAAATGTGAAGATGATGTTTTGGGGAGCAGTGTGTTGTTTGTAAAACATAAATGCAGAGCCTCAAACCTTTTCTTAGGATCCTATTGTTGAAAGCTATGGTTTCCATAACCTTTTTCTTTCACTACCCTCCAACTGCTTATTCCTGTAGGTTCTTTTTTCATCCCCTTTTGTGCCTTCACCATTGTGTTTTGTCTCTCTTTCTTACCTTTCTGTTTTTCCATCTTGCTTTGGGTCATGGTTTTCTGGTGAAAAATGAGCCTCAATCTCCTAAAATGAGTGAAGGTGGGTAAAGCGGAGTGTGAATACTGCGCATAGGAGATCGGTCTCACTCTGGAGAGTGCAGGCAGCTAAAGCAATAACATCTACATGGAATTGTGCTGCATTTGGAATATTATGGCTGGTTGAGTAGGCTGGGGTGGAGATAGTTTATTCATCCTTGGGTAAAGGAAACTTTATGCTGACAGAAGGCAACATTGTTTTAGATGTAGCTTAGAAAAGTGTGACTCTTCTACTTAAATCAGGATGGTTTGCATGTATACCTGTAATGTGCTCAAATGTACTGATGACAGACCTGCTAAACATTATATGTGAGGTCTTAAGATCTAATGTCACTTCTTGTGATGCTACATCCTGAAAAGTAATTGTTTGTGATGCCACTTGCTGTGATGTTAATTCCTGTGATGCCATGTGCGATGTCACACGCCATGATGTCACGTGCTGTGATATCACTTGCAAACTGCCTAACGAGGTTAGTCCCCCCACTTCTGTTTTAGGACCTGTGCCCTGTAAATAGCCCACCCTATTGAGACAAACTTGTAATGAGGATCATATTGTCTTGATCATTCAAAATCCAAATCCGGAGAAAAAACAAATTATTAAAATAGACCAATCAACGTCACAGTCTTATCAAGCAGTAACTATCCACAAACGTTTTTGTGCAATGAATGGTTATAGAGATCCTGTGTCATGTACTGCAACTAAAAGAGCTAATGATACCTGAACAAAGACTACCATTCCACAGCAAAATACAGGTCTCTGTGCCCCACCCACACACTGCTCTACTACACAAAGTAACAAGCATTGTTGAAGCCCATAGTTCTCCCCTTTAGGACCTATTGGCTTTGCTAGTGTCTTTAGTGGTGCTGTACAGAAACCCCAATGCTGTGCAGCATGGCTAAAGAATAATAAAATAAGTCCTGTGATGTGGCCGGTGATGTAATTTTTAAGGCATGCATACAGTGCACATGCGCACCCACAAAATGATATGGATGCTTTTTTTAATTTTTATTTAGCGATCCAAGTTGGATTGATAAATAAAAAGAAAAAAACATGCAAAAAGCTTTTTTTTAAACGGGTGGGGGAAGCACACAGGGATGAAAGCAGTACTAGGGCAGAAGTAGCAAAGGAACCTAAGTCTGGCAGAAGCAACACAAGGGTGTGAATGGGGGAAGTAACACAGAGGTCATGGGTGGAGGAAGTAACACAGGTGGGGGTCAGAGAAAAGTAAATGGGTGAGAGAGAGATAGTAATATGGAATGCAGGTGAAATAAACAAACAGGCCAGAGAGATAGCCACTTGGAACTGGGAGTGGATAAGCACATGGGTTAGAAGCCAGCATAGGGAAAAGCACACTAGAGCAAAAAGGACACAGGCAAGAAAGAGCTCCATGCCGTGTGTAGGAGGAAGAGAAGTTTCCCTTTGTGCAGCAGATGCAGTGGCACCAGGGTCCAGACACCTGACTGGTCCACTGAACCCTTATTGCTGCATTTTATAACTCAATGAGCAGTAAAGGTGGCATTTCCTTCCTTCCTTGCACTAGGCCTTGTGACACATTCCTTAAGCTACTGATGGAAGATATCCTTAATGAGGCCAATGCACAAGAGCAGTTATGAGTAGTACTCTCGCAGTACTGTTTTATGTGTTATTGCATGCCTTTGTTATTCAGCTCTCAAACTTCTTGCTCCCTAATATTAAAAGTGCAAAATGGATGCCCTCCTTCCTATTTGTATTAACTATATATAATTATGCCCAGAATATTCTCATTTCATTCCTATTTTATATGTTTCGGGCCAATTCAGAAATTAGTGTAGAATTCATAAAAGAGTAGTAAATAGTACTAATGTTGCTGTACGTATGCCTTTGTGTATAAACCCCAATATGTTTAACAAGCTACTGAGGTACCCTACACATTGAACAGGGTCACTGATGTATTACCTTCTGGACTGTTAGATAAGGGAATATGTAGATGTTCATTGTCAGCAAAGACGTAAATCTTGTCTTTTGTACCACCATCATCCATAGTGTAAAGGGCTTGCTTTTATGTAGCACGAACTTGGCCCAGGGGCTTCATCCCATTTTCTCTCAGCACCATATGTTTCTTTCTGGCACTGGAGGTTAACTGCAGGGATGTAGGTTTCATTGGTGCAACAGGTGCAGAGGCACCAGGGCACTGAGAGGCTCATTGAACCCTGATAATTGCTGTATTTCACTGCTCCAAAAGCAGTCAAGGATTGCATGTTCCTTATGTGCACCAGAGCCCATAGCATCCAAACTACGCTACAGATTTCCCCATAATTACATGGCGTGAAGTCAAGTCCGGGTCTCTAGCACGGGTCCCCAGTTACAAGATTGACAGCGCCAGCTGTTAGGCCTCATCCCCTCCTCCACCTGTGGAGACAAAGCTGTGGCCGCCGCGAGCAAAGTCCCCCCTGAGAATTTAACGTGGTTCCTTTCTTGTAATGTTCCTCATGAGCAATACTATGAGACAGTGAGCACACCTGAAGTGTAAGGATGCATTAGACCTGGGCGAGGTGCAGGGGATGGTCAGTCCCAGGCTGGTGGGGACATTATCTGCATGAGAAGCCATCACACATCCGGGAGCCCTGAGGAGAGCACTGATGACTGTGTGACTCAACAGCCCCTTGAGTAGCCTGACGCAACACTTGATGGAAAGGCGTCATTAAAGCCCTCTCTCTAGGTGTACAATACCATCCAAGAGGAAGCTTTTGGTAACAGAAGTTGTGAATAGGGCTGAAGCGGGCCTGTGGTTGGGCTGCCGAGAAAGACCAAGTTTTATTAACATATTAGTGGCATACAAGTTAGCATAAGGTGATGAATTCATCTATATTTAAAGTAACATGAGTTGTAAAATGTGTACATTTGAATTATGGGAAACCATGTTGCCACCATTTGTATTGCACACCACGTTTTAACATGAGAATTTTGCATTCATATTAAATGAAGTACTAATGTGAATTGATATTACCAATGTTATCGAAAGTATTAAATGAATATGAATTAATCATACTTATATTGAATTAAATGAATTTTATTATTATGAGTGACACATGGGCAGAAAAATAAATACACGTTTAAAATTAGTTCTAACCTGTCTTGAATAATGTTTGTAATTAAATGATTTGCTTTGCATATATAAATTGTAAGGTGTGCAATAGGTTTATTAATGTATTAAATGTATTAATGTGTATTAAGGCTTTTTAGCTTGACTATGCCAGGGATTCCTTTAGCAGCACTAATGGAAAATCATTTTATTTATTCATTCCCCTCTGACCTGAATTCTTTCCCTAGGTTGTTAGTGTGAATGTTGAATGTCCTATGGTATTGTAGGCAAGAGACATGTTTTAGATGCAACCATGTTATATTATTTGTTCTAGCTGTCAAGCGGGACAGGAAACTTGTAGTTTTCATGTGAAAAGTTGAGTTTATTGTGTGTCGTGAGAGGAGATCTCCAGTAACAAATAATTCAAGAATATAATATTTTGTAAGAAATATGTGAAATCGTTCAATGACTATTCACTTTTGCTGAGAAGATCCAGAAAAGTAACAGAACTGGTGGTGCCATCTGCAGTGACTGGATGCTGAAACTGATGTCCGAAGTGCATCCACCTGAAGGGCCAATGAATGGATTGTGCATATTTTTAATTAGTGAGAGGCTTTGAAAATTTGTGTTAGTTCTTCTCCTGCCTCAAAGTTGTCTAGAACGTTTAAATCTGCTGTCCTATTCTCTAGGTCCCATGATGAACTATTACTGTCTGCTGTCCCATGAGGAGAGGTATAACTAAATGTGGTTTCTTGTTTCTTTTTCAATTTGTGACGTACACCAGCATATTTTTATAGTAAGATATCCTAGTAAGATGTTTTTCCAAATTAATTTTGTCCTTCTTTTCTATTTTGCTTTTGTCTGCATGTGTTAGCCCGTTCCCACACATGTTAGTCCAAATTTGTGTTAGCGATAGGGATGCCCCAGCTCTGAAACCTGAAATCTGAAATTGAATGTTAAACTGTATTTTGATGATTTACTGATGTCTCCATTATCTGCTTTGAATTCTTACAATAATGTTCATATTGTGCTGTAGTTATCCTTTTGGAGAGTCTAACAGTATTGATGTTTAGTAGGTTAAATCTTTTCAGACTTTGGTTTTCATGTATGTTTATAATTAGTTTTGCGCACCATATATGTGACATTTATTTTGGGATTATAATAAAGCTTTGAAACTTTAGTCGGCTTGGAGTCTGATTGAGTGTTTTAATTGTTTATGGTGTTTAGTATTGTTTTATATAATCTTATTGATTTGTGATTGAATTATTCTGACTATTAAACTCTTCACCAAGTTCAAATATTCAGTCGACCTCCATAGGTGAGAATAGTGATGTTGTCTCACCTGTGCTCTGGTGGTTGTTGAACTCGGAACTGGGGAGAGAAGGAAATCCCTTTCTGGGGCTCCAGACAAGGCACCATCCCTGCCCTGCAGGGATTCAGTCTGAAGTAAAACTGCACAGTTACACTGCGTAGCAATGACAGAATGTGAGGCTTTAGGTGATATAAAGAAACATCATGATTATGGTCATTATCAAGTCATTGCTAGTAGAATTACAATTACTGCTTTGTGGTTATGATTAGCAGTGTTATACTGATGTTTATTTGTACAGTAAACAGTGCAAATAAACATGAGTGCAATAGTAGTAGTAGTTATATCAGTAGTATTAGCAGCAGTACTACCAGCAGACATAATAGTAGTAGTTGTATCAGTAGATGTAGGAGGACCAGGAGACGTAGCAGTAGTGGTAATAGTAGGAGACATAGTAGATGTAGTAGTAGCAGTAGTGTTAGTAGTAGCAGCACTAAATGATGTAGTAGTAGCAGTAGATGTGGTAATAAAAGTTAAAGTAGCAGTAGTAGTATTGTATCAACAGTGTTAGAAGCAGTACCACAGCAGGCGTAGTAGTCACATCAGTAGAAGTAGGAGGATCAGTAGATGTAGCAAAAGTGGTAGTAGTAGGAGATGTAGTGGCAGTAGTAGTGTTAGTAGTAGTGGCACTAACAGATGTAGTAGAAGCAGATGTAGTAATAACAATAAAACTAACAGCAGTAGTATTTGTATCAGTAGTGTTAGAAGCAGTACCACCAGAAGATGTAATAGTAGTCACATCAGTAGATATAGGAGGATCAGGATATGTAGCCATGGTAGTAGTTGTAGTATTAGATGAAGTAGTAGTGGTAGTGTTAGTGTTAGTGTTAGTAGTAGTAGCACTAACAGCTGTGGTAAAAGTAGATGTAGTAATACCAGTAAAAGTAGCAGTAGAAGTAGATGTAGTAATTGTTCTTGTAACAATAGGGTTAGTAGTAGCTGTAGTAGAGGCAGTAGATATTCAAGTAGCAGAAGCAGGAACAGATGTACTAGCAGTAGTAGTGATGCTACTAGCATTATTGACCATAGTAAAATGGGCTGCACAGCTTTAGCATCACCATAGAACAGATAAGGAAATGTAATTCTTCATTGATGTGAGGAGGTCCTAAGAAGCTGCACTGGCCTTCTTCATTTTCTTTTGAAAAGTATGTTTCTCTCTTATCGCTTTGTCTCCTGGTGTGATGCAGAATCAGGGAAGTAGCTTCAGAGGGAGTGTGTGGTGTTAAACCCTCTAACGAATGTATCTTGTGATAAATAGTTGGGTACAGGGGCTTTTAGTCAGGTGTGGTGAGGAGTCTGTTGGATTTCACCAGGAATTTTACACACACAAACAAAAACACAGACACACTCTCTCACTCACTCACTCTGTTTGGGAATACTTCAAAAATGCTGGTTATTTCACAAAATAATGTGCTTTCTCTCACCCAGTGCCCCTACCAATCTGTATTCTTCTTCCTTTACGCTGCCCCTCAGCCCCTCTTGTGCGCCATGCTTGCGTTATAATGTGTTTCAACATTATGTACCATCGTGATTGTTAGAAATTCTGACGCCCTATCACTGGAAGGCTGTCTACTAAGCAGACGACAGGGTTTCGGTTATTCTCTGGCTTGCAAGTTACATTTCTTGTGCCTGTGCCATTCTGCCCTCTGACTCCCTACCTCGACGAAGGCTGACAATGCCTCCAGGGCCAGAAGGTGCTCCCACGAAGGCTTCCATCCTGTGCACCATTACAATCTTAGTGAAGGTCAGCAAGATAGACACGTGCCCAGCCTTTGACTTCATTCCCCATTTTATTGGCAACAGTTTTCTGAGCACGTGATTTATGAGACGGACAACATCTACATTGTCAGAATGTTTGTGATACGTACAATCTCAGTTGCCGTCCACCCGAGGATTATTGTATTTGTATTATGTGGCGCTTAATACCCGTGACGAGGCGCGGGGTGCTAATGAAGACTGTAGAGCGTTCTGGAAGACTGGACTACCCGAGGATGCCGCACGCCCACATTTGCTAAGCATCATTCGCTACCAGCACTTTCTTCACACAGGGGCGTAACGCGGGGCCTTACACGCCCCTTGGTGCAGGAGGTCCCCCACGCTTTGAGGGACATCTATTCAGCATAAAATCTTTGAATAACAGCGAGATACGTGAGCTCAGGTGCCCCTTCTCCATTCTGCAGGAGAAGGTGCATAATTTTCTGTTACGCCACTGGCGGTGCATTCATTCTTTCTAATTTGTGTGAGCGGAGAGGGCTTTTGGCCAACACTAAATGCACTAAGCCGGCCAATTAAAGGCTACAGTTCCCCCATCAGCCCAAGAATATGCGAGGCTCTAGGAGACAAAGCTGAGACCTCCGGGAGCAAAGCCGCTCCTCCGAGGATTTAATGCATGCTGTGAATGCCATTGTCCTCTTGTGATCTTGGTGCTTAAAGGTGTGTGACACTGCAGTCACCTATGGTGTAAATAAGCCATTGACATGGGCACTTCATTAAAAACCTTGTGGAATTCTTGAAATTGGGTTTGTGCCTTTCAAGGGGCCCTGAAGAGAGAAATCCGTAGGTTATGTGACCTAACAGCCTTTTGATCAGCCCAGGGCAGAACTGAAGGGGAAATGCGGCATTAAACAAAAGCTTTAGAGTCACCTAATGTCTTCAAAGAGGATGTTTTGGGTCACAAGTGAAGTGAAAAACGGTACAGTGTGGTTTAGCCACAGGCGGACAACGTGACAGGGTTGGGAGATACCGAATTTTCCCTATTTCCCTCTCTCTTGCCCAGCCTTCAACTTACAGTAGAAAATGCATGAAAATCTAACTTGTACTTGATTTTATGTGATTTCCGTACATCGGAACGTGTGTTTTATTTTAAATTTATTTATATTTTTCAATAATGTGTGTTTCAGTGGCCTTGTTATTATAACCATCACGACAGGCGCAATTAAATATTTAGAGGGCCGATCCTTCAAACTGCCCGCAATGCTGCCTCCTGATTACTAAAACAGTTTTGCAGCAATTCTCGGTCTGCTGTGCCAACGGGAGGCTCATGAGATGAAAGTTAGAGGTGGGCGAGCCCACAAATTAACAGGAAGAGCCAGGGGTCTGGCTCGAATCTTGAAGCCCCTGCGCACACAGAGTCCAGAACATATTTGTTAAGTAAATCATTTGACATTTCACAGCAGTTTAGGAAAAAATCTTTTCCCTAGATGCATTTTTGTGAACATTTAATTTGAAAGCAGACTCATCAATCTTACTTTCAAGCTTCTGCAAATATTTGCATCTAACCAGAGAGCCTTCTGGGAGCATTGTACATAGCCTCATATTGTTAAACTTTGCAAACATGTATACTCATCTTTATACTGGGTCCACTGTCAGTAGTGCAGTCCGAGTGTGCAATATTTCCTTAGAGCGCTCACCCTAATAATAAAGACTTTGCGTTAATGAAACATAAACACAAGTTTGAACAGCATTAACATATGACCAGAAATAGTACCTTAACTGCAGACAATGCCCTTTTCTGATTCATAATGCAGTACTATAAACTAGCAGCCAAAGGGTGTGTGTTGCAGGTGGTGGACCTACTTGCCCCAAGGAGAAAATAAACATGAGAATGTGTTGCCCTTGACCCCATACAATGTCCTAGGAGTAGGGCTAAAGGAATTCCACACCCCTGTGGAGGTCACCACAAGGGTGTGCTGGTACTGTCTTTGTGAGAACAAGTCTTCTCCATCTATGTTTCCAAAACCTGGAACAGCCCACCCCTGGCCATCAGACCTACTCCCACCCTTCTGTGATTCACAGAGGAGCTGAAGCCATTCACTTATCCTCAGAATGGGATTCATGACCATTGAGCATCTTGTTTCATGTAAACAATCCTGAATCGTGACCTATTGCTCCCCCCTCAATCAGCACTCAGTTGGTCTCCAGCAAGGTTGGCTTGTGGAAAATTAAAGTGCATACGTGGTGAACAAATGTGTTGTAGCCACAGAAATACTCTACAATTGCAGTTTTTACTGAGAGTTTAATATGTGTACTGACCAGTACAAATTATGTATCGGCAAGTTATTCCCCAAAATCTCTTGACATGTTCAAAATATTGTGGGAAATGCTACCTTTAATGTTAAATCCAGACTGATCACTTCCGCCATATTTTCCAGACTATTTCTTCAAAGCCTGATGTATTACTTTCAACAACTGCAACTCTAGGCTTGACTCTTTTACTATATTGGGGTCTTCCGGCCTATCTCTATAAGAGACTACAGCTGGTTCAGACTGCCGCTGGATGGCTTCTGTTACGGCTCTCTAGGAGAGTCCCCATCCAACCATAACTGAAAGAATTACACTGGCTTCCTCTCAAGGAATGTGTTAGGTTTAAAGGCTTGGTTTTGAAACACAGAGCTTTTTATCATATTGGCCCTCAGTACCTATCTAATAGGCTTAGGGCCTGATTATGAGTTTGGCAGTCTTGTCACCACCGTAACAGCAGCGTGGAAACCCCAACAGCTGACTAGGCAGTCCATCAGCCGAATTATGATGTTGGCAGTTTGCTGAATAAGAGACCGCCGGAGTCCAGCCAACACCACCGACCCCTGTGACGGCGGTTGTGGAAAAGCAGCTGCCGGGGCGTGATATAGACAAGGGTACTGCCGTCCACATTATGATGTGCTTTTCCATGGAGCAGACTGTGCCGGGGAGACTGCCTACTTCAAGGTGGCGGAATCAAAGGAAATGGGGTGCTAGCTCCCCCATTCCTTTCTTTTACCTTCAGTCTCCAATGTGGGCCACTTCGTGCAGGCCCCCCTTCACAGCAACAATGTCACCTCTACCAAAATCCCCCAAAAAACAGGTAATTATGATTATCATTTTTCTGCCATGACTGGACTGGGCTGGGCATATAGGGCCCAGTCTCCAGCAATTGAGTGGACATGCACATAGTATTTTTGCACGAGCCATACATTTGTGTACCTTTTCGTCAAAATGTACACACCTGCATTGACTCAAATGCAAAAATATACCTCTTATTGCTGACAGCGTCCCCCGTTGGTCCACCGCTGTCAGAAACACCGCAGCTGGGCCAGCGGTAACATTGTAATATGGCAAACGAGAGACCGTCAACTCAGAGGTCTGTTTGGGACCGCCACCTTGGCAGACTGGCTGTCTGATCGCCAAACTCATAATCAGGCCCTATTCCCTACCAACTTTTCAGTTCACTCCAGTCCTCCATTTCCCTCTTGGTGGTGATCCCTCAATTCAAAAGGTAAAAGTGGGGTGGCAGTTCTTATTCCTAGCTCGCTGTGGGGGATTGGAATGCCTCTCATAACTGCTTTGGGTCACAAAGGACATCCAGACATTTAAGTGACTCCTCAAAATCTGGCTCTTTGGGTCCGGTTTCTAATCCACAAGTCATACTGGGATCAGCCGTACAGTCAGTGCCGGGACACTCATTGAGTAGCTGTTGCAATTTACAAACCTGGTAGATAGTGTCAGAAATGGGGTCTTTTGTTGGCAGTCAGGTTACCCCCGTCCAAGCAAGGACCCTCACTCTAGTCAGGGTAAAGGAGAATCACACTCAGTTAACCCCCGCTCACCCCCTTGGTAGCTTGGCACGAGCAGGCAGGCTTAACTTCAGAGTCTAGGTGCAAAATATTTGTACCAACACACACAGTAATACAGTGAACCACTATAAAATGACACAACACAGGTTTAGAAAAACAGTAAATATTTTATCTAAATAAACAAGACCAAATACAATAAAATTCCACAATATACAGTTAAAAATACGAATTTAGCACTTAAACGCAAGAAAACAGTGATCTGCGGTGTAAACACTGCAAGTTGGTAAAACACGGCGTTGTGACGCCGTCGTTCACGGAGGCGGTCACCCCCCAGGTACAGTACATTTTGAACAAGCAGAAAACAAGCCAGTGCACGGAGTTGGGGAGAGCGGCTTCGCTGAATTCGATGTGGCGTTGGTTCTGGTGCCACGGGGCAGGAAGACTGTGGTGTTTCGCAGCAGCGTTGGATCCTCTCTACACGGCGATGGAGCTGAGGCGGCATCGGATGCAAAGTTGGTCCCTTGGTTCCAGCATTTGTGAGGTCCGTCAGAGTTACGATGCTTTGGAGCAACCTCACGGGGTTGCTATGACATCACAGGGCCGCAGGCGCTGCGATGCGTCGGAAGGTCACCATCATTGGACTTACGACACTCCGATGTCAAGGAAGTTGGGCAGGATCAGCGGTTGCAGCGACACGAGGTCTACAGGTTCGTCGAGCTTCTACGAAGTCCACGGCCTCTGGGCAGGTGGCGTCGCAGCTCTGGGGTAGCGGCGTCAGCTCACAGGGTCATCTGATTCGCACTTCAGCGAGGTCCACGGCCTCGGGGCAAGCGGCGCTGCGGTTTCGGGCAGCGGTGTCCTTTACGAAACCGCACAGTGTCGTCCAAAGTCGGTAGACTTTTTTCACCAGGAATGTACTTTCAGGGTTCCAGGAAATGGAATGGCACCCTCTGACAAGCTAGAGTCCACAACAAGTAGACTCAGGTCTGGTTGGTGAAGCCTTTGCTGTCCCTGAGGCTTCAAAATAGGAGGCAAGCTCTACTCCAAGCCCTTGGAGTCTCTCCTCAAGCAGGAATGCAACAAAGTCCATTCTCTGTCCCCTTACACAGTCAGAAGTAGCAACTGCAGGATAGCTCCACAAAGCGCAGTCTGAGGCAGGGCAGCACATCTACTCAGCTATTCAGCTCTTCTCCAGGCAGAAGTTCCTCTTGAATCCTTGAAGTGATCTAAAATCTGGGGTTTGGGGGTGCTCTTCTTATACCCCTTTCTGCCTTTGAAGTAGGCCTACTTCAAAGTAAAGTCTCAAGTGTCTGTGAGATCCTTTCTTGTCCAGGCCAGGCCCCAGCCACACACCAGGAGGTCGGAGACTGCATTGTGATCTAGCACAGATGGCTCATCAGAATATGTAGGCTACACACTAGCCGCCTTTGTGTCACTGTCTAGGGAGAGGTGCAAGCAGCCCAACTGTCAAACTGTCCCAGACAGGGATTCCACAAAACACACAGAGTCACAGAATACTTTAAGCAAGAAAATGCCTACTTTCTAAAAGTGGCATTTTCAAACACACAATCTAGAAACCAACTTTACTAAAATGTGTGTTTTTAAATTGTGAGCTCAGAGACCCTACACTCCACTTGTCTATCTGCTCCCAAAGGGGTTCTAAGCTTTAATCATATTTAAAGGCAGCCCCCTTGTTAACCTGTGAGAGAGATAGGCCTTGTGACAGTGAAAACAGAATTTTCACTGTTAGGCCATGTAAAACACATAAATACATGTCCCGCCTTTAACATACACTGCACCCTGCCCATGGGGCTACCTAGGGCCTACTTTAGGGGTGTCTTACATGTATAAAAAGGGAAGGTTTAGGCCTGGCAAGTGGGTACACTTTCTAGGTCGAATTGGCAGTTTAAAACTGCACCCACAGACACTGCAGTGGCAGGTCTGAGCCATGTTTACAGAGCTACTAATGTGGGTGGCACAACCAGTGCTGCAGGCCCACTAGTAGCATTTGATTTACAGGCCCTGGGCACCTCTAGTGCACTGTACCAAGGACTTATCAGTAAATCAAATATGTCAATCATGGAAATCCAATTACATACACATTTTATATAGGATCACTTGCACTTTAGCACTGGTTAAGTATCCAGAGTAACAAAAGCAGCAAAAACAGAGTCCAGCACACATCAACAACCTGGGAAATAGAGGCAAAAAGTTATGAGAGACCACGCCAAGGATGCCAAGTCTAACAGACAGATAGATGGATAGATAGATAGATCTGCTGCAGTGTGCACTGTGCAGTCTGAAAGGACTATTTTTGTAGAATTGAGAATGGTCCAACCTTTTCCAGAGAGTAGCAGTCAACTTAATGAGGAAGACATTTTTAGGGCAGCGGGTTTAGCATTTAACTCAAAATATTATTTACCAATGCCCTGGCACAGAGGAGAGATTAAAATTATAAAATTAAATTCTGACAAAAATAGTATGCTGTAAAATTCACAAGTAATCACTGTATATTTGATCACACGCCATCTAACTGGTCCAACCACTGATTGGAATGTTCAATTAAAATATATGCAATAGCTCAACAACAAAAGGCCACACCTCAAGTGAGGTGCAACTGAGTTCTTAAATACAGTCCCATGTGTTTTTTGGAAGGTTTTGGTGATGTTTATGCAGGTTTGGGTGTACCTTTCCTTGATATTTCTTAGAAATCCACTGGGGTCTTACTTTTTCTTATACCAAGAAGCATGCAAGTTGATGCTATGTAAGTACACATTTAATGCATTACACAAAATTTCTGTATTTTTGAAAGGAGAGCCCATGCCAGTCCAGTGGCATAATGCAAAATGATGAGTACCCTTGTAGAGTGTGATGAGGGACCCCGAGTCTTCCATATCTCAAAGTTATTCATTGACCTTGACTGAATAGGGGAGCTGATACCTGTTTGCAGTTATCTCCATTCCTTGTTAAATTTTCAAACTAGCATGGAAGCTAAAATTCTACTTTGTGATGGCTCAAGTCCCAAAAGTGAATGTGGATCCTCAAGAATACAGAGCTAGACACTCAACGAGAGCAAACTTTAGCCTGGAACCAACAATGGTGTGTAGCTTTGAAGGCGCCATAAATATAATGAGTTGATGAAGGCAGGATGTGGCCAGGTTAGTACAAAGTGCTAACAAAAAAACATACTCTGTATATATGCATCATTATGTGTATTTACACGGTGCCCATTTATGCCAAGGATTGCTGAGGGCCATCTAGCAGATGTTTATTGCAACTCATGAGTTCTCATTTTATTGACCTTGGGAGGATAACTGTATGAGTAGCCCTACCAGAATTCAAAACTGCGTCTAGGGGGTCATACACATATGCCAATTGCATTGATTGGCCCAATGTGTCGTCCACCCCGTTAGATGATTAATTAGGTCTGCCTGGTCCACAATCCCATCTACGAAGTGCAATAAAGCCTAAAACAGTTCTGCTCCAATGCTACATCCTGGTTACTGAGTGAGGCACATGTCATCAGTGTGGATCTGAAAGTCTAATGTGGCTGCAGCAAAGTAAGTCATAAGTCAGGCCTGTGGCTTCAAAACACCGGTACAATTGTGGCATGTGAATCACAAGCCAGGTCTGGACCTCAGAAACATTGGAATGGATGCTTCAGGGTCAGTTGCAAGTCAGGCTTTAGCAACTGAAAGTTCACTAGTGCTCTAGTGGAGTAAATCACAGGTCAGGGCCTCTGAAAGACAGGTACAGTTGTAGCATGTCAATCATACGACAGGGCCGGACCATAGAAACATTGGTATAGAAGCATCAGAGTGAGTTAAAAGTCATGATTTAGCAGTTGAAAGTTCACTAGTGGAGAAAATCACAAAAGACAGGTCTGGGCCTCTGAAATATAAGTAGGGATATTGAAGAGTCAGTTATAAGTCAGGCCTGCACCTCTGAAAGGTTGGTATGGCTGTGGCAAAGTCAGCCACAACTTGGATCTGTACTTTTTGACAGCAGGTAGTACTGTTGTAAATGAAGTCACATTCAAGCCTTTGTCTGTGGGAAGATGGCGTAGCACAGACAGCATTTTTGAGAAGGCAGCCAGTGAAGCTGGAACTACATGTGCTGGGTTGCCACAGCATCCCCAGATAGCCTTGATAGGTTTCAGATGGAGAAGGAGAAATAAAGAGGCACTCGTTTATTTTTTATTTTTCTTGATGCATTTACTGTACATTCAAGGACAGACTGTCACATGACAAGCAATTTATTATGGCAAAGTGCTCCTACCTTTTTCACAAGCACCACTTTGTGTGCTATCACTCTGACTGACTCCAGAGTTAGGGAATTTTGTAACTTAAGCCTTTTGAAACCCTTTCTAGGGCACAGATGAGCGTGAAAAGAGAAGACCACAGAATTCCAGAGGTTTTGTAACTCATATTTAACTAAAAACGTTTGCCTGTTTTACATATCAAACTGTATCAAAATATACATTAACATACTGGGAAGTGCATATTCAGGGTCAGTTAGACTTAATTGGTAGCCGGCCCAGTGGGCGAGGCCCTGGTCGTGCTTACTCTGGTAGAAGACCACCTGCCATATGAAGAGAGCTCCACCTGCCTTGAAGCGCACCTTGCAGTCTGAATGAGGCACTTTTCCCTTTCCCAGTGCTGACCGATCTGGTAGGTGTCTTTTCAGCCTGCACGCTAATTGTTTTCTTTTTCAGAGAAGAGAAATAAAAAACTCAATGTCCCTGATGCACACAGTGTTCTCTCTTCACACAGAGTCATTGGGAGTTTTCCCTGCCATGGTCCCCCATGCCTCCCATGAAAGACCAGTAGTGGAAAATGAGCGACATTGACCCCAACCTCCCTGCGGCTTGATGAGACTAGCTGTGACCTGGTGGCCCAGAGGTAGATGGGCCTTCAGGACAAGGGTTTCTGCTACCTCTAAATGTGGTTGGAGAACCACGTTCATCCTGGCAATTTATTGTGGTGCTGCAGTTTTACCAAGCTCTTAATGACCCCAATGAATCCAGAACTGTGAAGGGATCAAATATTTTAGCGGAGTCAAGGCAAGATGCATTCATTTTGCTTTTTATGCTTACAAGGGGGCATATATAAGAACCCCTAGTGCCAAAGTGGCTTTTTCCACTAACCATATTTACAAAATGGTGCAATGCAAGCATTGCGCCACTTTGTAAACCCTTGCGCCACATTATGTCTGCGCCGGGCATAATGTATGCAAAGGGGTGTTCTGGTGATAAGAGGCCTGCAAAAAATGCCACAGTGAAATGTAACAGATTTCACTGCGTCATTTTTGGCATCATTTTTAACGCCTCCTCAGAGCAGTCATTAAAATGATGCTCCCATGGAAACCTATGGGCCTCCTTTCACTTTGCTACACTAGTGTCAACATTTTTGGTGTTAGTGTAGCAATGCGTCACAATAGCGTCAATATTTTTTACACTATTATGCTAATGACCACCATGGTGCACCGTGTTATATATACAGCGCAACTACGGTGTCGTTAGGTGCCAGTAAGGGGGCGCAGAAAAAGTGGCGGATCAGCTCTGATGCACCACTTTTACCTAAATATGGGCCAAGGTTTTCTAAATGTCCTTTAACACTTGCATTGAATCCAGGACTTATTTTCACTGATCCTTTGAAAGAAGTAGAAGGATGCATGTATATCATTGTTGACCTGGCCAGCCAGTAACCAGGCATATTCTTTAACCCCAGTGCTCTCTGAAAGACTCAGTTTGTCTCTTTATAAACTATTGAATCACTTTTCATAGCTACGGACCTTAATAAACTCCTTTAGTGCTTATCATGTCAGTCTCCATCTACAATAATAAACTTTATTTTTGCCTGGTTGCTCCTTTTTCCATCCCTGACCTTTTCAGTGGCATCTTGTTGTCACAAGCCAGATTCACAATGCTGCATTTGGAAAGGTCTCAAATCTGCTTCCAGGAGCTTCCCCTATGTTGTCAGTAGATTTCCATATGTTTTGAAATTTGCAAAGGATCCTAGGAGTGTTTCAGGAAATCTACAACATCCATAGATTTCCAGGACTACTCCAATGCGCAAAAAGTATATATGAAAAGTTACTACTGTGTGAAAAATTCAAATCTAATTTTTTTGCGTAAATTATTTTTCCTTATTGAGGAAAAAACCTTTTCCTTCCTCCTATGTTCTTAAAAATAAGAGTTGCTCCCCACCCTTTACTACCCTGGAAGAGTAATTACTCCTGCCTTTTTCAGGAATACGTTTCCCGGTGTTCCTAGGGTGAGAATCTACCTGCAATGTCACGATTACCCACATTCTTACCCTTAGTTTATAACTTTGGAAACCAGCAATACCGTCATACCATTAGATTTTCAGCATGCTAGAATAAACTTGATAAATTTAAAAAATCCACAAATCCATATTCTGTGAATGGGTGCTTTATATTCTTAAATTGCTGTTTTCAGCATCTAGTTACGTGCAGCAAAACATTTGTGAATCAGGCGTGGACCTTGAAGGATGCATATTGTAACTGTTTTAATATTGTTTTGGTGTCCTTTTTGAATCTCCCAGCAGTATTAGCAGTATAGAGCCTTGAGCTCAGCCAAGATACCAAGAGAACTAAGGGACACCTTAGCAAAACATTGACAGTCCCCTTTATGGCTCAGATTTACAAAACCCTTGTGTTGCCATTGCGTCATGCAAGGCAGCTCAAGGCAATGCAAGGATTTTAGCACCCAGATCCCCTTAGGGGTGATACTGCTGCTCTTTACAAATGCTTTGATTGATTGATTCAGTGAGATTTACTAGACTATGCAAAGCCAGCTTGTGTGGCTCTGCATGGCTTAGTAAATCTGGAGTAATGCAGGGCAGTGCAAGTTACTGACTTGCCCTACTCTTACATAGGAATGCCTTCCATGGGCCGAGCATGGGTTTTCCCACAAATCCACCCATGTTTTTTGGCACATTCCCAGATTTGCTAACACTAGTAAACCAGTAACCAGTAAACTAGTAAAGAAGCTCCCTCCTCCCTTCCACAGGGGCTTGGTCTTGCTGGTTAGCTCTCTAACTCCCAGACAACCTGAGCCCTCCTTTAACACCTGCACTGGGCCTTTAAGTTTGTGGAGAGAACTTCAAGACAGCCACCCCCATGTTGTGAGCCCAGCTTTTTCCCTGCGCCCTAAAACATCTAAGTATTTGTACTGCTACCTGTGCCTGTTTACTGTGTGCTGCCTGTGTTTCAGCCAGCTTGGCCTTTTTAACCTGTTGTCTTTTAGCCATGACGGTTTGACATATTTGACATTTCCCTCATAGTTTGTGGCAAAAGACTGCATAAAGGCAATCCCCCCTCTTTTTTAAAGAAAAAAGGCTACATACACCTCAGTGGCTAACTAGAGTGTGTTTAGTTTAATCTGTTTCTGTGATTTAAATTGTGTTTAGAAAGTGTCTGCATCACTTGTTTTTGCCTTGAAAAAGCCAAATATCTGAGTGCACGGCAAGCAGTATTTCTGTGTTTTTCAATCTCTGCCTTACCTGGAAAGTAGACTCTGCTAGCTTGGCAGTGTGGATTCATCCTGTCTGTATCCAAGGAGTTTTTTAATAGAGCAGCAGCTCCCTCCTCCTTTCCACAGGGGCTTGGGCTTCAGTTAACTTGGCCCTTATAAACATTTCTATTGGTTGTTGCATATGTTGTTGTGATTGGTTGCTGGGATTAGTATTTCTATTGGTTTAAGAATTAGGGTTGGTGTTGTGATTGGTACTGGGGTTGAGATTCCTATTGGTTCATGATTGTCAGGTTGGCATTATGATTGGTACTAGGGTTGGGATTCCTATTGGTTAATGGTTTTAGGGTTGGTGTTGTGATTGGTACTAGGGTTGGGATTCCTATTGGTTCATGATTTTAGGGTTGGTGTTGTGGTTGGCGCTAGGGTTGGTATTCCTATTTGGTGTTGTGATTGGTACTAGGGTTTGGATTCCTATTGGTTCATGATTTTAGGGTTGGTGTTGTGATTGGTACTAGGGTTGGGATCCCTATTGGTTCATGGTTTTAGGGTTAGTGTTGCGATTGGTTGTCAGGACTAAGGGTGTGACTGGTTAATAAGGCTAGGTCTCCCATAAGCTCTAGGGTTTAGGATTACAAATCTGATTGGTTAGGGTTGGGACTAGGCTTCTATTAGCCAATAGGACTATTTAAGCCTAGGGCTCAGGGCATCTCAGCCCCGGTGTTGAGGTTAAGGGCGGAGAGGACAAGGACAGTTACCTGTTCAGCACTGGTCGGGCCTAGAGCCAGAAATGCTTCCCAAGTTTCCTTTTACCAAAAAGGACATTATTCACTACACATCTTCCAACATCCAAACACAATATCAGCAAAGACATCCCATGCACCGCAAACAAACCTAATACAGATTGCAATGTCTGATCAACCAACACAAAACCCCACATTCCACACCTATACACATATCGACCACACCCACAGCAGTAAGACACCTTCATTCTCACACCAAACAATACACTGTGTATTCCCACTAACACAACCTGCCATCGCCAAAACATAGCACAAACCCACATTATACATTACTTTCAGCCATCCAGATACACACTCCCTGTTCATACAAACCATCCTCGCTATCCTCTATTTGCTCCTGCCAGCCCACCTTTTATCATGACAATACGTAAATCCAGCCTTTCAACACACCATCTATAAACACCCTCCCCCTCTATTCACCAATTACACACAACCATACAATCCTTACACTCCACTCCACCAAACATATTACCTTTTCCAGTGGTCAAAACTAACACAAGTACCCCAAACCCACATCCATCCCCTCTTACACACCCAATGCAATCTTCTTCAAAGCACATCAACACCCCCTGTAATATTCTAATACCACTCACCAGCACTAACTCACATTCAAATCCTTCACAGAAAACCACTACATCAATATCTCCTCTCACTATTCCACAAAAACAAAACAGACCACACACATCAGCACATCAAAATAAGGCAAACTGTCATAATACTTTCCGTTACACCCACTCCCACCCTCATGACTACACAAAGAATAAAAATCCTGCCCAATCTTCACTCCTACATTCTCACTCTTCACAAACATCTACCACAAGCACCCCAACACAGCAACATTCATTCATTCACCTCTCATCCATTGCACAATTTAGACCTTAAATTATGGTCCACATGCTCTTCCACCACTCCTAACCCATACTCCTTCCACACAAAACAGACACAAACAAAATAGACAACATGTAACTCTTAACAACATCGCATCCCCTTGTCTATTAAACAATAAGGCTACTCTACAAAACCTACACTTATCATGTCACTCTCAGCCACTAAGTCCACCATCAACACACACAGACCCAACAAAATGCCTCTTAAGCCTCTTGAAAAATTAACACTATATTGAAAAACAGGACTATTGTGACCCTCACACAGTTATCACAACTAACAACACACCCTCTACAAGCTCAAAATATACTGCTCACTCTTCTCTTCTCCAAAACAAAACAACACCGTCATAAACACACATTTTCTAAACTGCCTGCTCAAAAATGCTCGATCACTCTCCAAAGACAAGCACCATATCTACGACCTCCTCACAGACACACAACCTGACTTACTATTCGTAGCCGAATCATGGTTAGGAGATGACATGGCCCCGGTGTTGCATGAAGCTGTTCATCTAGGCTATCACACCATCACACAAAACTGTATAGAGTGGAGGTGGACTAGCTATTAAAATCAAACAAGCAATACATCTCAGTGAAACAGACAACATTTCCGTACAAGGTTGTGAGGCCCTCCTCACCAGATGCAACCCTACATCATCTTCCTCCTGTAACTTTAGCCTCCTTTACAGACCTTGTCCTAACAACTCAACATTCCCAGACACTTTTCTAGATATAGCCTCAAACCTTAAAACAATATACTCTAACCCATGCATTCATGGGGACCTAAACATTTGATATGACAAACACAATATGCCCCATCCAAAAGCTATCACCACTGGCCTAGTCACATTGAATCTATATCAGATTAACACAATCCCACACACATTGCTGGACACATCCTAGATGTCATTTTTGCAAAGCCTGAACTAGTTACCATTCAAAGCATCACGGCAATCACATGGTCAGACCACCATTTGATATCTTTCCAACATAAAACACCACAAATCAACACACCCCATAGCAATTTACATACACACATCTATCGAACATGGAGCAAACTCAATTTTGAAGACTTTGAAACACAACTAATAGCCAACACAGATCTAGACACAATTAATTCTGTTCAAAAACTTTATGAGTGGCTACAGGAAGCTTTCGATATAAAATCAAAACCCTGGAGAAACACAGAACTTAAAAAGATAAAGCAACAAATCAGAAGGTTGCAACGGACCTGGCTCAAAACAAACAACATTCAGGACAGACTTCAGCCACACAACCTTAGCAGAATATATAAATCATCAATCAAAAAGGTTAAAAAAAAGGTACTACACAGACAGAATTCAAAATGATAAAACTGCAACTAAAGAATTTTATAAAATTCTCAATGAATTTCAAAAACCTAAATGCATGGAAAGAAGTCATCCCACTACTCAAGATTTCACAAACTGTCAAGTCACTACACACCCAAGGCGGAACCATTAGACTCCTATTTAAAACAGAACAATAACCTTCAGCACCACCCCTTTCCTAAAATCCCCTTCAAGAGTAAACTAACCCAGCCTCTGCACTCCTTCAAACAAATATCACAAGGTGAATTTATGGATTTGGTCAAAGCAAGCAGGCCTTCCGGTTGGCCTTCTGACCCTTGTCCACTACACATCCTCAAATACATTCTTTCATCTACATCTGCCGCCACACTTGTAAAAAGAATCATCAATAACTCTTTAACTACAGGAACATTTCCTGAAGACCTGAAAAAGGCATACATACTTCCACAATTAAAGAAAACAAACCTAGACCCACAGGACCCCAACAACTACAGACCAATCACAAATATACCTTTCTTGGACAAACTGATAGAAAGAGCAGCATTCACCCAGATGTCACAATTCATTGAAGACAATTCCATACTTTCAGATTACCAAACTGGATTCCGTCCAGGAAGAGGCACTGAATCGGCACTCATAGCAATCTGGGATGATCTTAAAAACACAGTCAACTGCAAAGGAGTTGCTGCACTACTTCTTTTGGACCTCTCAGCTGCCTTTCATACTGTTGACCATGACACCCTAATTGAAAGACTCCATGAAGCTAGCATAGAAGGGACTGCTCTTAACTGGATTACATCCTACCTTCAAAACAGAACTAATATTATCTATTCTCCCTCCCCTTCTCGTCCAAACCCTACCTCACAAAAGCAAGGGTCCCCCAAGGATCAATCATCTCACCTATGCTTTTCAACATCCACATGATGTAATTACCAGAACTGATAAAAGATTTTCATCTCACATGCTACAACTATGCAGATGACACACAAATACGACTTAAATTGGAATACCCCAAAGACATTGAAAACTCACAAATCTTCAGGTGCCTCAGAGTCGTTGATCAGTGGATGATTTGGAGCCATATCAAACTGAATGCTTCTGAAAAGGAAATACCCACATGCGGCGACTGGAAGCATTATGACCCACTGTGCGCCTGGCCTGACAATCTCGAAACACTTCCTCAAGTATCCAAGAAAGTAAAAACCTTGGAATTACCATGGACTCCAAGTTAATGATGAATGCCCAATTGGACAAATTAGCACGATCAAGCTTCATCAAGCTTCATACAACGCATCTTCCCCCACCTCGGATTTCCACACAAGGTGCAGGCTACTATCTGCGTTGTATTATCCAAATTGGATTATGCCAATGGCTTCTACCTTGGATCATCTCGATCTATTATGAAAAAACTACAACGTATTCAGAACTCAGCTGCCAGGCTACTATTATATGTAAAACCACAAGCCCACATCTCCCCTGCCTTGAGAGCACTTCCAGGCTACATGTTGCCAGAAGATCCACCTTAAAGCTCCTTTGTATCACCCACAAAGTTATACATGGAACAGGACCACTTTTCATCAGAAACAAAATAACCAAATAAATTCAACAAAGAAACCTCCTCTAAAGATTGGCACCCCGTCTTCAAACACCACCATACAAGAAAAAGACAATGGGCCATATTTATACTTTTTGAACGCAAAACTGCGCCGCCGCAGTTTTGCGTCAAAAAATGTACCGCCGGCTAACGCCATTTCGTAGCGCCGTGCGGGCGTCATATTTATACTTTGACGCACGGCGGCGCAATCAACAGGTGGGAGTCATTATTTTTGACGCACACCGCGGCGTCAAGTCAGAAAGGAAAACGACGTTAACGCAGCGGAAATGACTGTGGGTCGATTTACGACACTGCAACCCGGATATGCGCCGTTTTTTGACGCAATAGCGTAAAAAACACTGCAAGTGCACCAGAGGAGAGCCAAAATGGATCCCAGATGCCACTACAGACCCCAGGAAGATGACAGCAGACCAGGAACCAGCCAGGATGATCCATACAAGAACCAGGACATTTATAGAAAGAAAAGAAAGTGTTGCTTCAGTGCAGAGGAGCAGGAAATCCTGGTTAAAGAGGTGACGGAACACCAGCACCAACTGTTTATCACCTCATAGTTGCCAATCAGTAGGAGAGAGGCCATATGGCAACAAATTGTTGACAAGATTTACAGTGTGGCTGAAGTACGCAGGACAGACAACGAGTGTAAGAAACGCTGGCATGACTGCAAACGCAGGACAAAGGAAAAGATGGCCAGGAACAGGAAGGCAGCACTGCAGACTGGAGGTGGGAGTCCAGCACACCAGGAGGCCCTGGACCACATGGAGGAGATGGTCGCAGCCGTCATCCCTGAGGAGATCATCACAGGGATTCAAGGACTGGACAGTGCAGACTACCACGAGACAACGCACATGCAGGGTAAGTCGCATGGGGAATTAAAATACAATAATGTTGACTGTAAGCAGGGGGGTAAATACCTACTACACATTGCATGTAAGTCATCATATACATGGAGTGGCATGGGTAAAGGGGTACTGCAGGGGGGCATGGCCTGCACAAACATAAGCTGGGGCACAACATTACACTACATCAACAACAGTCCCATGGGGGCATGCTGTCATGCCAACAATGGAGCAAAGGGAAAGCCTTGACAGGAGGGAAGGCCACTACGTCAAACTTACATCCTGGCACTCGTCAGCCAACATATCTCCTACAGTAACTAGGGCCCTATTAGCAATCCTCTAGCCAAAATGACAACTGCAATGTAACTGCAACAACAGTTGCCACTATCACCTCTGATCTGTGTGCAGCTCTAGTAGCCAATGGCAGTAACCTCCCCATGGAACATACATACCTAAATTAGGGGGTGAGGATGACATCTGCAACAATCTCCTGAAACAAGACAAAGGCCCCAGTACACGCAAATGTCAATGCCCATAGGTGTCACAAACATCAGCCAATGTAAACAACAATAGGAGTGACACAGCACTAAGAACACACCCATGCTGCATATGTCAGGGTCCATCCCGTGCCTGGCAAACAAGGCAACATTACAAATGTACTGCTCAGACAACAGCATTGAGGAGGGGACACATGTAACTGGTCAATGAAATACACCTGCACAGTCAGAGGACAAAATAGGACACTGATACGACTATCAGGGCAATCCAATGTAACACACATTACCCAACATCAGCAGGACACATTAACAATATCAACATCCATATCACATCATAACATTGCCATGCATAGGATATGCTACATGTCAATTACAATTAAGTCGATGTGAACGCTCAGGGATTGGGGCAGGTCCTGAGAGTCAAGTGTGCTGCCAGGACCATCAGAACACCCACAGCCAGTGAAAGGTCTCACCATGAGAATGGATATACACGGAGGGTCGAGTAGGACAAAAAGGTGGCTATTCTCTATTTGGCATAAAGCAACACCTAGAGGCAATGAGGCTGACAAGTCTGATAACTCAATAACATACATGTGACACACAGGTGGGCCATAGGCCTGAAACAATGCCCATCTGAAGGACAGCAGATATCAATACAAAACAAGATCACAAAGTGAATTCATCAAAAGGCAGGCACGTCACATCAAAATTGTCACAACACAGACACACTAATTGTACCCTGTTTCATTGCAGAGGAAGATGGATCTCCTGCCGATATGCCTGTCCCAGATTTCCCTGATGACATGGATGACGAGCCCATAAACATTCCCCAAGAGACCATCCAAAAGGTCCTTGAAACCCTCCAGACCCACCTTCAGTCACAAGGAGGAGCACAGAACAAGCAGCCAGCGCAGAGGAACCACCCACCACCCCAATTGCAAGAACTGCCAGCTCCAATACAGCTGAGGACTCTGACGACACTGGCACCAGCTTTGAAAGAACTGTAGTTGGAGTACAGCGGGAGCTGGCCAAGGAGGTGCGGGTGGGGATGCAAACTATGGCAGCCAGCCTTGAGGGGGTGCGTTCGTGCATGATGTCATCTGCAGATCAGGCAGCAGCTATGCAAGCCCTAACATCCATACTGCAAGGACTACAAGAAACTGTCAAGGAATTCACCACTGCAGTAAGGGAGTTGCCACAACACCTAGCATCCCAAACATTCCACTGCATGCACAAATGCAATCATGACTCCCTCAGGGCTGACCTGGCTGCCTACCATTGTGATGTGGCTGCTATTCTCAAAAACCAGCAGACCCTCCTTGCTGCAGTACTGCCCTTAAGACCTTCACAGGGAGCAGCGACCGGGATGTCTGACTCCACGTCTTCTAACACTGAGGTGTGTGTTGCCCCTTCACAACCAACAACAACAAGGACAAAGCAGGCAACACACACATCAGAAGAAGAAGACATGGAACAGATCACATTCACACGGAAGAGTACCCGGAAGCACTAGTTCCTGCACCATGGCCTACTTTGACCAAGGTCCTACGTTTTGTCAAATGCCAGTCTTACAACAACTATACTCAATGACTGTTCTGCTAACCACTGTATAACTTGTCAGCATGCCCAGTTAATGACACTCTCCTACTAATCGGCAAATCCTGTCCCTCTGCACTGTCTGTAACATCAGCTCAGCATGTCAGTAGCATTATCTACACCCCTTCTGTCGGATCACCATGTAAGATTTCACTAGAACGGACTCAGCAGACATGGACAATGTACATATTGCACTACAGCACCTATCAATAAATAGCACTTGCACACCAAATATGTCTCTGTGTAATTTGACACATCAGCTGTGAAGTAGATAACACAAATGTGCCTGTGTGACAATCATGTAGCTTGTCAATACAACTGTGCTGACAGCATGTAGTCAGATACATCTGTGCAGTGTCCAGGATTGCATCATAGCCTGCCCATCCTGAGGAGAATAACTGATGAAGTGAGAAACCACACACCATCATGCTGTGTTGGACAGAATAATGCTTCATCAAGAGAAATCAAAGTCAACTAATAGTGGCTGATAAATGTTGTCACCTTGCAATACTAACACATTGAACTGTGCAGTCTAATCTAAGCAAACACTACAAAACACAGCATCAATCAACCTTTCTGAGTAAACATCCAAATAGGTAATCATGCAGAATTTTTGCACAAATGATCTATGTCAGTTATGAAGACAAGAGTGTTAACAAGACCTCATCTTCAAAGATGTCCCTGAACATCACACTGCAGTCCGACCTAAAATTGTCCCCACAATACCAAGTCTAGAAGCACACTTTGTGACGTACAAAACATACTCATCGACAAAAATCCTTTGTGATCCATGTCAACTCCGATTGGTGGTTCTAACAAATGGTGGATACTTACCAAGGTAGCACTGGGGTAGCTGCCATTTTACACCTCAGTTTGTATTTGTTTGTAGCATAGGACACAAATGTCATAGAACAACAATCATCTACACTGATGGCAAGGCCATGATCAAGTAGCAGTTAACACATAATGCAAAGGGTTATCTATATATTTATTCAAAACTAATCACACCAGCGGCAACTAAGGGAAAATTAATACCTACACTAATCTAACCTGACTACTCATTACCCACAACTGTCCCTAACTAACCTAAGCTAAACTTACTCTTCACATATAACGAATCGATCTAAACATCAACCCCCCACCCACCATTATGAGACAGGACACATGCAGGACAACACATACTAACCTACACACATACTATACTATCCTAAACAATCATATATTTTTTTTTGTAATTTTTAGAATTCTTTTTTTTTTTTGCTAGCACACAGGATCCCCAACATTGACCCCCACCCACCCACACACTTAATAAGGACAAGTAGAAAGAATCAGGACCCCCCACCCTCCTCCCTAACACTAACTAAACTAACAACCTATACTAACCTAACACTAATCCCCCAAGCCTACTAATCATGATAACAAGGAAAGAGGAGGGAGGGAATTATGTCCATTCAATAAATTATTCCTAGAGGTTGGCCCTCCGGAGGGTCCGCCTGATAGACTTGACCCGCTTCTTGATGTAGCCGACATCCTGGTTAAGATTGTTCACCTTCCTTAGAACTTTGTCCATTTTACGTTCCAAAGCCAGGAATGCCGCAGGATCGATTGGTGGTGCTGCTGCTGTTTGGGTCCCGGCAGAGGTGCTCTGTGGACGTGTTGAGCCTAGCCCACTAGACTGTCCTGCAGCTGTCACACTGCTGGGGCCTGGGTGTGCTGCAGATGTAGGGACAACTGTCCCTGCTGTGGCTGGGGCCACCTGGGGAGAACCGGTGGTTGTGGTGGTGGTGGCTGTAGTGGGCAACCTTGGGCCACCCTGTGGTGAAGCCCACCATGCTCCGGAGGCCTGATCAGACTGGTATTTATGGGCCATCCTCCGGAACCCCGACTGCACCTGCAGGATGTGTCGGTAACTCATGGCCCGCCTCTCAAATTCATGCTTCTGGGCGGGTGTCATGTTTGCAGCTGTGAAGACAAAGGGCAACTATTTACCATAGGAACTGCATTGTGTGGAATAGCACAAGTGGTCAATCTGGCAATACATCTACTGTACTTGTTACAGCTCATATCACCATACAAATCATTGAAAGTCTCAGAGGCAGTACATGAAAAGCCTGCCTACAAAGGTCATCTCACACATAGCACATACAAAATCTACATGATGGGTAACAACTGGCAATAACTTATCATCAAAGTACTGACAGTTGCAGCTAACAATCATGCTGCACCTCCTCCACCTATTGCCTGGACTACATATGTCAGTGTATGTGATAACAATCACAAACTTCAAGGTCTGCAATTTGTAATGGGATTTGCTAGTATAGTACTCATGTGCCATACCTGAGTGTGTACACTAGGTTCAAAACCATTTTTCATATGATCACAAGTATGTGTAACATACTGGTTACTTCAGTCCTAGGTACCCTATTCACAAACCCATGCCTGTGTTTGAGGGGGGGGGGGAAGAACAACAAACAATCCCAAAATACATGCACACCCAGGAGTGTATAGAAAGCTCAACATGTTTTTGGCTCCACACACACACCACCAGTAAGGGCTATCAACCAATTGGAGTCAGCTAAACCTTGTCCTATCCAAGGTCCACACATGTCAAAATGTACTGACCTAGGTCAACATCACATACTTCCAGTGAGGCATAATTTTCAACAGACACAGAGGAGCAAGAACACCCATGATCATGAATAGCATGCACACCTAGGCCGTTGCACTCTAGTCCCACACACTTCTAGTACAACTTGTGGAAGTACATGCTCCCAGAAGGTCCAACCTACAGTGTACTGAGTACATCGGTTAATAGGGAAGCAGCAGTCTTCAGACAAGCCATTTGCAGAAGCTATCTGGGAGAATGTCAGTCTGACATGCAGACTCAGTCCGAGACGAGTCCCAGTGCAACTCTTATTGTAACTAGTGTATTCCACATGACTCACCCCAGTTCCCATAGCAGGCCCTACAGGAAAGGCCTACAAACCCAGGATCAGACAAATGGATAAGCATTGGTCAACTCAAAATATTCTAATAACTGAAATCCCACTAATGGAACAAGACTAATGATTGGGCAGCGCATCACACCTTGCAATGTGTTCAACACACAGGAGTCCATCACACATCACCAGCAAACACAAAACATAACACACATGTCAACACTCACTGTAGGTGTCGGGGTCCTCAAAATGAGCCACCTCTCCCACTGTGTACGGTGCAGGTCCACCTGTAAAGCAAGGAAGGAAGAATATGCTCAGAATCAGTGCACTGACAAACAATTTCAAATACAAATACAATGTGATAAGCTGACATGGATAATGAATCACTTTCAGACATGCTCATACTGCATGGAATAATTCCTGGCCAACATTTACAAAGGATGGGTCTCCTGCTACAGTTACACACACTTCTACACACATGCAGTGGCCCTGACTGTCATGTGGTGGCAAACATGCACCTCCATTAGTGTGCAGCAACAATATAGGTGTGTATTCATCTCATCATGTGCATCCAAGAGAGACATCCAAAGGCTGGTTACTTGAGGACTACATGACCTGCCAAACAGCCTATTTGGTCATGACACATTTGTGACAGATAGGTACATGGTACAGAGGGCCAGGTACTTTGGCAATACCTCATGTTGTTACAGTTTCATAAATTGATGTGTCCAAACAAAGGTGATTGGCACCAAACATAGATGTTTGCACCCTAGTCCATACCTTTGGACTGCCATCCCTAATCGGATTTTGGCACAAGTAACAAAAAATACCTGTCTAAGATGTTAGCTGAGGGCACCTGACTCCTTTCCAAATATTGTTCATATTCAGATCTGGCATGTATCAATAAAATATGAAGGAGCACATTAATCCCGAACAGGCATAGCACTTCCGTGAACACTTTCCCTACACACTCACCAGACACACATGAGACATATGTCTGGGCCACATTGCTATTATCAATTGACGTGAAGGCAGCACTCATTTTCTGCATCATGTAGGGTTTCCAATGTCACTCTAGCTATAGTGTCAACATATGTAGGTATGATGTTACTACATCCATACTTCACTGGCAATTGTGACCTGTAGAGTCCTGATTGCGTCATTAATGTTTCGCTTGTCTGACACAAAGGCGGCACTACATTACATTCAGCAACAAGCAACCTGTAAGTGTGAAAAACATGAGCTGCCTGACCGCTAGCATTTGTCATCCTTCACATAGTGCATCAATTACCCTGTATGTTTCCCCAGCATTACACACAGTCAGCTACTTATCTGGCAGATTGGGTACCAATCATCTCATGTCACTACCCAGCTTTTAATTGTGCACATTTACATGATCTGTACTCACCAACATGGCCACCAATCATGATTCCCAGGTGGTCCAGCAGATCTTGCTCCCTGGAGATCAGGTCAGCCCAGCGGTGCTTCAGTTGATGCTCATTCCGTTGGCTCCCATACAGACGCACCAGGTGATGGCACACCTTCCCCCACCGGACTTTTCGGGCCTCAGTGTGATACCCCTGTATCACCCTACCCCCAGCCTCCAGTATCAGTGGGAGGAAATGGCAAACCAGCCATATGAACCCCCCCAATTCCTCCTCACCCATCCTGGAAAGACGTGGCCTACCAGACATTTAGGCACAGAAAAAGGGGAAAAGTTGTGGTAAAAAATAAATAAAGGGGAAAATGGGGAAAGTTTGAGTGAGGAAATACAAAGAAAACTTAACAAATAGAAGAGCCCAACTATCCCCTATATAACAGTACCCACAGCAGACTCCCAAAGACAATAAATACAACACTGGACTGGACAAATTTATACAACACACACTCAGACAGTATTCTACAACAATATATTGATGACAAAACAACAAGTAAGATGGCACTCTGGACACAAAAGCACAAATTCACAGGACAACACTTTGCACACAGCCACACAGTCTAGAATAATCAGAGACTGCAAAGTGAAAGTGAAAGTACACCCACTGTACAGATTCTGTAAACAGGATATCCTATTACATCACATCCTGCATAACATGGCTGCCGTTTTTTTCCATTATGCGTCATATTTTCACGCATACAGGTTGTGCGTCATATTTTTTGTCGCACAGGAGTGCAAATAATGCTGAGTCAAATTATTTTTAATAATTGGTAAATAATATTTGTTTGCGGCATAATTTACAGTTCCAGAGGTGAAAATTAAGCCGCATCCAAATAATATTTAAAATTATTAAAAAATAATTTGACTCTGCATTATTTGCACTCCTGTGCGTCAAAAATTATGACGCACAAGCTGTATGCGTGAAAATATGACGCATAATGACAAATATGTATTTCATATGTCCAAATGAGTAATGGAATTTTCCATTACCAAACGGTGCTAAGTGATAAACACTGGGGTTAGCTAAAGCAAATGTGCCTTATAGGATGTATAGAAGGTATTCACAGTGCAATAGTAATGATTGGCCATAATGGATATTACTCATAATTGCGCACAAATGTAGGTAATTGCTGATTGCAACTTTCAAAATTTGAACGAGCTAACAGGATGTCTTCATTAGCTAATTTGTGAGCACATGTATCAAGCTAATCCAAATAGCAAAATGCCCATTTAGGTAATGCAATTGTCGCCTAAACATTTTTTGGGGGTAACCATGTGCTAATTACGAGTTAATTTAGCTAAAATATGTTTCACTATTGACATGTAGGGCACACATGGCCCTTAAGCATGTGTGTGCTTCACATGTCCGTAAAAATTGTTTCATTGGGGTGCAGCAGAGGGGGACTTAGGCCCCCAGCACCCTGGGGTTTGCTGTTCCTGACTTGCAAATTTATCAAAGGTTTTCCCAAATTCAGTAATGCTAAACCATTGGCAGCAGGCCCATAGATGCAAATTGAGTATGATTCTCTTTTTGCAAATCTGTAATACCATTTGCCCATTTGAAGTTTGCACTATTACTTCTTTAGAGAATTCTGACATACCATTTAGCATTGATTTAATAGCAAATTCTCAACGTTCCTTATGTCATGATAGCAAATAGGTTTTTGATGTATGTGGCCCTTTATGCATTACCTGGTTTAGTGGCATGTTTCAATCCTCATGCTAGGTTACAATTGGGACACTACTGTGATAGGCTACTTGCAACCATTTTGTTGATTGGATGGTACATGTACTTGTGTGTGGTCCAATGTTGATCCTGTATCATCTGTTAAGGTGTATGTTGTCACTGTAACGTCCAGGTCTCATCATGAGTTAGTGGCAGCTAATCGTGTATCTAATGAGTATCCTTTGGAGCTAAATGTGAGTAAAGTAAACCTACACGTGGATGGTCCCACCCTGTCACTGAAGAAGTGTAATGAGACTTTCAACTGGGCAACCGTGGTGTGCTGAGTGAGAGAATGTCTCAGGTGTCTGGATCCGACCTGTGTCATTGCAACAATTGTACTCAAGTTGGCCTCTGTGGATGGAAATGCATCTGGAAACATCATAGCCTCTGTGCAGAATAAAATGGCTGGTATTCACCACACACAAGCCATCTCTATTATTTGAACAATGTTACTCAGCGTGTGAACTGTCAGGGTCCTCATATGAGTCTACTTTTCATGAACATTATCTGAGGTTGCTGGTTCTGCTGGAGGCCACGTACACCATCAAAGGCAATGGCCCAGGTACACTGTCACACTTTGTCGTTTAGGCATTAATGAGGCCCACACAACGTATGGGCCATGATTTAGCTATTCAAGGGCACTGTCACAAATATGATACAAAGAAAAGTCAGATGATGCAATACAATGTATTTGAGTATACATTGATGAGGCAAATGACAAATTAGCCTCTGAGGAAAGAAAGGTTTTGGACAGCAAGTGTGGTCCATAGGTGGCCACCGGATATCTTTAGGGTGACCCACGGACAGGTGCCAGTCAGGCTGACAGGATGCTGGGTCAATCAGGAGCCAGCTCTTTGACAATTGACATGATCAGTGGTCTGGCTAAGACAGGTCAGAGGGAGCAGTAGACAGTTGACATGTCACACTGTGTATGTCCTGTGTTGTTTTGAAGGTGACACATGAACCCTGATACAGTGTTACACGGCAACATTAGTAGCAATGCTTAACGGTGTAATTGTCCAAATGACAACATCTATGCTGTAGGAGGCATCAGCAGGGACGGTGCATGTAAATTTGGGTGGTGTGCATGGAGGTGATCACTGGTGTAGCCTCCATCAGTGTCTCACAAGTCCTGTCGGATGAGATTTGCTTTAAAATGGCCTACAGTACCTTTCACACGGGAAGCAATCTACAGGTGATACCAGGCCTTAAAAACTCCAAGCCAGTGTATTATTTGAGCTGACTTCCATGCAGTGAGATAGTACTATGACAATGGTAGACCAAAGGAAAGGGTGTGGCATACTGGATGACTCTTGTGAGTGTGTGTGTGTAGATGACGGAATCTCAGGGTACACATATTAGTATTCCAGGGACCGCTTCAGACAGGTGGGGTGTGACCAGGCGCATGGGTGTGTAAGGTTTTTAGAAAAGGGCTGACATGTAGATGGGATGTGATGTACTGGATGATTGTCATATGTGTGGCACTTGTCCTGTGCACGTTCTGCTTATGTATAACTCTAGTGACAGATAGTCTTTGCAAAGATTGTATGTAGTTGGAATTACTGCTGCCAAGAGTCTGGTCATACATTCCTGTCCCTGAAGCAAAAGCATGTCAACTGCCTGATGTATGAGGCCTGTTTTCCCCTAGTTGAGTGATGATGTTTTAGTTGTGTGCCATATTCTGCGATGAACCATGTTTCCAACATGTATGTGTGTAATAGGTGTTGTCCTCAGCTATTGCCCTTCAAAGGTGAACTGTACAGGATGTCAGTCATTTACATTGTGTGTGTATGTGACTGTTGTATGATAGGCATCACATTTGTAGTGTAATTTTCTGTGTCCTGATTGTTATATCATTAATGCTCCATGAGGCGACACTTTTCTTCTGATATTTAGAGCTAAAGGTGTGCAGAAATGAATAGCCAGACCATGATGTGGTGTTTCTTATCAGTGTTTATTTACAATAGTTCATTAAGTGGTGATGGTGATAATATTTAAAACAAATTGTTCACAATGTGTTGGCGCCTACGCACTCCAGCAGCCGTGTTTGGTTGTTCCCCCTCATGTTGCAGGGCTGCATCCTCCTCTTCCTCGTCTTCAGGCATGTATGGGTCTGGTTCCAGGAGGGGAATGTTCCTTTTGATGCAAATGTTGTGCAGGATGGAACATGTTAGTATGATCTTACAGACCATCTCGGGGGAATATAGTAGGGTACCACCAGTGATGTCAAGGCAGCGGAACCTTGACTTGAGGATGCCGAAGTTCCGCTCGACAATGCTGTGTGTCCTCTTATGGGCCTCGTTGTATGCAAGCTCTGCAGCAGTACTCGTGTTGCCAAATGGTGTCATTATCCATGGCTGGATGCCATACCCCTGATCAGCTGAAAGAGAAAAAGAATGGGATCATGTTGATGTAGCTGGCACTATTGAAAAGACCTTTCATGGCAGTAGTTGTCTTGTGTTGTCTTTGACTCTTTTGTGTACTGATGTGACATTCTATACTTGTAGGCTATACCATCTGCATTGTGTTGTTTCCTTGGCTGAGCAAGTGTTTGTCTGCTAACCGTTTGTCATCAGTATGTTTTGGGATTTTCAGTGCAGTGTGCCCTCCCTAGCATTGTGACTTGTGATACAGGTGTCCTTGTGTCTTCACTTGGGGTGAATTGATAGTTCAATGTAGAGTTTAAATTGTAAGTGTTGTTAACACATCCATATTAAAGTACCCTGGACATCCCATACCTTTAGGCTTATGCAATGTATTAATGTAAAGGTCATTGGGACACTTACAATTTGCAAGGTGACATTTTGGCAACCACACTCATTGATGTCTTCACATTAGGCTGTACAGTAAATTCCGATGTGTGACAGGTTCAATGGTGACTTAAGAAACACGGCTAGTGATGTAAGGACCTCAGTGTGTTCCTGTGTAGATGTTGCTGTTGTGGTGTATGTGTTGTGTTCTAGAGGGTTGCTGTGCAGTGTGTATATAAGTAGGTTTTTGTACTTACCAACAAGTAGTCCATTGCCATACCGTCCATCCTGGAAGTGTTGGTTGATGGTGCAGTGATGGAAGATGAATAAGTCATGTGCAATCCCAGGATATTTAGCCACGATGTTGGTGAACATTCCTTGGTGATCTAATATGGCCTGCACGTTGATTGAATGTGTGTGCTTCCTGTTGCGGTAGAGGTGTTCAGTTGCAGCAGGTGGCACAAGGCGTACATGTGTGTAGTCAATTGCACCAAGGATGTGTGGAAAACCACTGATTGCGTAGAACCCCTGTTTAGTTTCCTGCTGCTTCTGCAGTGTGTTAGGGAAGCAGATGTGGCGGGGTGTCAGGCGAATGATGGCATCCAGTACTTTGGGCAGAAATGCGGAGAATGATGGTTGTGATATTCCGCCTACCAGGGCACCAGTTGTTTGAAATGAGCCACTTGCTAGCATGTGGAGTACGGCAAGCAGCTTTGTTTCTGTTGGTTTGGTGTGGGGTGTCACCAAAGTGGGGGCCAACTGCTGTTCAATGTTTCGCAGCAGCTGCTGAATGGCCTGCCAGTTCAACCGGTACCTCTGTATGATGTTGTGTTCCCTGAGGCTCTGAAGGGTTGTTCTTGGGCGTAATATCCTCTCCTGCCTTCTGCGCTGCCTTTGGGGGTCCCTGCTCGTGTTGTTGTAGCTGCTGTTGCTGCTGCTGGGCTCTGCGTCTGCATGCACGGTGGATTAGAATGACCTCCATGGCTCCCTGTTGCTGTTCTGCTGCTCTGCTGTTTGTTCTGTGTGTTCTGATTAAATACAGGTGTGTTTGCCCCATTTTAACGCCTGCCCTCACCCAGGCGGTAATTTTTGACGCAAATCGGGCTGTGCGTAATTTTCTGGCTCTGCCTCCCGGCCGTGCGTCATTTTTGCCCAAAAGCATAAATACGACGCACGGCCGTTTAAGCCATTTTTTGGACGGGAACGCCTACCTTGCATATCATTAACGCAGGGCGGGTTGCCCCATCCAAAAAATGACGCACACGGCGGAGTTATGTCGTCCGCGGGCTCGGGCGTCAACGTTTAAATATGGGGCAATGTTTGCGCTGATTGTGCGTCAAAATGTTTGACGCACAATCGCCGCAAACAGATTATAAATATGCCCCTATATGTGGTACATCCTTCTTTGTTCAAGCAGCCAAACAATAGAATTCATTACCCCCTTATATAAGATCCACGGAAAACTATCTTGTCTCAAAAGACTACTCAAGATTTGGACCTTTCCTTCATAACCACCAAATTCAAACAGCAATGGACTGCATATGCCTATATTGATAAATATTTATAATCTGATTCTGTGTATATTCTTGATATGTATAGTTCTTTAAGAAATATGCATTGTTACTATTTCATAATAGTAAATTATACACATACTCTTTAAGCATGTTTAACAAATGTATATTTTCTCACAGTTAAAAATATGTATATGTGTATGTGTGCATGTGTGTATATACATATGTTTGTGTTTATACATACATATGTGTATATTATTCTATGCTTAACATGTTTATAGGTCATTACATAGCTCCTAGATAAGTTGTTATATTAGATGCATATGAATCCCTGCTTTCTTTTTTATATCACAATGAGGAAATGTTATCTTAACTACTTAACAGCAAGAATTTCGCTATTCAAAAATTGAGGAAAGATAAATGAATGTTCAAAACGTACACTTATTAATTAACTTCAAATATTACAAATCTTGAAAATCTGTGTTTATACAATACTACTTTTCTTCTAATATTATTATACCCATTATTATATTCCTTTCACATATATTCTCTTACTATGTATTTACATATCTATTTATTTATCACTCTAGTCCTACTGTACTAGAAATAAATAAATAAAAATAAATAAAATTAAATCTATAAATCAAATTCAAAATATAAATAAATTAAATACAAAATCAATAACCAAAAATGTAAATAATAAATAAATAACAAATAATATAAATTTTACTCTCTCGTAAGCTTTACTTTGTCTCCCCATCACCCTGTGTCTCTATCAACCTATCCTCCATCCCCCACTCTGACTAATAACAAACCCATTCTACTACTTTCATCTCCAACATAACCCTGCCTAAGCTCTTCCCTCCTCTACTGCATCAAGCTCACCCCAAACCTCAGTTTCCTACCATGATCTCCCAAACAACCTTACTAAATTCTCCCTCATTTACCTCACTTTTGACTCATCCAAAACACCTCCTGCTACTATGATCTCCCTAACCCCTTTCCACAGACTCTTCCCTCCTCTGTCTCTCCTTTACTTATTCCAAGCGTCATTCTATTACTATAAACTCCCAATTAACACTTCTGGATTCTTTCCTCCTCTAACCCTCCATTACTCTAGTCAATCCAACTAACAAACTCACATATCCTCTGCTCAAACAAACTCATAATAATACTAATACTGTACTCATATTTCCTATACTAATCCACCACGAATTCCTGTTTGATTCCGGAGTAGCATTTGGGGTAGTAAGCGCTGTATAAATACAATTACAATTCCGACAAACATCACCTAAAATATGATAAAGTTTCTTCGGATTTCTTTAACATGTGGAAACTTTAACAGGGTACATTATAGCATTGCACTGAGAAGTACTCATATAAAGTTATAGTTTTGTACAACTGGTATTCTGAACTCATATATTTGAAAAGGCTTTCATGCGCTATAATGAAGAAAAAAAGTGTTTTGGTGAAATACATTTTTTCCTAATACCACACAATTTAAGCAGGGAAGCCTTGATTTACCCAGGTTTTCTGGTTTCACTTTGTGCAAATCAATCACTAAATGGGCAGTACTTAATGTGAGCCAGTAAATGGGTGTCTAATTGTCTTTTCTTGTTAAGGCTCTGTTTATCCCTATAGGTGCATTTTTAAAAACATCTAAAGATACTAAAGCACTTTACATGAGCATCAGTTACATTATACCAGGTCACCTGCATTGTTTCTAGGCACGGGTACATTAATTGATTTGCCCAGAATCACAGGATGTTGAGAATATGCTGAGACTCGAACCTGGTTTTCTAGTTCCACGGTCAGCAGTAATGACATTAATGCCACATCCTGGGTAGAGGGAGGGAAGCAGGCAGAAGCCACATGAAAGGTCGGCTCATTATGGGCTCAAGGTTCCAACAGGACCTCGACTTGCGAGGCTTCAGGCTAGAGTTTGGTTCCAGTTTTCAGTGGCCCGTCCACCACCAGTGATACCTGTGTCTCTTCCAACGTTTCCTTGCTTGGATGAAGACCATAATCAGGTGAGCCACATTACTGGACCACTTTCCATCAGCTACTTTCAGCTATGACGGGCCGCTCCTTACCGGAATTGTGCTACACATCTGCCGCAGAGTCGTCCTGACCTGTACTGGGCTCTTCACAATATCCTATGCAGCTGACACTTCTGAAGGCCCAGTAAGCTATCATTCCCACAGCCACAGGGGATTATAGAAAGCAACACAGCATGCGGAAGCAGTCGAAATCATGGAGTTGTGCTGTCTACTACCTAGGTTGCCTGTGCAGCCATGCAATTTTGCCAGGCCAATGCATGATGATAGCTCCTGTCCAAGATTTTTCTTTGAATTCTGGGACTAGTAGACTAGAGCATTCCATTAGAAAACCAAGAGTACAAGACACATGGTGCCGGAAAACCTCACAGCTCTCCCTTGTCTAGTATAAGCCAGCACACAGTGCAGTTTGTATCCTAGTCTTGCTTTGTTTGGCAGGCAACAGAGTGCACACAGTGCAGCCCTTCCAAATTGCTAAACATAATTCCGATCCCAGTCGTTACTCTAGAGTTTGGCTCCTCCTACATGAGATAGTTTACTTCCCAAGCCCATTAATAAGATAAAACACCCCAGAAGAATATTTTCTCCACTTCTATAACACTCCTTCTTTTCAAGTGTAAAAACACATCACAGCTCGCCAACCTCCAACCTCCTGCGAGGATAATTCACACTTAGGTGGGAAATCAAATGAAAGTGGGAGAGAGGGCATATAGGACCGTAACGAGGAGGACTATTGTTCAGGAGATTAATCCGAAATTAACATCAAGTGTTGCACTTCTATGTGCCATTCTCTGCCACTATCATCTATGTGTATAAATCTCCAGTGAGAGATTACAAAGAAGGCATACTAGACATGTATTGTGCAGGGGTTTAACAAAAAATGATGCAGCCTCTCTACAAAAATTGACAAGGGTCCCATAAATGTTATTTAAGCAGTCTCAACACTGATATCTCAAGGTTATGGCTTAAGGAAGAAACCCCCGACACTTGCATTGTATTATCCGTGCTGCATATGATTACAAGGTGGACTACTCTCATGGAATGATATCAATCTAAAACATGTAACCCCATCCCCTATAGGTTAGAGAACTACAGTGCCCCCCCACCCTCCAACTCAAATGAATCAGTGACAAGACACTACTACCCGCCATGGGTAAAAGGTCATGTTTATAAACTATCCCCTACAAACATGACGATCACAAACTTCAAACAGTATATATAAACAATTTTGAGAGTCCTGGAGAGCAGTCCCAATTTTTTGTGCTCTGGACTGCCTTCCATGGTCTTGCCATCCCCACACAAAGCTGTTAAATGGGCAGACTGCAAGAACATGGGATAAAGCCCTTTGCTCTGCACTGGTGACTGTGAGACTAATCCCACAAGCTGTTGTGGATGTCCCTTTGCAGAACTAAGGATTGCTGTCCATTCCCATAGTGCTCTCCTATGAGGTATTTTTGTGTAGAAAAACTTTCTATTCCTGGGAGGAGTCGGTGTTGCTTGGTGTTAGTCCACCACAAGAATTACCAAGGCAATGAGGTACTTCACCCTCCCCACCAAAAAAGAACCAGACTGAGTGACTGTCCAAATGTTCTCAATGAAGAGATCTGTCCCTGAGTCAGAAAGGTGTACTTTATCACAATTGAACATCTGCTCACCTCCTATGAGTTTAAGGGGAATATTACTAAAATGGCCTGGTCCCAGACACAGTTTGGCCATTTCTGTGTTGAGTCGCCACACAGATGCATTGATGGCCCTGGGCCTAGTGCCCTCACCCCACTTGCAATAAGGAATCATGTGGGACTATGCAATGAGTGCACCAGGGAATGACCAATCCAACCATGCAAACTCCACCGGAATGGATTCCCTAACTTACTTCTGGCCCATTTTTATCAGTTCATTACCACCCAAATGTACTTAAATTAGGTCCAGGAACTGAAGTTCCTTGTGGCCTTCAGTTGAAGGATCCAGAGACCTCCAACTCCAAACCGCCCAAAGAAGACAGTGCTCAAGGCTAGTGGCTCCAGCCAACAGAGCTGCTGCAACAGATAAGCCGCAAGCTGTGCAATCAGCTGCAGCAGGGTCAAGGCACATTTTACAACAATGTCAGGGCAGATGTAGCATTTGAGGTGTGCAGATGTCCTTTGCCCAATATGCCTGATTTCCTGTTGGAGATAACTTGCTGCTGCCATGGAGGCTGCCACTCCTATCCTGAATGAATGAGACAAGTATCTAGATGGATCATTCCTGATCGACCTAAGGGCAGAAGCAAATACCATTCAAAACTGGTAGCTTGACAGGCAGTTGGTGTTTGCATGGATAAATAAAGTTGGGTTCCCTGGGTTTGGGCATAAGGCTAGGTAAGTTTTCATACAGGTGACTGGACAAATGGAGGAACCCTCTCCTGTCTGGAGTACAGTGAAGGACCCCTTGTGCACACTGGTCAGTTTTTGAACTCTCAGCCTGAAGAAAGGAAGTTGTGGGCATTAATTAATGAAAGGCCACCACCTTGATCCATCTTGGAGTTGCCCTCGAGCTCACTGATCCTGAATGCCCCAAAAAAGCTACAACAAAAGCTGCAAAAAAAGTGCAACCTCATAAGGTGAGCCGCTTACCTTGACCAAGGGGCATAAGATGATTGTGAACTTGTGTGACCTCCTACCTCCCTAGGTGCTGAGTGTAAGAATGATTGTAATGGATCTAAGTTCATGTTGTTACAATAGCAACAAATGCAACAAACAGTGAAAAGTTTAAGAAACCATAGGAATCAGAAATCAGAAAGAGGAGGCTATGGGGCTAGAAAATGAGGGGCTCAGAGCAGGCGTTAAAAGGGAGTATGCCATTGTTTTCAATGGACCCCTATGTACTGTTGAGCACCAATCATGAAGAGTACATCAATAGCATCAGAAAATCTGACGCTATTGTCCCCTACCCTGCGCCATGATGTGCTGTATTTCAAATACCGCGCACATGCGGTGGTAGTAGGGAGGTGCAAGGGGCCACAAGAAAAATGGCGCTACATGCAATGTAGCGCCACTTTTCTTAAATCTAGCCCTAAGTGTTGAAATAAAAATATATTGAAAATTAGTTGAAAAAGAAGAGCATTTGTGATGATGTTTTTATTTGTAACTTCTCATCACTCAGGATGGCTGATCTACAAAAGCACTATACTACTACATCTGACACATCTGCTTGTGGGGATATATAGAGTTTATGGGTTTTCGAAGAACTAGAGGCACAAAGAGGCAATAACTGAACTGCACCGTGCAATGGTGTACTGGGTATACCGCAATTCATGTAGTAAAATATAAACAGTAAAAAATAAGTATCAAAGAAACCTATCAGGAGTGCCCCCTGCAAATCTCAAGGGGTGGACAGGGGTGGGGGCAGAGGGTGGTGCGGGACGGTGATAAATAAAAAAATAAAATAAATAAATGTACCTTTCCCAACTCTGCCGTCCGCCTTACGCTCCTCTTCTGATTGTGTCCCAGCAGTCCCTGGGGCACCAGCACAGGCTCTCCACACAATCCTGGCACTGCTCTCATACTATATTTAGCATGAGAGCAGTGCCAGTATTGGTCTGAGTGGTATGGTCTGCCGCTCAGACACTGCAATGGAGTCTGTGCAGTTTCTCAAACCCAGCTGTGTAACAATGCCGAGTTGGAGAAACATAAGTGTGCATGTCTGTTTGGACGGCCAAACTAACATGCATACTTAGGGCACTCCACTGCTCCTCTCCCCTCCCCACTCGCATGGCTCAACCCCACTGCTCCCTTCACATCCTGGCTCAGCTGACTCAGCAACAGAAAAATAAAATTAAATATCATTTTATTTTTCAGTTGCTGGCTTTTAGCCAGCGGGGTGACGCTCCTCCACCATTGCGGGGGAGATGCCACTGTAACCCATATATATCCAAAAGGAGCGCAATATATGGAGTTTAGAAGCAGTGATTATTTACATATCTCTGAATTTGTAGGCACCCATACTGAGGTGAATTAAAGAGCATTTCTCAAAATTAATTATTTCTTATACACTGTCTTACATTTGGAAAGTGCAAATGCAATGCATTACTATTTGTAATAACATTTTTCTACTATTCTGTGTTCCCCTAAGTCTCCTGATAAAAAATGTACCTCACTTGTATGGGTAGGCCTAACGCAACATGGACACATCACATTTTTCCACTAGAAGTGGATTTTGGGCCCTAGCTCAGCCAGCACCAAGGAAAACCTAGAAATCCTGTGGCTCTCACCAGGTTGTGCTTCCCAGAATCCCCACAAACCTCAATTTGATTAGAAAACACAGTTTCTCACATTTCTGCGATGGAAAGTTCTGGAGTCTGCAGGGAGCCAGAAGCGTCCAACCACCTAGTACTCCCCCAAGTCTTCTGATACAAATCGTATCTCACTTGTGTGGGTAGGCTTGGTGTCCACAACAGGACAAAACTCAACAAGGACACATCACATTTTTCCACTGGAAACTGACCTTTTTTTTGCAATGTGCTTAGCTGTGGACTTTAGGCCATAGCTCAGCCGGCACCTAGAGAAACCTAGCAAACCTACACACTTTTGAAAACTAGACACCTAGAAATCCAGAATGGGGTGACGTACGTGGCTCACACTAGGCTGTGTTACCCAGAATCCTTTGCAAGCCTCAAAATGTAATTAAAAAACACATTTTCAACACAGTTCTGTGATGGAAAGTTATGGAATCTGCAGGGAGCCACAAACTTCCTTCCATGCAGCATTCCCCCAAGTCCTCTGATAAAAATGGTACCTCACTTGTGTGGCTCGGCCTAGAGCCTGTGACAGAACAAATCAAACTAAGGTTACTGAGGGTCGTCTTGCAAAGACTTCCATTGATGTTAGTTTGATCCCTTCCTATTGCGGGCACAAGGCCAAGCCACTCAAGTGGAGAAGCACTTTTATTGAGACAAGCAAGGGAATGCTGTGTGGTAGGAAGTTTGTGGTTTCCTTCTGCTTCTGGAAGAATATAGCACAGAAATGCAAGGACAATATGTAATTTTAGTCACATTTCGAAGCTTGCAGGGTATTGTGGGTAAGAAAACGTGATGGGATCCATGAGAGGTCCACCACCCTGTACTCCCCTGGGTGTCTAGTTTGCAAAAATATCTAGAGTTGGTAGACTTTCTGTGGAGACAATGTACACCCTGGAATAGAAAGACAGAAAAGACAAATATTACTGCACCGTCATCTATTCCACAAGTACACACACATAATGGTTGGATATGGCACAAGGGTGAGTGAAAAGTTTCAAATATAAATTAAATTAACAAGAAATTACTCAAAAATGAAATACACTGTTAATAATTGAAAGTTCAAAAAACGGAACCAATGACTCACTGCCTGTGAGCTGTGAAGCCGTGTCAAGACAATAACCACTTTATAGGCTGTAACACACCTTTCATGCGTCACACATACAAGAAGATTCACACCGCAAGCCATGGGCCCAGCACATTACAATACTCACATCAACAGACAGTGCCATTCCAGGGCCCATCACTTTCATATGCCCATATGACCATAACCAACACAGCTATCATACCGGTTGGTGGCTGACGGAGTGTGTGGACTGGCATTTGTCTAGCAGCATGTTTACCTGCAGTAAGTCACTACTCACACACCACCAGCCAAATGCCAGCTCACACACACTGCCCACCAAGTGCCAATACACAGACATCACCAGCCAAGCACCAGTCCACGCAAACCACCAGGCAAGCGCCAGTCCATCCACACTGCCAGCCAAACACACGTCCACACACACTAACATCCAAGCGAGCGAAAGTCCACACACTAATAGCCAGGTGCCAGTCCACACACATCGCCAGCTAGGCACCAGTCTACACATTTCACCATCCAAGCGCCAGCCCACATACACAACTATCATATTTTTTTAACAAAAAAACACAAACCAGTTGGAAGTAGACAAAAACTATGACTACAAACACAACAGCTCTAACTAAGTACATCACACCACTGCCAACCATGTAATATGAACAAAAAATATGAAACGATACAGACTAGTCAGTTCACGGTTGCTCCTAAAACTTGAATTGCATGTGGTATGATCAAAAACATGGGGTCACACGTAGCCCAGGATTAGAAGGACATTCGGGGCAGCATATATGACTTAAATTCTGCACACCTCTTCAAACACAGACTCTACATCTCCTACAGGGAAAGTTATTTTTGTGTGGCAGGAATGCAATCAGGAACTAGTGATCTTTCAATCTAGTCACATCCTTCACCACTCCAGCTCTAGGAACACGTGCCTGCCCCACTACATCAAGGCTACCTATCAAAGACAAATGGTCAGTCTTTCCAAAGCTATGACTTATGAACAATACTGTAAGGTTCCAACCTCTGATTTACTCTACACCACCCATGTGCTTATTGTAGTCTAAAATGCACACAGGGTTGCGCACGTCAGCAACCTGACCTCAAAGAGTCGCAGGTGAAGTACTTTCATCATGAATGGTAGTCAGCATGTAGACATCAATCCTGTCTGAAAATTTCACAGCTTGAAGCTCATCACTACGCCAGACACTGCACTGTCCCTGCTGATGTTTTATTTCACAAACAAGCTCTTTAGGGTAATCTTTATGGTTATAGTGGATTGTGCTGCATGTAACAGTGTCCTCTTTGAGCAATTCCTTGAACAATTGCACACCAGTGTAGAAGTTACCTATGTATAAATGGTGCCCTTTGTTAAAAAGTCCACTACCAAGTTTCCACACAATTTTCTCACTGACCCCAAAAGTGGATGGACAACCAGGGGGGTCAATAGTAGAATCACTACCAGTGTATATCCTGAAATTATAGACCTAATAAGTACTACTCTCCGACAGCATATACATCTTAACTACATAATGTGCCCTTTTGCTAGGAATGTACTGCCTAAAACCAATCGGCCCTTGAACAGGACTAAAGACTCATCCACAGCTATTTCTTTCCCTGGAACATAGATCTCTGAACTACGATCTACAAAATGGTCAAGGGCAGCCCCAATCTTGAAGAGGCGGTCACAATCGGAGTCATCCTGTGTCAATGCTGAAGCATTATCAACAAAATGCAGCATCCCAAGCAGAAGTAAATACCAATCATGACTCATGGTTGCAGGAAATGTAGCAGTTGCCATAAAGGGACTAGTAGCCCGATAGGAAGCAAGCAACAGCATCCTAATCAATCCTATCAAACATGTTAAACCCAAGAACTTCTTCAACTCATCCAGATAGGTGGGAGTCCACTGGGTAGGTCTAAAGTTGGGCTTAAGTGTGGCACTATTGTCACTCAAATGATGTACAGCTTACAAAGTATTCTGGTCAACAATGTCTACATTGTCCATAAACAACTGATATTCATAAGCAAAATGTTATCAGTATTTACTCTGTTCCCTGTGACACCACCCTGGGGCAACCTAGAGTTCATCTCTTCCAATTGATAGCCTTTCAGCCCCAGGCTGCAATCCAGATGCCTCTTGCTGCACTATCTGCCTATCAGTGTCCTCTACAAGAGGCACTTCCTCCCCACTGAGAGTGACTTCATCATCAGATTATTCCTTTCAACAGAAAATTCACTGCCGAAATCTTGGACTCCCTCTTCTGATGCAGAATCAGTCTCAGAACCATGGTCAGAGGAGATTTAAAAAGCAAACCAACAACCTACTGAGTGGTCGTCCTGCAGCTAGCCATAATCCTTACTAATAAAAGTAACACAACAAATAAGTCAACAATAAGCATTACTGTGTAAAATATGTATTATATAAACTGTGGCTTTATCAAACAGAGAGTCAATCTATTGCCATTTAGTATTCTGGAAGAAAACGTCACTCAATACAAAGCACACAAAGACCTCTGTACTCAAAAATGATACATCCTACTCACTTGTCAGAGACAGCAAGACTGGGGTTCAACTGCACCTTGCATGTCACAGACACATCAAGCACCAAAGAAGTCCCACTAGAAAGGAAAGAAATACGCACATCAAAAGGCAGTAACGAATGTGCACAAAGCAATACGTTACTTTGAAAGACAATCACACAAAAACCTAAAGATTTAAACATTAGTACAGCAGTCAAAAATAATTATACAAACAGGCCAAGGATATACATTAGATGAACAGATTCCAAAATGAGTTGCTTACCAACCACAACTCCACAAACTACATATCTGCTAAAGCTGCACTCACAAACAGGATTTGCCAACAAGACAAAGGAAAAGATTGGCTCTACAATAAAAATAAAATAAAAAATAAAATAAAAATGATAACAATCTATCAATCAAAAGACACTGATATTCATCTGAAAGCAGGCGTGACAAATGCAAAAAAAGACACCGCCAGATAAAAGTAAACCTTATCACAGAAGTAAATCCCCCACCACATATATAGCCTTATTCCCAGGTTACTCAAGTGTTACCACCCACAGTGAGGCCCGATCCGCTCAAAAGAGACCACAAATCAAGGGGGCAAAAATGATATAGCCCCAAAGGAGAACCATCTGTGCCCAAGGGGGTACTACCATACAAAATCCCCCGTGTATAGTGGCCTTCCATCAAACCTCAGAGTGCAGATTGGCCTAAAAACACCCAATCTGCCCTCAAGGGAGGGTGGAATATAAATAAATATGGCTACCAAGCTTAGTGACCATTGCTCTGTGGTATGTTGTGTATTATTTCCAGACATGGGGACAAACAGGCCTTGGGTGTGGAACAGGGTGTCCCACTCCTGAACAGGATAGCCTAGTGGATGGACTTAGCCCTTCCTGAGCTTCAAAGGATAGCCTGTGGGACGTCCCCACCCCACCTGATTTGTGTGTCTGGCTGCCCTTCCAGTGACAAATGTAGCTCACACTTAGGCCTCTCTGTCCTTTGTTACCCAAGATGGTTTTGAGCCGAACCCAGTAAAGGAGGAAGGTTAGCTAAAGGGTGCATCCCCACCCACAGGCTGGTGCTGGGTTAAGAAATGTCACCCTAGAATGTCTCATTAGAACACTTCTGAACATGTGGAAAATTCAGAAGAAGGACTGCCCTGCTGCCTGAAGAAGGTGGACTGTACCTGCTTGCCTTGAACCCAGGATCCTCAGAAGTGACTCCAAGGGTCATTTGCTGCCTTCCTGTTGGACCTACAGGGATACACATGCTGCCAGAGGCCTCTCCTGCTTCCAGCTGTTATACTCAATTGGCTCTGACCTGGGCACCTCTGCTAGCCTCTGTGGAAGTGAGTCCTGATGCGCAAAGTGCTGTCCTTTCGGCCCTGGACTCTGGCTCAGAGTTTACTCCTACCCTGCTAAACTGAAGCAGCATGGTGCAGACTAAAGCATGGTCTCACAAAAGAGTACCTCACAGCTTCTGATCAGCGGATCCAACTGAACTGATGCAGCATGGTGCAGACCAACGGAGGACCTTGAACCCCAGTACCTCTCAGCTCCTGATTAGCAGCTTCACCGGAGCTAATGCAGTGTGGCACAGACCGACACAGGACCTTCCTTCACAGCACATTACAGCTCCTGATAGGTGACTGCACCAGAACCGATGCAGAACGATGCAGACCCTTGCATTGCAGCTCTATGCCTCCCCCACACACCAAGGACAGAAGGAACAACTCTCAGTGGACCGCACTTGGCCCTGTATCACGGGTTGCGTGCTCCATTGGCTTGTGACTTTCACCCAGTCCAGCGCAACCAGATACCCCCACAGTTTGTGCTTCATGACTTTTTGAGCTATTTTTCCTTAACATTTTAAAACTCATAACTGCAGTTCTATTGATTAGATTGTTTATTTTTTTAGTGTCATTTTATTTATTAAAATTCACTCTATTTTTCTAGGTTGGTTTGGGATTTTCCTTGTGTTGATTTTTCACTTACTTACTATTTGAGTGCTGCATAAATACTTTAGATATTCCCTCTGAGTTAAACCTGACTTATTTTGTGCCACCCTATTAGAGGGTTAGACACAGGTTTATTTAGTGACATTTGTGGTTCACTGAGACAACAATTATGTTTATTACTTGAGGGGTGCCCTCACCCTTTCCAACTAATAACCCAGTTTCGAAATCTGTGCACTATCAATAGTGTAGTGATTCCAAGTTTTCCCAAAGTCCCTAACCACCCCACTATCCTTTCCAGCATTTTTAGCCACAGTCCAGTTATTGATGGTAGCAGATCTTTGTTCTGCCTTCATTTCTATCTCACTAAATGAAGAGTACAAGCCTCTAAATGGAAATTACAATTGTATCTCTCTTGTGTGCAATCCTTAGGTCACAAAATGTTTGCTGGCAAGCACCACCAGTAAGTTATTCTGCCCTATGACCGTGTTTCATACATGCACTTCCTTGGGAATGGCTGGGAACTATTGACAGCGGATCCTAAGATATGTTGCCTTTGTGCCCTCATTGCAAAATGTTGTAAAGAAAAGCACTCTAAATCCCTTGCCTTGGTCAGAGATGTCAGAAAGTGCTTTTGTGAAAGAGAAGGAAGGTTTGGCTACTGCACCTGCACTCGGGCTCCCGGTCTACAGTAATCCATTTAAGTCATACTGCCAAAAAAGAAGTGGGTGCTCTCTTGGTGCAAAATCATGAGCATTGGAAAATAGCAATTGCATATCCCTTGTCCACTACAGACCTCATAGCAGCATGGCTCCTTCCATACTGGCACTCTGTGGCGGCAGTAGCCTATCTTGTGGCAGACTCTGAAAACATTGTGCTGGATTAATTCCTGACTACAGCTGTCCCTCACTCAGTTGCAGCTCTACTCCTTATAATCAAAACACAACATTTGTCTATTGCTTGGTTAGCCCAAGACGAGATTGACTTATTATTGCCTTATTGTCTGCCTCTCATATCACCCTAAGTTGTTGCACCACACAGAACCCATCCCCTTTGATGTTCACCTCCCAAGAGGGAGAACCCCAACATTGGCTTGTCACTGAGCATGTCACAAAGGCCTGCGCTGATCTCAATGACACATCAATACCCAATAGGGAACTTGTTTACTATATTTATGGTTCGTCATAGAGATGATGCTGGAAATCTAACAGCTGTTTATGCTGTGCGTTCTGTTAATGAAGTTGTCGAATTCATACGCTGACCACACATTCACCCTACAAAAGTTCCTGAAATTATAGCCATGACCAGAGTATGCATCCTCTCTCAGAAAAAGATTGTTACCATATTCACAGACTCCAAGTATGGTATTGGAGTGACCCATGATTTTGGCAGCTTTGGGATGCAACAAGGAATCATGACCCCTGCAGGGACCCCTATCATTAAAGGCACAGAGGTGAAAATTTGCTGAATTTCCTTTTGCTGTCTACTAGATTCATTGTTGTTTAATGTGTTGCTCATCGCAGATGAAGTGTCCTGAGAAAATTCCCTCACAGATCAATTGGCTAAGGAAACTGCTCCTTCGCCTACCTGTGAGTCTAAAATGTATCTTTCATAGTCTGATGTGTTCCCTGTGTCCACCTATAAAGACTTAGGGCCTGATTTAGAAGTTGGCAGAGGGGAATACTCATTCACAAACAGGACAGATATCCCGCCCACCTTATTATGATCCCATTCTATTCTGTGGGAACTGTAATATGGCAGACAAGATATCAGTCACGTTTGTGACGGAGTATTCCCTCTGCTGACATCTAAATTGGGTCCCTAGCCTTATAACTGGCACACACTCAAGATACTGAAAACATAATTGGATTCAATTGAATTGTAAAAGTAACCCAGAAAAAGTGTGGAGGAATGGCAGTGGTGGAGTGATAGTGATAGCGCGTCAGAGCCTTGATAAGTAAACTTACAAGGAGACACGCCTAGGTCGATGAACACGCATAGGTCGATGAACCTTTGGACCACGTTCGAGGACTTCCCAGTACGAGGTATCTTTTTGGCATCACAAATCAATGGATCAATAACCCACTAGATATTCTTAGTGACTAAATCAATAAATTTACCACACCATGACCTTTCAGACACAAATAACCACACCAATTCAATTTAGTGTTAGGATATTTATTTCCCTATTGGTTACAATCTAATGTCATTTCTGTTAATCTCATTAGCAATCAATCTCATTAAGAACTCATCTAATTAGCAATTAGAACGCAATTAATCAATGCATAGAGAATATTTATTCAGTGGTTAGGCACGTCATTAATATGAAGCAACTTAGCAACGTCTCAGCAATACATGATTCAACAAAGCAAGAACTCAGTCACTTGTCTATTTGCATAAGGTTTTTTGTGAACGCCTTAACTAACCTCAAATTAGCATTAGCATGTTGGGCTTTATGCAAAACATTTAGCAAACACGAATTTGGAAAACACCTAACTATGGAATCTCTCAAAATAGCAGTTGGTACCCAGAAAGGAAAGGCAAACAGACAATGACTATTTTGCTTCAGATAGTTACCAATCCAACATATCTGCAAACAGCTTCAGTCTTTGTCCTCAGGACATCAGTCAATTCATCCTTAGCAGAGATAGGATGGGGCAACATCTCAATATAGCATAACTAAGGAATAGGATCTTCCCTCATAGGGAGGAGAAGTAAGTATAAGTAAGAAATGGGTAGAGGATGGTTTAAGGTAACAGGAAGAATAAACAGCAAAGTCTCAAAAGAAAAAGGCCTTCTTTCTCCTTGGGTCGTGCGGTTAAATCAAAACTGCCTAATTTGCCCTTAACTCCTCATTGGATAATAATTGATGCATCATTATCTCTGTCCAATAATTCTCCACGCACTTTGCCAGAATTTTCCACAAACCACAGTTCTCATGTCGCTGATTGGTCCATGTTATTGACGTCTTCATCGGTTGGAATGACAGGTAAGAAAAGTTACACTTTGCGCTCCAGTCAGTGTCTCCCTTGTTTTCTCCTACTCCTGTTGTCCTTGCACATGTTACGAATTACACTGTTGCATTCAGCAAGAATGTCTCCTTGAGCAAGTCAGTTCTCATGAGAAATAATTTACTACGGTTACATACACACATCTAACTTCTGGAAAAGTACAGCTTTGTGTCCTTCGGGAAAACAGCACATTACACGTTTAGAAAATGCAGTTTAATACAAGACCAGGCAACTAGGCACAGACCCTCGCTAAGCTAAGGCCTATCAATTAATAGCAACTTCTTACCACATAACTCTAATTATAATATGCTAATACAATTCAAAACATTATTGCATAATAATTCAGAATTAACAAGCTTTTATTAGTCTTCGAATACATTGGTAGACACTCCCCATGGGCACATTTCAAACGCGTGCATTATTTCTATGTTAACACATTTTCTACGCAACTTCATTACACAATATGTTGTAAGCTTTTCATGTTAATATTGCTTTTGATTAACACACCCCAACAAAATATTTGCTCTCCAACCTAATGAGATTGTCCCATATTTTTCCCTATGTCAGGAAGGATGGTATATTATGGGCTGAGACTATACATTGTTTTTCACCTTTCCTTCCCTCCATCACACAAAATTACTTCCATGCATGTGCTATCTCTCAAGCCCACAATGTTGACAACAATAAAAACCACATCCACTGTACACCGTCCTTCTTGGGGCTCCTTTTTCCATCTGCAGGTGGACTTTATCCAAATGCCCTTAATCATATATGTTATGACTGTTTGTATTTTATTTAGCCTTCTTTCCCATTTTCGAAGTACCACAAAAACTGCCCAGTGACATTTAATTTCCTCCATAGTTCAGGGTGCACCTACAAAGCCTTACAAATGAGAAAATATTTGCAGTGTGCATATTACTCAAATCTGCAAAAAAGTAGATTGCAACAACTCCAAACTCAAGACAAATGAGGGAAAATATGTTCAAAGACTGAAATTAAGTGGCATGATGACCTACCATTTGCCATTTTAGTTGATCATTGCTAGTCCTTCCCACAAAACAAAACTGAGCCTCTTTGAAATAACCATGGGCCAACTACACTTAGTGGCCTCCAATCTGTCTGTTCCACCATCAGCTCTGACTTTACAGTTAAATAATGACATGGTACTGCAAGTCTTGCAGTGCTTGCAGTCAATTTACTCGTTATCTCTGCAGTTTCCATTTTCAAGTCTCATCTGCCCTTCCAAGGTGCCTATCCAATCCTTGCCATAACTTAGAGCCTGAGAACTGGGTGTATGTGAAGTTGTTTAAAAGATAACCTCTCTGTCATCACTATGGAAGGGCCCTTACCAGGCAATGCTGATCACGAACACCACTGTCAAGTGTCGGGCTGACCTCCTGGATCCACTCATCACACTGCAAGTGTACACCTGCCCGCTGGATACCGCTTATGCTCCCATTTCCAGACCTGATCCTGGACCGAGCATTTCCAGGGGATTGTCTTTATCTCTCCCAGTTTTGGAGAGTTCTTGCAAGATGCCTCCTTCCGTTTTTGGAGTTACCATTTCCATCTGCAGTGAAAACCGACCTTCCGATGTTGGATCCGACTATGAGTCTGTCTGTTTCTCTTTGCTGCTGCTCTTGCTCTATGGCTTTCTCTGGAACACATAAAAGAAACAGAGGAGATTTTGATGTAAACCCAAGCTGCACTGCGCCTGTCCTTGAGATGAGACCATATGTGTACCAGAACAACTCCTATGTGCTGTTGCTTGAAAAATATTGTCAAACATTAAGGGCCTGATTACAACTTTGGAGGAGGTGTTAATCCATGCCAAAAGTGATGGTAAAGTGACGGATATACCACCAGCCGTATTACGAGTTCCAAAGGATATAATTGGAATCCTGTTGGCTCATCAGAGAAGCCTCTGCTGTGCATCTTTGCTAAGGTTCTTTCGAAAAAATTCTCAGGACAACCAGGAGCACTTGTTTTGGTTCATGTTATCCACATTCTCATTTCAACCATGTGACTTCTTCTTTGCTTTGTGAAGAAAATGTATAAATGTAATGCAGTTTCTAGAGGTCTTAGCATTCACTTTGTTGGGTTGTTTCGTGATCAAAAACTTCTTGACCTTTTGGTAATAAACATGTTCTAGTTTTCGAGTAGGCTGAGCGAGTGTTTTTATTTAACACTTTGAGTTCTGGATCCAGCTAACAAGAAGCCAGCTAGATGCTGAAGATCTGCACCAGAAGGCAGAGTCAGGGACCCTTACCAGTTCCTCTGGGAAGTGGAAAATTACGTTCTGGGCATTTCTTTGCAACATCTGTGTAATGTCACCACTGACAGAATTTTGAAGGGTAAGCCCCAGAGAGCCAGCTTCTAAGATGGCCACTTAGTTATTGGTCTCTGGTGCCCTACTGGTAACATAGCTCCTCCAGTTCCACAGAGACAGGCATTGTGGTGTATAATCTCTCTCCTGAGGCTCTCTGTGCACTTCTGCCCAGTTCCCGCTGTTTTTGTCCCCAGGGCTTACCTTCATTGAACGGGGGGATACTGCTTGTGGCCTACTTCGGCCCACGTGTGGACCTGGTGCTTTGGGTCCTCCTTACGCTCCTTAGGTAGTGGCCAGTCCCTGATGATCTGCCATGCTGGCGGTGTTGGAGGACGGGGCACTCGCTGGTGCCTGCTGGTGGAGAGAGTAGCTGGGGTCAACCAGTGAAAGGTACCATTAGGGCCTGTCTGGGCCTGCACCGCTATCCAGCAGCCAGCAGCCGGGCACTTCTTGCCCCATTGTGGCCCCCTTAGCCTTGCAAGGGCGTGCTTGAGTAGTGGGTCTGGGTTGTGGCCTTTACACATTTTCTGCCCTGGGTGGAAGCTGCACATTGGAGCAAGCTGGGGCATATCGAGGTCTTGACTGCCATTGGGCAATCAGCCCCTGTACAAGAGATTTCACTTTTGTTGGACAAGCTGGTATTGTAGTGGAGTATATGCTGCCCCACAATGCAGTCCCGGGTTCGGAGGCACCTGGGGCCTTGATGAGCTGGATGGTAGTGGGTCAGTGATTGCCACTGCCTGCTAGCTGGATAGTGGGCAGCTTGGAACAGGACAATTCTTTGCAGTTGCTCAGCATAGGGTGGTACCCAACACATCATTACTGCCCTCTGTGTTGCCCCTGAGATGGATGCCTTACAGGATACCATAATGAGCTGGGCTGACAAACCTCACCATGGGTAAAGCTGATAATAGGCAATCCAAATTGCCTTTAGATAAGAAACCCCTGTCAGCTCATTCTTCTGAGGGGCTCCCTCACCCCACCAGATGTCTAGGCTCACCCAATAATGTTTGCACTGCATGATGTGAAGGTGTGCTTGTGAGCAATTGAGACCATAATCAACCCACTGGCGGCCCTGCCTTGACAAGTTTCAGGAGCCGATTGATAGACATGTTACCAGACTCACCCAGGTTGAGGTTCAAATATCAGAAATAGAGGACACCCAGCACCAGGCAAACTGGTCATTGACATTGCTGCTATGTAATGTAAAAGCAATCCACGCCAAGAACAAAAATCCGGAGGGGTGCTCACAGTGGAATAATGTTCAAATTCTAGCCATTTGTAAATCAACTACAGTGGTCAATATAGAATTGTTTATTGAGGAGCTATTGATATACCTTTGTGATCGCTCCTAATTCTCTACTGCCGTCACTGTAGAAAGGTTGCATTGTATACTAGACCCTGTCCGTTAGCCTGGGTAATTTCCTAAACCTAGAATTGAGAGACTCCTCCGCTAGAGACATAGGGGCCTCATCTTGAAGTTAAACGGTGCTAATCTAAAGCTCCGGTTTGAAAATTCGCCAATTTCTTTTTACCCTGACTTCATGGAGTCTTTTTAAGAGGTGAGACGATCCTCCATTGAAGTCAAGAAAATACTTTGCAACAGAAGCCTCAAATATTCAATGACATGCCAAGCATCAACTAGAATATAAAGGAAAAACACACTTTTTCCTTAAGCCAAAACATGTGTTGGGCTCTATTGAGCAGCATATTCCACTGGAGAGGGGTTTGACGTCCCCCAGGGCAGGCGGTCATGAGATGTTCCTACAAAGATGGATAATGGTTGACTATGTGCACCCAGAGAGATGCTTGACATTTTCCGACATCTGTTGTAATTCTCACAATCCTGCAGTGGATTAAAATACCTGCATTTCAGCAGCACCACGTCGGCAGATTTGTGCCTCAGCTCGGAGCAGACTGTTATCTGAAGCTGGTATTGGGAACTGGATAATAATGTCATATTACACATTCCAGCAGGCCTTTGCCAGTGACCTGGCTGTGCTCCTTGGCCCAACAAGTGTGGAGCGCACACATGGGCTGAACCTTTAAGCCCATGGACTTTAAGTTTGGTTTGATTTGTACTGCGGGGGTATTCACTGATGACTGGGGATGTCAGGGGGAAGGGGCGGATTGGGGGGGGGTTATTTTTTCTATGTTTGTATTGCATCTCTTTCAATTATTCCTGCACACCATATCAGAGGCTCCACTTTTTGCACATTTGGCTAAGGGGGAGATGATGTACTGTGGCATTATTTGGCATAACGTGTATGATATTGTTGTGTAGCCATTTTAGTTATAGCTCCCTGCACCTTATTTTAGCACACTAGGCCTTTCGTTGTGCACTTTAACATAGATATATTTTATTCAGCTTCGTTTATTATTTTAGCAATAGCCACATTTGCGGTCTTGTTTTATTTCTCTCTATCTAGCTGTTCTTTGCCTAGACCAGCACTGCGTTCTTAAACAAGACATTTCTTTCACTCTTTGCTTTTCTCAAGGCTGCAGTAAGATAGGTTGCTGGTAAACGTGGTAAAGTTTTGTCTCTAGTGTTCATAGAAACATACACATTTTCTCAGAACATCAGCTGTTTTATTATAAAAACACTTCTCTGTCCCATACACATTAGAGCGAGATTCCAGCCAGATGACCACGACTTTATGCTGATTGCTGATCGCTTCGCTACAGCTGCTTCTGTAGGCTACAGGCCTCTTGCTCAGGTATGGGGAACAATTTCTTCCCAGGGGAACCTGAAGGGCAGAACTAGAGCTTAACATGCTGTGCTTTAATATAGCCTACGTAGGCATTACTTTATTGATTCTAGTGACAACATGGTAGCGTTATTTTTATGCTTTACTCTCCTTGTCACAATTTTAATCCTGTCATGCTTCATCGTCCTCGTTATTGCAGTACATGCTTTATTATCTAAGATGCAGTTGCGTCATTAAAACCTTATTGAAACATATACTGCCTCTGACTGTCCCTGCATATGTGAGACTAATGCAAATGAGAGAAACGGATGCGATCTGAGTGACCACGATTTCCCTGAGGAGTCAATTGTGTCATGCGCTTGGCTGCCCAATCATCCCTGCTCGAGGGTAGAGATGAGGCACTGCTAGTTAGCTGGAGTAAAACCTGGATTAGGCCGACAGGTGTCACATGCAGTGGGTTAGCTCAGTCCCCCACACTGCAGGCAATTCTGCAGCTCAAATCCAGTAGTCTCATTAGAATAATATGAGCCTACGCAACAATAGATCATTATACTGGTTAATTTTCTTACAATGAATGTCCAGGGCCTGAGTAGTTCAAGTGAAGCACAGCAGGTTCTTGCCTATCTAGAGCGACGTGGAGTGGAAGTGACTCTGTACAGGAGACTCACTGTTCTTTAGTTGGCTCCCTTACTTTCGCCTCTGCTTGGGGTAAACACAGGTACTTCTCTTCGTATTCTACCGATGCACATAGGATTGTTATACTCGTAAGAAGATTGATTTAATATAGCAGACATCCTGAAAAACACGATGGGTAGACTTGTTGCAATAGCAGCAAGAGTCCTAATGAGGACTCCGCAAAAAATCTTCAATGAGATTATCACCCTCTGTTCGAAATACAGGGAATGGGCAGCAATATGGGGGAGACTTTAATACAACTCTACCCACGTGGTTGGACAGAACCTTGGAGAAGCCCCATCCGAATCAAAGGGTCAGCCTGGCTCTTGAGCAGGTATTTCAACCATGCAACATGGTGGACCCTTGGCATACTCCCCTCCTGAGAGACCGAGAGTACACTTATCGTTCTTAACTGCACGATGTAGTTTCTCAGCTGTACATGTGCCTCTTTTCAAAATCGCTAGGCTCCTTGCTCCGATCGTCAGAAATTACGGATCATTCCCCAGTCCTGATGACACTTTCTAGTTTGACTCCTTCTCCTTGTTTCAAAAGCTGGCAGTTACAAAGCACTGAACTGCAGGATCTAGCCTTTCACAACGAAATAAGGGAAGCTATCATGAAATACTTTAGATTGAATGGAAACACAGTTGCTGATGTTGAAACCTCTGGGAAGCGTTCAAGGAGAACACTGGGGGAAGGTGTATTCCAAAAGGTACTGTGATCCTCAGGTCTATCCATGGCAGACATGATTGTCTCAAAACTGAGCTGCATGTGCTTGAAATCCATTATGCAATCACAGGTGATAAGGGCACATTAGTGCAGCTAAAGAGGTGCTAGGGGAGTTTCGAAAAGAGGCTGTGAGAGAGGTACTGTAGTTGGGCGAAAAAGCCAGAGTACTGCAATTCAGGGAGGGTGATAGTCCTGGGGAAACCCCTGCTTGGGTCACTAAGTGTGACTGTTGTGGGGAAACTTAAGATAAAAAAGACAAGACTCCTCTTGGCAAGGCAAAACGCAGCTTTTTTAATTTACTGTTGCAGCAGGGAGATAAGCTATCCCCACACAGGTAGACAGCTGGTCTCAATTTGCTGCTTCACAGGCAGACACTTATATTGCAGTATCAACATTTACAAAAGTTTAAACAGTACGTTGAGCATTTACATTCTAGTCGCAAAATCACATTACCGATGTCCCTTAACCTTTAACCAATTTCTTACACATTCTTTATTGCAGCTCCAGCAATGCTTAACAAACTAACTATTCACTACTCTTGCAAGCCTGTGAATTTGTGTGTGTGCCTTATCATTCTCCTCCCAAGATCTTCTATCAGTTTTTGCTTATCCTAGGCTAATTCAATCTCCTTCTCCCATTCTTCAATCACATTTGTAATTTACTGAGACAACAGAATATGTGCCTGTATGCTTTAGGACTATAAATTCCTTCAGGGTCAGAAACACAAGTTTTCCTTTAACTATGACCTTGCTGATCATGCATTCTGTTTTCAAGTGAACTCTTCTTCTCTCTGGGGTCAACACATACTTTAGGCCTATACTGCTGTTTCACCTCATATGATTCTATATATTGTTTTCTACCAGTATCTGATGTAGCTCAATTTTTTTTTCACATTTCAATCCTCTCCAACATTCCCCTCTCTAGTTGATATTTCAACTAATCTAAACCTTGGTCTGCACTTGGCGCTAAGTGATATATAATACCCTGAGCATCTACTACTTGTGTTGGTGTCCTAAATGGAAACATCCCTCCCACCTTTGTACTAATCCTTCTACAACATGCTAAACTTAATTGAATACCAAAACATATCAGCAGAGCCATAAGGGATGGCAACAAGGCTCCCAACAGTCCCGACATCCAGGATGGTAGTAAAGAAAATCACCCACTAAGCCAATTATCTGGGATACTCCATCTCTCATTTTCTTCTTCGGATTATGCAAAGTCTGTATGGCCTCTAACAAAGTTCCATTGTCCGCATCATTTGCTGGGACTAAAGTACAAGCAGTTCAATTTTTTCCACATATTCCTCCTTCCATGGCCGTCATAAGATCAAGTACATAACGGTGTTGCATTCCCATCATCCACATAGCATGCAACTTTTCCTTTTTTGTGTTGAATCAATCTTTTGTAGTGTTTGAGGACTTCATAAGTTCCCATCGAGCCATCTGTAGTCATCGAGCAGTTGCCTGAACAAATGGCAGAATGCTTCCAAAGAACAACTGTGTATCATTAAACAACTGGTACTCTAGGGGAACATCATTACAAGTGGTAGTGCCATAAGAATCTGCAGTTCTTCTCCTTTGGCAATGATGTAAGAAAATTGTTGGACAGCTCATGGGGTGTCCATAAAGCATTGATAAATTGAATCCAGGCATTACCAAAACAGGGGCGTGCAATGTGGCCATGGTACATAGGCCATTCAAATTTGGTGGTAGCTTGACGTAGCTTGATAGGTGGATCCATGGCTTCCTGCTGCTGATTTTGACTGCTTGTGGGAGTAGTCATTGTTACAAAAAAAAGTTTGTCGAACTTGGGATCCTTTCAGGGCATGGTTATGAATGTAACCTTCTTGGCTAGTTGTCATGGGGTGGACCTCCTGGTCATTGTTGGGTACTTAGGAAGAACTTAGCAGCCATTGTTAGCTCAGACAAATATGCTGTACTGTACACATCCTTGGTACTTCATCTACAAAGGCAATTTTGGCACTTTTATCTACGGTGTTAGAGAAATTTGTGCATATATAAATATATATAGTTTGTGTCACCCTCCTGCTGAGTTAGGACTACAAAAGCACATCTTTTAGGTTCATGAACAAAGAGGTGAAAATTGTATTAGGATAGTTATATAGCCTTTAAGTGGGAGATTCACACACAACTTTAATAAATGCAAACACACTGGTTACAATATCTATTGTCCACAATATTAGCTCACATGTGCCCTTGCAGATAAGAGTCAACAATACATTTGTCAGTAAGAGAAATTTGAGACCCCAAAAAATTGTATTCATGTGCTCTAAACCTAAATGTATCCGCCCTTTGAACAAGAGGTCAACATACACAATTATTGAAGAGTAGCCATATCAGTACTGTTATAATCAATATCCTTTCTAACCGCATCTTAGTGGCCAGGATGGCCACTGTTCCAGGTCAGGGTGACACAGGAGTGGGTGGATTAATTAACATATATACCCTTCCTCACCATTACTAATTCTTTGGCTCCTTTGGAGGATACCTCACAATCGGTTGGACAATAGCAACATGATTTGTACAATTTGCAACAAACCTCTCTATTCTAGTGGTATCAAAGTTTCATTTAGTTATCCTTTTTAAGAACTCCTCTATGCCAGCTGTATCCAAGTCCCACTCAAAATCACCCTCAAGATTGTTATCTATATCCCTGCATATACTGTCCAATAATTCTTCCTCTATCTGTGTGTTTTGGGGTGTTAATTATTCTAGCCCCCAATCCAGAGGGGGTGCAGTTATCTTGATGTATGTTGTCCAGGTACGTGAAGGTAATGTACAGTCAATACATTGGCGTTCAAGGACTTCTCCAATTAATGTATTATTAGATAGTGCTGGTATTGGTACTTTGCTGAGGTCAGTGCACTTGGAGAGGGCGACAATCTGACCATTATAAAGATTGAAAATTAATTCAGGGTTCTGCTGCAATTGATCACTCGCTGACTGTTGAGACATTTGTCTCGCTCAGTCAATCTTTACAGTTACTTTGTCTAAAGCAAAATAAAGTTACCTTCACCAGACCCGAAGATATCACAGAGATCTTTTCAAAAGTTCCTCCTCAGTCCTTAAGAGGTTCTGATACTAGTGCTGATGTCTTTGTTATGTTGGTGCCTAATAGTGATACCATTGTGGATGGTGCTATTCTCTTCATATGAAATGGTATATGTAATACTGATGGTCAGTGCATCTAATGTCTGTCTGTGTGGTGAGTAGAATTTGCTCTGGCCGCTTCTATCTTAAATAAAACACATCGCAAAAGTCCTTTGTGTAGTGTCAGCAGAAGTGTTTTATTTTGGCACAATCAATTTGGCACACTGCTGTTATTGTATATACTAATATGGTAGTCATTCTTTAAGGTTTCTCAGGAACCCTTAAATTTGAATAGCGAAATTACTCTGGGTATTGTATCAATAATTTTTACTACATTAATGGATCTTCCAGCTCCTGGAGCCAAATGTCTAGATACTTCTGTATACTTTTCTCTTTTGTTACAACCCTTCTAGCATGTTTTTACACTGCGGTGTTCTTTGGCAGGGCAACATTCTGCTTGACATTAAGACTTACTGGGGTAATATGCATTTTGCCTATGTTGTACTAGTGTTTGACACATACTCTGTTATCTATCATAATCCACATTACTCCCCCAGAGTATCCATGTGTGTCTATTGATCTATTAGAAATTGGAAGGCCTCCCTCTCTAAAATCAGATTGCTCCTGTATCTATGAGGAATACATACCTCTTGTCATGATAACTAACATCACAGTGGGTTCCTCATCTGGCCTGAGCATCATTGACAATGCTGAGCACATGGAACTACCCCGTGGGCAGTTTCATTGTGTGTATACCGCAACATAATTTGTCTAGAGAGGATTTCCTCTACTCACAATCCCAACTCCCTGTCTACTTTGAGGTGGAGTTGCCCTTGGGAGTGCTTGGTAACTGTGCTGTGGTGATATTTGTTGCACATGAGGCATTGCTGGTTGCTACACATTTTGTGGTGGCATCTGAGGAATGTATGTTATTTGAAGGTTTGACTATAGCTGCATTACTGTATTTCCTAGCCAACTGTAAACTCCTGTCCTTCCATTTTGTTCATCCCATCACTTATTCCTGCAATCGTTAATGAAATGTCCATATCTGTGGCAGCAGTGGCATGTTTGGCCATCCTCTAAGGACCAATCCTGCATCATCCTATTCCTCCTTGTCCTTCTCTGCTACTTCCTTTTGCCCTTACATTATTCTGCTGCTGTTGTGGGTACTGTTTTTGGGTGGTCCCTGGGACTGATCCAATAGACATCGCAGTCATCTGAGTGGTAGCTGCTACTACAGCTCCTTCCACTGCCTCTTTCATTGCCAACGTTTGCTGCACTAACTTAGCTGCTGCTTTCTCTGTCACCTCCTGCTTAATTCTCTCTTTCTCTTGATTCTTTCTACAGAAATTGATTATGTGTGCCTCTATCTCTGTTCAGGGCTTGGGTTCCAATGCCACTATATTATAAATGTTGTCTTGTACATCACAAGGTAAACCCTTTTTATGTTTTCCACATAGAGAGAGACAAGGGAGGGTCTAGTCCTCATACTACCTCCCTGAATCAAAAGCAATATACACAAAACAATAAGGGGAACCTAGCAAACAACTCATCAAGGCCAGTTCGACTTGTCATGAGATCACTCTTTTCCGTGATCTAATTAAAGATGGGGTATGGTTGTGATGACCGTGTTTAGGGAATCTATTGGGGGAATCCTCCTTATGGAATAAGTGGTCTCACACACATTATAGTGTCATGCTTCATCATTTGACCACCTATCCCCATCCAGGTAGGATAATACCACCTGGGCGGACTCAACCTCGGCATTAAATGAACTCTGAGGGAGTGCTGAGATGATATTATTCTGGATAATGTGGGGATCCACTTGTGTGAAATAAAATTCATTTACCTAACAGATCACCAGTGTATCTTACACCTTTAATGATGGTTTCTGTTGATAAGATTAAAAACACAGTTGGGACACTATTGGGTATAATGACTCATAGTGTCACCCTAATCCCACTGGCCAACATATTTCTGCCCATTTGTCTAGCCAATACTGGTCTGGGCATTTGTCAGGCCCTGGGATCCCTCCTAAATTTAGGCACATATTTATACTTTTTGACGCAAACCAGCGCCGGTGCTGGTTTGCGTCAAAACCTTTACCGCCGGCTAACGCCATTCCTATGCACCATGCGGGTGCCTTATTTAAGGAATGACGCTAGCTGGCGCTGCAGACTGGTCAGAGTAAAAAAAAATGACTCAAACCAGGCAGCGCCGGCGTAGGGAAAAATGGGGGTTGTGCATCAAAAAATGGTGCAAGTCAGGTTTGAGGCAAAAATCATGCCTAAAACCAGACTTGCGCCATTTTTTGACGCACAACCCCCACTGAAATGACTCCTGTCTTAGCAAAGACAGGAGTCATGCCCCCTTGCACAATGGCTGTGCCCAGGGGACTTTTGTCCCCTGGGCATGGCCATTCGGCATAGTGTCATGTAGGGGGGCCCAAATAGAACTGGAAGCTCTTCAGAAGTCACCAGGAATTGCCTACTAGGAACACGGAGCCAACCTCAGTGCAAAGGAAACACTCATACACAAGAGTGGACTGTTAGTAGACTTACCAGACACAATAACCCAAGAGGAAACAGAAACAGAAGGAATAAACGAGGAGGCAAAAGCAGGAACAAGGAACAGGCTCAGGCTGAAGCAAAGCAGAAACAGGACTGAAAAACAGGGAGCAGGTTCTGGCTGAAGCAAGCAGGAACTGGGCTAGGAAACAGAGAGCAGGCTCTGACTGAAGCAAGCGAAAACAGGACTGGAACACAGGGAGCTGGAACTAACAGGAACAGGACAGGGAAACAGAGAGCAGGTTCAAGCTGATGCAAAGCAGGAACAGGACTGGAACACTAGCCAACAAGCGGTATGGTACACAAAGGAAATAAACTCCAATGCACGACAAGGAGCTTCTGGAAATTGCAGCTTATAAGCAGTTCTAGGCAGCAGCAAGCTCAGGGTGGAGTCACATGGCTGGGCTGCACAAGAGTGATTACAGGTGTGTGCAGTTCCAGTCTCTCACAAGTCCTGGAGAAGAGAATCCAGTACAAAGGACCTCAGGACTATTCTCATAGGAAACAATGGAAAGAAGATTACAGGTCTTACTGACTACCAGGCAGTGCATTATGGGGCCTGAAGTTCATGGAAGCAAATGTAGATCTTCAATCGCATACCATATCGAAAAGGAAAGCAAACAGGAGTCAGAAAGGGACTCTGGGTGAGTGTGAAAGGTAATTCTCAGGCTACAGGTAGTCCGTTTACAGCGCCCCTTAGAGATGGGAGGACAGAGTTGTAACAAGGTCTGTCACAATGTATTCTAATATTTTTTTCTGGTCAACTGAAAAGGTCTTTTGCATATGCTCTAAAGGACTCTCCGTAATCCCACTGTATTTCTAACAACTTTTGCTATTTAACTTTTATCTGTGTACTCAATATGTCTCCTTTTAAAATTTTAACACTAGTGCTTACAAACAAGAAATCCGTCAACGTGTCTTCTTAGTTAAATATTGAAAATGATACATCCTAATACCACAATGCAATTGTGACGGGTCGTTCCCTGCAAGCGCAGCCCTACGATGCCCCAGGGGTGCTTCCGGTTCACCACTCGGTAACACAGAAGCACAATTCCCGTCACCCTATGGCAGGGAGCGGATAGCTGGAGGAGGGGTTTTTAAATCACCTGACAGCCGCACAGAGAAGTCACCGGACTCCTTCAACGCCACGCATGCCAAAGTGCCAGACCGCAATGAAGAAGACCGAGGAGAACGCCGGAACCAGGAACCCCGGAGAGATACTGCCGGCGAGACGAGCTGGAGGCGACAACGCGCATAGACCAGCCGTGCTCTAGGAAGAGTGTGGCCTGACCAGGTACGATACTGCGGCAAAAAAAGGGAAAAACAGGAAACAAAAGAGCAGGGTTGGTGGGAGGGGGGAATTGAGTTAAAAGGGCACCGTCCTATTTGGCCTCAATATTATTTTCGTTCCCTTAATAAATCTTTTGTTGGGGTTTGTTTATTAGACTAAAAGCAGGTTTTGCTTCGATTATTTCTTTTGGTTGTATGAAATGCGGGCTATTGCAGACAGAAAAATAAAGAGAGAGAAAGAGACAAACTCGGTCGGAAAAAGAATTCAAAGACAGAGAGGCTACAGAAAAGGATCATAACAAGAGACAGACAAAGGCAACCAGATAGACAAGAAGAAAACTTCAGAAAAGGAAAAAAGAAAAAAAAGCACAGAAAAGAAAGGAAATAAAATACCAGAGAGAGGAGAGTCAGACAACAAGAGAAAGGAAAAAAATAAACAAAAGAAAGGAAACAGTAGTGGTGATACATACCTACATACCAACCTTCTTGTATTCTTCTTTCTTTTCATGCGCCTCCTGAGTCTCCATCTGGGTAAAGAAGAATACAAAGAGAGAGAAAAAGTGAAGACCTGTGGAAAGGCAAAGACAAAGACCCAAATAAACAGGAAGAAAGAAAAGGATTATAAGACTGTAAAACCTTTATTTCACTCAATAAACCATTATACAAATATCATTATGCATCTCCATAACTGACCCTCTGTTACAGTAATATTAACAATAACTCTGTGGCCACATTTCTATTTACATGCATATACACACACTCATCATCAACATTTTAAAAATATGAACATTTCAACTACTGTTAAAGGTGAATCACAATTGTTCTGAATCCTAATGGTAAATACTGTTGGCAGCCAGTCCGCACTCAAAGAGAGGATAACCCTCAGACCAGGGAGTGCCTTCTGGACATTAGGTCCAGGACAGTAATTCGAGTGTTCAGATTGTATCTGGAGGTAAAGTTTAGTAACATTGGCTTTTAAGCTGTCCTTCTATGTCAAAATATTGGAACATATATTGGAAACACAACTTCGAATCACCCACATTGACCACAACCAATTTATTAGATTGATATAAACACCGACTATGCAGCACCTTAACTATATTGTGCAACACATGTACACAATCTTGCATGCAATACTCTTATGTCCTTATATCTAAGTTGCATTTGTGTTTATCATTCCCAGACAGACAGGTCATACAATATATACTAAACATGGAACGAAGTCTGCCTCTGTCCTCACATTAAAAGATGTTCATCACCGGATCCTTACCTGCCCCCATGAATAGACAGAACTTTAGAGACAACACAGTCTCTGCTTACCTCATCAGAGATACACAATGATCAATGCAGCGGGGATAGGTGGGATTCCAGTGACAGCAGTCGGTTGAGAGCAAAAGGGACTCATGGCTGGCACGCTAAATTTTGTGGGGGGACTTAAGATAAAAACATATATATAGCAGTACCAACATTTGCAAAAGGTTAATAAGTAAGTTTAGCAAATACATTCTTGTTGCAAAATCACATTATCGGCGATTCTTAACCTTTAACCTATTTCTTACACATTCTTTATTTCAGTTCCAACAATGCTTAACAAACTAACTATTCACTACTCTTGAATTCATGTGGATTTATGTGTGCCTTATCACTCTGCTCCCAAGCTCTCTTATCAGTGTTTGCATACTGCAGGTTAATTCAATTTCCTGCTCACATTCTTCAATCACGTTTGTAATTTACTGAGACAACAGAATACACGCCTGTGTGCTTTAAGACTATAAATTCCTTCAGGCTCACAAAACAGGGTTTCATTTAGAGATGAACTTGCTGATCATGCATTCTGTTTTCAAGTGAACTCTTCACCACTCTGGAATCAACACAAAATCTAGGTCTACACTGCTCTTTCACAACATATGATTTTATATAATTTTCTACCACTGTCTGCTGCAGCACAATTTACTCTCCAACTTGACCATTCTTTTGGTAACATCACTGCTATTCTTGGAAGTGATGGGTCCCTTACCATTGACCCTTTATGAGATCTTGTTGGTGTTCCGGACTTACAATGAGGGTCTATTCTCTGTGTAGGCTGCCTGTGACATAGCAGAGACTTATTTGCATCTCAAAAGGGTTGCCTTGGCTTGGTTAGAGGGCCCACTTATGCCCCTATTACGTTACTGGATGTGAAGAAGGTTATCATGATCCTGCTCTAGAGCAAAGCACTGGGTGGAGATGGACTTCCTGTTGATTTTTATAAAATGTACATTGACTTGCTGGCCCCTAGACTCCTGGGTACGTACAATGCTTCAATAGTGAAAGGCTGTCTTCCTCTCTCACAAAGTGAGGCCATTGTTACTGTTCTACTAAAACCTGATAGGGACCCTGAGCTCTCCTCTTCGTACACACATTTTTCATAGTTAAAAATGTATAATAAGATATTGGTGAACATACTGTCCCAGCCTCTCATGCAGTTTCTAGTTTTACCAGGCCAGTCTGGCTTTATAATCCAAAGATCTTCAATCTGCAAACATTAATGCCTGTACTGCACAGAACTGATCCTGACTTAGCCCCGGTAGCCATCCTGCTTGATGCAGAAAAAGTGTTCGCCACATTGGAATGACCATACATGATGAAGGTACTGCGGCAACTTTGCCTCAGTTCTTATTTCCTCTCTCTGATCTCCTTGCTATACACTGTGCATAGCGCCAAGCTCAAGGTTCAAGTATTTCATTCTAACAACTTTACGATAGCCTGCAGAACAAGCAAGGGCCACCAGTTGTCTCACCTGATATTTGCTTTCACAATAGAACTCATAGCATGTAGCATAAGAGAGTGGAATGCTCATAGAAGGCTGTGCCTCCGCAGTGGTTCCCTTATCATCTCCTTATATGTGGATGATGTCATCCTGTGTGTTCAAAAACTGGAGGGGAATCTGACGCCCATTCTTAGAGAGGTAGACTGGCATCCATGTCAATTTGGCCAATTCTGAAATGTTTCCAGTCTCTGACTGTACTGCAGAGCCCACTGTGGACTAACCATTGAGGTGGAGCCCGGAAGGAGTTAAAAATGTAAGAATGTGGGACAAGCATGATCATGCTGAGCTGCTACAAGCCAATTTTGGGGTGGCACTGGATAAAACAGGCCCAAGTTGATAGGTGGCTTTGCCTGCCCCTATCTGGGATGGAAAAAATGATGAAGAGTGATACCCTGAAACTGGTCTGTACTGCCATTTGATGGAGTTTGTTTGACCAATGACTTTGTGTTTCACCACTGCGCATATTAGTTGCTCAATGTTCACCAGTAGCACATGGTATGTTTTGTTCAGTTTAGCCGCCTATGGGCTTTGACATTGCATTAGTCATTACATTCTGTATTCTGCCTATTGGCTTTGACATGGCATTAGCCATTACTTTCTGTATTCAGTTGAGCCGCCTATGGGCTTTGACATTGCATTAGCCATTACATTCTGTATTCTGCCTATTGGCTTTGACATGCTGTATCCAGTCTAGCCGCCTATTGGCTTTGACATTGCATTCCTATTGGCTTTGACATGATGTATTCAATTTAGCTGCCTATTGACTTTGACATGCCATTAGATATTCTGCCTATGGGCTTTGACATGATATTATATATTGCATTTTGTATTCAGCTTAACTGCCTATTGGCTTTGATATGATATTATACATTACACTTTGTATTCAGCTCCGCTGCCTATTGGCTTTGACATGATATTATACATTGCATTTTATATTCAGCTCAGCTGCCTATTGGCTTTGACATGATATTATACATTGCATTTTGTATTCAGCTCAGCTGCCTATGGGCTTTGACATGATATAAGACATTGCATTTTGTATTCAGCTTAGATGCTTATTGGCTTTGACATGACACTAGACATTGCATTTGATATTTAGGTTAGCTGCCCATTGTCTTTAACGTGGAGTTAGACATTGCAGTTGAGAATCCAAGCTGTATTTTTCCAAGCTGTGTTTTTGCACCAGAGAACCAAGATGTTTTTCTCACAGTAGACTAGACATGATAAGAGAGAGTACATGGGTGTTGTTTTTCTTCGCTTGAGCTTGGGAACAGGAGTAGTCTTGGAGACCTGGCCAGTCTCCAAAAGGCTTGCTCAGTTTCCCAGGTCTGAGAGGAGGGGGCACACCTTTGTAACGAATGTAACAGGCTGCAGAGAGTCAGATTTGAATCTGCCGGACCTCGTGCTGGAGCTTGGCGCCAGCTGCCAGCAATCCCGTGTGGGTAGATGAATCTCTTTCTCGCGGCTGACAGGGGTCATCAGCTTGCAGACCTTAGAAAGATGAAGCTGTAAATAGTTTCCCACACGGTGAAGTATTTGTTTTGCTTTGCATTCAATATCTTATAAATATAACCTGCTGTGTATATTGCAAACTGATATATTTTGTTTGATTAACGTTGTTTGATTAACGCGGGCTTGAAAGCTACTAATTCGTCATTCATAAATATTGTGGTTGGGGAAGAATTAACAACAATAAAAGTCTTCTTTGACCTCAGAAGTGCATTTCTGTTGTGTTATGTTAGTGCTTAGAAACTAGATAAGAGGAAAGCACTACAATTGGTACCAGAAGGCGTGGGGTCGGTCATTAAGAGGTGATTAAGAGGGTGTTGACGAGTTGGTAGATTTCTAAGTGCACACTTTAAAAGTGTAATTGTTTTTTTGTTGTTTGGAGAATTACAGAAATTGTTTTTTTTTGGAGAATCACAGTAGCACGGCAGACCATGTCTGAGAATGCATGTGTTGGTAAACTGCCCGATGGTGCTCGGAGAAACTGTGAATTGTTTTCTGTTTGGGGAATTACAGAAGCACTGCAGACCATGTCTGAAGATGCATGTGTAGCTAAAATGCCTGATAATGCTTTGAGAAATAATTTCTGTTGTACATATGTAGAAAATGTGTCTTTTGGAAGTAATGATGACAGAAAGGTCTGGATACCTTTATCTGCTTACAGAGAAATGCAGGAGAAATGTAGGAAGTTGGAACATGAAAATAGGAATTTACATGAGCAAATTAGCCAGGATACAATAATTCAAAATAATGTTGAAAGTCATAAAAATGTTGGTTTAGAAGAATCTTTTGTTCCCCATTCCAGTAATGAAGGGGTTAAGACACCTCCGAGCTGCACTGAGTTTTCGTGTGAGCCAGGGTTTTTGGCAGACAAAATGCATTCCTTAACTGATAACACGGAGGAGAGAGACCAGAATGTGATTTACGAGTTACCGTTGCAAAATGCACAAGTAAAACGAAGGATTTTAGAGCAAGACACCCCGAGTTTCATTAGCTTGTTTGATTTTTGGAAAAAGAATAGCCCTCATTTGAGAGAAATCCTAACACTTTTGTATATGGTCACTGTGAAAAATTATATGCAGTTGCGCGCTTGTGATTTGGCAAATGAAATAATGCAGACTTTAGGTTTCTGCGCAGTGCAAGAAGAAAAAACTGATGTACATGTAATTCAAGAACAAGGGAAGAAAATAGTGCCCCTAGCTAGAATCATACAATGGATCTGGTACTTGCAAGACAGGGCTAGAGTACCACAGATAAAAGAATTACCAATGAAATTGTGTGCACCATTTGAATTCGTGTCCACTGAAGATAAAAAGCATGTTTGTTTTACTAATGATTCATTGACTGAAATGTTGTTTTCTGGCACAGTAGAAGGAACAGCGTTGTATAATGTGTGTCAGATTTTAAAGCAAGAGCTACGTGAGATGTGTCATTTTTACGCTGATTTTTGGTTCATTGCTAATGTTTTAGCACCTAACTGGTTCAATTACCTTGCAGATGTTAATGAGAAAAATTCAGGGAGAGAAGTGTACACCCAGAATTCTGCCTTAGTGGGGATGGCTAAGTGGGTGCCCCAGAAATGTGAACAGCTGAGAGAAAAAGCCACTTACAGGTGGGCAGAGATGAGAGAGATGCACATTCCCCTAGATTTGATAAAAACTGTGCAGCACGCACAAAAGCAATCTGTCATGCAAGCAGTCACAGAGCAGTTGGGGAGAGGAAAGTTACCAGGACAGGAATGGGAAAGTGATCAGGTTTTAGGGAGAGTGATTGCTGCAAATTACCAAGTAAAAATCGAAATTATGCTGATACCTAGAAAAGAATCTGATTCATTCATACAAATTGGAGACAGAATGGCCCAAATTGGCAAAAATGCAGTGAATGGAGGTTTGGTAAAGAAGGAGTCTGCCCCAGCCCTTCTGACAGTGCAAGAAAAGGGAAGCTGTGGCGCAGCAGATAAAAACCTCAGTGCTGATGTGTGGGCTGAAGCCCTAAGTGACCCTCCAGAACCTGCAGAAAATATAACAAAGGGCCCCAAAAACGTCCTGCTGATTATAATACAGGGAAAGAAAGAGGAAGGATGCAGTTTAAATGTTATTTGCAAGAAAAGTCATACTTGTTTCTTTTGCAGATCCTACCACGTTTCGCCACTGTCCCTGAGTGTGCTGTGTGGTCCCCCTTCCGGTGTGTGCGTGTGGGGTCGGGGAAGGGACCGAATCCCCAACCTGAACCTGGCTGAGTAAAGTGCCAGCACCATGGATCCATTTTGCGCAAACTGCGCCTTCATTTCAAGTTCAACTTGTTTGATTGCATTCTTCCACTGGAACTAAGCTGTGTTTTTTTTTTTCCCTCTCGTATGGAACTCTGACTTTTGCTTATCTTCCAGCAAACCTTTCAGGTGGACCGTGCCCCTTTACATGAGTAGAACTCATGCCACATCAAATTGCTAACACTGTTGAATTAGAGACTCATTCAGAGTATAAAAATTGCCCAGTCTTTTCTATGTAGATGTATCTGATGTGAAAGGTTATGAGATCAATGTGTTAATTCACTTCTATTGCTTTACAGGGATTGCTTTGATCATTCAAATCTGATTTGCTGATAATGTTTTTTTTTTGTGCTGATGTTTTTTGTTTTTGTTTGAAACAAGAGATATGTGAAACAAAAATTCATTGGTCAAAGGGCGGAATGTACTGCCATTTGATGGAGTTTGTTTGACCAATGACTTTGTGTTTCACCACTGCGCATATTAGTTGCTCAATGTTCACCAGTAGCACATGGTATGTTTTGTTCAGTTTAGCCGCCTATGGGCTTTGACATTGCATTAGTCATTACATTCTGTATTCTGCCTATTGGCTTTGACATGGCATTAGCCATTACTTTCTGTATTCAGTTGAGCCGCCTATGGGCTTTGACATTGCATTAGCCATTACATTCTGTATTCTGCCTATTGGCTTTGACATGCTGTATCCAGTCTAGCCGCCTATTGGCTTTGACATTGCATTCCTATTGGCTTTGACATGATGTATTCAATTTAGCTGCCTATTGACTTTGACATGCCATTAGATATTCTGCCTATGGGCTTTGACATGATATTATATATTGCATTTTGTATTCAGCTTAACTGCCTATTGGCTTTGACATGATATTATACATTACACTTTGTATTCCGCTCCGCTGCCTATTGGCTTTGACATGATATTATACATTGCATTTTATATTCAGCTCAGCTGCCTATTGGCTTTGACATGATATTATACATTGCATTTTGTATTCAGCTCAGCTGCCTATGGGCTTTGACATGATATAAGACATTGCATTTTGTATTCAGCTTAGATGCTTATTGGCTTTGACATGACACTAGACATTGCATTTGATATTTAGGTTAGCTGCCCATTGCCTTTAACGTGGAGTTAGACATTGCAGTTGAGAATCCAAGCTGTATTTTTCCAAGCTGTGTTTTTGCACCAGAGAACCAAGATGTTTTTCTCACAGTAGACTAGACATGATAAGAGAGAGTACATGGGTGTTGTTTTTCTTCGCTTGAGCTTGGGAACAGGAGTAGTCTTGGAGACCTGGCCAGTCTCCAAAAGGCTTGCTCAGTTTCCCAGGTCTGAGAGGAGGGGGCACACCTTTGTAACAAATGTAACAGGCTGCAGAGAGTCAGATTCGAATCTGCCGGACCTCGTGCTGGAGCTTGGCGCCAGCTGCCAGCAATCCCGTGTGGGTAGATGAATCTCTTTCTCGCGGCTGACAGGGGTCATCAGCTTGCAGACCTTAGAAAGATGAAGCTGTAAATAGTTTCCCACACGTTGAAGTATTTGTTTTGCTTTGCAATCAATATCTTATAAATATAACCTGCTGTGTATATTGCAAACTGATATATTTTGTTTGATTAACGTTGTTTGATTAACGCAGGCTTGAAAGCTACTAATTCGTCATTCATAAATATTGTGGTTGGGGAAGAATTAACAACAATAAAAGTCTTCTTTGACCTCAGAAGTGCATTTCTGTTGTGTTATGTTAGTGCTTAGAAACTAGATAAGAGGAAAGCACTACATGGTCCCAGGATGCTTGTTTCTGGTCCAGGGAGGACATGGCTTGGCAGTTCAGGCTGGACAGTTCCCATGGGGAACAGGGTCAAGACTGATTTGCCTTTGGCTGGGTCCAAACTGGGGTGGCATGGTGAGCAAAAGAACGATGGATTAAACCCAGATTGGTGACTGGGGGTGAGTGTTTGATAAGTTTCAGCACTCCGTCCATCATCCTTTTGTGTTCGCATCTAAGATGGGTCATATATCCTAAGTTAAAATGGTGGTCCTGCCGAAGTTTTTATACATATTCGCTAATATTCTGGTTTTGCTTCTGCAGGGTTTCTTTAAGCAGCTTCAGCAGGTTCTTTTTTGGCTAGTATGATGAGCACAATAATCAAAGGTGAGGTGAAAGATTCTTGTTGATCAACTGTGGCAGGACAGACTGGCTCTTCCAGATTTTTATCTTTATTATTGAGACGCGCAGGCACACCACTTACGCTACTGAATTCTTGTTGCCCCACCTGCAGCGCATGTTCAAGTTGAGCAGGCACTTGCTAGATCTAGAGATGTTTCAGCCAGACTATCCCTTCATTTTGCATTGATATAGAAGTGATCGCAAATACATGCCAGGCTTGGTGGCTTCAGGTGGGTAAACTCTTAGTGGAGTACCCATATTCTCCACTTATTTCTCTTAGTGATAACACTTTGTTGACCCCAACCTGTAAATCTCTGCTATGAAAAGTTGGGTTATCAACACTAAGGGGGTCATTACAACCCTGGCGGTCGGTGGTAAAGCGGCGGTAAGACCGCAAACAGGCCGGCGGAAAAAAAATTCATCCGCCACTTCACCATCCGGACCGCCATGGCGGTGAAGACCGCTGGGCTAGATATTGCAGTCTCCAGCCCGGCGGTCGTCACTAGACCGCCGACGGTATCAGGACCCTGCATACCGCCATGGATCTCGGGTGGTTGGGAACCGCCATGAGATCCATGGCGGTAGGCACTATCAGTGTCAGGGAATTCCTTCCCTGGCACTGATAGGGGTCTCCCCACACCCCTACACGCACACACCCTGAACATGCACATATACACCCCGACACGCACACACCCCGAATATGCACATATACACAACCCTACATGCACACATACACCCCGACAACACATACCCACACACATACAAACAGACATGCACACCGTCCGACCCGCACACATTTCCCATACACACAGCACCCCTGCATGCATACACTCACTCACTCACCCCCTCTACACTCTCACACCCCCATGCACGCACACATCACACAACACCCCCTACCCCCTTCCCTAACGGACGATCAACTTACCTTGTCCGTTGATCCTCCAGGAGGAGACGAGATCCATGGGGGCAGCTCTGCCACCAGAACACCGTCACCAGAACACCGCCACACCAAATCATGGGACGTGATTCAGTGGGCGGTGTTCTGTTGGCGTGGCGGTGGAGGTTGAGCAACCTCCACTTTCCCGCCATCCGCCAGTATGGCGGCTTTCCATACGAAAAAGGACGGCGGCCTGCCAGTGGTCATTATACGCGGTGCGGAAGACCGCCACCACTGGCGGTCTTCAGCACGGCGGTACCTCAGCGGTCTTGCGAAAAGACCGCCAAGGTCGTAATGACACCCTGAGTGATCCTTTGAGAATGACAGTGTTTTAGCCATAAATAGCTTTTTGCACAAAGGAGGCAACTCTGCCCTTATGACCTTAGCCCACCACATACTACAGTTGGCTGTTAAGACCGGCTTCTCTACTTATCCAGCAGAACTTGTTGAATGGCAGCCCCTCACAGCATACATCCTGTGCAAGGAGGAGGGACGCTCCTTTTCCTTTCTCCATGCTACTATTTTGGCTGCTCATGGCCCCATGAGGGACACCAAGCTGCGTTGGGAAGCCACCCTGGGTTGCCTAATTTCTGACTGAACCTGGGCCTATTGCTGTGCAAAGGTCAAATACACCCCTCTCAATTATAAGCACACATTGGTATACACTTGAAACATCTCCATCAATATTATTACACAACTGTACGATTAGTTAGGTTTGGGGGTATAGAATTTAGTGTATGCAAGAGCTCCTGTATGGAAAACGCTAACTTTATGCATTTATCCTTCAACTGTATAGATGTCCACCATTTATTTATGGATATATGTATTTCAAGTACTCACAGAAATTGCATTAATGGAAGAACTCCTCTCCCTTGTGATTGGTTTACAAGGGGACACATCTGCAATTCCAGAGCCATATGTAGCTGTCTTATGTCCATACTGCTGGTCCTAGCCAAGAGACAGGTGAATACGGTGTGGATGAATATAACAGAACCCATGGTTATATACTGATTTTGAGTGGTTGCATATTGTGGCGACATAGCAGATCAATATGTGGAGGAGAAGCCGCTAGCTTCCAGACCCAGAGACATTTGGTAACCCTATCAAGCATATCTTAGTCGAGCTGAAACTGGTGTTGCTGCAACATAGGACTTAATCCCTAATGCGGAGAAGGATTGCCCACTTTGCTATTGTTGTCACAGGGAGATGTGCCTTAGGATAGGTTATTTCTTAATATTATATTCTGCATATGCCCCCCCATAGTATAATATGTTGCCCCTGGCCATGCTGATTGTCTCTACAATTTGGGAATTTCTGTGAGCAGTACAATTTCCTTGTTAAAGACAATAAATAAAAAAAGGCAGAACTTAAATGGCACCATGAAACCCCACAATGGTGAAAAAGCAATACAAGGATGCAGTGTACTCACAAGGCAGAATAATCACTCTGCTCACCTCTGTTTGGGCAGCCCTCTTCAGGGGCCATTTTGTGATGAGCTTTGCAAACTCTGTACACAGCCAACTGCTGGTTTAATGCACCTGTTGTGCATAACTGAATTAATTTAACCCAACAGTTCTCTGAGTTAGTGCTTTATCAGTAAACAGCACACCTCAGAAAAACAATCAGGCAGACCTTGCCTTCTATTTCCGACCTGTATTACATGAGAAGCTCACTAGCCCTAGCCAGAAGAGAAAATAAGTAAAAAAAGAAGAAACTGAGAAATCCCACCCTGGCATCAAACCAGGGACTACCTCATAACAGTTCCACAAATCTGTCTGACTTCCGGGGTGAAGTAAGCCTACTAAACGGAGTAAGTCTACTAGACACCATGAAGAATGGAGCAAAAAAGAAAAGAGGGGGTGGTGGCAGCACGTCTAGGCTTCTTGCTGTGCCTTAACCCATAATGAACCCTTCATATTTTGCTCCCTCAACACCAGGGATATATATATTTTTTTTTTAAAGAAAAGATCGGATAGCGCTCCCAGAATGAAGGGCGTTTACCCCAAAGCTGCCCCCTTGGAGGAAGCAGAAAGCTCAATAGACACCAAGAAAAAAGTGGAAAAAATAATATCCGGTAGGGGCAGCCCACGCAAGCACTGTGCTGTGCTCCCACCCCATAACTGTCCCAATAGTCTTTCTGCCCCCCGTTAGCCAGATTGGGTGGTTTACTCACAATGTTGCCCAGAGGGTGACGGTAATACCACTACACACATTGGTGTTTTTAATAAAACAAGAAAGAGGTGGGGGCCAGTTCAAATTAGGCTATACCACCCACCCCTAGAGCCTCAACAATCTTTCTGCCCCCATGCGAATGGGTGGGTAGAAAGGCCACTAGATGCCAAGAATTTTTTTATAAATATAAAAATGAGGTTTTGGTCCACCCTTCCTGACATCAGGCTGAACCCTCACATCTAAACCTCAATAATCTTCTGCACCTTGGGTCTACAGCATCCCCGTCCCCATAAGAAGTTGGAAGTCATCTGGATTTTTTGGGGCATATTGTTGATATATGGGTTAGCAGAGAGGTGGTAAATGTTCATTTCCTCTCAGTTGCCAAGTGTATGATGGCAACCAGAGAACCCTAGAAGTCCTGGGCCTTTATGAACCAATCAAAAGACATAGGTGACTCCAGGGTGATAGGGCTTGTCTGGATCTGACTACATTGTTTTACCCAGAATGCTCTGCAAACGTCTACATTTGGCTAAGATCATTTTTCTCACACAATCTGCAGGAATAACCAAACTTCCTAACACTCAGAGTTTACATTCTTCTTCTGATAAAAACAGTACCCCCTTTTGTGGCTGAGCTGATCAACTGAGAAAAGAGAAGACCAAATTAGGGACCATGTGATCACCACATTGACTTTAAATGGTCACAATTTCACCTGTACCTGTAGTGGCGGTAGGCCCTATCCAACGAGTGGGGCTCTGACATAATCTACAGAAGTGTAGGAATGCTTGGGGTGATTCTATGGATCCCTAGAGATTCTAGAACTTTCCCTTACAGAAACCTGAAGAAATGTTTGATGTTAGCCAAAGTTTGAGGTTTGCAGAGTATTTTGGATAGGAAAACCTCAAGGCATCCATGGAGGTCACACCACTTTGGACTCTCCTGGTTAGCTAGTTTTCAGACATGTGTAGATGTAGTAGATTTCCCTGGGCAGTGGCTGAGCCCAGGCTCAAATATAGCAGCTACTCACATCGCAAAAATGGATCTTTCATGAAATTCTTTTGTCTCCATGTTGCATTTTGCATAGCAAATGATAGGACCAGCCACACAAACAGGGTTTTGTTTCTATCAGGAGAAGTGTGAAAACACAAGATAGAAGGACGTTTCCCTCGGATATGTTAGGAAAATGTGTGAACTAGCCGAAGTTGTAGAGGATGCTGGGTAAGAAAATGTGAGATTCACACAAGTTGCACCACCCTGGACTTTCCTGGGTGGCTAGGTTTCAGAAATATCTAGGACTAATAGGCTTCCTTGAGTGGTGGCTGAGCCAGGGCCCATACACTGCAGATACCCACATTGCAAAAATGGGTCAATTTTTCTTGAAAAGAATAATGTTGCACATTGCCTTTTGGCATCTATTGTGTCATTGATGATATGCCCAGCCACACAAGTGAAGTACTGTTTTTATCAGAAAAGGTGTGGGAATGCTGGATGATAGGTATGTTGGCGTATCACCACAGATTCCACAACTTTTCCTCACAAAAATGTGATGACTAGTAAGATTTTAGTCAAAGCTTGAAGTTTGCAGACCTTTTGAGGTAAGAAAACGTTCTGGGAGCCTGAACTCCTCTGAGCATCTAGTTTTTAGATCTTGGTTTAGTAGGATTACCTTGGAGGCAGCTGCCCATGACCCAAATATTAAAGATATCCACATTGCCAAAATGGTTCAATTTGCAAAGCAAGAATTTTGATCTTTTCACATTGCATTTTGGAGCTTATTGTGTTGCGGGTGATAGGCTCCACCACATAATTTAAGTGCAGTTTTTATTGGCGTGGGAATGCTGGATGGTAGGAAGTTTGTTCATCAACACAGATTCCTGAACGTTCCTTCAAACAAATGTGAGGAAAATGTGGTTTTGCTAAAATTCAAAGTTGCAGTGGTAAGAAAATGTTGTGGTATGCGCGTAAGTCACAACACCCTGGACTCTCCTTATTGTTTAGTTTGCAGAAATGTCACGGTTTAGTATGTTTGTCATTATGTGGCCATGTCTGACCCCAAATACTGCAGCTACCTACATTGCCAAAATGGATCAACTTGTAACACAAAATGTTTGATGTCTCCACATTGTGTTTTGTCACTTTTCCTGTTGAAGTTGACAGGCCATGCCTCACAAGTGGGATACCGTGTTTAGCCGGAGAAATGTTTGAATACAGAATATTAGAAATTTGAAATTGGCATTTTTTTCTATTTTTGGCTTCTAAATGTAAGCCAGTGTTCAAGAAATACAACATTTTGCAAAATGCCATTTTAATCGTATGGTAGTATGGATAGCCCCCAAATTTGGAGTTGTACACATAACCACTATTTCTAAACTCAGAATCTTAGGCACATTTAAAAAATACATAGGTTTCTTGCATACCCACTTTTCATTTATTAGATTTTACCATATGAATTGTGGTATGATTGAACACCATAAAATATCATTATAAGCAGCAGCTCAGTTGTTGGTTCTGAGTATCACATCCTTATGGACATCAAACACTAAATAACCGTGAAACCAGAAGGGTCTCTCAGTCGTAACAATACATTACTTTTGTAAATTGACCTTCGGCGCAAAATATTATACATGAGAATGTTGTCACCGAATTTTTAATCTTCCTACCTATTTTCATTATTTTTCATTTCAACAGTTATGTTTTTTGGAACATCGTGAGGCAGAATGTCATAAATGATTCTCTGTTAAATTTGGAGAGTTGTCTACTTTTCAGAAAAGTATAGCTTTCCAGGTTCACCAATGGATTTCCAACCTATTTGCATCACAAACTGCAAGTAAGTAGAAACCAAAAAAACAATGAGAAACATCCACTACCATGTACAAAATGCAAAAATTGGGGTAAAAAGATATAACCATACTTTCTTGCACAGCATTTCTCCCAGTTTTCTTTTTCTAAAGCACACGTTTTGCTATATTTTGCTATTTTCCGAGTTCCCTCCTGGGGAATCCACAAACCTTGTTAACCTTTAGAATCACCAAAATGGGGGGAAAATGGTGCATATTTTGCCTGGACACCTTCTGTGAAAAGAAATCTGAAGGCTTACGTGCAGTGCCCCAAACATCGAAACACAGCTGAGTGCTGATGGGTGGGGGCCGGAGGAGGTAGCCTCTGCAGCTAAGGAATACAAAGAAAACGTGCCATTTACTTTTAAAATGACTCAGAACTGGAAGAAATGCTCTGGTGCCTGGAGCACATTTATGGGGCTCTGGGAGACCTCTCTCAACTCTAAGTAAACCTTCCTCAAATGCAGGCAGAGTGAGTGCAGCAGCATACCCCTTTACAGCACCATAATTGATGCCTCTTTGTGCCAAAGCCTGAGCTTTCATCCAACATGTGTAAGGCAGGAGATGAATGAAAACGTGTGCTGTATATTCAAACCTGGCAAAAATATACCTGTTGCTGTACTTTCATGGTGAAATGGGAGGGGTAGGGAGCAACAATGAAAGCGAAAGTGTCGGTGGATGAGGGATGTAATGGGGAAGCAACACTTGGGAAGAGAGCAAGAAAACACATGCATTCCCATGAAGTGCTCAAAGAAAAAGTAAAAAGCAGTTCCCTGGTGTGAGCTGGATACAGTCATTCAAAGAAAGGAATAGTAAAGACATAGGGGGTCATTCCAACATCGGCGGTAAATGCCGCTTACCGCCATGCAGAAGACCGCCAATACACCGCCGCGGAATTCCGCCACAGCTATTATGACCCACATCTCGGAATCTGCCGAAATTCAGACACCCACACAAGTCCGCCACACCAAATGTCAGTGATAAACTGGCGAAAACAAAACCTCCACCGTCACGCCAACAGAAACACGCCCATGCTATTATGACCCACGAATCCATGCGGCGGTCTTTCAACCACGGTATTCCATTGGCGGTACACACTGCCGCGCTCAAAATACACACACATCTCCAAAACACCACCACATTGGACAATTCCAAATACACACACCTGATATACAGTACATACAAACACCACTTCCACACACCCAACACTATATAAAACATACACCCACATCACCCACAAACCCCTACGACCAAAAAATAGAGACGAAGGAGACAGAGAGAGCACAGCAATAGACAACCCCACCACACAGAGGCACACAACACCATCACCCACACAACATCCACGCACAAAACACCACGCATCACCACACTCATCAACACATACACCACCCCACACATCACCTACCCCCCCATGGCACGCCAAAGACACCCCAGGTTTTCGGAGGAGGAGCTCAGGGTTATGGTGGAGGAAATCGTATGGGTAGAGCCACAGCTATTTGGATCACAGGTGCAGCACACCTCTATAGCTCGGAAGATGGAGCTATGGCGAAGAATCGTGGACAGGGTCAACGCAGTGGGACAGCACCCAAGAAATCGGGAGGACATCAGGAAGAGGTGGAACGACCTACGGGGGAAGGTGCGTTCCGTGGTCTCTAGGCACAACATTGCGATTCAGCGTACTGGCGGCGGACCCCCACCTGCTCCCCCATAACTAACAACATGGGAGGAGTAGGTCTTGACCATTATGCATCCAGAGGGCCTTGGAGGAGTCGGTGGAGGAATGGACACTGGTAAGTCAAATCTTAACTATCATATCCCCCACCCTACCTGCATGCTATCACACACCCCCACCCTCACCCCCTCCCCTATCACTCCAACTCCTCACTAATGTACTAATAACACAAACCACCCATCCCAACACCAAGCCCTGCATGACACAACAAAGCATGGACACCCATCACTAAAGCATGCCCACCTCACATAACAACCCCTCAACCATCATCACACAAGCCCACACACAGGAATGCTTGCACTGTGGTACACGCACACCCACCCATTGCACACCATGACACAAACACATGCAATAATCATGCTCTTATACCCCTGCAGGACCACTACGTAACGTCACCACACAGGAGGGTCCAGACATCTCCACCCCACCCACAGAAGAGGCCCACAGTGACGACAGCAGCTCTGGCCAACTGGATCAAGATGACCAGCCCGGACCATCGTGGGCCTCGGGACAGTCTGTTCCCCTCGCACAGGCACAGCCCAACACTGACCTTCCACCCTCTGGTAACACCAGCACAGCACCCACCCAGCAGGCCCATACCTCCGTACCCAGGACATGTCAATCAGCTGTGTGTCCACCACTACAGGGAACCCAGGATAACCCACCACCCCAAAAACAAGAGGGACCTGGGGGAAGTGGTAGTGGGCACACGGTCCAGGGGATGGAGGCACAGAAACACTGGGGAACTGGGAGGGCTGCTGTGCGACAGGGGGTGGACAGGCCTAGGGAACCCACTCTCCACGAGGCCCTCTCCTCCATCATGGGAGCATACCACCACTCCCAGGAGACGATGGCGACGGTCCTGGCCAAGTTTCAGGAGACCCAGCGCATGCAGGACAAACTGTATTTGGGGGTCAGGGAGGAGCTCAGAACCATCAGCTCCGCCCTGGGCACCATCGTAAGGGTGCTGAAGGACATAAAGAAGACCATGAGGGACACCGTGGCACTCCAAGGGGCCCCTGACACTAGCCTGGACGATGAATTGCCCACCACCTCTGCCGGTGCTAGTGGACAGGACGCCCCGCCACAGGACCACCCCACCAGCACCCCACCCCCTGCAGACGGAGAACCACCCCGCAAGCGGTCCCTGAGATCCAGGAACAGGACAGAGCAAGATGGCAATACCCCCGCCAGGAAATGAGACTACCCTGATTGTCATCCCACTGTCCCACTTTGTTAACCTGTCCAGATTGGAACTGTTCCAGCTCCACTTCCTATGCCCATATGGGCAGTGCACCTGTGAGACTAATAGACTGGACTCTGCCATGGACATTCCTCCACCATCATCCATCACCATTTTGCCAACCCCTCCAATAATTAGCACTTCAATAAACACCCTTGAACCACAAAACAATCTGGAGTCAGTCTGTGATTATGAAAATGTGTATTATCTATGACAATGACAAAATCAGTTCGAAAATGTAATGTCAACATACCTATGTCACACATCACAAGCCCATGAAGGATGCAAGCAGATGACACACGTTGGTAACCACACCTGTGAAACCATAATGGAAATGTACCACTCAGTTAGGATATACTGCTTCAAATTGACAGACAGGATAGAGGTAGAAGTGTGAAAGTAAATGTAATAGTAAAAAATAAATTCTCACCTGTGTGTCACTGGAAATATTGCTGTATGACAGAGTCCCTGTTATCAATGTCTTCTTCCTCTGCTTCCTCCTCATCACTGTCCACAGGCTCCACAGCTGGCACAACACCGTCATCTGGACCATCCTCCTGCAGAAAAGGCACCTGGCGTCGCAAAGCAAGATTGTGAAGCATACAGCTTGCGATGATGATCTGGCACACCTTCTTTGGTGAGTAGAATAGGGAACCACCTGTCATATGGAGGCACCTGTACCTGGCCTTCAGGAGGCCGAAGGTGCGTTCGATCACCCTGCTAGTCCGCCCATGGGCCTCATTGTAGCGTTCCTCTGCCCTGGTCCTGGGATTCCTCACTGGGGTCAATAGCCATGACAGGTTGGGGTAACCAGAGTCCCCTAATAGCCACACACGGTGCCTCTGGAGTTGACCCATCACATAAGGGATGCTGCTATTCCGCAGGATGTAGGCTTCATGCACTGAGCCAGGGAACAAAGCATTTACCTGGGAGATGTACTGGTCTGCCAAACATACCATCTGTACATTCATCGAATGATAACTCTTCCGGTTCCTGTACACCTGTTCACTCCTGTGGGGGGGGGGGACCAAAGCCACATGGGTCCCATCAATGGCACCTATGATGTTGGGGATATGTCCAAGGGCATAGAAGTCACCTTTCACTGTAGCCAAATCCTCCACCTGATCTGGCTCCAACCGGGTACACAGTTCCTGGATTGTGGCACGGTCAAACCTGTAGGTGATGATTAAATGTCGCTCCTCCATTGTCAACAGGTCCACCAGCGGTTGGTACACCGGAGGATTCCGCAATCTCCTCACATGTCCCAGCTGACGGTGCCTAGGAAGGACAACACCGACCACAGAGTCAACCAACTCAGAGGTATGTACCCACAACTACACAGTACACGAAACATAATCCAAAAAGTTGTCTGTAAGTGTGTTGAGTCCAGGCCTAGGTATGTGTGACGCAGTTGTAAATGAAGCCATGTGGGCCCCTGAAATGGCGGCTGCCTGGCCTCTAAACTGGGACGATGGGATGTGAGGTAACTGCTCTGGTGTTGTACACCGTCGCGGTAGGCGGTCGAAGACCGCGGCGCAATGCTGCATTGGTTAACATAGGACCCTATGGGTTCCAGGATCCAATGACGAAGTGCGCCGGCGGTGATGATACGCACCGCCGCGGACGTAACCGCCGCGGACGTAACCGCCGCGGACGTAACCGCCGCGGACGTGACCGCCATTTTCTATCTGTTCAATCACTCGAAACCTGATCTTCGACAGGAGAGGACCTACACTGCAAGTGCTGCTGTGACCTCGGTCTGGAAGAGACAATGGCACGTTCGTCTGGGGAAAGGGCCCCTGCCTTCACTGCACAGGAGTTGGAGAAGCTCGTGGACGGGGTCCTCCCCAAGTACACGCTACTCTACGGTCCTCCAGACCAACAGGTGAGTACATAGGGTGCAAGTTGTATGGGCTATGCCTGGGTGGAGAGGGCTGGATGTAAGTAGGAAGGGGGCAGAGTAATGCGAGCATGAAGGAGTGTGAATGCATGCGCCACATGGCAAGGGCAGGGATGTGGGCCACTCACTTCGACGGTGCTGTTGCTGATGACTTCTCTTCTTCCCCTGTACATGTCATGTAGGTCAGCGCCCACCAGAAGAAGGATATTTGGCATGCCATCGCCAAGGATGTCCGGACCCTGGGGGTCCACCAGAGACGGAGCACCCACTGCCGTAAAAGATAGGAGGACATTTGCAGCTGGAGCAAGAAGACGGCGGAGGCTCAGCTGGGGATGGCCTCCCAACGTGGGAGGGGTGCCCGTCGCACCATGACCCCCCTGATGTTCCGGATCCTGGCGGTGGCCTACCCTGAGTTGGATGGGTGCTGGAGGGCATCACAGCACACACAAGGGGGTGAGTACAACATCATTCTGATGACTTTGCACGCAATGGAAGGGTCTGGGTGGGGGAGGAGGGCTGTGGGTTTCCCTAGGCCAGGGCGAGTTCCGTAGGCTAGGCCCTTCCAGAATGCAGGCCATGTGCCACTCCACCCCACCTCTGTAGAGTGCCAAGTACAGGTATACATGCCCCTGTATCATCTATGGGTGCTGATGTCCACCATAGCCATGTAGGCCATATCCCAGGAGAGCCCAACAGCGCAGCATAGTGCAGGGGGCTGCTGTGTCTGTATTGTCCGCGAACGGTAGCGGTAAGCCATGCACTCAACCTGTCTTTCTTCTGTTGTCACCCCCCCCTTTTTGTGCTCTCCCTGTTCTTTTGTGCATCAGCATCATCAGGCGGAGGTACAGTGGCACCAGAGCACGAGGGAGCTGCATCCCACATGGCCATGGAGGGCCACACAACGGACTCCGAATACACCAGTGGGATGGAGGGCGAGGGGAGCTTCACGTCGGTCACCGGATCAGCAAACAGCGACATGGACTCGTCGTTTCGATGGGAGCTCCCTTGTGGTGGCGGCACCATCTGTGCTCCCCACTTCTACAGGTACAACCGCCATCCCCCCTACCAGCACCGCCCTCCCAGCAGCCCCTCAGCCTTCGCTACGTGCCCGCTCACCCAGGAGGGTGGGCATCACCTTCGCCCCAGGCACCTCAGCCCCTGCCCCTGTCACCCCTGCTGCCCTCAGTGAGGAGGTCATTGACCTCCTCAGGTCACTCACTGTTGGGCAGTCTACCATTGTGAATGCCATCCAGGGTGTAGAAAGGGAGTTGCAACACACTAATGCATTCCTGGAGGGCATTCATTCTGGTCAGGCTGCCCATCATCGAACCCTGCAATCTCTGGCCTCAGCACTGATGGCAGCCATTGTCCCTGTGTTTAGCCTCCCCCCTCCAACTTCCTCCACCCAGACCCAATCCCCTGTACCCCAGCCTATCCCAAGCACACCATCAGACCAGCATGCACACACCTCAACACACAAAAGTGGCTCAGGCAAACATAGGCACCACACATCCCACAGGCACTCACACAAGCATCACCCACATACAGACACAGCAACATCCACTGCCTCCACTGTCTCCCTCCTCCCTCCCAGTGTCGTCTACCGTCTCACCTGCATGCACTACATCTACAGCCACTAGGACTCGCACCAGAACACCCAGCACCACACCCCACTCACCTGCACTCACCACCCCCACTACCATTTACACATCCCCTGTGTCCTCTCCCAGTGTGTCTCTGACGCCCCCCCCAAAGTACACAAACGCGGGCACCCACACACCCAACATCCATCCACCTCACGACAGCCTCCAGAACATGCACCTGCAACCAAATCATCTAAAGTTACACCTCCTACAACCACCTCCTCTTCCTCCACTCCCAGACCCCCTCCAGCTACCCATCCCAGTGTTCGTCAGAAACTTTTCCTGAGCAACATTGACCTCTTTCCCACCACCCCCCCTCCAATTCATAGGTCCCGTAGTAGCACCTCAGCCAAAAAAAGTCCGGTTCCAGTGGTGCGTGTTAAAGATATGTGGAGTGCAGCGGGCACCAGGGCAGCTAGTGTGACACGGAGCCAAAGCACTGGCAGTCCACCCCCTGTAAAGCACCAGAAGTTAGACAGTGCCTGACGGGAGAGGGTGAAGAATCCTGCCGGCAAAGCCGCTCACAAGGGTCCCGAGGGGAGTGCCGAGTTAGCTGTGACTCCTCCCAAGGTGGTGAAAGGGCAGAAGAAGTCTCCAAAGTCTGGTAAGAGCAACACGGCGGAGAAGGCCGCCATCCTCCCCGCTGGCCAGGACGCCACCGCCAGCCCCATCGTCACTGGTCCGGAGACCACCGCCAGAGTCAGTGCCCAGGAGGGCAGCACAATCGTCACTGGTCCGGAGACCACCGCCAGAGTCAGTGCCCAGGAGGGCAGCACAATCGTCACTGGTCCGGAGACCACCGCCAGAGTCAGTGCCCAGGAGGGCAGCACAATCGTCACTGGTCCGGAGACCACCGCCTGAGTCAGTGCCCAGGAGGGCAGCACTATCGTCACTGGTCCGGAGACCACCGCCAGAGTCAGTGCCCAGGAGGGCAGCACAATCGTCACTGGTCCGGAGACCACTGCCAGCGTCAGTGCCCAGGAGGGCAGAACAAACGTCACTGGTCCGGAGACCACCGCCAGAGTCAGTGCCCAGGAGGGCAGCATTATCGTCACTGGTCCCGAGACCACCGCCAGAGTCCGTGCCCAGGAGGGCCCCGGCAACCACAGCCCCACTGGGCACTGAGGGACCATCATGCCACACACCGCTGCACAGGTCAGAGACAGCAAAGTCAAGCACCGCTGAACAGGGCAAAGACCGCCACGGCAAAGCACCGCTGAACAGGGCAAAGACCGCCATGGCAAAGCACTGCTGAACAGGGCAAAGACCGCCATGGCAAAGCACAGCTGAACAGGTCAGAAACTGCAAAGTCAAGCACTGCTGAACAGGGCAAAGACCGCCATGGCAAAGCACCGCTGAACAGGGCAAAGACCGCCATGGCAAAGCACCGCTGAACAGGTCAGAAACTGCAAGGTCAAGCACCGCTGAACAGGGCAAAGACCGCCATGGCAAAGCACCGCTGAACAGGGCAAAGACCGCCATGGCAAAGCACCGCTGAACAGGTCAGAAACTGCAAAGTCAAGCACCGCTGAACAGGGCAAAGACCGCCATGGCAAAGCACCGCTGAACAGGGCAAAGACCGCCCTGGCAAAGCACCGCTGAACAGGGAAAAGACCGCCATGGCAAAGCACTGCTGAACAGATCAGAAACTGCAAAGTCAAGCACCGCTGAACAGGGCAAAGACCGGCAACTCAAGCATCGTTAGCCCATGTGCAGCTGGGACAGTGACGGAACTGGGACCGTCACGGGGAGCGTGATGCACTCTGGGCAACAGGCCCCCTCCAGAACCAGTGGAGAACTGCATCCACTACCTGAATCCTTCACAGGATGAAGCACTCTGCGCACCAGTCCCCCTCCAGAACCTGTGGAGAACTGCATCCACTACCTGAATCCTTCATAGGATGAAGCACTCTGGGCACCAGTCCCCCTCCAGCACCAGTGGAGACTGTTATCCACTTGAGAGACTGTGGCTTTGCATTCCCCAGGATGGTACAGTGGGCAACCCACCCACTGTAGAGACTTGAGAGACTGTGGCTTTGCACTCCCCAGTATGGTACAGTGGGCAACCCACCCACTGTAGTGACTTGAGAGACTGTGGCTTTGCACTCCCCAGGATGGTACAGTGGGCAAGCCACCCACTGTAGAGACTTGAGAGACTGTGGCTTTGCACTCCCCAGGATGGTATAGTGGGCAAACCACCCACTTGTGAGACTTGAGAGACTGCGGCTTTGCATTCCCAAGGATGGTACAGTGGGCAACCCACCCACTGTAGAGACTTGAGAGACTGTGGCTTTGCACTCCCCAGGATACATCAATGGGCACAGAGCCCCGTCGTCGATCTGGCCTGGTGCACTCATCCGGCTGAGGTGCCCCCCTTCCCTTCCCCCTGAGGTGCCTGTTGTATTTCTATCTGATGCCCCTGCAGTGTTCTCTCCGTTTGTGGACAGGTATCTAGTGTGGGCCTCGCCCATGCATTGTGGGCCCAGTGGTCCACAGACATTGAAATGTGCATACCTGCACTACTAATCGTGATTTATATATTTGGAATTTGTATATATTTCTGTATATATGAGCTTACTGTATTTGGATACATTACAATGGTTCAAGTAATTTGGTTTTGTCTTTGCATTCTTCCGGGGGGTTGGGGGTTGTTACTGTGATGTTTGGAAATGCATTGGTGTGTGTGTTGTAGTGTGCGAGGGTCGGGGTGGGGGTGGGGGTGTTGCGTTTGTGTGTCCCTGACTTTTGCCTCCCCTATGTCATAGGTTCAGTATTCACCGTTGTCTTCGGCGCCGCCGTTGCTGGTGTTCATAGAGGAGCAGGAAGACAAGCGCAGGGAGTATTTGGAGTTCCGGCTCCATGGTGGCCTCCTTCCTCGTGGAGTGTGTTAAGGTGAGCGTTTTCCCATTGCAAAAGCTGTTTCTGCCGTGTTTTTATCCACGGTGAATCCGCCCTGGAAAAGGTGGCGGATTGGTGGGTTGTAATAGTGTGGGTGGTACTTTGTCTTCCGCCTGTCTGTTGGCGGTGACCGCCGCGCTGCTTGTCTGTACCGCCGTGGCGGTCGGAGTGTTAAAGTGGCTGTCTATGTTGGCGGTTTCCGCCACGGTCATAATTGCCTTTTTTTTTTCGCCGGCCTGTTTGCGGTATTACTGCAGCTTTAACACCGTTCGCCAGGGTTGTAATGACCCCCATAATGCTTAAGGGAAGGGACAAGCACAAGAAGAGGAAAGAGAAAGCCTTTGAATAAGAAGCAAGCAAATAAGATTGACAAAAAAGCTAACAAATGACCAGCAATCAACTGATCCACAGCCCACTCTAAGTATTGGTTTTATATTCAGTAGGTCTTCCACAACAGTCTTGGCTTTCATTAAATATCTAGACTACCAATACTGGAACCAATAACTTATACAATTTAGGTATTAAACAATAATAATGAAACTGACAAAAAGTTAAATGAAGCTCTGCGTGGTATTCTAAGCACAAATAGAAATGAAACATATTCCTTCATGGTTCTTTAAACAACGATGGTAATGGATTATGTCAGGCAACTACTATTTACAACCAGACATTTTGATTTTGTAGTGATAGGAATGGTATTAACGGATCTTGTCATTTTTTGTAGTGTGTTTTTTTTTCTACAGCGCAAACTTAGCCCACAAGTACTACAGCGCTTTACATGTGCGCCAGATTACATTACATATTTTTAGGCATGGGCACATTAAGGGGCATATTTATACTCCGTTTGCGCCGAATTAGCGTCGTTTTTTTCGACGCAAATTCGACGCAAAACTAACTCCATATTTATACTTTGGCGTTAGACGCGTCTAGCGCCAAAGTTCCTGGAATTAGCGTCATTTTTTTGCGTGAACACCTTCCTTGCGTTAATGATATGCAAGGTAGGCGTTCCCGTCTTAAAAAATGACTGCGATGCTATTGCGTCGTATTTATACTCCCGGGCAAAAATGACACCCGGGAGTGGGCGGGTCTAAAAAACCCGCATTTGCGCCGGATTTTAGCGCCTGGGTCAGGGCAGGCGTTAAGGGACCTGTGGGCTCAGAATGAGCCCAGAGGTGCCATCCCCTGCCCCCAGGGACACCCCCTGCCACCCTTGCCCACCCCAGGAGGACACCCAAGGATGGAGGGACCCACCCCAGGGACATTAAGGTAAGTCCAGGTAAGTATTTTTTTTATTTTATTTTGTGGCATAGGGGGGCCTGATTTGTGCCCCCCTACATGCCACTTTGCCCAATGACCATGCCCAGGGGACAGAAGTCCCCTGGGCATGGCCATTGGGCAAGGGGGCATGACTCCTGTCTTTGCTAAGACAGGAGTCATTTCAATGGGGGATGGGCGTCGTTAAAAAATGGCGCAAATCGGGTTAAGACGTTTTTTTTGCCTCAGCCTGACTTGCCCCATTCTTAGACGCCCAAACGCCATTTTTCCCTACGCCGGCGCTGCCTGGTGTACGTGGTTTTTTTCACGCACACCAGGCTGCGCCGGTCGGCTAACGCCGGCTAACGCCATTCAATAAATACGGCGCCCGCATGGCGCTTCAGAATGGCGTTAGCCGGCGCTAATTTTTTTGGCGCAAAACTGCGTTAGCGCAGTTTTGCGTCAAAAAGTATAAATATGGCCCTAAGTGATTTGCTCAGAGTCCCAGAATGTTCAGCCAAGGAAGGACTCGAACCCGACGTCCAAATTCGTCCTCTTTAGGCGGAGAGATGATTAAAATGGCTAAGTAACAAAATGTCGGTATTAACTAGCTGTTCCAAAATAATTAAAACAACAAAACAAAGCACTGTATTGGAAATACTAGAAAGCGTTCATGTGAAACACAAGCAATAATACCTGCGAGGCTTTGGATTTTTACAAGGCGTCGATGTACTGGGCTCAGTTAGACTTGTTTTACTTGGTAAATATTCAGAAGCGACGAGCAAAGAAAGCCTTTGATCAAGGAGCGGAGAAGTTTCACTCGATCCGTTAGGTTACAGCAAACATAACTCAGTCCACTTGCCCTTTTTAAGTTACCCTTTGCCTTTGTTGCTTACATTTTACTGCCAAGGAAAACTTCTGGGAAAAGCTGGCGCCTTTGTCCCAGTCTTGGCGCCTCTGTCCCAGTTTTGGCTACGACTTGACAATTTGCTTGGACTACTGAATCTGTGTTGTTTTATAACCCCTCTCTCTTTGTTAGTTACTCCCGCTTAGTTACCCCCTCTTCTTCAACCAGCAACTCTGTGTTGTCCTGATTTATGTTTTACAAGCTTATTGAGCTTACTGCTAATGGGCTATTGAGCACAGTCCAATAGACGAGCATTCATCCTTTACACGTGATGGATGAAGAAAGAAACATGCTTTGGCAAAGTCGATAAGCCTTCCTGTTGCAAACTGCTATCCTGCCAATGATTTTGATGATGCTATGCAACACTGGCAAAATAAAATGCTTTTTGCCATTGCTGTGCAGCATCAGCAAAAAAATAAAATAAATGAAAAATAATTGAATGATGTGTCTGTGCACGTGCACACCGGTCAAGTTCCATGGTGGCCGTATTCAATGTGTAATCTGGTGCTCATGTAAAACGCTCTAAAGCCCATGGTTTCGCTTAGTGCTACATAAAAATTGCAAAAATAAATAAAGGATAATTTGAACAGCAAAATCTATTTTCTTTCACTAAATGTAATGGGCTAATAAAGGATCACGTTTTTGTGCCAGAAAGAATTCCTTCATAAATTTAACAGTTTTGTTTTAGGGTTTAAAGGGTTCACTTTAGGCCAGAGGTGTTCAAACTGGGGGGCCCTTAATTGATCCCAAGGGGGCACAGACTGTGGCTAAGAGAAGCAGCTGTTAGAGTCCATTATCTGGGGTACCATCCCAAGTGTAAAACACATAGTTATTATTCTGTGCTTGTCCTGTGGCCCTGTAAGGGGAAAGACAGCCTCAATCTGGTCTATTTTTTTGTCGATACGAAAGGGAATTTCCAAAATTGCATTGATAATCGCAGGACTAATTATCGGAACAGCAGGCAACTGTTATACACCCACCGCTGCCACTTGTGCAGGAGCAGCCACCAAAGTGCGCTTAACAAACTGAACTGGGCATCAGTAAAGTTGAACAAGATTTGTGTGTAACTGTTGAAGATCAGCATCAGCCAAGTTGCCTAAATCAGGATAAGGTGTATAACTAACTATGGCAGGCCAAGTGCCCCTTCTTTACTAAAAAGTCCCATGCAAACTGAGGCAAGTACATTTTCGAGGGCGACTCAGAACCAATTTCTACGTTCCCAGTGTGTAAATGGTACCTCTAAGAGTGCATATGCTCTGCATGCATTAGGTGGTGCAATATTAGTGTATTCATGCCAGCCAGGAAGTTGACCCAAGAATAAAAAGTGTCCATTCTGTAACCATTGAGTCCCTCAACCACGAAATATAATTATCGCCAGTGTTAGTGAAGCAGTGAAATGTAACATGTTGGCACACAGCCAGCCTGCAGTTTACTGCAATTTGAACCAGTTGTGGTGGAGCTGCCATCTTAAAAACAGAAGTGGTAACACCATAAATTGGTAATCCTTTTAAACGTCTGAGCTCAGACAACCACCTGAATTAAAAAATACCACGAATGAAAAATCCCACACAACACGGACATGTCCATTGAAATTTTGAGGGCACTATGAATACTGATGAGTGCTACTCAGGTGACCAGTACATTAATACCAGACACATCATTAGTAGCGCCATGTCACTGGTGCTCTGCTTTTGCAGAACTGTGCCATGGGACAACAGAACATCAGAATGCAGAGGCTGTGCCACTTTTGCCAAATCAGTATTGTCATACCACAATACCTAGCTAGCTCACAGTGTTTTACTTGCACTCCTCACAGAGTGGCAAGAAACTGTGACAACCTAAAGGGAACCATGGTGAAACTGGTCAGTCCTTTTTGTACATTATTCCAGGCATACATACTCAAAGCAACAGACACCATGAAAGTACACAATATATTTATTGAAACTATCTATTATGAAGCAACTTAGATGCAACTACAATACTGGCAATAATTATAAAAATCAGAATAGCAGTTAAACTGTATAACACAAATAGTGCCACCATAATGCAAATCTAGTGCCCTAAGCCTATCCTGTTGTAGTATGCGCAGGAAGACTATTAATTAATATTATGAGTAATTTCGGGGAGCCGCAAACCCCATACTTCTGTTTGATTAGTCAAGTGGTCCTCATAGGAAAGCCAGTTTACACAGGATGCATGGCCTGCTGGGCACCTGTTCCACAGACGGTTCAGCTCTGCCAGAATCCTCCTTTCTAAAGCTAAACACCAGGGTACCTAATTTATAACATTAGTTTGATACAGTGAAAAGCTACTGTGTTATGTCTATCGGAGCCTGGGAACAAATGTTGGACAAATAGAAAACAACACCTGGTACATGTTGTGCCCACTGAGCAGTCAGCGAATGTACAGACAGAATCCCAGAAAAGTGGCTGCACAACAAGGGACATTACAGTGTGTTTCAAAAGAATGACAAAAAAGAAAAATGTGCGAAGTATGACAGTGCAGAGCAGAAATATCATAATTACTAGAGTGCTACGAAATTAGGCATAAATATAGTGAATCCATGAATGGATCTCATGACAAGTGGCATTACAGTGTACTGCTGCGAGTTCTATCAGATGTAAAAGACCTGGGGGAAGCTTCCCTCACAGTCTGCTTCAGGTTTCAGGTTTTTATTAAGGATTGATATCTTATATCGAGATCTACAGTATATGAAACAAAAAAGAGTCATAGAAGAATTAACACATTTTAAGCGAAATGAGGCATAACAATAGTGAGCCCATGAATGGGCCCCATGATGTCCTCCCATGGTTGGAAGAGCAATATAGCACACACATAGAATCAAAACAAAATTATAAGCCAAGCGAACAAAATGCAATACTAGAAGGGGTAATATACAAAAAATATAAAAACTATTTAAAAAAGGGCCAGTGAGATTTTCAAAAAATTGACCAAATTAGTTGGAGCTGGAGGCATCCAAGATCTCTTCCACCAAGTCAATGGTTAGTGAATCCAGGATGGATTCCGTCTCTGCAGATAATTGCCAAAAAGCGCCATGAAAAAGCTCAAGAGAACAGATATGATCCTCATTATCAACCAATGCTGAGGAAATGTTGGTTGAGCTGCCTCCGTGTTATCTAAGTCAGAAATTAGTTACCTTGGTGCTGATACACCCATCTCACCAGTGGGAAGAAACCCACACTAGCCAACTTCAAGAAAACGCAAGTTTATTGGACAACTCCCAAAATTGGTCATTACTGAACTTGTGAACAGATTTATTTCCACAGGAACAGGAGGTTGCAGAGCAAGGTAGATGTTCGGTGCCCATTCAAAGGGACACCATAGGCAGCGGAGCACGGGTTGAATGCAGGAAAACCAAGCCAGTTGGAATAACAGTGACCAGTCAAAGTCTAGTTCCTGAAGTAATGGGCCTCCAAGCCACTGGATCATGCACCTGCAGCACTGCTGGATTGTTGGCAGATCCAGTGTATTTCAAAACAATGACACAAAAGAAAAGTGTGCAATTTACAACAGTTCAGAGCAGAAACATCAAAATTACTAGGGGGGGAAGCTTCCCTCACAGTCTGCTTCAGGTTTTTATTTAGGATTTATATCTTATATCGAGATCTACAGTATATGAAACAAAAAAGAGTCATAGAAGAATTAACACATTTTAAACGTTTTCCACACATTCATTCATTTATCGGGTAATTTAACAAATCCATAGCAGCCTTAGCAGTTCTTACTCCATACCTTTTAAACAATGGTTTTAAAAATCTTCATTGAAGTATCCTTAAAACTGGGCAAACAAAAATAACATGCTCAATAGTCTGAATATCTAAATACCATGTTACGAATTCTTTCTTTTCTAGGAACGCCCTTCCATTTCATCAGTTATAACCTTTACCAACACACAATTCATCCTGAAAAGCAACATACACCTTCATACCCTATGCTCCAAATTCCACATTATGGTCCTCATTAGGACATTGGCGGCAACAGGTCCTTCACGCTGGTGATGGCGGATGGACTGCCACCAAGCCAGCGGTGCAGACCGCCATATTACGACCACGGCGGTCAACCCACTGAAACCAAGCCAGTTTGCCAACAGTACCACCAGTGCGGCTAGACCACTGCCACCGGTGGTCGCCATCCCCAGGCTGGCGGTAGTCACTGCACCGCCCACCCTAATACAACACTGCAAAGAATACAAGGGGTGAAGGTGAGAGTGACACACACATACCATGCACAAACTCCAGCGCTCACACACTTACACACACGCAACACAACACCCGTACCGAGACACACACAGAACACAGCAACACCAAACACACACGTCACATGCACACACCCCGGAGTACAACTACACAACCACACCAATAGCACCAACAAGCAGAGACACACAAACCAACACAAAAGCACAACACTACATACAATGCCCAAATACAATAAAGAACAGTTAATCTGAATAAAAAATGCCTAGAAATGCACATTTCACAGCACATGATAGATAGATGAAAACTCACCAGAGAACAAAAATACTCGACAACTGTATGTGAAGTAAAACAACAGGAATCCTGTATTGGAAACATGAACATATAAATGGCAAATGCAGGTGAACGAAGTCATATAGCATCAAGGCCTGTCAGGCATTCTAAAGTCCATTGGGCACAACTGTGCCTGTCAATGGTCCCAACTTGATTCCTGACAGCCTAATGGCCTCACAAGGCAGGGGCATCAATGGGGCAGACAGACACCTCAAGGGTCTGGGGCTGGGGGTTTGGGTTTGGACTTTGGCTTGGGAGGGGTGGGGCTTCACCCTTGCTCTTGACGGAGGGGCAGGGCCTTGGAACCATGTTTTTGGCCAGCTTCCTTCTTGGGGACAGCGGACAGCTTCTTCGCAGGTGGAAGGGCAGCAGAGGTAGAAGGGGGTCAAGGGAGGACTTGGAGGTGGAGGGACATGGTTTGGGGAGGCAAACATGAGGGTGAGGTGCAACATGGAGTAGGACAGAGAACAGGTCAAGGTGGGAAAGGAAAAGATTCTTAGGACCAAGGGGGATGGGAAACAGGTTTGGGAGTGGAGGTAGAGGGAGTAGTCGTAGGACGTGTAGGTTTCTGGATATGGGTGCAGATGTATGTAAAGTATGTATGTGTGAGGTGTAGGAATGATGAGTGTCTGAGTTTGGATGTTTATGCGTCCTTGGAGGAGGTGTCGGAGGGAGGGTGGGCGTGGACAGACAGTTTGTGTGGATGAATGTTGGGGTGGTGTCTGCACGTAAGGTGGGTGTGCTGCATGTGTGACTGATGGTGGTTGTGGTGAGTGCGGATGTGGTGCATGGTGTGCATGCATGAGTGTCTGCTGTTGTGGTGACTGAGGGCAAAGTGGTGACAGGGACTGGGAGTGAGGTTGCAGTGCTGGCAGGTGTGAGTGGAATTTGTGACAGCAAGGGAGAAGGTGCTGAGAGAGACAGCGGAGGTAGTGGCTGATGTTGTGTCTGCTTTTGTGTTGAGTGTGTGCATTCTTGTGATGTGATTTGTGGTGCCTGTGATTGTTTTTGTGTATCCTGTTTGTTGATGTGGGTGAGTGCTTGTCTGTATGTTTGGCTTGGCTAGGAAAGGTGAGAGGGCTTTAGGATGGGGCATAGGTAGCAGGAGGGAGGACGGAAGTACTAAGGACAGTGGCTGCCATCAATGAAGAGGCCAGAGCCTGAAATGATCTCTATAGGCCAGTCAAGGCACCGTGAATTTCCTCCAGGTAGGCATTAGTCTGCTGCATCTGTGGTGCCAGGCCCTCGATGGCATTCACAATGGTTGTCTGCCCTAATGAGATGGTCCTCAGGCGGTAACTGGGTGGGGAGCTACTGGGAGGGCAGTGCTGGTAATGGGGATGGCAGACGAGGATGGTGCTGGGATGGTTCCACAAGGTGCAGCCACCACCAGGAAGCTTCCATTGGAGGGGGAATCTGTATCAGTGGTCTCAGCTGCAGTCTCCCCATAGTGCTCCCCTCACTCTCCATCCCACTGGTCCCGTCGGCTTCGGTGATCTCTGTGTCCTGGGTCCTGTGGGTTGCAGCCTCCCCGCTTGCTGGTGCCCCTACTCCTTCGCCTGCTGATGCTAATGCACACAAGGATAGGATTGTACAAAAAGGAGGGGCAGGGTGAAACAGATGGGAGTATAGGGTCAGTACCAATCCACATTGCATGTATGTACATCACAACAACATGCTTCCATGTACATTCCTGAATACACCCCCTACAATGTCAATGGAGATTTCCCTATACCCACTATGCATACACTCTGATGTGCATGCACGATCATGATACCACTACAATTACACTCAGGTACTACTCTGCACTGTTAGGGCTCTTGAATACAGGACCATTACTGTGAGAAACCGGTCAATGAGTGACATTTGTTACATTGTCATACCTACCTGTGGCACCCATTATGGACATGTATAGATGGGTCTGGATACCAACGGAAGATCCCTTATGTCCATGTGAAGTCAAACAATTTTGCACTGTAAAAATGCCATGGACACCTGATGCTCAGATGCTCACAGGCACAGCTACTTCTGTTCACAGCACAACTGTATCCTACCTACATAACTGTTATAGCTACAGTTTACATCTTTGATCCCATTGTTAACACACCCATCCAGTCTATTGCAAATTGTAGAGGACATGTACTATTTCACTCACCCCCTTGTGGCTGCTGTGTTGCCCTCAAGCGCCCATCCAACTCCGGGTAGGCCACCGCCAGTATGCCGTCCATCAGGGGGGTCAGGGTCCAACAGGCACCCCTTCCTCATTGGGAGGACAGCCCCAACTGGGCCTCTGCGGTCTTCAGGGCCCAGCGTCTTAGGTCCTCCCACCACTTCCTGCAGTGGGTGCTCTGCCGGGTATGGACCCCCAGGGTCCGCACTTCCTTGGCGATGGCTTTCCACAATCCCTTCTTCTGATGGGAGCCTACCTGCATGGGAGACACAGAAGGAAAGGAACATTAATGTAGGCACAACAACCTACGCTATTCATCAGCCTACCAACAGTACACTAATCAGCATCGTACACAACTTCACACTTCCACAACATTCTTGGCAGTCATATCCGTAGGTACACCCTCCACTGTATCGTCCTGCATACACGTACTATTACACACTTACACAGCCATGTAGCAATATACATAACCATTATACGACCTACCTGCTGTTCTGGAGCCCAATACAGCTTTGTGTACAGGGGTAGGACCCCATCCACAAGTTTCTCTAGTTCTTCCAAGGTGAAAGCGGGGTACCTATCCCCTGTAACACACACCATCGTGGCTCCCAGGAACACTACACAGCAGCACACTCAGTGGAGGTCTTAATGGCTGGAGAGTGAGGAGTCAAGTGAGAAAACTGTAGAAAATGGCAGTCATGGTCGCAGCGGTCTGCACTGTCACCACCGGAGGTAGTCTTCATTGGTCCCTGTATGCCATAGACATCAATGTTAACCAATGAGGAGTTGCACAGCGGTTCTGACCACCTACCGTTATGACGGCATACACCAGTGGAATGAACTCACTGACATCTGTCCCCTGCATGCAGGACAGGGAGCAGCCATTTTGCAATACAACTGTAGTGAATACATTTGTTAATGAAGTCACTACTCATTTCCGACATGGACATGTAATGAGTTACACCCTGGGACAGTGTTAAGTATTATTAGGCAGTATGAGGCGTGGCCAATCGGTTGAAAATGGCGCACGCCTAATTCTGCTGCTCCGGAGGGGCCGGAACTTTATCCTTCATTTATACCGTCCCCGGGGCAGTCTAAGCCTGGAAAGGAGCGGGGACCCAAGTGAGGGCGCTGGGCATCAGCTGACCCCGAGACGAGCGCTCCTGGGGACATTACCTACCTCCGGCAGACTCCTGGGCCTTCGGACCTGCCACTGCGCTGTCCTCGCAGGCCGCGCCCTAGAGAGGACCGGTGCGCGCCCACCCATGCGGCTGTACGACGCTTTGGAGGGGCATCCCGGACCGGAGCCGGAACCTGAGGTGCCCCTGGGGGAGCCGCTGGCGAGAGGGGCGGGGCCTGCGGGATAGTGGCCCTTGCGGCCCCGCGAGCGGGACTTGAAGGGACGTGCTGCTCTGGCCCGCGAAGAGATTTGAGGACCGAGGCGGGGGGGGGGCCTAGCGGAGAACTGGGGTCCCTGCCGCGGCGAACGCAAAACAGGTTTGCCCCCCTTGGTGGAGGAGAACGCTGGGCATGGACCGGGGCGAGAAAGGCGAACAGGAGGAACTGCCTATCTTGCGGTAGGGCCTGGGGCGACACCGCGTGAGAGCGGTGGGGCTGACTAGAGGCCGGGCCCTACTTGACGGACCCTAAGAGGAGAGGCATCGGAACAGGCCCAACGACATCCCAATGGTGAGGGTAGCCGGACCTTCCCCGGTGCGGACAAAACACTCGGGAACTGAATTGTGACGGTCAGCCCCTGATCCAAGAGGAAGGTATAGTGGCATGGCGCTGCGTGGTGACTCGTTGGAAACAGATGGCATGGACTTGTGCACCCTTGCAAAAGATCCACTGGGCAGTGACCTGTAACGTGAGCCTTGTTTATGTGACCCGTATCAAGCCATGGGGCAGAGATTGCTGCAAACGGGTTGGTGATACCCCCTCGGGCTGGCGGGGTGCATCCCTAGGCCTCTGGTGAACTGGAGAGCGAGAACATCGACTCTGATGCCACTGGGATCGGGCTTGGGAGCCACAGGGGCCCTGGATAGCGCTTGGACTAGGACCTGTTGAGCTGGTCTCTGGTTCGTCCCCTAGTGGAGCGGTCACCCACAAGCCAAATGTCCCCTAAGAACCGCCACAAGGCCAGAGATATGGACGACGCGGCGGCTCCCGTTCACGGAGGGGGAGATGCGCAGAGCCCACCGCAGACCCAAATGCAGGACACCCTAGATAAAATCCTTGGCGCGATTGAAGATACTAAATTGACACTGCAACACGACATCAATCAGGTCGCGGTTGAGCTGGGCCTCCTGAGGGCTGACCACCGCAAGTTGTCACACAGAATCACCAAAACAAAAAGACCTGCAAGCTGAAATGACGCACCTCAGGGACAGAATGACACGCCTAGAGCAAAGAGAAGAGGACGCAGAGGGGAGAAGTCGGCGGAATAATGTGCGTGTGGTTGGACTTCCGGAGGGGACCGAGGGATCGAATATGGTAAAATTCCTCTAAAAATGGCTGAGCACTGTAGTGGCGCCAGATGGGCAGACCCCCTTCTACACTCTGGAAAGGGCACACCGGGTGCCCTCGAGACCCTTGGCTCCGGGCAGGCCCCCACGGGTGGTGATCGCAAGATTACTACACTACAGAGACGGGGACATACTACTGCAAAGAGCACGAGAGGAAGGCCCGTTCAAGGTGGCAAATGGCGAAGTCACACTCTTTCCGGATTTTACTGTAGAAGTACAAAATAAAAGAGCATCTTACATCGCAGTCAAAAGGGCCCTAAGGAATGAAGGCATTCAATACTCACTGTTATACCCAGCCAGACTGAAGGTAATACTAGATGGTAAAACATCATTTCCTCAGTCCCCTGAGGAGGCATGGGAATTACTGGAAGCCCGTGGAGTACAGACGGAGCGGCAAGTGAGGGGAGGACCACTTGGGGGGGGATCACTTCGACCCCCCCGAGGGCCACGTACCCGAAGTCGCCACCGGGGGGCACCCTCCCGAAAACAAAAAGAGAGTGGCAGAAGAGCGGCATTGGAGGCGGCGGCCCGTATGAGTGGAGAAGGGTCCCCTCTGGAGTGCTCTGGAGGAGAGTCAGACGAGACTGTGATGTCGTCGGCGGGGGGCTCGGGCAGCTACGTACCAGCACCAATAGTGACCCCACAGACTGCAGACAAACTTTGACCCCCAAGGCTCTTTTGGACAACCTCAGGCGGCTGATCTTGATGTACGAGAGGCCCCTCCGTGCAGGGCCACCCCCCCACTAGAATCTTGTCCGTACAAGTAGACTGGCGAGAACAGCAACCAAAAGTTGACACAAGTTGCACTGTTGCACAGGTTTGTCTGTTATGGGCAGCCTACTGTTTGAGAGGTGCCCTGGGGAGGGGGAGTTGGGAGAAACAGTTACGAGTTAAGATGGCAAGGGGTGGTGAATGGTTTGAAAATAGTGGTATTCCATTACTGAACAGGGGAGAGCTGAAAGTAAAAGGGGTAAAGTGCAAAATGGCAGAATACAACTTCTTAACGTGGAACGTTAGGGGGATGGGGTCACCGAATAAACAACACAAAATACCGGCTTACTTAAAAAGGAGGAATATACAGGTGGCAATGTTGCAGGAGACCCACCTGGCAATAGGTGAACCCGAGAGACTAAGACGGAGATGGAGGGGGCGGGTGTACGCAACAGAGTACTCAGCATTCGTGAGAGGAGTAATGATCTGGGTTTGAGCAGGGGTCCTGCTAGAGATTGAAGCCTACAAAATAGACCGGGAGGGGAGGTTTGTGATTCTGGATGGTAGATTGCACAGTAAACCGATAGTTCTGTGCTGCATGTATGCCCCTAACCAGGACCAGATCCCCTTCCTAACAAAACTCTTGAGCCACCTCACCCGTCAAAGGAGAGCGGAGCTCCTGATCCGAGGGGACTTCAATAGTATACTAGATGTAGACCTGGACAGGTCCACTCCTCCGCTGCATGGTGCAATGACAAGTAAGATAGCCTGGAAGCTCAGTGAATGGTTGAATTCATGGGGACTATCGGATGTCTGGCGGGAGCACCATCTGCACGACAGGGACTACTCATTCTACTCGGGTCTCCACCGACTCCATACCAGAATTGACAGGGTGGTATGTACAGCAGACCTTATGCGGGGGATGACCCACTCAGAATATTTAGGTCGCACATTATCTGACCATAATCCCCTGCTAGTAACATGGAGAGCGACAGAGGTTAGGCCCCCATACTGACCTGGAGACTAACTCCGTCGGCGCTTGAAGACCCAGCATATAGAGACACCCTGAGGCAGCACCTGACTGACCACATTCAAACTAACAACGGATCCACCGCCACTAGAGCAACCAAATGGGAAGCCCTTAAGGTGGTAACAAGGGGTTTTTGTATGGGACAATCAGTCAGAATTCGTCGAACACTCGAAAGAGAACTGACCAGACTAGAGAAGATAATACATGAGAGGGAACTGAGACAGGGGGCGGACACAACAGGGAATGAAGAGTACAATCAGGCAAGAAAGGAACACTCACAGACCGAAGAACAACTCAGATGCCACCATACACAAAAATATTTCGCCTCCTTACAGTCAGAAGAGGGTAGGTCTGGGAAAATGCTAGCATGGTTGGTAAGACCGGGGGGAGAGGCCGAGCCCATAACAAATGTACTAGATAAGGAAGGGATAGGCAGAAGTGGACCATGTACAGTGAATAACGCCTTCAAGGAATACTACACCTATCTCTATGCGAAGCCGGATGAAATTAGCACGGAAATCTTCGATAATTACTTACGGCAGATACCCGTGCCAAGCCTGACGGCTGAAGATAGGGCTTGCTTGGGAGGCCCAGTAACACTGGTGGAGGTTAGCGAAGCCATAGCGCAACTGGCCCCTGGGAAGACCCCTGGGACAGATGGCCTCCCCATGGATTTCTACAAGAAATATGCGAAACAACTAGCTCCCCAGCTGGTAGAGTTATACTCAGAAGCGCTACGAATCGGAATAATGCCGGGCACCATGAGAGAGGCGCTAGTGATTCTGCTCCCTAAGACCAAAACAAAACAACCATCAGTGACTGACTTCCGCCCCGTCAATGCTAAATAGTGATTTTAAAATACTAAGTAAGATCCTGGCTAACCGGCTGCTTGATCATGTACCAACTCTTGTACATGAAGATCAGAATGGTTTCGTCCCGAACCCCAACACCTTTCTGAATCTGAGGCGCCTATTTGCGATCCTGAATATGCCTAGTAACGCGAGACCCGCAGTGGGGGTGTTACTAGCGGTAGATTTTGAGAAAGCGTTTGACTCGATCAGATGGGACTACCTAAGAGCAGGGATGCTTCGTATGGGAATGGGTGAGGATTGGGTTAGATGGGTTGACCTATTATACACGTCTCCTCTAGCGAGAGTAAGAACAGGCAAGACAGTATCTGACACTTACCCAATCTATAGAGGAACCAGACAGGGCTGCCCATTGTCCCCGCTGGTGTTTGCCCTGGCCATTGAGCCGCTGGCGTCCCAGATGCGACGGGATGGCGCGGGTAGAGGAGTGGAATGGGGACACCAAGAACATATCATCTCGCTATATGCGGACGATATACTTGTATATCTCCGGGACGGAGAGGGAGACCTCCCGTGGGCCCTGGGAGTGCTGGAACATTATGGGAACATCTCTGGGTTACGCCTTAACCGTGGCAAAACATATGTGTTCCCCCTGTCCCCGTGTGGCGAACGGCCGACAGCTTGCCCCGAGGACCTGATCTGGGCCCCACGAACATTCAAATACTTGGGTATACAGCTGTTTCATGACAAGACAGATCTGCGCGAGGGTAACCTGGGTAAGGCGCTACGATCGCTGAAGTCCTCAGTTGGGTTCTGGCGATCGCTAAAACTAACGATAATGGCCAGAATAGCATTATCTAAAATGATCATGCTACCCCGTCTCCTATATTACTTCACCAACTTACCCCTTCTGATTCCGACAGCATGGTTCCGGGAGCTTGATGCCCTACTCAGGGAGCTTATATGGGATGATGGCCGGACACGCACATCGCTCTCGATATTATGCAGACTAGCCCATCAAGGAGGATTGGGAGCCCCTGATTTCGAAGCCTATTACTTAGCTTCACAGCTGCAGTGGGTAGCCAGGTGGCTTATAGGTAGGGGCCAACTGGAGAGATTAATCGAACCAGCGGCCGAGGACATTAACCGGTTCGTAGCACGGTTAACATGTAGGAAACTTACCCTTCACACGCACAGCCAGATGACAAGAGTGGCACTGGCATGTTGGAAAAGATGCGCAAAAAGGGTAGGAGTGGGTCTCCCGTACTCCCCAGCCTTGCCCCTAGCAGCACTTGTGACTGAAACCGAAGGGAGGAACTTGAGGGACCCAGGTATTGGTCCCTGGAGGAGAGCTGGAATAGAAACAGTTGGAGACCTGTTCCATGAGGGAATATTGAGATCCTTCGCAAACCATGTCATGGATGGAATCCCCCCGGGGCAGTTCCTCCTACACCATAAATTGATACACACGCTGAAAACGCACTGGACCACTGTCAATGTAGAGCCCCCCACCCATAGAATATTGCATCTCCTATTGACATCAGGCGAAGAGACCAATTTGTTCACTAAACTAAACCGCGCTCAAATTGAGGATGCACTAGACTCCCTGGGACCACTGAGAGAGAGATGGGGGAGGACAGTTGGCAGGGAACCGACTGATACGGAGTGGAACAGGGCCCTGGCTTATCCCCGGAATGTTGCCCGCAGCACACGGTTGCGGTATATACAATACAACTACTTACTTAGAACGTACCTTAACCCACACTGATTAACAGTAATTTATGGGGGAGACCCTAGGAAGTGTCCCAGATGTAAAAACACAGACATAAACTTTGACCACATGGTATGGTCCTGCCCTGAGATTCAGCAGGGGTGGGGCGAAGTGATCTCTGACCTGTCCAAACTGCTAAGTGTGAACTTGAGCCCAACCCCCAACGTGTGCTTGCTGGGCTATGGGGATGAACTGCCACAGGGAAGGGCCGAGATCCGATTCTTGAGCCTAGCCTTGGCCTTGTACAGGAGACAAATTGCGAAGAACTGGAAAGCGCAGCTTCGCCCTCCCGGGTCAGATGGAGACAAGATGTTGCAGTGTGGGCTAGGGCTAAACTCCAGGTCCTTAAGAGCGAGGAGGGGAAAGGTCTACGACGCCACCCTGTTGCACAGGGATGGGAAATAGCGGTGACAAAATGGAGCGACATAGTAAGGGTTACAGACGCGGATGCTGACGTATACGCAGCGACAGAAGGGGAAACTGGGTAAATAATGAGAATCAACGGACGTTACCACACTCACCAAAATGCAGATAGACTGGGCAAGAGGGAGACGGGAACTGAATAAGGGACGAGCCACCAATGAACAGAGTTCAGACATTGAGTTACAGACAAATCAGACATAAAAGAACCCCACCCTCACGAAACCAGGCCAAGGCTAGGAGTACTAATGCCACATAAATCCCCAAAGAGAGAAGGGAAAGAGACACAGCAAACCCCTACATCAACAACCACCACCCCCCACAGTACCATCTAGTTTTTAGTTTGAGTTAATAACTGTTGAATAGACACCAACCGGGTTGCATGACTCCTAGAATTACACAGAATCATAACACCCAGCTTACAGAACATCCCATAGGAAAGTTGAACTACCATTGTAACGCTCGTATAAAAGGAATAAAACACTTAAGCTAACTGACTACGAGGTAGTACAGTTAAACAACAGATACAGGGGTGATGTTAAGACTATCATGTACAAATGTAATGCATACTAAGTGATTCTGCAACTGTAATAATGTTTTATTAGACAACAAAATGTTAATAAAAATATATTAACAAAAAAAAAAGAACAAAAAATTACTATTAGGCAGTATAAACTTGACAGCATGACATTGTGGGAATGTTCTTACATTTTGATTGTGACTGTACAGTAGCCGTGACAGACAAGCATCTCACTATTGTCACCCATTGTAAATACCAGATGTATGAGCAACTGACATGGGAATTACAACGTCTCAACATATTGAAGTCTGCTTTGCATGCAACAATTGGCAGCATATGTGATGTTGATTCACCGTTTGTCACCCTGCAATAGGATGCATGAATGGTAATCTTTAACATACTTGTGTTGGATGCCATGTGTAGATGCCGACCACTGTGGAGGGTGAGGTGTGCACCTGTGTACCGGCCCCTGGTTGACTTGGCAATGATGGAAGAATGCCACATCATCTCCCACTATCGACTGAATCGCGCTATAATCAGGAAGCTGTGTACCTAGTTGGAGTCTGATCTGCTGCCAGCCATTTCACAATCTACAACCATCCCTCCAACTGTGCAGGTAGTCTCTGTCCTCCATTTCTTGGCCACTGGCTCATTCCAGGGGATAGTGGTAATGGCAACAGGCATGTCTCAACCTATGTTCAGCAATGTGTTGGGGAAAGTCTTGTCCGCCTTAGTCAAACATATGGACAGACACATTCAATTTCCTAAACCTGTAGATGTGCCCAGTGTGAAGGCTGATTTCTCTGCATTGGGACATATCCCTCATGTGATTGGGTCCATAGACGGCACACATTGCATTAACACCACCAAGGGCTGATGAGCAAGTGTACAGCAACCGTAAGGGCTTTCACTCCATGAATGTGCAGATGGTTTGCTAAGCTGATCAGTACATCTCCCAGGTGACTGCAAGGTTCCCAGGGTCTGTCCATGATGTGTATGTGCTCAGGAATAGCAGTGTTCCATGATTGATGGCACCTCTACAAAGAGTGAGGGCCTACGTCATCGGTGAGTTTGATGAGTGAATATGTCATCACTGTTACCCCAGCCTTACTACTCAGTCTGTATGTGACAGTGTGGAATGTAAATGTTGATTTACCCTATCCACATGTGATTCAGGTTATCCCATTCTCTCCTGGCTACTGACACCGGTGAGGAACCCAAGGACCAGGGCTGAGGAACAGTACAATGAGGCTCATGGGAGGACAAGAAGGGTGGTCAAAAGGACATTTTGTCTCTCGAAGGCAAGGTTCAGATGTCTGCAGATCTCTGGGGGTTACCTGCAGTACTCACTGTAGAATGTGTGCCAGATTGTGGTGGCCTTCTGCAAGCTCCACAATCTGGCACTAAGGAGGAACATCTCATTGCTGTAGGGGGTAGGAGTTGGTGACAATCTGGTGGCAGAGGAGGGAGGAAGCATGAGTGACGATGATGGGGATGAGGAAGATGTAGGTACAAGGACAGATCTCATCCAGCAGTACTTCAGCTAAGCTTCTGGTAGGTACTTCACTACATTTGACATGTCACATGTTGGTGTACAGATTGTGTGACTTCATTATACATCCCTGATATCAGTAGGTGTTGACCCCATTTGGGTTTCAGATGAATGTATACAGGAGTGGTCTGACAAGTAGGGCTACAGTGCCACTGTGATGTTAGCTAGTCCATCTGTCTGGGTTACCTATAGTTTTGATATCCTATCTACTTCTCCACATATTTGTCACTTCTCCATTCTGGAATCACATTTTGATTGGCATAGTTTGCAGCTTCTTGTGACTTCAAGTGCTGTCAACACTTGGCATCCAAGGGTGTGAGCTGTGTGGTCCTACTACAATGAGTGCCTATTGCTTAGGTTATTGCTGTTATAGCCAACAATTACCTAGTAAAATTGTACCTGAACAGGGTTATGGTCATGTGTGCAATAGCATTGGATTGTCTATCAGTGTGTGGACCTACAGTGTGAATCATTTAATCATCATGATGTGCTGGTACATACTGTTGGCGAAGGTGAACATAATGAGTGTTGAACATTCTGTGCTATCAATTGCAGATGTACTATGGATTATGTATCACCACTCTTCCCAGTCTGCTACCTGAGGCCCAGGGTTGTGTGGACACAGACTTTGCAGCAGGAAGCCGGATGACATCATGATACATACACATTCAATGTGTTTTAGGACTCAATTTCTGTGACATGTTACACATTTGTTGCACTTTTACAATGATTACACATATTACACCAAAACTTGTGTCTATGTGAATGTATTGTGTATACCAAAGGGTGGATAGGGTGCACAGCAGTGGGACCATGGGGATCGATTCCATCAGTCTGTAAGGCCCAGCAGTTGGTAGCACAGGTCCAGTATCCATGTGGCATTTGAAAATGGGGCTATGGCAGTAGGAAGTCAATAAGGTGTCTCAGTGGCACACAAGGGAGACAGTTCTTGAGAGGCTCATTTCCTGGCAGTGGGGGTGGGCTTGGCTTCGCTTCTGTCCCTACAGGATGTCTGGGTCCACGACTATGTTTGCGTGGGGTTCCTCTGCAACAGGGTTTGGCTCAGTGGTGGCTTGTGACTCCCCAAGCATGACCATCATCCCACTAGCTGCAGCAGATGTAGAGCGCTCTTCAGTAGGTTGGCTAGTGGATGGGACCTGGTGGTGGATGGAGGACTCACGCAGGTTTGTGATGAGCTCCTGCATCAAGCCTTTTATGGAGGCCATGCTGGCATTGAGGGCATGCCACTTCTGCATGGCCTCCTGGTGGTACTCCCTCTGCTGGGTCAGGTTTTCCCCCCAAGAGGTGTACTAACTGCCCCATCTTGTCCTGGGATAGGTTGTATGCTCCCAGGACTTGTGCTATAGCCTCATGGGCAAGTTTGACCCGCCCTGTGACCCCTAGGTGCACTCCCACTGGCACTAGTGCCCTGTACCTGTCTCCCCGGCATGGTGTGCCCACTCCCACTTACACCAGGACCTTCATCGTCTTGTATTGGTGGGTGCTGACTCAGGTCCCTGTACAGGTGGGCACACTGTGGATTGACGTGACATTGAGACATTGGTGTGGAGGTGTTGGATGACAGGTGTTGTAGTGGCAGCGGTTGTGGGGGCTCCATGGTGTTCTGGGTGAGGCTGGTAGAGGTGGACTGCCCAGAGAGCCCAGATGGGCCAAGAAGGTTTTCCAGTTCTAGACATCCTGTGTCACTGTCATCACTGGGGTCTTCATCAGGTCGGGGACTGGCTGTAAGTGCCACTGGTTGTCTGACAACATTCTCAGTGGCACATGTGGCTGACAGGGATTGTTATTCGCATCTGCCTGATGTACTTTACAGGGGCTGCAGGGTGAGTGCTATGTGTCATGCTTCAGGACTCAGGTATAGTTGTGCTAGGGGAATTTGCATTGTTAGGTGGCTACAGGGTGATGCATTGTAGGAGTTGTAGTGCCTCATGCTGTACATGCATTGGGTGCATTTGGGAGTGTGGACTTTGGGATTGGTGTTAGTGGGGTAGGGTGGGCATGCAGGGGATGGGGGATGCATGCATTACAGGTATACTTCATACAAGGAGACTAAAGCTAACTTACCAGTTTCCAGTCCTCCGGTGATTCCACTGGGACCCTCAGGGTGCAGGATCGCCAAGACCTTCTTCTCCCATGACGTGAGCTCCAGCAGCACCAGTTTTCATGAGGGCGATTTGGTGTCTGGACGCCATGGAGCGAACCTACCCCCTCATGTCATTCCACCTCTTGCGTGTGTAGTCCTTTGTGTGTGGGTGGCTTCCCACTGAGTTCACCTTGTCGATGATCCTCCACCATAACTCCATCTTCTTTGCCAGTGAAGTTTGCTGGACTCGTGCCCCAAACAGCTGTAGCTCTACCCGGATGATTTCGTTCACCATGGTCCTTAATTCATCATCAGTGAAATGGAGGTTCTTTTGTCAGGACATGATGAGTGTGATGTGTGTGTGAGTGATAAATAGATATGTGAAGTGTGATGTGTGAGAGGTGTGCAGGTGCCTGTGATGTCTGTGTGCAGTGTGGGCTTCAGCTTGGACGTGCAATATCTGTCAGTTGTTTGTCGTGGTAAGGGGTTGTGGGTTGTGTGTGTGTTTTAAAGAGGGGGATGTGTTGTGTGTATGTGTTTTAGGTGTTGGGTATTCGAATTGGCCTATGTGGTGTTGCAGTGGAGATTCCATCTTGACCACCGCGGTCCCAACCACTAATGGATTACCGCCTTGCTATGTCCTCTGTGCTGATTTGTGAGTCATGTTAGGGGGTGCGGGCTTGTTCTGCCATGGCGGTGTGGGTGGTGGCTCCGCATCTCTGCCACTGTTGTTCGGTCTGACGGTATCAGTTTTGTGTTCTGGCGATTTTGTTTTTATGCGTTGTAATTGAACAGGCGGATTGCCTCCGCCGCTGGGGTCTTTTGGTCTTCAGGACAGACCGTCAATGTCATAATGAGGGTCTAAATATTGCTGGGTAATAGCTGGAAGACATGAATGAGTCACATTAGCAAAACACAAGTTGGTGTTACAAACCTTCATATCATACAGCATGGGAGAATTCTCCATTTTAAAAATTACTTAAAATGAACATAGTTTATAATCTGAATGTCTATTTTTGACAATGTAAAGTGCTCCAGTGCAGATTGAACATTAGATAGAAATGGCCCAGAACATGCATAGTCAAGAAGAATTTCCAAAGCAATAAAACCCCTTTGAGTATTAGTATTAGCATGTAAAATACAATGATACCACCTCAAAATAGCTGTTAATCCTCTAATATACTTATTCACCATTCCTAGTTCTAATCCTAAAGCTTCCACTGAGTCCATGGAATTTAAAGTGCAAATAGAACTTAAAATCTTACCTTCCACCTTATTCATAAAATGCCAACCACTAACTTTAATCATTTCAACAGCATAAAGAAGATTGGGAGGAACCTTTATTTTATAAACTGTTAAAAGATGTTTAAAATGCCTATAGCCATTTGCCTCATAAAGGGTTTTTAGTGCCTTTCCATGAGAGTAAACCTTGTTTGAGATATGGGCAATATGGTCTTTATCTACTAAATTTGCTGAGATGGTTCTGTCCAGGTACGGGGTACAATTTTATTACCTCTAGGGGAATATTTTTAAAGGACCAACTATATCCTTTACCCCTCTGACAACCTTTTAAATAGCACCTCAAAACTTTAGTCTTATTGATAATGACCTTCAGAATATGGGCATCAGAGTAGATTGGTAGAGCATCTAGATGCTTCTGAAGGCCTTTAGGAGTCAAATCTAATAAAACAATATCATCTGTATGAAGCAGAGTCCCCATAGGGTAACCACCTAATTTTGTGGCATCCCCACCATACTCAATGCCAATCATACTCAATGCCAATGCTAAATCCGCCATATGTAATGAAAAAATTAAATGGGCCAATTAACAGCTCTGTTTAAGCCCCTTTCTAGTTGCAATTTTTGGTGTCATACCTCACCTACCCCTTAACATGACAGGACACCATGTACCTGTATGAAGGGCAATAATACATTTTAAAAGACCCTTGGGAATACCCATGGCATTCAACTTCTTCCAAAGAATCTGCCTGTCTACTCGATCAAACGCAGTTGATAAATCTATAAGGACCGCTTAGGCAGACATTCTCTTCCACTTCACATATTTTTTCAGCAGCAGATGAATCACCATTATATTATCGAGGGTCGAGTGCCCAGCTCTAAACCCAGCCTGTTTGAACGGAATGATATTGTTTTCTTCTACCTTGTCTAGCATGTTATTTAAAATACATCTGGCAAAGATTTTTTCTGAGGCATCTAATAAGGTGTTCTGACTATAGTTGCCTTGAGAATTTACAGATCCCTTCTTATGGAGCGGCAATATAATACATCCCCTCCAGGAGTTTGGAACCATCCCTGTTGAATAATTATAACAAAAAATCTCAGATAGATAAATGGCCCAACATTCCAGAAGAGCAACCCTTCTCTTTGTCCTACAAGATTGTGGGAGCACGGCAACCTGAATATTTAACGCATGCTGCCTTTCTTTGTCTGCAAAAAGAGCAAGGGAATGATTAAAAATAGTGCCATTGAATTCTTCAATAATTAAGACCCTAGAAGTTCCCACCTTAGCCATTACCATGGTAATGTAATCAAAAAAATAATTCAGCAAATAAGTGTTTTCTTGACCTGGTGTAATATACAAATTAGCTAAGATAAAAGGAGCAAAGCGACATCTATCCCCGTTCTGTTCAGGTAAACCAATACAATGTAACAAATTGGAATAATGATTAAAGACATGATACACCCAAGAAAATTTTGTAGACAGAAGTGTAGCTATGCCACCACTAGCATGGCCACTCCTAGATTTTTTCGCTTGATTGCTAATAACATAATGATTTTCAACGTCAAAAGGGGCAAGAGCCCAAGTTTCTTGAAGGCAGATTATTGCGAGATCCTATGTATCTAGATTCCAGATTTTCCCTAACTTAGTGCAACAGTCAGCAATATTCCATGATAGTATTCTATTATTATCCAACATACTACTAAACCCCACTCTTCAATACCTTCGAAATAAAGGTTTTTCTCATATTTGAACAGCCAGCATGCCAAGCCCATTTAGAAACATCTTCATTTTTGGATAACAAACCTGACTTTTGATCAGTACATTCAACCAGTCGCCTGCCATCTTTAAAAGAGATCACAGTCAATTTAGCAGTAACCTTCATTTCTGACGCTAAACTCTCCTCAAGAGCACACGGCAATTACACACACTTTCCCAGGCCCTCCATCAAATCTTTCCACTGAAGAGGAGAGGGAACCATATCAATTGCTTGGGACAAAAAAAGGTCACCATTCATCAAAATCAGATTTGCAATTACAGGAGACTTAAAATTAACATGTAGTTTCTTCTCCCTACCAGAATCTACCAGAATCTAGCTGTTCTACTCATTCTAAGTCACTACTCCTGACCAATCTAAGTTGATGTACCTGGGTTAGAAGATTTCTTTTTGATATCCAAGTTTATTTCTTTTTTGAAATAGGGAACAAAAGACAACAACATTACAGTGAGTACAGTATAGCACAAGTACTTTGGATGGATCCGTACATGATTTGCGATTGCTAACCAAATACCCACCACTGCAGCCCAGGTCAAATACATGAATTAGTAGTTCAGACCACGATGTGCCCTCCACTTCCCCCAGATCGCCTCATACTTCCCAGGCCAGCCCCTCGCCTCATAAATCCGTTTTTCTACTTGAGAGCACCAGTCCATCTCCACTCGCCACTTCGTGACGGACGGCATCTCGGGACTTTTCCATTGTTGCGCAATGTCTCATTTGGCCACTAGGCAGGCTAGCCCAATGAAAGTTCTGTCAGTTCAGGCCCCTCCCACCTCCTCCAAAAGGCCCTGTAACGCAACCTTCACATTCAAATCGATCAAGCACCTCAGTACTGTAGAAACTTCCCATCCCCTCCCAGAAGGGGCGCACCTTTGGGCACTCCCAGGCGACATGCAAAAAAGGTGCCCCCACCTGAACACACCTCGCGCACCCCACAGAAGTTCCAGAACTCATGTGTCGCAAGTGCCGCAGAGTGAGGTATGTCATGTGAAGGTAGTTCATCTGCACCATCCTCAAACGCGCTGGTATAGCCAGCTCCCGGGATGCAAGGTAGGCCTCCCTCCAGTCGCCCTTATCCAAATCCCCCACCCAGGTCGCCCATCCATCTCGTAACCCGGCAAGTCCATCTGGTGCATTAGTGACTAGTGATCGGTGAGTCTGGGTAATGGCACCCCTTCCCAGTTTACCCATCAAGCGTTTTGCCTCAGGATGGCTGTAGTCAGGGAGGGACAAGGCCGGAGACAGATGAGTTCACAGGGCGTGGGGCAGCTGGAGGAATCGCAAGAATTGAGTGTTAACCAGTGCATAATAGTCCTTCAGCTGTTGGAACGATATAAGCCCCTCTGTGTTAGTTACGTCACCCAGATAAGTAATTCCGATATTGTCCCATTGTTTAAATCCTTTTAACTCAGTGACCTGCCAGAGCCACGTACCCTGCTATAAGGGTGTCAATTTAGTGAGGCGTTGCTCCCACCCTATCAACCGCAGTGCCGCCCTTCAGCACTTCACCGCCACCTGTGTACAGTGAGGGGCAGCACAGGGAATCCGGCCCCCGTATAGCAGTCCCAGAAGGCCCTCAAAATCCGCATGCCAGATCTCCAGCCGGTAAGCCGGATCGGCACAACCCCCATTGAACTATTCATTAATGGGGACCATCTGGGCCGCCAGGTAGTAGATGCACAAGTCCATCATTTTCATCCTCCTTCACATGGAGAGTTCCACGCCGAGCTAAAGGCCACCCTATGTCTCCCTCCAGCCCATATAAAGGAGATAAGCTTGGAAGTAAGGGATCGGAACCAGGCCCGAAGCACTAAGTACGGGAAGTTTGTCAAGATGTACAAGTATTGGGGAAGACAGATCATCTTGAAAAGAGCGCAGCGGCACAGGGTGTTTAGGAGGAGGTATCGCAACATGCCAGGTCCCCAGACAGGGTTAGCGCAAGGGGTTGGAAGTTTAATTCCCAGGCTAGCTCTGGTATTGTCGAGAAGTGCATTACCACGTATTTAAAGCCATTATGCCTCACTGGGACGGTAGGACACCATTTGTTTCCCCCCACATGTCCCCGCACGTCCACCAGCAATGATTTCACTGGGTTCAGGTGCAGGCCCGATGCCTTGCCATACAGCATCAGGAGATCAAGGCATCGGGGACAGAGTCTCAAGGCCTCCCTAGAAACACCACAACATCATCCACGTACAGGGATACACGGTCCTCTCATCCACTCCCCCATAGCCGGTGGGCCAGCGGCTCAATGGCCACGGCAAACAGAAGGCAAATAGAAAGGGCGAAAGAGGACAGCCTTGGTGTGTTCCTCTCCTGATCGGGAAGGGGTTTGACAAGATACCATTGACCTGTACTTGCCAACACAGGTCTGGACAGACGAGGTGTACCATCTCTCTGAAATTTGGGCCAAGACCCATGCAGGTTAGCACCTCCTCCAAGAAGTTCCACAGCAGGGTATCAAAGGCCTTGTGGAAATCCACTAGGAGGACTGCCAAATCCCCCTCCAGTCTATCCGTCTGGGAGAGTGCCACCTGGACCAGTCTCAGGCAGTGACACGTGCCCCTACCCGGCATGAAGCCAAACCGGTCCAGGTGAACAAGGAAGGGCAGTGGCCAAAACTTTCGCGTTAATCAGCGAGATGGGTCGGTATGAGGAGCACCAGTCTCGGGGTAGGTCACTCTTTGGTATGACCACAATGGTGGCGCAGTCCATAACCGTGGGGGGGGGGGGGCAACGCGCCTAGTCGAGCTGCCTTCTCATAGGCATTCACAAATTGGGAACCAGGTGCCAACGAAACCTCTGATAATATTCTTTGGGGTAGCCTTCCGGGCCCGGGGTCTTCCCGGCCTAATGGGCCGATATAGCACAGTCTTCCTCTTCCTCCATCAGAGGCAGGTCCATCTCCACGGCTAAGGACGCCGGAATAGAGGGGAGTGGAATATCTTTCAGAATGGGATTTTCCTGCTCCGCCGGGTGTTGGGGCACTCAGGAGTAGAGGTCCTCATAGTAGGAGGCAAAAGTGCATGCTATCTCCTCTAGGACCTCCTGTGCAACAGCAGCCCGGTCCCTAACGAGGGGCACCACCGAGCAAAAACATCTCGGGTCACCAACCAATACAGCACTTTCCCCACCTTGTCTCCTGCTTGGTAAACCCTCTGCGTCGAGGCCTGCCATCACTGCCTGGCATCTTGGATTAGAGGATTTAACACAAACAAATGGTTAAAAAAAAAACAATCATCAACAAATAAAGCAATAAAATCGAAAGATGTAATTTCTTTTAAGTTATTAAAACTTGTGCTATGAGAAACTTGATATTTTTGATTGCTATTAATTGCCTTATCTGATATGTTCTGGGGCACCAAAACTGGCAGGATGGAATTCATAATCGCCAGAGGGGACCTTATCACCTTTTTAGGGCCTTTGTCATCCCTTTGTGTAAAAATATTCAGTATTGTAGCCATAGTTTTGAGAGGGTCAATCTCAGCATCTTAAGACAAAATGACTTCCTTTTCCACCCCAAACTCCCCAACATGGGCACTCATATTTTCTTTGTTGCTATTACCCCCCCCCCCCCTTTCACAGAGCGGGTAACCAATTGTATACCTCCTACTCCGAGTTGGCCTGCTCACTTTCCCCAGGAACGATTGACAAAGAGGACTCATCTGGTAATTTAAATTTTCTAGGTCCTCTTTTCTTAAAGCGTCTTAACTTTCTTTCAGGCTATTCCCCCAACCTTTTTTTATCTTTTCCCTGGAGTTACCATAAGCTCTGAATAAATATGGTTTGTTTCTTTCACAATTCCCTTTGGTTTTAACATTGGGAACACTGTGTTAGCACTGGAATAAGTGCAAGGGGACTTAAGTTCCCCACGCCCTCTAGAGCATCAGCTGTGGAACAATCTTCCTCCCTAAAAAGGAGCTCCAAAGATGATTGATCCATTTCACCATTCCCATTCCCAGATTTAAACTCATCAACTGGAGCTAAAAATTTCAATGTTAGACAACCAACTTGTCAGGGGCGGCTCCTCCATTATGGCGGAGGAGTATCGCCACCCCCTACAAACCTTTCACCACGAGGGTGATCCCTTCGTGGTGAAAGGGGTGGGCCATGGAGGTGATGGGCAGTAAGGGGAGTGCACAGAGCACTCCCCTCGGAGCGCATGTGTGTTTAGCTGGCCGTCCCTGGCCGGCCAAGCACACATGCGCAGTAGGCTATCTCCAGCCCCACTGTATTGCCGGGCTGGATAGAGCCGGCACAGGCTCCGAGTCTGCCTGGGTGCGCCCTGGCTCTAAGCAGCATCAGAATTGGCCACAGGGCAGGCAGGGAGCCTGTGCCTGCCTGCAGAGACGATGAGGGAGAGAGGAGTGGCGTGGCAACAGAGGAGGTAAGTTTTCATTTTATTATTTTTTAAATTAAATTTTACCCACATGCACGTGCACTGCACTCGCCACACCCCTTTACAGGTCAGCGAGCTGTGACTGCAACTTGTACTGTTACATCACAATTAACAGGGCCACAATTAACAGGGCCGACCTGTACACCACCAGATGCATCCCCCTCACATTTCATTAGCAGCTATTTCAAAATTATTGTTAAGTTGTCCAGCATATCATCAGAACTCTCAGTAGTTTTTTACAGCAGCTGCAAAATAGAAGACAAAATTCTCTTGAGACACCGAAGGGTCCTAGAGAAACAAACATATGCCCTCATTATGACTTCGGCTCTCTTGTCAGCAGACTGCCAAAGTCACGGGCGCCAGAAGACTGCCAATGCTGGCGATCTTACAACCACCATATCATGAGTACTGAAGGATTTCCACCACAATTTGGGTGGAAATCTTCCAGTAGTAGTGCTGAAAGTTGGAGGGGCATAGGCGGTTCCACCACCTGCCCCCACCCCGCCAAAAGGACTCCACCAGCTGTATTATGACCTGTAATATGGCCTGGCGGTATGCTGATGGCAGTGCTCTGCCAGCAGTGGAAGTGCCTGCTCCCGTTCCCTGCCGGACAACCTCCTCGTCGTAAAAGGTAAGTCGATTATCCGACAGGGTAGGAGGGTGGGTGGTGTTGTCTGCATGTGTGCATGGAAGTGTGTATGCATGTGTATGTATGTGTGTATGGGTGTTTGAAGGCGTGTTGGAAAGTTTCTGTGAATGCCTGTGTGGATGCATGTGTTTGAATGTGTGTATGGATGCATGTATGTGAATGCGTGTATGAACGCATGTGTGTGAATGCATGTATGGATGCTTTTGTGTGAATGCATGTATGGATGCGTGTAAGTGAATGTGTGTATGTAAGTGTTAGTGAATGAGTGTATGCGGGGTGTGTGTGTATGTGGGGGGAGGGGGTGCTGGTGTGGAAGGGGGGTGCTGTTCTGTTAGTGGGGGTGCTTGTGTGGAATGGGGTTGGGGGAGTGGGGTGCTGATCTGGTAGTGGGGTGGGAGGGTGCTGTTCTGGACGGAAGGTGGGGAGGGGGTGCTGTACTGGCAGGGGGTGGGGAGTTCTGGTATGGAAGGGTGGGTCGGGATTGCAGGGAGGTGGGAGAGTCGTCTGCTGATGACAGAAAATAAATTTCCTGTCTCCGGTAGCCTTTCCGCCAGGGTTTTCGAGGCGGTGATACCGCCACGGAAACCCTGGTGAAAAGCCAACTCTTGATACTGCAGGCGGTCTTCATTGGACCCCTGGGTCAGAGATGCTAATCTCCAGCCCAGCTGTCCAACAGCCCTGGCGGTACAGGCAGGGATGTTATGGGTTGGCAGAGGCCAAGCTGGCACACTCAGAATGTGGCGGTCTTCACCGCTGACCAATCGGCAGTGGGACCACCACAATGGCCCTGGCGGTCTTCGGACCGCCAGGGTCACAATGAGGTCCATAGTCGGTGAACGGACTCAAGCTGGGTTAAGTGATAGCTCAGGACCAGAGCCAGAAAGTAGAATCAACCTGGAAGAGAGGTTAATATTAGGAGTACTACTAAAGAATTCCAGGGACTTTCCCTTCCTCTGTGAGGGTGGCACAATGTTAGTAGTAGAAGAGGGGGCTGAAGGGGGACCATCCGTGAAGGGAGATAATAACCAAATTTCAGCGAAGCCTCTCCAAGGCAGGATACTTGTGGAGACATCTGGTTCTTCTCACACAAAAACCCCAAGCTGTACAGGCCTTGAGGACCAGCACTAAGACGCTCTTTGGTCATTATCTGCTGATGAATATTACACCAAGTAAGCAACAGAATATTGGATAGAGCCTTGTCTCCCAGTGAGTTAATAAGAGAGCTATAAAGAATCACCATCTGTTCTCCTCCCCCTGCTCCCTCTGCTCCCTCTTTTACCAGTCAGATGCTTGGGGATGCCAAATCAGCTTCCACCTTACCCTAATACCCTCTACAGTGCAAAAAATAGGATTGAAGCAATGATTTCTCCTTTATGATTCCAAGAAAGGGTGCATTATTTCTTAATGGACTAGATTTTGTTTTTTGGAAACATCTTGTGGTGATCAGTCTTACCGATCCCAACTTTTTGGCTGCCATCCCAGTGCAAGCCAAAATTCATGACAACAACTGGGACAAAAATGAGCTGACAACAACTAATCCCAACGATGAAAGTGATTTTGCCGCTCACACTAGGAATAAAACCTTCACCTTTGAAAAGAGAAAGGAAAAGAAGTTCGGAGAGGAGTTCAGAAAGGCGGAAACGCACCCCTAACCGCAAGCTGCACCCAGACCTAGATGGGTCACTTCTGTAGACTGCAGGGCTCAACCTGTTGAGTTGGCACTACTCGACTCTCTTCCCTCATCCCTCACTCTCACATTTATGGGGAATCTGAAGTTCTGGGCACCACTTAAGGTCACTTAAGGTTGTTTTATATTCATTAGTGTTTGTACTGACCCCTACGGGCCGCTCTCCCCAGTCAAACGTGCCAGACCCAGGGGCAGAGGACAGCAAACGACAGCAACGTGTGAGCGAGGAGACACTCAGTAGACCCCCACAACACCCGAAGCTCCTTGCTCCCTGCTCCCCTTGCTCCCTGCCCTCTCCACTCACAGCTCCAATACTCCAGTGCAGTTCCAGATGCAATGCTGCTGGAGGTGGAGAAGGGGGCGAGAGGACTAACTTTGCTGCGTCATGCAGCATGTGACGTTGCCACAATGTGACGCAGCGCTGGTCTCCCAGGGTTTCCGCACTGGATCTGGCTCCCGGTTCAAGCCCCCTGCTCAGGTTTCCAACCTCAGCACCGCAGAACCGCTACAGCGGCACCGAGGACACAGAGAGCGCACAGGCATACGGTCAGCGTTTCCGGGGCAGCACTTCCGGGGCAATGAGCAGCTCCGTCACAATCACTGCTAGCTGTAAGGTTTCCACCCTATCAAAGGCTGTTGAAAAGTCTATGAAACAGGTAGAAAAGTTGTTTTTCATAATGTGGGCTTTCTGCCCGATCATAGTTAAAGCTATGATATTGTCTATCGTACTGCATTTAGGGCAGAAGCCTGACTGGTCGAAATGTATTCTGTTTGATTGTCCAGCTCATACCTAAAGGTGAGATAGGAGGTGTTTAGCAAATAATTTCCCATCTGCATTCAAAATTTCCATGAAAGTAATAACAGGCCTGACCGTACGATCGGGTTGAACATTGGAGTTAGACCCATTTTTCAGGGTTAGACTTTATTAGGGCAATGGGGAGCTCATTAGAGTCAGGTGCACATGTGGTTTTACAATTTTTAATTAGTTTCACAATGTCTACATGGCTGGTTCTAAGTTGTTACCTATGTTCTTTGCCTGCCTTACATGTTGTGTCTGATTCTAACACCCATATATGTCAAATGCTCTTCCCATTGATTATATGTTATTTGATAGTCACACCCAGGTTTATGGGTTTTGATACCCTTACCAAAAATGGACCAAAAATTCTGATTTTTGGTGTGACTTTTTTAAATACAGTTCTGTCCATTTGCGTTCTTGTTCTGTTTTTTCCTAGCTTGGATTTTAATTTTTATGGAGGGTATATTGCGTAGATTCCCTTCTACCTTCAACAGCTGGTTTTATTCCTTTCTGTCTTGTGTCTTTTGAAGGTTAATTTCGAACTCTATTGCACTTCAGCATTTCCTCTTACTAGTATTTATTAAAGGGACTGTGGCTAGGAAGTCGAATATTTGGGTGAAAAGAATGGTAAAGAATCAATATCACTTCTAAATCCCCCAAGTTGGGTTTTTATAGCTGACAAAACGTTTGTAAAATTGTGGTTGACTACAGATCTTATCTTGTAACTAATTACATCTGTAATTCCCAACTATTCTTCTCCCCTTCCTCACAATCAAATCTTCCAAGTCTAAGTGCTTGCTGCTTTAAATTCCACAGTTCTAATTCTTAAGGTGATGTGTTGTGGATTGTGGCCGCTTTCAAGTCTAGGTATTATTTTTAAATTCTGTAATATTTCAAAATCGTTGACATGCCGAAATGTAAAATCAATGATTGATTATTTTCTTCTCCCCTTCCTCACAATCAAATCTTCCAAGTCTAAGTGCTTGCTGCTTTAAATTCCACAGTTCTAATTCTTAAGGTGATGTGTTGTGGATTGTGGCCGCTTTCAAGTCTAGGTATTATTTTTAAATTCTGTAATATTTCAAAATCGTTGACATGCCGAAATGTAAAATCAATGATTGATTATTTTCTTGTCGGTTTGAAAGTTGCATTAGAATGGTGATCGCTCAATTGTCTGCCATTTATATGAGAAAGCCCCCTGTTTTGTGTCATGGGCCTGTATTATACAGTTAGTGCATGCGCTATCGCTGGTGCAGTAAATAAATCACGGAGGCCTTTTGTATTTGACGTTAGTTTATTTATAACAGTATTCACGTGACCTGGTGGTCACCACCACACAGCACATACACGGAGGGGAGTCGGAGAGGCTCCCCTCAGGTTATCTCTCACCTCAGGATGACAGTGCCTCGCGACCAGTTAGGTCACTGGTGCGACACTACATTCTTCACAAAAACAAACAGCACAAATGACTAGAAACTTAACCACGTTACACAACAGCAGTTCATACTAGATGATCACTCAACCGCTAAGATGGGGCAGGATTATCACGTAGTCTATGACGTGTACGAGTAGACCTCTCGACATCAAGAACCCAGTCAGAAGCAACTATATGTGGAACCTCAGTTGCACCCCGCTCGGATGGGGGAATTTGAGGCCTCATCATCTGAATCAAGCGCAGCCGCCTGATCACCCCCGGACAAAATTGAATGGGATTCATTGTCACCAGCGGTTAGCGAAGAGTGAAACTTCTTCAACATGAAGATGTTCTGTGTAACATTGGAATCTCCTCTCTTAGCGACAATCATGGATCTGTTCCGTCGGATGACGGTCCAAGGGTTCTTGTAGAACGGCAGGCAGAATTTGCTTCCAAAGGAATTCTCCCATAATAGGACAGTGTCTCCTACTTGCAAATCTGACTCTAATGCATGACGTCTGCAGCTAGCTTTCCGGTTGACATTGATCTGTTTCTGGTGAACCCGAAAACCATCAATGGCCTCAGGCACCCACTGCCGGTGCTGAGGGACAGAGTCCACAACTACTCTACCCAGAGAAATATGTCCAGGAGCTTGACCAGTAGTGGGGTGTGGAGTCTGTCAATAGTTCCGTAAGAATGAATATATGGCATATTCACTTGACAGTCCACTTGCTGCAGCAATCCGAACAACCTTATTTAAGGTCCTCATGAATCTCTCGACCTCCCCATTCGCTTGGGGCCATCTCGGTATGATCCGCCTATACCGGATACCAGTGTTCTCAAAGTACGATGCAAGCTCCTTGCTCTGGAAGGGAGTACCGTTGTCCATCCTTATTTCACAGATGAGACCGTGAGTGGCTGTAATCTTTTCAATTCTGGGAATCACAACATCAGTTGTGAGGGCAAGGATGATCTCTACCTTAGGGTATTTGGAGAAATCCTCAATCATCTCCATGGTGTGTCATGTAGACTCCTAAAATCGAGATAGAAACCAATGGTTGTTGTGGTCCCGGCTCGGTCTCTATAGGGACAGGCCTGCTAGGATCCCCGGAAGCTTGATAACATGAGCATGACCTTACTACACTCTGAACCTGCTCTTCCATTAGGGGAAACCATATTTTTGGTCGTAAATGACTCTTAGGTTTCACCGTTCCCTGGTGTCCATGGTGTGCTAACTGGACCACCCGGCAGCCACGCAGCAAACACCCATCAGGGTCAACAGATAGTTCATTGTGAACATGGTAAAGGCTTTCCATTATCCGTTTCGAGGCTGGTGTGAGTGATGTCAATTGCTTCTTGAAAATATGCCATTGGTTTGAGCTGACCGCTTGCAGAGTCTTCTGAAAGCAGTCATCCTTGGACGTATTAGACATATATAGGCAACAATGACTACCTCAGTTGCACATCCCTGCAATTTTATGGGATTGTAATATTAATACATATGGTGCTCTAAACACTATATCACACCTGCTGCCAACGTGGGTAAACTGGAACCGAAAGAGACCAGTACATTTCAAAACAAAAAAACTGTGAGGCACACATATGTAAATAGCTATGTATCCAATTCAAACCATTGGTGTAATCGTTAAATCCTCCATTACAGATTATTTCGGGACATCCTGGTGTTATTCACTATTTTCTTTGTATGTCAAGGATAATTACAAACATCTATTTGCATTATATTTTTACCATTTGCCTTTTATTTACATTATTTGTATCACTTTGTACTTTCCAGTACCATCATCTAAAAAAAAGAAATATAAGCCCATTTCCTAAAAAGATATTCACAACCAATTATTGTAATTTGCACTCCAATCATTGTGAATTTCAGTCCAATTCGTTGTGAATCAAATCCTCAGCCATTTAGTTGGAAATTACGGTCACCATCATCATATTCAACAAGATAAAAGTAATTTCCTAAACATATATTTTCAACGATTGATTTAAATTTCAGTCCAATCAGTTGTGGATTAAATCCTCAGACCAATCAGTTGGAAATTATAGCCGACACGTGTTTCGTCCTACAATAGGACTTCTTCAGGGCTGGTTGGGCTTTGAAACATTACCATATCTTTTGCATACGTGTTGAATTACTCTCTGTTGCAACACTATCATAGAAAAAATAAAGCTATTCAGTGCATAACCATATGTATGTGTGTGGTAATACTCTTTCCCGTATTGTTCTGAACATCGCAAACCAAATGAGGAATTAACCTCATACACAGCGTCTCCACAGTTGGGTGGCAAAACTTTGTCTCCATCAACCACACTTTAAAGCATCAAGTAACCAATCATGTCACAATTTCTTCAAGACATAGATCGATTGCACCAGTGTGGCTGAGGTTCGTAAACGGTTGCAATCTTGTAATACGTTGGTATATCCATCTTTTATTGCTATATAGTATATTCCTGAGCAAATGTGAATACCACAGCCAAATTGAACCCACTCATTATCAATTGTTGTATAATTGATCCAAATCCTGATATATAATTCCTAACTTGTGTGTCACCAACTGTATCAAAGAAAATGTCAGGAACATGACATCGTATCAAACAAATAGCCACACATCGTACATACCGTACAATCGTCATCTTGTATCGATTTTTAAAGTCCATACCTCCGTCAAATGACATATGTTAATTGCCAAAACCATCGCTAAAAACTACAAAGGCATGCACACCATCATTGTAGCTAAATGGCAACATAAACTTAACTCAAATAGCATTACACACTCTAACCCATATGTATAATCCATTGCATCCAATTCTTCTCAAAAGTGTATCATAATATGGACGAGTGATCACACCTCGCAGCCGATTATCCTCGTTATAAAATATTAATGTGTAGATATTTCAAACAGGAAACAAACGTTTATATCACCATTTGTGAAACTAAATTGTGATGTTAAACATGTCATAATACTACATCTTTAGTAAAATAAGATTAGCTCAAAAACCTATAATAGGGACTATAGATGACAAGATAATGGATTAACACTGACATTGTTAGTATTAGTGGTTAGTCAACAGATGGAACACCCTTACCATATAGATAGGAAAGCCAAATTATGTGGCATGCCTTATGTCTGAGTCATAGATGAAACATATCATAAGTAAATATTACATTCAATACTTTATTTTCCAAAACATGTTTTTGTATATAGTTTTAACTGATATTTTCTCACCCTCAGTAGTTTTTGTTCCTTGTCACATATTTAAAAAAATTGTTAAACAACCAACATGTCACATATAAATTAGATGGATACAACTACTGAGTAGATAGTTACAAGAAGTGATGCATCTTGTTATCTATGTTCAAACCTAATTCCAACATTTTTAATCTAATGATCCATCTCGCCTCATTTTTTCTTAATTCCAAAGTGCGATTTCCACCTCTAGGGTTTGCTGTAGTAAGGCTAATTCCCATATAGCTGATCAATGGGATTTCTGATGTCAGATGTTCCTCACTAAAATGACGTACCATGGGAGATGATGGGTCATTATTCCTCAGTGAGCGCATATGTTCTTGTATTCTCTCTTTCAGAGCCCGAATTGTACTGCCCAAATAATTTTTTACCACATTCACATAGTAGAATATAAATCACATATCTTGTACTGCAATTGATAAAGGTATTTATTTTGTAAGTGTTGCTACAATTAAAACTAAAACTGAAAGTCCTATGTAGTGCTATGCTACACATATTGCAACAACTCCATTTATAGAATCCAAAAGGTCTTGTGTGTAGCCACATTACAATGTTATCCTTCATGGGGGGTAGGTAGCTATTACAAATCATATCCTTCTTCCTCTTATATGTATCATCTTTGGTTTATGAGGGATTATGCGGAATAAGGTATCATCCATACATAGGACATTCCAATGTTTACGTAATATTTTATAGATGTCATCGCTATTTTGGCTGAAAGGTGTACAGAAAGTAACAAAATTGTGTGATGATTGCCTTTTCTGTTTTCTCTGTTTATCTAATAGGGACGTCCTAGATATTCTGTTAATCCTCTGTCTAGCTGCAGATACAACTTTCCTAGTATATCCTCTTTGTAGAAATATATTTTCCAAACGGTCTAACTCTATCTCACATATGTCTATTTCATTACAATTTTTTTTCATCCTAGTCATCTCACCAAAAGGTATGGCTGACAGAAATTAAGCAGTGACATGAAATTGACCTCAGCGATTGTAGGCAGTGTAACAAAAATAACCAACAACATACCACCGTCCAGTCCACAAATACCCACCCACCAGTCACAACAGGTGATCTTACAAATGGACTGAAGGTGCAGGATTACTTTGTAGATCATATTGGGCGCAAGTGGCACAACTTACGGGTGACGCAGACTAGCAGTTGAGGGAACTAGGCTCAAGATCCCTCTCCTGATCCTCCACGTCAGGGCCAGGCTGGTCAAGCCAGGGTGCAGGCGTATCAGACTGCCCTGCCTCAGACCTTAAGTCAGCATCATCTGGCATTGAATTATCCCCACTGACAATCCCAGTTACCAGGGACAGGCAGTAAAACCTCTTGAACCAAGAAATGTTACGAGTTGCCTGTGAGTTGCCTGTTCAGGCCATCGGTGAGCAACCACCAAGTATCCTTGGCACCTAATAATAACCCACAGATGGTACTCCAATGGTAGCCGGAACTTGCTTCCCGGGAACCAGTCCTTAATCAAAACTTGATATCCAATCTGCAGGTCGGAAGGGCGTGCACGCAGATGGTGACTGGCCTTCTCATTGGAGTTCTTCCTTTTGTGCTATGCTATCCTATCATCTACAGGGTCAGGCTTCCAAGACTCATGATGAAAAATGGCATCAGCCATGACGTGGCCCATGGAGAGGTGACTCAGGACTCTTTCAGTGGTAGAGTGTGGGGTTTGACAATAGTCTTGCAGGAATGAATATATGGCGAGATCAGGAGCTACCTGACTGGTGGAAGCAATTCTTATTACCTTATTTAGAGATCTCATAAACCTTTTTACTGCTCCATTCACCTGAGGCCACCTTTGAGTAATTTCTATGCACTATTCTGAGTGAACTCAAATATTCAGCAAGCTCGCAACTCTGAAATGGAGGACCATCGTCAGTTTTGAGCTCTTTAACCAGACCATGGTTAGCCAGGATTTTCTCAATCTTCGGTATTATTTCCCCGGTGGTTAATGAAGTAACTATTTCCACCTCTGTTTCTCTTGAAAAATCATCGATCAGCACCATCATGCATCTACCATCAGGGAGACTTCCGAAGTCCAGGCTGACTCAGATCCAGGGTTGCTGGGGTACTCTTTTAGTCTCCACTGAAAGGTGCGGCTCCCTCTTCATCGCAGCAGTGGGTAACCTCATATCCACACATATCCTCACCTCACCCTGACTCTTCTAGAATGAGTTCTCTTAATTTTGGTGAAGCACACCCTTAGATAATTTGTCGCCTGATTTCCTTGTTCTCACTATTGAGACCAGAACATGCTGGCCAGTTCTTTGAGCCTCATGTAAAACATATCGATTGACTCCTCAGGTTGCTGCTTGGTTTGTCTGAACACAAACCTTTCATAGTCAATGTTAGTCATGGGTAGGAAGTGTGCCTTTAGGGCCGCAGTGAGAGTGAGGTGGGCCTTCAGCTCAGCTTCCACAATTTTTTGGGATATTCGGTGTATGTCTTTAACCCAGAGATGTAATATCATGGCTTTCTTCCGTACACTTTCAATTTTTGTGGCTTCGAAAAACAGTAGCACTCTCTCTACCTAATCTTTCCATCTTGAAGCCTGTGCTGATGGACCACCTTCTACAATGAACGGCTCAAAGGAGAGTATGGTGGTCATTGTGATGTGTTATTAATTGTAGCATCACTCAACTGTGCCGCCTCCATGGTTGTACTTTCACTATGAGTGGATAGTCCCTTTGTTTATGGTGGGGCCTGCCTTCATTGGTGTATTTAAAAAAAATATATATATTTGTTGATTCCTTGAGTGTTTTCTTGTTTCCCACCTTCCTATGGTGATTAAGTTATTTTTTGTGTTACGATTCTCTTGTTTTTAGTCTCCTCTGACTTCGCAAAATGGTGATGTTCCACATAGTGTGGCACACAGGGTGTATATAGCACTTTAAGATGCTTCCCCGAGTGGCCTGCTGCACGTGCAGGCAGGGGGTGGGGCCACGCTAAACTCCTAGGTGTTCTCCTAAGAACGTGTCTCTCTCAGTAATTAGTGTCAGCTCTTTCTCACGGGGCATACACACGGTTCAACAGCTCCGCTGGTGGGAAAAACTGCAACAGCGATCGGGTGAGCTCTGATCCCACCACCACAGAGACAGCAGGCCCTACTCCAGATGTGCATGAACACCTGAGGCCATGTCCTCTGGCAAGCAGCTGCCACGTCAGAACCTGACCACATGTAAGCCTTACTTGTCGCCAGTGTTGTCTCGGCGATTCATGTAGCATGGGTGCTGCAGAGTCGCCATCGCTTAGAAAAAAATCCTCAGGCCACACACAATGTATTTTAACAACTCCAGACTGGCAGGTCACTCCACTCGATGTACTTCTGGCCCCACCTGCTGGCCTAGTCACTTTTTATTGGCCTTGGGTCAGCTGGCCAGAGGGCTGAAACATAATAATACGCACACAAATCATCAAATACCCCTGTTCAATCAGGGATTCAGGGTAGCGCTTGCGACCCCATTTTTTCTCAGGCGCAACACTACACCAATGTGCTATCTGCTGATGGATATGCAGACAACCATGAAAACCCTGCTGAAAAACCCCACTGTGGGCCCCAGCTGCCCCCTTAGTTGAGCAGCTTGGAGCAGCTTACAGTTTGCAGCACACAGCTTGCGAATCATGTGTACTCTCCCAAGGACTTCCTGCTTCAGAGACTACCTGCTATGCTCCCAGAGGTGGCAGCAGAGTTGTGGATCAGACTTGTGGGCAGGCACGAGCATGATAGGCAGAGAAGTATTGTCAAAAGAAAAGCATCATGCTGATAACAGTGTTTTGACCAGAATGACAACTTCTGGGGCATGATGATTTTTGTTTTCTACACGGGGCATTAAATCGTTTGAGGACTACTTCCTGTCACAATGGCAGGGCACAGATCCTGGAACAATGACAGCAATGAAAGTTACAGCTGACACCCTAAAGGTAATGAGGGCCCAGGCCATGCTCTGAGAGACTCCTTTTGCAGTAGCTGAAGGCACAGTTCAAAGGGATTCTTGCATAAATGTAATCAGTTAATAGGAGTTTGGATAAAAACAGATCACACTCTTTATATTCCCCTGCCTTTGGGACAATTCAATGAATTCTTATCAGCTGGACTGATGATATATTTGAGACGTGCTCAAGATTAGCTTTATTTATATAAAAACTAAACAACACCATTAAATCTTGTTTATGTTTTAAGATGAAAGTGGAATTTTCACCAAAACCTTAAAGAAAACATACCACTGTAAGAACACAAATGCTGATTATCTGATTCAACTGATTAGCATTTGCTCATGCTGTGTGAGCAGGTCAAGCAGACACTGGAAACTGATACCTTGGGCTGCTAGATAAGAGAGCCCCAAGAGCTGATAGCAGGCCATTTGGAAGGGAATGTAAAAACAAATGCATAAAAAAAATAAAAGGACTGAATGAGGTAAGCAGAGGAGAGGTGGAGATGGGGTGAGCAAAAAAGAAACATGAAGCACAGGAGCATCTGTATTTGGTAGGACGAGAAGCACAGGAGAGAGCTATAAAACAAGCACTCTCCTGGAGTGTTTTAGAAAAAAGAAAATAGCAGATCTGTAAATATGCAGTTGAAGGATAGAAGCCAGCCAATCAAAGAGAAGGTAAAGAGACTATGCTGCAGAGGAGGGATAGGCACAAGGTGTACATGCTGGGAAAAGGAAAGCCATTGAATAAGAAGCAAACACTTGAGTGTGACAATAAAGCTATACCAATAGCAGGCAGTGGGAGGCCTGTATGTTCTTGGTGAGTCCACATTAGGTCCTTTGCAACCAGACAGCTTCCGATTTTTGGTATGCTCAACCTAAAAATATAGGCCCATATGTACAAAGGTTTTGCATTGGATTTGCCTTACTTTTTAACAAGACATGGCACAAAATCCTTTTTGGTATTTACAAAGCAAGGCAATGGTTATTTGTATTGCTTTGTAACAAAAAAAAGTAATGCAAAGCAGCACCTTGCACTACCTTGCATTAGTTTGCGTTCCAGAGGCATTCAATAGGTGGTTCCTGAGTAAATCCGTGCATCCTTCTATTCATTTTGATGCAAACCCATATCTACAAAGACTTGTAAACATGGATCTGGGCCAACCTCCTGTGTTTGCTCGAGGCTGGTGTAAAAATGAGAAATGCCTTTATTTCTGCTCAATATTTCCTCCATGCATGTGTGATGCATTCTACAGCACAATACACAATACAACACAAATACAAAGAGGAAATAGTCTTAAAGGATAGCTTTTACGCAGGGACGTATTTTATGTGCAAAAACTCTCCTGACATCCTTCCACTGTGGCACAAGGGTAATTTTACTGCAAAAAAAAAACTTTGAAATTCAATGAAAAAACAAAAGTTAAAGGGACGTTATATTCATGTGAAAATATCATTAAAACATACTATTTTAAGTGATCAAAACCACTGAAACTCATCAGTTATAGTTATATCAAGTAACTATAACTCGTGCTCTAAAGTAACCATGCTCTGTTAATTACCTGACATATCACATTACTGATGACATGTTCTGTCAGACCATTGATAACATCACTGCAACATGGGATATTACATCAATGATAAAAACCTTCTACATGGTAGGGGCACAAATTATAGTTACATTGGGCACAAGTTATAGTTACTTGAGAAAACTATAACTGGTGAATTTCAGTTGTTTTGTTATTTTATGACACTGTCACCAAACTATGATGTCCCTTTAATCTTTGTTTTTTTCAGTGAATATATATATTTTATATTCAAGTGTGTGCATTTATATGTTTTGTTCGTCTCCTTTCCACAGTTGCACCAAAACCAGCATGAGTGGCAAAGTCTTTTATTTCATTTTCAGAAATTATTCCACAAATAATCTATATGGATTGGGCCTGCGGGATGGGTTCCCCAGGGGACGAAAATGGCTCGGGGGACTACATAGAATCCCTGGCCTTTAACATAGATAAGGTCCTGGGGTTTTCGGTCCCCAGGACCTAATGAGTCTTGGGTGATGAGGACCACACAGCTCCCCACCCCTTTAAGATACACAAGGGCCTGGGGCAGAGTGTCCCCAGGACCGAATAGGGCTCCAGGAGGGAGGTCATGAGACCCTCCTGCCCTTTAAAATACATAAGGCCCTGGGGAATGTGTGTCCAGGGTCTAATGAGCATCAGGGAGGGGAGGCACCCCTCCCCTTTAAAAAATATACAGTGAGAATGGGGGAGTGAGGTCATGTGGCCTCTCTCTCCTTTTACAAATAAATAGAAAGCCCAAAGGGATACGGTACCCGGGCCTGAGAAGGCTTGACGAGGGGGGCTGTGCGGTCCCCTCCCCATTACCAAAAATGCAGCCCTGGGGCATGGGGTTTCCAGGGCCTAATGAGGCTTGTGGAAGGAGGCCATGAGGCCCCCCTCCCCTTTAAAATAAAGAAGGCCCTGGGGGATATTCAGCTACTAATGAGGTTTGTGGTAGGGGGCACACAGCTCCCCTTCCCCTTGAAAAATAAATACAGCCCTGGGGATTGGGGTCCACAGGCACTTTTCAGGGCTGGGAAGGTGGGGCACACAGCTGCAACACAGGCCATACAGCTAACCCCATGCCACAAAGGAGCAAAGGCCGTCAAGGGCATGATGTTGGCTGTCTCCAGGTGGCTGTCTGCTAGAAGTGCCTATGACCTCACATATTACATCATTCATGACATTTTCTATTACGTCATTTATGACATCACTGATGAAATTTCAAATGACATCATTGATGGCATCACTGATGACATCATCCAAGCTTATTGTATACAGATTACCCGTTTAACTAGCATGGCATCAGAAGCCTGAAAGCAAGCATTTGTTCTGTTCAAGATTGACCCTATACCATATACTTCATGGGTAGCAAATTCAAATTAACAATCAACCACAGATATGTGGTTAACCCTCACTGCACATGGTGTTCTATATTTATACCAATGTTCAGAGAAAGCCAGGTTATCCAAGACACTTAACACCTGTTCCAGACTTAGGCCCTCAGTATGACATTGGCGGTAAATCCCACTTACCGCAACGCTGACTGTCACCAACATACCGCCACAGCCGTGGATATCCATTCACCATATTATGACATACACACCAATCCGTCACTATTCAGCCACATACACAAGTCTGCCACACCAAAGGTCAGTGATAAACTGGTGGTATCAAAACCCCACACCGTTACGCCAACAGAACTAAGCCCACCACATTATGACCCACGAATCACCACGGTGGACATTCAATGGCAGTACACCAATGGCGGTGCATACCGCTGCACTCAAAATACACACACTCAAACAAAACAACATTACATTGGTCAATTCAAACTACACACACCTGACACACATACCCACACCACACCCACACACCCACACCACTATAAAACACACACCCACACTACCCACAACCCTTTACGATTACAAACAATTGCCACGAGATAGACACCACAGACAAGACCAGAGCCACACACCACCATCACCTATACACCACCCATGCACCTTACAACACATACCCCAGCACATCACCCCACACACCCTCACCCACAATACTCACACAACACCCAACACCCATGGCACCAAAAAGACACCCTCAATTCTCTGGGGAGGAGCTAAGGGTCATGGTGGAGAAAATCATCAGGGTTGAGCCACAGCTATTTGGGCACAGGTGCAGCAGATATCCATTGCTAGGAGGATGGAACTATGGCAGAGGATCATGGGCAGGGTCAACGCTGTGGGACAGCACCCCAAAACAAGGGATGATATCAGGAAGAGGTGGAACGACCTACGGGGGAAGGTACGTTCCATAGCAGCAAGACACCAACTCGCGATACAGAGGACTGGCGGTGGCCCCCCACCTCCTCCCCCACAACTAACAACATGGGAGGAGCAAGTCCTGGCAATCATGCATCCTGAGGGCCTGGCAGGAGTAGCAGGAGGACTGAACTCTGGTAAGTCAACTCTATACTATTATCACCCCCCTACCTGCATGCCATCACATACCCGCACCCTCACCCTCACTCCCATCACTCTACCACTTCCCACCCCCCCATCACATATCACTCATCCCAATGCCAAGCCCTGCATGCACCACCAATGCATGGACACCACCCACAGACCTGCACGGACACCTATCACTAAAGCATGCACACTAGAGAGAATCAGCTAGCCCACTGCATACCAACTCACACAAGTTAAAGCTGCTAGGGCAAATACAACAAAAGAGGGCAACCCACCCATGCACAATATGTCACACACCGAAACAATAACACTGCATATACATCCCCATAGGTATCCCAGCCAATGTCAGTGGAGAAGAGGTGCCAGCAATTTCCAGTCCCCCCACAGAAGAGGCCCACAGTGATGACAACAACTCTGGTCCCCTGGATCTGGATGACCAACCTGGCCCATCAGGGACCTCAGCACAGTTGGTTGCACAGTCCACACCACCACAGAGCTTCCCCTCTCAGGAAACACAGCACCCACCCAGTCTACCCATGCCTCTGTCCTCAGGACACGTCAATCAGCTGTGTGTCCATCACTACAGGGACCCCAGGGCACATCTCGCACCCAAGAAAATCAGGGACCTGGGGTCAGTGGGCACACTGTTCAGGGAAAAGAGGCACAGGACAACAGGGACACTGGGGGACTGCTGTGCACCAGGGGGAGGACGGGCCCAGGGAAACGACTCTCCAGGAGGCACTCACCAAGATCCTGGGAGCCTACCAACATTCCCAGGACACGATGGGCCAGATCCTAGACAACGTGCAGGAGAACAGGCGGCTGCAGGACGAATAGTATCAGGGGATCAGGGAGGACTTGCAGACCATCAACACCACCTTGATCTCCATAGCAGGGGTGCTGGCAGACATGGTCAACTTAATGAGGGAAGCAACAGCACAGCAGTCGGCCCCTACCACTAGCCAGTCCATTGACCAGCTCTCCACTTCCGCTGCAGCTAGTGGGCAGGAGGCCCCACCATTGGACCCACAGGCCACCATCACCCCTGCCCCTGAAGAAGGTGTACCATCCCACAAACATTCCCTGTGACTCAGAAAGAAGCCAGAGACACTTGCAAAGTCCAATGCCACAAAATGTGACTCTCCTGATTGTCCCCCTTGTGTCCCACCATGTCACCTTGTTCAATCTGAACTGCCTTTGCTCCCCTTCCTATTTCCCCTTGGATACTGCACCTGTGCTACAATCAGACTTGAACAATACCCTGAAGTTACCTCATCATCACCCCATTCCATTCCACTTTTCCCTCAATTTCATAGCACTACAATAAACACCCTTGAACACAACTTGACTATCAGTATTTTATGTGTTGAAAATGTGCATTTATGGGAATAGTCACATCTAGTGCAAATGATCTGAACACTGTGAGAGCATAAAATAATGACCTGTAGCTGTCTGTAGTCATCACAACAGGACACTGTTGTCATATCACCAACATCTGTAAAATGACAAGTTTTAGGTGACAGCAAGTTGAGATGCAATGGAAGTTAATGCCATCATGCTACAGCCACACAGAAAACATCAATAGTCAGAGGAATGGTTAGTTGCACTGTGTCACCTGTGTGTCATTGGAAGTATTGACGTGTAACTGATATTCTGTTTTCCTCATCCTAATCCTCTGCCTCCTCATCCTCACTGTCCTGAGGGTCCACTGCTGTCACAGGGACATTTGCAGTCTCCTTCTCCTGCAGAAAAGGTACATGCCATCTGAGGGCCAGGTTGTGCAACATGCAGCATGTCACTACTATCTGGCAGACCTTCTCGGGTGAGTAGAAGAGGGATCCAACTGTCAGATAGAGGCACCGAAACCTGGCCTTCAGGAGCCCAAAGGTCCTCTCGATGATCCTTCTGGTTCACCCATGTGCCTCATTATAACGTTCCTCAGCCCCTGTTCTAGCATTCGTCACAGGGATCAGCAGCCACAATAGGTTTGGGTAGCCACAGTCATCTGCAAGTATTGAGGGACAACATTTAGACTTACACAATGCTATGTGGATGACACCTAATGGCATACACTAACGTACAGTGGGTGGGGACCCTGGCTCACCTATTAGCCACACCCTGTGCCTCTGTAGTTCGGTCATCACATTTTGGATGCTGCTATTCCTCAGACAAAGGCATCATGATCCGACCCAGGTACACCATTTTCACATTCATTGAGTGGAAATTCTTATGATTCCTGAACACCTGTTCATTCTGTCGAGGGGACAAACCCTATATGTGTCCCATCAATCGCTCCAAAAAATATTGGGGATATGTCCCATTGCATAGAATCCGGCCTTCACAGTGGCCAAATCTTCCACCTGGGGGAAAGCTATGTAGCTGCACATGTGTTTCACCAGGGCAGACAAAACTCTTGCAGCACGATTGAAAACATTGGCTGTGCTAGGTTTCCCTAGGTGCCGGCTGAGCTAGAGGCCAAAATCCACAGCTAGATGCTTTGCAAAAAACAGCTCTGTTTTCTTTGTGAAAATTTGATGTGTCCACGTTGTGTTTTGGGGCTTTTCCTCACGCGGGCGCTAGGCCTACCCCCACAAGTGAGATACCATTTTTATCGGGAGAGATGCGGGAACGCTGGGTGGAAGGAAATTTGTGGCTCTTCTCTGATTCCAGAACTTTCTGTCACCGAAATGATAGGAATAAGTGTTTTTTTGGTCAAATTTTGAGGTTCGCGAAGGATTCTGTGTAACAGAACCTGGTCAGAGCCCCACAAGTCACCCCATCTTGGATTCCCCTAGGTGTCTAGTTTTCAAAAATGCACTGGTTTGCTAGGTTTCCTCAGGTGCCGACTGAGCTAAAGGCCAAAATCCACAGGTAGGCACTTTCTAAAAAACATATCTGTTTTCTGTGGAAAAATGTGATGTGTCCACATTGTGTTTTGGGCCATTTCCTTTCGCGGGCGCTAGGTCTACCCACACAAGTGAGGTACCATTTTTATCGAGAGACTTGGGGGAACGCTGGGTGGAAGGAAATTTGTGGCTCCTCTCAGATTCCAGGACTTTCTGTCACCGAAATGAGAGGCAAAAGTGTTTGTTTGGCCAAATTTTTAGGTTTGCAAAGGATTCTGGGTAACAGAACCTGGTCATAGCCCCACAAGTCACCCCATCTTGGATTCCCCTAGGTGTCTAGTTTTCAAAAATGTGCTGGTTTGCTAGGTTTCCCCAGGTGCCGGCTGAGCTAGAGGCCAAACTCCACAGGTAGGCAGTTTGTAAAAAACACCTCTGTTTTCTGTGGAAAAATTTGATGTGTTCACGTTGTGTTTTGGGGCATTTCCTTTCGCGGGCGCTAGGCCTACCCCCACAAGTGAGGTACCATTTTTATCTGGAGACTTGGGGGAACGCTGGGTGGAAGGAAATTTGTGTTTCCTCTCAGATTCCAGAGCTTTCTGTCACCGGAATGAGAGGAAAAAGTGTTTTTTTGGCCAACTTTTGAGGTTTGCAAAGGATTCTGGGTAACAGAACCTGGTCAGAGCCCCACACGTCACCCCATCTTGGATTCCCCTAGGTGTCTAGTTTTCAAAACTGCGCTGCAGGTTTGCTAGGTTTCCCTAGGTGCCGGATGAGCTAGAGGCCAAGATCCACAGCTAGGTGCTTTGCAAAAAACAGCTCTGTTTTCTTTGTGAAAATTTGATGTGTCCACGTTGTGTTTTGGGGCATTTCCTGTTGTGGGCGCTAGGCCTACCCCCACAAGTGAGGTACATTTTTTATCGGGAGACATGGGGGAATGATGGGTGAAAGGAAATTTGTGGCTCTTCTCTGATTCCAGAACTTTCTGGCACCGAAATGATAGGGAAAAGTGTTTTTTTGGCCACATTTTGAGGTTTGCAAAGGGTTCTGGGTAACAGAATCTGTCAGAACCCTACAAGTCACCCCATCTTGGATTCCCCTAGGTGTCTAGTTTTCACAAATGCACTGGTTTGCTAGGTTTCCCCAGGTGCCGGCTGAGCTGGAGGCCAAAATCCACAGGTAGGCAGTTTGTAAAAAACACCTCTGTTTTCTGTGGAAACATTTGATGTGTCCACGTTGAGTTTTGGGCATTTCCTTTCGTGGGCGCTAGGCCTACCCCCACAAGTGAGGTACCATTTTTATCTGGAGACTTGGGGGAACGCTGGGTCGAAGGAAATGTGTGGCTCCTCTCAGATTCCAGAACTTTCTGTCACCGGAATGAGAGGAAAAAGTGTTTTTTTGGCCACATTTTGAGGTTTGCAAAGGATTCTGGGTAACAGAACCTGGTCATAGCCCCACAAGTCACCCCATCTTGGATTCCCAGGGGTGTCTAGTTTTCAAAACTGTGCCGCAGGTTTGCTAGGTTTCCCTCGGTGCCGGATGAGCTAGAGGCCAAAATCCACAGCTAGGTGCTTTGCAAAAAACAGCTCTGTTTTCTTTGTGAAACTTTATGTGTCCACGTTGTGTTTTGGGGCATTTCCTGTCGCGGGCGCTAGGCCTATCCCCACAAGTGAGGTACCTTTTGTATCGGGAGACATTGTGGAATGATGGGTGAAAGAAAATTTGTGGCTCTTATCTGATTCCAGATCTTTCTGTCACCGAAATGTTAGGAAAAAGTGTGTTTTTGGCCACATTTTGAGGTTTGCAAAAGACTCAGGCTAACAGAACCTGGTCAGAGCCCCACAAGTCACCCCATCTTGGATTCCCCTAGGTGTCTAGTTTTAAAAAATGCGCTGGTTTGCTAGGTTTCCCTAGGTGCCGGCTGAGCTAGAGGCCAAAATCCACAGGTAGATGCTTTGCAAGAAACAGCTCTGTTTTCTTTGTGAAAATTTGATGTGTCCACGTTGTGTTTTGGGGCTTTTCCTGACGTGGGCGCTAGGCCTACCCCCACAAGTGAGGTACCATTTTTATCGGGAGACATGCGGGAACGCTGGGTGGAAGGAAATTTGTGGCTCCTCTCAGATTCCAGAACTTTCTGTCACCCGAATGAGAGGAAAAACAGTTTTTTTGGCCAAATTTTGAGGTTTGCAAAGGACTCTGGGTAACAGAACCTGGTCAGAGCCCCACAAGTCACCCCATCTTGGATTCCCCTAGGTGTATAGTTTTCAAAACTGCGCCACAGGTTTACTAGGTTTCCCTAGGTGCCGGATGAGCTAGAGGCCAAGATCCACAGCTAGGTGCTCTGCAAAAAACAGCTCTGTTTTCTTTGTGAAAATTTGATGTGTTCAAGTTGTGTTTTGGGGCATTTCCTGTCGTGGGCGCTAGGCCTACCCCCACAAGTGAGGTACCTTTTTTATCGGGAGACATGGGGGAATGATGGGTGAAAGGACATTTGTGGCTGGTCTCTGATTCCAGAACTTTCTGGCACCGAAATGTTAGGAAAAAGTGTTTTTTTGGCCACATTTTGAGGTTTGCAAAGGATTCTGGGTAACAGAACCTAGTCAGAGCCCCACAAGTCACCCCGTCTTGGATTCCCCTAGGTGTCTAGGTTTCAAAAATGCGCTGGTTTGCTAGGTTTTCCTAGGTGCCGGCTGAGCTAAAGGCCAAAATCCACAGCTAGATGCTTTGCAAAAAACAGCTCTGTTTTCTTTGTGAAAATTTGATGTGTCCAAGTTATGTTTTGGGGCATTTCCTGTTGTGGGCGCTAGGCCTACCGCCACAAGTGAGGTACCTTTTTTATCGGGAGAAATGGGGGAATGATGGGTGAAAGGAAATTTGTGTGTCTTCTTTGATTCCAGAACTTTCTGGCACCGAAATGTTAGGAAAAAGTGTTTTTTTGGCCACATTTTGAGGTTTGCAAAGGATTCTGGGTAACAGAACCTGGTCAGAACCCCACAAGTCACCCCATCTTGGATTCCCCTAGGTGTCTAGTTTTCACAAATGCGCTGGTTTGCTAGGTTTCCCCAGGTGGCGGCTGAGCTAGAGGCCAAAATTAACAGGTAGGCAGTTTGTAAAAAACACCTCTGTTTTCCGTGGAAAAATTTGATGTGTCCACGTTGCGTTTTGGGGCATTTCCTTTCGCGGGTGCTAGGCCTACCCCCACAAGTGAGGTACCATTTTTATCTGGAGACCTGGGGGAATGCTGGGTGGAAGGAAATGTGTGGCTCCTCTCAGATTCCAGAACTTTCTGTCACCGGAATGAGAGGAAAAAGTGTTTTTTTGGCCACATTTTGAGGTTTGCAAAGGATTCTGGGTAACAGAACCTGGTCAGAGCCCCACAAGTCACCCCATCTTGGATTTCCTGGGGTGTCTAGTTTTCAAAAATGCGCTGGTTTGCTAGGTTTCCCTAGGTGCCGGCTGAGCTAGACATGGGGGAATGATTGGTGAAAGGAAATTTGTGGCTCTTCTCTGATTCCAGAACTTTCTGGCACCGAAATGATAGGAAAAAGTGTTTTTTTGGCCACATTTTGAGGTTTGCAAACAAAGGGTTCTGTGTAACAGAACCTGGTCAGAGCCCCACAAGTGTCCCCATCTTGGATTCCCCTAGGTGTCTAGTTTTCAAAAATGCGCTGGTTTGCTAGGTTTCCCTAGGTGCCGGCTGAGCTAGTGGCCAAAATCCACAGCTAGGTGCTTTGCAAAAAACAGCTCTGTTTTCTTTGTGAAAATTTGATGTGTCCACGTTGTGTTTTGGGGCATTTCCTGTTGTGGGCGCTAGGCCTACCCCCACAAGTGAGGTACATTTTTTATCGGGAGACATGGGGGAATGATGGGTGAAAGGAAATTTGTGGCTCTTCTCTGATTCCAGAACTTTCTGGCACCGAAATGATAGGGAAAAGTGTTTTTTGGGCCACATTTTGAGGTTTGCAAAGGGTTCTGGGTAACAGAATCTGTCAGAACCCTACAAGTCACCCCATCTTGGATTCCCCTAGGTGTCTAGTTTTCACAAATGCACTGGTTTGCTAGGTTTCCCCAGGTGCCGGCTGAGCTGGAGGCCAAAATCCACAGGTAGGCAGTTTGTAAAAAACACCTCTGTTTTCTGTGGAAACATTTGATGTGTCCACGTTGAGTTTTGGGCATTTCCTTTCGTGGGCGCTAGGCCTACCCCCACAAGTGAGGTACCATTTTTATCTGGAGACTTGGGGGAACGCTGGGTCGAAGGAAATGTGTGGCTCCTCTCAGATTCCAGAACTTTCTGTCACCGGAATGAGAGGAAAAAGTGTTTTTTTGGCCACATTTTGAGGTTTGCAAAGGATTCTGGGTAACAGAACCTGGTCATAGCCCCACAAGTCACCCCGTCTTGGATTCCCCTAGGTGTCTAGGTTTAAAAAATGCGCTGGTTTGCTAGGTTTTCCTAGGTGCCGGCTGAGCTAAAGGCCAAAATCCACAGCTAGATGCTTTGCAAAAAACAGCTCTGTTTTCTTTGTGAAAATTTGATGTGTCCAAGTTATGTTTTGGGGCATTTCCTGTTGTGGGCGCTAGGCCTACCCCCACAAGTGAGGTACCTTTTTTATCGGGAGAAATGGGGGAATGATGGGTGAAAGGAAATTTGTGTGTCTTCTTTGATTCCAGAACTTTCTGGCACCGAAATGTTAGGAAAAAGTGTTTTTTTGGCCACATTTTGAGGTTTGCAAAGGATTCTGGGTAACAGAACCTGGTCAGAACCCCACAAGTCACCCCATCTTGGATTCCCCTAGGTGTCTAGTTTTCACAAATGCGCTGGTTTGCTAGGTTTCCCCAGGTGGCGGCTGAGCTAGAGGCCAAAATTAACAGGTAGGCAGTTTGTAAAAAACACCTCTGTTTTCTGTGGAAAAATTTGATGTGTCCACGTTGCGTTTTGGGGCATTTCCTTTCGCGGGTGCTAGGCCTACCCCCACAAGTGAGGTACCATTTTTATCTGGAGACCTGGGGGAATGCTGGGTGGAAGGAAATGTGTGGCTCCTCTCAGATTCCAGAACTTTCTGTCACCGGAATGAGAGGAAAAAGTGTTTTTTTGGCCACATTTTGAGGTTTGCAAAGGATTCTGGGTAACAGAACCTGGTCAGAGCCCCACAAGTCACCCCATCTTGGATTCCCTGGGGTGTCTAGTTTTCAAAAATGCGCTGGTTTGCTAGGTTTCCCTAGGTGCCGGCTGAGCTAGAGGCCAAAATCCACAGCTAGATGCTTTGCAAAAAACAGCTCTGTTTTCTTTGTGAAAATTTGATGTGTCCACGTTGTGTTTTGGGGCTTTTCTTGACGTGGGCGCTAGGCCTACCCCCACAACTGAGGTACCTTTTTTATCAGGAGACATGGGGGAATGATGGGTGAAAGGAAATTTGTGGCTCTTCTCTGAATCCAGAACTTTCTGTCAACCGAAATGATAGGAAAAAGTGTTTTTTTTTGGCCAAATTTTGAGGTTCGCAAAGGATTCTGGGTAAGAGAACCTGGTCAGAGCCCCACAAGTCACCCCATCTTTGATTCCCCTAGGTGTCTAGTTTTCAAAACTACGCCACAGGTTTGCTAGGTTTCCCTAGGTGCCGGATGAGCTAGAGGCCAAGATCCACAGCTAGGTGCTTTGCAAAAAACAGCTCTGTTTTCTTTGTGAAAATTTGATGTGTCCACGTTGTGTTTTGGGGCATTTCCTGTTGTGGGCGCTAGGCCTACCCCCACAAGTGAGGTACCTTTTTTATCGGGAGACATGGGGGAATGATGGGTGAAAGGAAATTTGTGGCTCTTCTCTGATTCCAGAACTTTCTGGCACCGAAATGATAGGAAAAAGTGTTTTTTTGGCCACATTTTGAGGTTTGCAAAGGGTTCTGGGTAACAGAACCTGGTCAGAACCCCACAAGTCACCCCATCTTGGATTCCCCTAGGTGTCTAGTTTTCACAAATGCGCTGGTTTGCTAGGTTTCCCCAGGTGCCGGCTGAGCTGGAGGCCAAAATCCACAGGTAGGCAGTTTGTAAAAAACACCTCTGTTTTCTGTGGAAAAATTTGATGTGTCCACGTTGAGTTTTGGGCATTTCCTTTTGCGGGCGCTAGGCCTACCCCCACAAGTGAGGTACCATTTTTATCTGGAGACTTGGGGGAACGCTGGGTCGAAGGAAATGTGTGGCTCCTCTCAGATTCCAGAACTTTCTGTCACCGGAATGAGAGGAAAAAGTGTTTTTTTGGCCACATTTTGAGGTTTACCAATGATTCTGGGTAACAGAACCTGGTCATAGCCCCACAAGTCACCCCATCTTCGATTCCCTTAGGTGTCTAGTTTTCAAAAATGCACTGGTTTGCTAGGTTTCCCCAGGTGCCGGCTGAGCTACAGGCCAAAATCCACAGGTAGGCAGTTTGTAAAAAACACCTCTGTTTTCTGTGGAAAGATTTGATGTGTCCATGTTGTGTTTTGGGGCATTTCCTTTCACGGGCGCTAGGCCTACCCGCACAAGTGGGGTACCATTTTTATCTGGAGACTTGGGGGAACGCTGGGTGGAAGGAAATTTGTTGGGCTCTCAGATTCCAGAACTTTCTGTCACCGGAATGAGAGGAAAAAGTGTTTTTTTGGCCAAATTGTGAGGTTTGCAAAGGATTCTGGGTAATAGAACCTGGTCAGAGCCCCACAAGTCACCCCATCTTGGATTCCCCTAGGTGTATAGTTTTCAAAACTGCGCCACAGGTTTGCTAGGTTTCCCTAGGTGCCGGATGAGCTAGAGGCCAAGATCCACAGCTAGGTGCTTTGCAAAAAACAGCTCTGTTTTCTTTGTGAAAATTTGATGTGTCCACGTTGTGTTTTGGGGCATTTCCTGTTGTGGGCGCTAGGCCTACCCCCACAAGTGAGGTACATTTTTTATCGGGAGACATGGGGGAATGATGGGTGAAAGGAAATTTGTGGCTCTTCTCTGATTCCAGAACTTTCTGGCACCGAAATGATAGGGAAAAGTGTTTTTTTGGCCACATTTTGAGGTTTGCAAAGGGTTCTGGGTAACAGAATCTGTCAGAACCCTACAAGTCACCCCATCTTGGATTCCCCTAGGTGTCTAGTTTTCACAAATGCACTGGTTTGCTAGGTTTCCCCAGGTGCCGGCTGAGCTGGAGGCCAAAATCCACAGGTAGGCAGTTTGTAAAAAACACCTCTGTTTTCTGTGGAAACATTTGATGTGTCCACGTTGAGTTTTGGGCATTTCCTTTCGTGGGCGCTAGGCCTACCCCCACAAGTGAGGTACCATTTTTATCTGGAGACTTGGGGGAACGCTGGGTCGAAGGAAATGTGTGGCTCCTCTCAGATTCCAGAACTTTCTGTCACCGGAATGAGAGGAAAAAGTGTTTTTTTGGCCACATTTTGAGGTTTGCAAAGGATTCTGGGTAACAGAACCTGGTCATAGCCCCACAAGTCACCCCATCTTGGATTCCCAGGGGTGTCTAGTTTTCAAAACTGTGCCGCAGGTTTGCTAGGTTTCCCTCGGTGCCGGATGAGCTAGAGGCCAAAATCCACAGCTAGGTGCTTTGCAAAAAACAGCTCTGTTTTCTTTGTGAAACTTTATGTGTCCACGTTGTGTTTTGGGGCATTTCCTGTCGCGGGCGCTAGGCCTATCCCCACAAGTGAGGTACCTTTTTTATCGGGAGACATTGTGGAATGATGGGTGAAAGAAAATTTGTGGCTCTTATCTGATTCCAGATCTTTCTGTCACCGTAATGTTAGGAAAAAGTGTGTTTTTGGCCACATTTTGAGGTTTGCAAAAGATTCAGGCTAACAGAACCTGGTCAGAGCCCCACAAGTCACCCCATCTTGGATTCCCCTAGGTGTCTAGTTTTCAAAAATGCGCTGGTTTGCTAGGTTTCCCTAGGTGCCGGCTGAGCTAGAGGCCAAAATCCACAGGTAGATGCTTTGCAAGAAACAGCTCTGTTTTCTTTGTGAAAATTTGATGTGTCCACGTTGTGTTTTGGGGCTTTTCCTGACGTGGGCGCTAGGCCTACCCCCACAAGTGAGGTACCATTTTTATCGGGAGACATGCAGGAACGCTGGGTGGAAGGAAATTTGTGGCTCCTCTCAGATTCCAGAACTTTCTGTCACCCAAATGAGAGGAAAAACAGTTTTTTTGGCCAAATTTTGAGGTTTGCAAAGGATTCTGGGTAACAGAACCTGGTCAGAGCCCCACAAGTCACCCCATCTTGGATTCCCCTAGGTGTATAGTTTTCAAAACTGCGCCACAGGTTTACTAGGTTTCCCTAGGTGCCGGATGAGCTAGAGGCCAAGATCCACAGCTAGGTGCTCTGCAAAAAACAGCTCTGTTTTCTTTGTGAAAATTTGATGTGTCCAAGTTGTGTTTTGGGGCATTTCCTGTCGTGGGCGCTAGGCCTACCCCCACAAGTGAGGTACCTTTTTTATCGGGAGACATGGGGGAATGATGGGTGAAAGGAAATTTGTGGCTCTTCTCTGATTCCAGAACTTTCTGGCACCGAAATGTTAGGAAAAAGTGTTTTTTTGGCCACATTTTGAGGTTTGCAAAGGATTCTGGGTAACAGAACCTAGTCAGAGCCCCACAAGTCACCCCGTCTTGGATTCCCCTAGGTGTCTAGGTTTCAAAAATGCGCTGGTTTGCAAGGTTTTCCTAGGTGCCGGCTGAGCTAAAGGCGAAAATCCACAGCTAGATGCTTTGCAAAAAACAGCTCTGTTTTCTTTGTGAAAATTTGATGTGTCCAAGTTATGTTTTGGGGCATTTCCTGTTGTGGGCGCTAGGCCTACCCCCACAAGTGAGGTACCTTTTTTATCGGGAGACATGGGGGAATGATGGGTGAAAGGAAATTTGTGTGTCTTCTCTGATTCCAGAACTTTCTGGCACCGAAATGTTAGGAAAAAGTGTTTTTTTGGCCACATTTTGAGGTTTGCAAAGGATTCTGGGTAACAGAACCTGGTCAGAACCCCACAAGTCACCCCATCTTGGATTCCCCTAGGTGTCTAGTTTTCACAAATGCGCTGGTTTGCTAGGTTTCCCCAGGTGGCGGCTGAGCTAGAGGCCAAAATCCACAGGTAGGCAGTTTGTAAAAAACACCTCTGTTTTCTGTGGAAAAATTTGATGTGTCCACGTTGCGTTTTGGGGCATTTCCTTTCGCGGGTGCTAGGCCTACCCCCACAAGTGAGGTACCATTTTTATCTGGAGACCTGGGGGAATGCTGGGTGGAAGGAAATGTGTGGCTCCTCTCAGATTCCAGAACTTTCTGTCACCGGAATGAGAGGAAAAAGTGTTTTTTTGGCCACATTTTGAGGTTTGCAAAGGATTCTGGGTAACAGAACCTGGTCAGAGCCCCACAAGTCACCCCATCTTGGATTCCCTGGGGTGTCTAGTTTTCAAAAATGCGCTGGTTTGCTAGGTTTCCCTAGGTGCCGGCTGAGCTAGAGGCCAAAATCCACAGCTAGATGCTTTGCAAAAAACAGCTCTGTTTTCTTTGTGAAAATTTGATGTGTCCACGTTGTGTTTTGGGGCTTTTCCTGACGTGGGCGCTAGGCCTACCCCCACAACTGAGGTACCTTTTTTATCGGGAGACATGGGGGAATGATGGGTGAAAGGAAATTTGTGGCTGTTCTCTGATTCCACAACTTTCTGTCAACCGAAATGATAGGAAAAAGTGTTTTTTTTTGGCCAAATTTTGAGGTTCGCAAAGGATTCTGGGTAAGAGAACCTGGTCAGAGCCCCACAAGTCACCCCATCTTTGATTCCCCTAGGTGTCTAGTTTTCAAAACTACGCCACAGGTTTGCTAGGTTTCCTTAGGTGCCGGATGAGCTAGAGGCCAAGATCCACAGCTAGGTGATTTGCAAAAAACAGCTCTATTTTCTTTGTGAAAATTTGATGTGTCCACGTTGTGTTTTGGGGCATTTCCTGTTGTGGGCGCTAGGCCTACCCCCACAAGTGAGGTACCTTTTTTATCGGGAGACATGGGGGAATGATGAGTGAAAGGAAATTTGTGGCTCTTCTCTGATTCCAGAACTTTCTGGCACCGAAATGATAGGAAAAAGTGTTTTTTTGGCCACATTTTGAGGTTTGCAAAGGGTTCTGGGTAACAGAACCTGGTCAGAACCCCACAAGTCACCCCATCTTGGATTCCCCTAGGTGTCTAGTTTTCACAAATGCGCTGGTTTGCTAGGTTTCCCCAGGTGCCGACTGAGCTGGAGGCCAAAATCCACAGGTAGGCAGTTTGTAAAAAACACCTCTGTTTTCTGTGGAAAAATTTGATGTGTCCACGTTGAGTTTTGGGCATTTCCTTTTGCGGGCGCTAGGCCTACCCCCACAAGTGAGGTACCATTTTTATCTGGAGACTTGGGGGAACGCTGGGTTGAAGGAAATGTGTGGCTCCTCTCAGATTCCAGAACTTTCTGTCACCGGAATGAGAGGAAAAAGTGTTTTTTTGGCCACATTTTGAGGTTTGCAAGGGATTCTGGGTAACAGAACCTGGTCAGAGCCCCACAAGTCACCCCATCTTGGATTCCCAGGGGTGTCTAGTTTTCAAAACTGTGCCGCAGGTTTGCTAGGTTTCCCTCGGTGCCGGATGAGCTAGAGGCCAAAATCCACAGCTAGGTGCTTTGCAAAAAACAGCTCTGTTTTCTTTGTGAAAATTGGATGTGTCCACGTTGTGTTTTGGGGCATTTCCTGTCACGGGCGCTAGGCCTATCCCCACAAGTGAGGTACCATTTTTATCGGGAGACATGCGGGAATGCTGGGTGGAAGGAAATTTGTGGCTCCTCTCAGATTCCAGAACTTTCTGTCACCGGAATGAGAGGAAAAAGTGTTTTTTTGGCCACATTTTGAGGTTTGCAAAGGATTCTGGGTAACAGAACCTGGTCAGAGCCCCACAAGTCACCCCATCTTGGATTCCCCTAGGTGTATAGTTTTCAAAACTGCGCCACAGGTTTACTAGGTTTCCCTAGGTGCCGGCTGAGCTAGAAGCCAAAATCCACAGCTAGATGCTTTGCAAAAAACAGCTCTGTTTTCTGTGGAAAAATGTGATGTGTCCACATTGTGTTTTGGGCCATTCCCTTTCGCGGGCGCTAGGTCTACCCACACAAGTGAGGTACCATTTTTATCGGGAGACATGTGGGAACACTCCGTGGAAGCAAATTTGTGGTTCCTCTCAGATTCCAGGACTTTCTGTCACCTAAATGAGGGGCAAAAGTGTTTGTTTGGCCATATTTTGAGGTTTGCAAAATATTCTGGGTAACAGAACCTGGTCATAGCCCCACAAGTCACCCCATCTTGGATTCCCTTAGGTGTCTAGTTTTCAAAACTGCGCTGGTTTGCTAGGTTTCCCCAGGTGCCGGCTGAGCTAGAGGCCAAAATCCACAGCTAGGTGCTTTGCAAAAAACAGCTCTGTTTTCTTTGTGAAAATGTGATGTGTCCACGTTGTGTTTTGGGGCAATTCCTGTTGCGGACGCTAGGCCTACCCCCACAACTGAGGTACCTTTTTTATCGGGAGACATGGGGGAATGATGGGTGAAAGGAAATTTGTGGCTCTTCTCTGATTCCAGAACTTTCTGTCACCGAAATGATAGGTAAAAGTGTTTTTTTGGCCACATTTTGAGGTTTGCAAGGGATTCTTGGTAAGAGAACCTGGTCAGAGCCCCACAAGTCACCCCATCTTGGATTCCCCTAGGTGTCTAGTTTTCACAAATGCGCTGGTTTGCTAGGTTTCCCCAGGTGCCGGCTGAGCTAGCGGCCAAAATCCACAGGTAGGCAGTTTGTAAAAAACACCTCTGTTTTCTGTGGAAAAATTTGATGTGTCCACGTTGTGTTTTGGGGCACTTCCTTTTGCGGGCGCTAGGCCTACCCCCACAAGTGAGGTACCATTTTTATCTGGAGACTTGGGGGAACGCTGGGTGGAAGGAAATTTGTGGCCCCTCTCAGATTCCAGAGATTTCTGTCACCGGAATGAGAGGAAAAAGTGTTTTTCTGGCCAACCTTTGAGGTTTGCAAAGGATTCTGGGTAACAGAACCTGGTCAGAGCCCCACAAGTCACCCCATCTTGGATTCCCCTAGGTGTCTAGTTTTCAAAACTGCGCTGCAGGTTTGCTAGGTTTCCCTAGGTGCCGGATGAGCTAGAGGCCAAAATCCACAGCTAGGTGCTTTGCAAAAAACAGCTCTGTTTTCTTTGTGAAAATTTGATGTGTCCACGTTGTGTTTTGGGGCATTTCCTGTCGCGGGTGCTAGGCCTACCTCCACAAGTGAGGTACCTTTTTTATCGGGAGAAATGGGGGAATGATGGGTGAAAGGAAATTTGTGGCTCTTCTCTGATTCCAGAAATTTCTGTCACCGAAATGTTAGGAAAAAGTGTTTTTTTGGCCACATTTTGAGGTTTGCAAAGGATTCTGGGTAACAGAACCTGGTCAGAGCCCCACAAGTCACCCCATCTTGGATTCCCCTAGGTGTCTAGTTTTCAAAAATGCGCTGGTTTGCTAGGTTTCCCTAGGTGCCGGCTGAGCTAGTGGCCAAAATCCACAGCTAGATGCTTTGAAAAAAAATGCTCCGTTTTCTTTGTGAAAATTTGATGTGTCCACGTTGTGTTTTGGGGCATTTCCTGTTGTGGGCGCTAGGCCTACCCCCACAAGTGAGGTACCTTTTTTATCGGGAGACATGGGGGAATGATGGGTGAAAGGAAATTTGCGGCTCTTCTCTGATTCCAGAACTTTCTGGCACCGAAATGATAGGAAAAAGTGTTTTCTTGGCCACATTTTGAGGTTTGCAAAGGGTTCTGGGTAACAGAACCTGGTCAGAACCCCACAAGTCACCCCATCTTGGATTCCCCTAGGTGTCTAGTTTTCACAAATGCGCTGGTTTGCTAGGTTTCCCCAGGTGCCGGCTGAGCTGGAGGCCAAAATCCACAGGTAGGCAGTTTGTAAAAAACACCTCTGTTTTCTGTGGAAAAATTTGATGTGTCCACGTTGAGTTTTGGGCATTTCCTTTTGCGGGCGCTAGGCCTACCCCCACAAGTGAGGTACCATTTTTATCTGGAGACTTGGGGGAACGCTGGGTCGAAGGAAATGTGTGGCTCCTCTCAGATTCCAGAACTTTCTGTCACCGGAATGAGAGGAAAAAGTGTTTTTTTGGCCACATTTTGAGGTTTACCAATGATTCTGGGTAACAGAACCTGGTCATAGCCCCACAAGTCACCCCATCTTCGATTCCCTTAGGTGTCTAGTTTTCAAAAATGCACTGGTTTGCTAGGTTTCCCCAGGTGCCGGCTGAGCTACAGGCCAAAATCCACAGGTAGGCAGTTTGTAAAAAACACCTCTGTTTTCTGTGGAAAGATTTGATGTGTCCACGTTGAGTTTTGGGCATTTCCTTTCGTGGGCGCTAGGCCTACCCCCACAAGTGAGGTACCATTTTTATCTGGAGACTTGGGGGAACGCTGGGTGGAAGGAAATTTGTTGGGCTCTCAGATTCCAGAACTTTCTGTCACCGGAATGAGAGGAAAAAGTGTTTTTTTGGCCAAATTGTGAGGTTTGCAAAGGATTCTGGGTAATAGAACCTGGTCAGAGCCCCACAAGTCACCCCATCTTGGATTCCCCTAGGTGTATAGTTTTCAAAACTGCGCCACAGGTTTGCTAGGTTTCCCTAGGTGCCGGATGAGCTAGAGGCCAAGATCCACAGCTAGGTGCTTTGCAAAAAACAGCTCTGTTTTCTTTGTGAAAATTTGATGTGTCCACGTTGTGTTTTGGGGCATTTCCTGTTGTGGGCGCTAGGCCTACCCCCACAAGTGAGGTACATTTTTTATCGGGAGACATGGGGGAATGATGGGTGAAAGGAAATTTGTGGCTCTTCTCTGATTCCAGAACTTTCTGGCACCGAAATGATAGGGAAAAGTGTTTTTTTGGCCACATTTTGAGGTTTGCAAAGGGTTCTGGGTAACAGAATCTGTCAGAACCCTACAAGTCACCCCATCTTGGATTCCCCTAGGTGTCTAGTTTTCACAAATGCACTGGTTTGCTAGGTTTCCCCAGGTGCCGGCTGAGCTGGAGGCCAAAATCCACAGGTAGGCAGTTTGTAAAAAACACCTCTGTTTTCTGTGGAAACATTTGATGTGTCCACGTTGAGTTTTGGGCATTTCCTTTCGTGGGCGCTAGGCCTACCCCCACAAGTGAGGTACCATTTTTATCTGGAGACTTGGGGGAACGCTGGGTCGAAGGAAATGTGTGGCTCCTCTCAGATTCCAGAACTTTCTGTCACCGGAATGAGAGGAAAAAGTGTTTTTTTGGCCACATTTTGAGGTTTGCAAAGGATTCTGGGTAACAGAACCTGGTCATAGCCCCACAAGTCACCCCATCTTGGATTCCCAGGGGTGTCTAGTTTTCAAAACTGTGCCGCAGGTTTGCTAGGTTTCCCTCGGTGCCGGATGAGCTAGAGGCCAAAATCCACAGCTAGGTGCTTTGCAAAAAACAGCTCTGTTTTCTTTGTGAAACTTTATGTGTCCACGTTGTGTTTTGGGGCATTTCCTGTCGCGGGCGCTAGGCCTATCCCCACAAGTGAGGTACCTTTTTTATCGGGAGACATTGTGGAATGATGGGTGAAAGAAAATTTGTGGCTCTTATCTGATTCCAGATCTTTCTGTCACCGAAATGTTAGGAAAAAGTGTGTTTTTGGCCACATTTTGAGGTTTGCAAAAGATTCAGGCTAACAGAACCTGGTCAGAGCCCCACAAGTCACCCCATCTTGGATTCCCCTAGGTGTCTAGTTTTCAAAAATGCGCTGGTTTGCTAGGTTTCCCTAGGTGCCGGCTGAGCTAGAGGCCAAAATCCACAGGTAGATGCTTTGCAAGAAACAGCTCTGTTTTCTTTGTGAAAATTTGATATGTCCACGTTGTGTTTTGGGGCTTTTCCTGACGTGGGCGCTAGGCCTACCCCCACAAGTGAGGTACCATTTTTATCGGGAGACATGCGGGAACGCTGGGTGGAAGGAAATTTGTGGCTCCTCTCAGATTCCAGAACTTTCTGTCACCCAAATGAGAGGAAAAACAGTTTTTGTGGCCAAATTTTGAGGTTTGCAAAGGATTCTGGGTAACAGAACCTGGTCAGAGCCCCACAAGTCACCCCATCTAGGATTCCCCTAGGTGTATAGTTTTCAAAACTGCGCCACAGGTTTACTAGGTTTCCCTAGGTGCCGGATGAGCTAGAGGCCAAGATCCACAGCTAGGTGCTCTGCAAAAAACAGCTCTGTTTTCTTTGTGAAAATTTGATGTGTCCAAGTTGTGTTTTGGGGCATTTCCTGTTGTGGGCGCTAGGCCTACCCCCACAAGTGAGGTACCTTTTTTATCGGGAGACATGGGGGAATGATGGGTGAAAGGAAATTTGTGGCTCTTCTCTGATTCCAGAACTTTCTGGCACCGAAATGTTAGGAAAAAGTGTTTTTTTGGCCACATTTTGAGGTTTGCAAAGGATTCTGGGTAACAGAACCTAGTCAGAGCCCCACAAGTCACCCCGTCTTGGATTCCTCTAGGTGTCTAGGTTTCAAAAATGCGCTGGTTTGCAAGGTTTTCCTAGGTGCCGGCTGAGCTAAAGGCCAAAATCCACAGCTAGATGCTTTGCAAAAAACAGCTCTGTTTTCTTTGTGAAAATTTGATGTGTCCAAGTTATGTTTTGGGGCATTTCCTGTTGTGGGCGCTAGGCCTACCCCCACAAGTGAGGTACCTTTTTTATCGGGAGACATGGGGGAATGATGGGTGAAAGGAAATTTGTGTTTCTTCTCTGATTCCAGAACTTTCTGGCACCGAAATGTTAGGAAAAAGTGTTTTTTTGGCCACATTTTGAGGTTTGCAAAGGATTCTGGGTAACAGAACCTGGTCAGAACCCCACAAGTCACCCCATCTTGGATTCCCCTAGGTGTCTAGTTTTCACAAATGCGCTGGTTTGCTAGGTTTCCCCAGGTGGCGGCTGAGCTAGAGGCCAAAATCCACAGGTAGGCAGTTTGTAAAAAACACCTCTGTTTTCTGTGGAAAAATTTGATGTGTCCACGTTGCGTTTTGGGGCATTTCCTTTCGCGGGTGCTAGGCCTACCCCCACAAGTGAGGTACCATTTTTATCTGGAGACCTGGGGGAATGCTGGGTGGAAGGAAATGTGTGGCTCCTCTCAGATTCCAGAACTTTCTGTCACCGGAATGAGAGGAAAAAGTGTTTTTTTGGCCACATTTTGAGGTTTGCAAAGGATTCTGGGTAACAGAACCTGGTCAGAGCCCCACAAGTCACCCCATCTTGGATTCCCTGGGGTGTCTAGTTTTCAGAAATGCGCTGGTTTGCTAGGTTTCCCTAGGTGCCGGCTGAGCTAGAGGCCAAAATCCACAGCTAGATGCTTTGCAAAAAACAGCTCTGTTTTCTTTGTGAAAATTTGATGTGTCCACGTTGTGTTTTGGGGCTTTTCCTGACGTGGGCGCTAGGCCTACCCCCACAACTGAGGTACCTTTTTTATCGGGAGACATGGGGGAATGATGGGTGAAAGGAAATTTGTGGCTGTTCTCTGATTCCACAACTTTCTGTCAACCGAAATGATAGGAAAAAGTGTTTTTTTTTGGCCAAATTTTGAGGTTCGCAAAGGATTCTGGGTAAGAGAACCTGGTCAGAGCCCCACAAGTCACCCCATCTTTGATTCCCCTAGGTGTCTAGTTTTCAAAACTACGCCACAGGTTTGCTAGGTTTCCTTAGGTGACGGATGAGCTAGAGGCCAAGATCCACAGCTAGGTGCTTTGCAAAAAACAGCTCTATTTTCTTTGTGAAAATTTGATGTGTCCACGTTGTGTTTTGGGGCATTTCCTGTTGTGGGCGCTAGGCCTACCCCCACAAGTGAGGTACCTTTTTTATCGGGAGACATGGGGGAATGATGGGTGAAAGGAAATTTGTGGCTCTTCTCTGATTCCAGAACTTTCTGGCACCGAAATGATAGGAAAAAGTGTTTTTTTGGCCACATTTTGAGGTTTGCAAAGGGTTCTGGGTAACAGAACCTGGTCAGAACCCCACAAGTCACCCCATCTTGGATTCCCCTAGGTGTCTAGTTTTCACAAATGCGCTGGTTTGCTAGGTTTCCCCAGGTGCCGACTGAGCTGGAGGCCAAAATCCACAGGTAGGCAGTTTGTAAAAAACACCTCTGTTTTCTGTGGAAAAATTTGATGTGTCCACGTTGAGTTTTGGGCATTTCCTTTTGCGGGCGCTAGGCCTACCCCCACAAGTGAGGTACCATTTTTATCTGGAGACTTGGGGGAACGCTGGGTCGAAGGAAATGTGTGGCTCCTCTCAGATTCCAGAACTTTCTGTCACCGGAATGAGAGGAAAAAGTGTTTTTTTGGCCACATTTTGAGGTTTGCAAGGGATTCTGGGTAACAGAACCTGGTCAGAGCCCCACAAGTCACCCCATCTTGGATTCCCAGGGGTGTCTAGTTTTCAAAACTGTGCCGCAGGTTTGCTAGGTTTCCCTCGGTGCCGGATGAGCTAGAGGCCAAAATCCACAGCTAGGTGCTTTGCAAAAAACAGCTCTGTTTTCTTTGTGAAAATTGGATGTGTCCACGTTGTGTTTTGGGGCATTTCCTGTCACGGGCGCTAGGCCTATCCCCACAAGTGAGGTACCATTTTTATCGGGAGACATGCGGGAATGCTGGGTGGAAGGAAATTTGTGGCTCCTCTCAGATTCCAGAACTTTCTGTCACCGGAATGAGAGGAAAAACTGTTTTTTTGGCCACATTTTGAGGTTTGCAAAGGATTCTGGGTAACAGAACCTGGTCAGAGCCCCACAAGTCACCCCATCTTGGATTCCCCTAGGTGTATAGTTTTCAAAACTGCGCCACAGGTTTACTAGGTTTCCCTAGGTGCCGGCTGAGCTAGAAGCCAAAATCCACAGCTAGATGCTTTGCAAAAAACAGCTCTGTTTTCTGTGGAAAAATGTGATGTGTCCACATTGTGTTTTGGGCCATTCCCTTTCGCGGGCGCTAGGTCTACCCACACAAGTGAGGTACCATTTTTATCGGGAGACATGTGGGAACGCTCCGTGGAAGCAAATTTGTGGTTCCTCTCAGATTCCAGGACTTTCTGTCACCTAAATGAGAGGCAAAAGTGTTTGTTTGGCCATATTTTGAGGTTTGCAAAATATTCTGGGTAACAGAACCTGGTCATAGCCCCACAAGTCACCCCATCTTGGATTCCCTTAGGTGTCTAGTTTTCAAAACTGCGCTGGTTTGCTAGGTTTCCCCAGGTGCCGGCTGAGCTAGAGGCCAAAATCCACAGCTAGGTGCTTTGCAAAAAACAGCTCTGTTTTCTTTGTGAAAATGTGATGTGTCTACGTTGTGTTTTGGGGCAATTCCTGTTGTGGACGCTAGGCCTACCCCCACAACTGAGGTACCTTTTTTATCGGGAGACATGGGGGAATGATGGGTGAAAGGAAATTTGTGGCTCTTCTCTGATTCCAGAACTTTCTGTCACCGAAATGATAGGTAAAAGTGTTTTTTTGGCCACATTTTGAGGTTTGCAAGGGATTCTTGGTAAGAGAACCTGGTCAGAGCCCCACAAGTCACCCCATCTTGGATTCCCCTAGGTGTCTAGTTTTCACAAATGCGCTGGTTTGCTAGGTTTCCCCAGGTGCCGGCTGAGCTAGCGGCCAAAATCCACAGGTAGGCAGTTTGTAAAAAACACCTCTGTTTTCTGTGGAAAAATTTGATGTGTCCACGTTGTGTTTTGGGGCACTTCCTTTTGCGGGCGCTAGGCCTACCCCCACAAGTGAGGTACCATTTTTATCTGGAGACTTGGGGGAACGCTGGGTGGAAGGAAATTTGTGGCCCCTCTCAGATTCCAGAGATTTCTGTCACCGGAATGAGAGGAAAAAGTGTTTTTCTGGCCAACCTTTGAGGTTTGCAAAGGATTCTGGGTAACAGAACCTGGTCAGAGCCCCACAAGTCACCCCATCTTGGATTCCCCTAGGTGTCTAGTTTTCAAAACTGCGCTGCAGGTTTGCTAGGTTTCCCTAGGTGCCGGATGAGCTAGAGGCCAAAATCCACAGCTAGGTGCTTTGCAAAAAACAGCTCTGTTTTCTTTGTGAAAATTTGATGTGTCCACGTTGTGTTTTGGGGCATTTCCTGTCGCGGGTGCTAGGCCTCCCTCCACAAGTGAGGTACCTTTTTTATCGGGAGAAATGGGGGAATGATGGGTGAAAGGAAATTTGTGGCTCTTCTCTGATTCCAGAAATTTCTGTCACCGAAATGTTAGGAAAAAGTGTTTTTTTGGCCACATTTTGAGGTTTGCAAAGGATTCTGGGTAACAGAACCTGGTCAGAGCCCCACAAGTCACCCCATCTTGGATTCCCCTAGGTGTCTAGTTTTCAAAAATGCGCTGGTTTGCTAGGTTTCCCTAGGTGCCGGCTGAGCTAGTGGCCAAAATCCACAGCTAGATGCTTTGAAAAAAAATGCTCCGTTTTCTTTGTGAAAATTTGATGTGTCCACGTTGTGTTTTGGGCCTTTTCCTGATGCGGGCGCTAGGCCTACCCCCACAAGTGAGGTACCATTTATATCGGGAGACATGCGGGAACGCTGGGTGGAAGGAAATGTGTGGCTCTTCTCTGATTCCAGAACTTTCTGTCACCGGAATGAGAGGAAAAAGTGTTTTTTTGGCCACATTTTGAGGTTTGCAAGGGATTCTGGGTAACAGAACCTGGTCAGAGCCCCACAAGTCACCCCATCTTGGATTCCCAGGGGTGTCTAGTTTTCAAAACTGTGCCGCAGGTTTGCTAGGTTTCCCTCGGTGCCGGATGAGCTAGAGGCCAAAATCCACAGCTAGGTGCTTTGCAAAAAACAGCTCTGTTTTCTTTGTGAAAATTGGATGTGTCCACGTTGTGTTTTGGGGCATTTCCTGTCACGGGCGCTAGGCCTATCCCCACAAGTGAGGTACCATTTTTATCGGGAGACATGTGGGAACGCTCCGTGGAAGCAAATTTGTGGTTCCTCTCAGATTCCAGGACTTTCTGTCAACCGAAATGAGAGGAAAAAGTGTTTTTTTTGGGCCAAATTTTGAGGTTCGCAAAGGATTCTGGGTAACAGAACCTGGTCAGAGCCCCACAAGTCACCCCATCTTGGATTCCCTAGGTGTCTAGTTTTCAAAACTACGCCACAGGTTTGCTAGGTTTCCCTAAGTGCCGGATGAGCTAGAGGCCAAGATCCACAGCTAGGTGCTTTGCAAAAAACAGCTCTGTTTTCTTTGTGAAAATTTGATGTGTCCACGTTGTGTTTTGGGGCATTTCCTGTTGTGGGCGCTAGGCCTACCCCCACAAGTGAGGTACCTTTTTTATCGGGAGACATGGGGGAATGATGGGTGAAAGGAAATTTGCGGCTCTTCTCTGATTCCAGAACTTTCTGGCACCGAAATGATAGGAAAAAGTGTTTTCTTGGCCACATTTTGAGGTTTGCAAAGGGTTCTGGGTAACAGAACCTGGTCAGAACCCCACAAGTCACCCCATCTTGGATTCCCTTAGGTGTCTAGTTTTCAAAACTGCGCTGGTTTGCTAGGTTTCCCCAGGTGCCGGCTGAGCTAGAGGCCAAAATCCACAGCTAGGTGCTTTGCAAAAAACAGCTCTGTTTTCTTTGTGAAAATGTGATGTGTCTACGTTGTGTTTTGGGGCAATTCCTGTTGTGGACGCTAGGCCTACCCCCACAACTGAGGTACCTTTTTTATCGGGAGACATGGGGGAATGATGGGTGAAAGGAAATTTGTGGCTCTTCTCTGATTCCAGAACTTTCTGTCACCGAAATGATAGGTAAAAGTGTTTTTTTGGCCACATTTTGAGGTTTGCAAGGGATTCTTGGTAAGAGAACCTGGTCAGAGCCCCACAAGTCACCCCATCTTGGATTCCCCTAGGTGTCTAGTTTTCACAAATGCGCTGGTTTGCTAGGTTTCCCCAGGTGCCGGCTGAGCTAGCGGCCAAAATCCACAGGTAGGCAGTTTGTAAAAAACACCTCTGTTTTCTGTGGAAAAATTTGATGTGTCCACGTTGTGTTTTGGGGCACTTCCTTTTGCGGGCGCTAGGCCTACCCCCACAAGTGAGGTACCATTTTTATCTGGAGACTTGGGGGAACGCTGGGTGGAAGGAAATTTGTGGCCCCTCTCAGATTCCAGAGATTTCTGTCACCGGAATGAGATGAAAAAGTGTTTTTCTGGCCAACCTTTGAGGTTTGCAAAGGATTCTGGGTAACAGAACCTGGTCAGAGCCCCACAAGTCACCCCATCTTGGATTCCCCTAGGTGTCTAGTTTTCAAAACTGCGCTGCAGGTTTGCTAGGTTTCCCTAGGTGCCGGATGAGCTAGAGGCCAAAATCCACAGCTAGGTGCTTTGCAAAAAACAGCTCTGTTTTCTTTGTGAAAATTTGATGTGTCCACGTTGTGTTTTGGGGCATTTCCTGTCGCGGGTGCTAGGCCTACCTCCACAAGTGAGGTACCTTTTTTATCGGGAGAAATGGGGGAATGATGGGTGAAAGGAAATTTGTGGCTCTTCTCTGATTCCAGAAATTTCTGTCACCGAAATGTTAGGAAAAAGTGTTTTTTTGGCCACATTTTGAGGTTTGCAAAGGATTCTGGGTAACAGAACCTGGTCAGAGCCCCACAAGTCACCCCATCTTGGATTCCCCTAGGTGTCTAGTTTTCAAAAATGCGCTGGTTTGCTAGGTTTCCCTAGGTGCCGGCTGAGCTAGTGGCCAAAATCCACAGCTAGATGCTTTGAAAAAAAATGCTCCGTTTTCTTTGTGAAAATTTGATGTGTCCACGTTGTGTTTTGGGCCTTTTCCTGATGCGGGCGCTAGGCCTACCCCCACAAGTGAGGTACCATTTATATCGGGAGACATGCGGGAACGCTGGGTGGAAGGAAATGTGTGGCTCTTCTCTGATTCCAGAACTTTCTGTCAACCGAAATGAGAGGAAAAAGTGTTTTTTTTGGGCCAAATTTTGAGGTTCGCAAAGGATTCTGGGTAACAGAACCTGGTCAGAGCCCCACAAGTCACCCCATCTTGGATTCCCTAGGTGTCTAGTTTTCAAAACTACGCCACAGGTTTGCTAGGTTTCCCTAAGTGCCGGATGAGCTAGAGGCCAAGATCCACAGCTAGGTGCTTTGCAAAAAACAGCTCTGTTTTCTTTGTGAAAATTTGATGTGTCCACGTTGTGTTTTGGGGCATTTCCTGTTGTGGGCGCTAGGCCTACCCCCACAAGTGAGGTACCTTTTTTATCGGGAGACATGGGGGAATGATGGGTGAAAGGAAATTTGCGGCTCTTCTCTGATTCCAGAACTTTCTGGCACCGAAATGATAGGAAAAAGTGTTTTCTTGGCCACATTTTGAGGTTTGCAAAGGGTTCTGGGTAACAGAACCTGGTCAGAACCCCACAAGTCACCCCATCTTGGATTCCCCTAGGTGTCTAGTTTTCACAAATGCGCTGGTTTGCTAGGTTTCCCCAGGTGCCGGCTGAGCTGGAGGCCAAAATCCACAGGTAGGCAGTTTGTAAAAAACACCTCTGTTTTCTGTGGAAAAATTTGATGTGTCCACGTTGAGTTTTGGGCATTTCCTTTTGCGGGCGCTAGGCCTACCCCCACAAGTGAGGTACCATTTTTATCTGGAGACTTGGGGGAACGCTGGGTCGAAGGAAATGTGTGGCTCCTCTCAGATTCCAGAACTTTCTGTCACCGGAATGAGAGGAAAAAGTGTTTTTTGGCCACATTTTGAGGTTTGCAAAGGATTCTGGGTAACAGAACCTGGTCAGAGCCCCACAAGTCACCCCATCTTGGATTCCCAGGGGTGTCTAGTTTTCAAAACTATGCCGCAGGTTTGCTAGGTTTCCCTCGGTGCCGGATGAGCTAGAGGCCAAAATCCACAGCTAGGTGCGTTGCAAAAAACAGCTGTGTTTTCTTTGTGAAAATTTGATGTGTCCACGTTGTGTTTTGGGGCATTTCCTGTCACTGGCGCTAGGCCTATCCCCACAAGTGAGGTACCATTTTTATCGGGAGACATGCAGGAATGCTGGGTGGAAGGAAATTTGTGGCTCCTCTCAGATTCCAGAACTTTCTGTCACCGGAATGAGAGGAAAAACTGTTTTTTTGGCCAAATTTTGTGGTTTGCAAAGGATTCTGGGTAACAGAACCTGGTCAGAGCCCCACAAGTCACCCCATCTTGGATTCCCCTAGGTGTATAGTTTTCAAAACTGCGCCACAGGTTTACTAGGTTTCCCTAGGTGCCGGCTGAGCTAGAGGCCAAAATCCACAGCTAGATGCTTTGCAAAAAACAGCTCTGTTTTCTTTGTGAAAATTTGATGTGTTCAAGTTGTGTTTTGGGGCATTTCCTGTCGTGGGCGCTAGGCCTACCCCCACAAGTGAGGTACCTTTTTTATCGGGAGACATGGGGGAATGATGGGTAAAAGGAAATTTGTGGCTCTTCTCTGATTCCAGAACTTCCTGTCAACCGAAATGATAGGAAAAAGTGTTTTTTTGGGGCCAAATTTTGAGGTTCGCAAAGGATTCTGGGTAACAGAACCTGGTCAGAGCCCCACAAGTCACCCCATCTTGGATTCCCCTAGGTGTCTAGTTTTCAAAAATGCGCTGGTTTGCTAGGTTTCCTCAGGTGCCGCCTGAGCTAGAGGCCAAAATCCACAGGTAGGCACTTTGTAAAATACATATCTGTTTTTTTGTGGAAAAATGTGTTGTGTCCACATTGTGTTTTGGGCCATTCCCTTTCGCGGGCGCTAGGTCTACCCACACAAGTGAGGTACCATTTTTATCGGGAGGCATGTGGGAACACTGGGTGGAAGCAAATTCGTGGCTCCTCTCAGATTCCAGGACTTTCTGTCACCTAAATGAGAGGCAAAAGTGTTTGTTTGGCCACATTTTGAGGTTTGCAAAGGATTCTGGGTAACAGAACCTGGTCATAGCCCCACAAGTCACCCCATCTTCGATTCCCTTAGGTGTCTAGTTTTCAAAAATGCACTGGTTTGCTAGGTTTCTCCAGGTGTCGGCTGAGCCACAGGCCAAAATCCACAGGTAGGCAGTTTATAAAAAAACACCTCTGTTTTCTGTGGAAAGATTTGATGTGTCCATGTTGTGTTTTGGGGCATTTCCTTTCAGGGGCGCTAGGCCTACCCACACAAGTGAGGTACCATTTTTATCTGGAGACTTGGGGGAACGCTGGGTCGAAGGAAATGTGTGGCTCCTCTCAGATTCCAGAACTTTCTGTCACCGGAATGAGAGGAAAAAGTATTTTTTGGGCCAAATTATGAGGTTTGCAAAGGATTCTGGGTAACAGAACCTGGTCAGAGCCCCACAAGTCACCCCATCTTGGATTCCCCTAGGTGTATAGTTTTCAAAACTGCGCCACAGGTTTGCTAGGTTTCCCTAGGTGCCGGATGAGCTAGAGGCCAAGATCCACAGCTAGGTGCTTTGCAAAAAACAGCTCTGTTTTCTTTGTGAAAATGTGATGTGTCTACGTTGTGTTTTGGGGCAATTCCTGTTGTGGACGCTAGGCCTACCCCCACAACTGAGGTACCTTTTTTATCGGGAGACATGGGGGAATGATGGGTGAAAGGAAATTTGTGGCTCTTCTCTGATTCCAGAACTTTCTGTCACCGAAATGATAGGTAAAAGTGTTTTTTTGGCCACATTTTGAGGTTTGCAAGGGATTCTTGGTAAGAGAACCTGGTCAGAGCCCCACAAGTCACCCCATCTTGGATTCCCCTAGGTGTCTAGTTTTCACAAATGCGCTGGTTTGCTAGGTTTCCCCAGGTGCCGGCTGAGCTAGCGGCCAAAATCCACAGGTAGGCAGTTTGTAAAAAACACCTCTGTTTTCTGTGGAAAAATTTGATGTGTCCACGTTGTGTTTTGGGGCACTTCCTTTTGCGGGCGCTAGGCCTACCCCCACAAGTGAGGTACCATTTTTATCTGGAGACTTGGGGGAACGCTGGGTGGAAGGAAATTTGTGGCCCCTCTCAGATTCCAGAGATTTCTGTCACCGGAATGAGATGAAAAAGTGTTTTTCTGGCCAACCTTTGAGGTTTGCAAAGGATTCTGGGTAACAGAACCTGGTCAGAGCCCCACAAGTCACCCCATCTTGGATTCCCCTAGGTGTCTAGTTTTCAAAACTGCGCTGCAGGTTTGCTAGGTTTCCCTAGGTGCCGGATGAGCTAGAGGCCAAAATCCACAGCTAGGTGCTTTGCAAAAAACAGCTCTGTTTTCTTTGTGAAAATTTGATGTGTCCACGTTGTGTTTTGGGGCATTTCCTGTCGCGGGTGCTAGGCCTACCTCCACAAGTGAGGTACCTTTTTTATCGGGAGAAATGGGGGAATGATGGGTGAAAGGAAATTTGTGGCTCTTCTCTGATTCCAGAAATTTCTGTCACCGAAATGTTAGGAAAAAGTGTTTTTTTGGCCACATTTTGAGGTTTGCAAAGGATTCTGGGTAACAGAACCTGGTCAGAGCCCCACAAGTCACCCCATCTTGGATTCCCCTAGGTGTCTAGTTTTCAAAAATGCGCTGGTTTGCTAGGTTTCCCTAGGTGCCGGCTGAGCTAGTGGCCAAAATCCACAGCTAGATGCTTTGAAAAAAAATGCTCCGTTTTCTTTGTGAAAATTTGATGTGTCCACGTTGTGTTTTGGGCCTTTTCCTGATGCGGGCGCTAGGCCTACCCCCACAAGTGAGGTACCATTTATATCGGGAGACATGCGGGAACGCTGGGTGGAAGGAAATGTGTGGCTCTTCTCTGATTCCAGAACTTTCTGTCAACCGAAATGAGAGGAAAAAGTGTTTTTTTTGGGCCAAATTTTGAGGTTCGCAAAGGATTCTGGGTAACAGAACCTGGTCAGAGCCCCACAAGTCACCCCATCTTGGATTCCCTAGGTGTCTAGTTTTCAAAACTACGCCACAGGTTTGCTAGGTTTCCCTAAGTGCCGGATGAGCTAGAGGCCAAGATCCACAGCTAGGTGCTTTGCAAAAAACAGCTCTGTTTTCTTTGTGAAAATTTGATGTGTCCACGTTGTGTTTTGGGGCATTTCCTGTTGTGGGCGCTAGGCCTACCCCCACAAGTGAGGTACCTTTTTTATCGGGAGACATGGGGGAATGATGGGTGAAAGGAAATTTGCGGCTCTTCTCTGATTCCAGAACTTTCTGGCACCGAAATGATAGGAAAAAGTGTTTTCTTGGCCACATTTTGAGGTTTGCAAAGGGTTCTGGGTAACAGAACCTGGTCAGAACCCCACAAGTCACCCCATCTTGGATTCCCCTAGGTGTCTAGTTTTCACAAATGCGCTGGTTTGCTAGGTTTCCCCAGGTGCCGGCTGAGCTGGAGGCCAAAATCCACAGGTAGGCAGTTTGTAAAAAACACCTCTGTTTTCTGTGGAAAAATTTGATGTGTCCACGTTGAGTTTTGGGCATTTCCTTTTGCGGGCGCTAGGCCTACCCCCACAAGTGAGGTACCATTTTTATCTGGAGACTTGGGGGAACGCTGGGTCGAAGGAAATGTGTGGCTCCTCTCAGATTCCAGAACTTTCTGTCACCGGAATGAGAGGAAAAAGTGTTTTTTGGCCACATTTTGAGGTTTGCAAAGGATTCTGGGTAACAGAACCTGGTCAGAGCCCCACAAGTCACCCCATCTTGGATTCCCAGGGGTGTCTAGTTTTCAAAACTATGCCGCAGGTTTGCTAGGTTTCCCTCGGTGCCGGATGAGCTAGAGGCCAAAATCCACAGCTAGGTGCGTTGCAAAAAACAGCTGTGTTTTCTTTGTGAAAATTTGATGTGTCCACGTTGTGTTTTGGGGCATTTCCTGTCACTGGCGCTAGGCCTATCCCCACAAGTGAGGTACCATTTTTATCGGGAGACATGCAGGAATGCTGGGTGGAAGGAAATTTGTGGCTCCTCTCAGATTCCAGAACTTTCTGTCACCGGAATGAGAGGAAAAACTGTTTTTTTGGCCAAATTTTGTGGTTTGCAAAGGATTCTGGGTAACAGAACCTGGTCAGAGCCCCACAAGTCACCCCATCTTGGATTCCCCTAGGTGTATAGTTTTCAAAACTGCGCCACAGGTTTACTAGGTTTCCCTAGGTGCCGGCTGAGCTAGAGGCCAAAATCCACAGCTAGATGCTTTGCAAAAAACAGCTCTGTTTTCTTTGTGAAAATTTGATGTGTTCAAGTTGTGTTTTGGGGCATTTCCTGTCGTGGGCGCTAGGCCTACCCCCACAAGTGAGGTACCTTTTTTATCGGGAGACATGGGGGAATGATGGGTAAAAGGAAATTTGTGGCTCTTCTCTGATTCCAGAACTTCCTGTCAACCGAAATGATAGGAAAAAGTGTTTTTTTGGGGCCAAATTTTGAGGTTCGCAAAGGATTCTGGGTAACAGAACCTGGTCAGAGCCCCACAAGTCACCCCATCTTGGATTCCCCTAGGTGTCTAGTTTTCAAAAATGCGCTGGTTTGCTAGGTTTCCTCAGGTGCCGCCTGAGCTAGAGGCCAAAATCCACAGGTAGGCACTTTGTAAAATACATATCTGTTTTTTTGTGGAAAAATGTGTTGTGTCCACATTGTGTTTTGGGCCATTCCCTTTCGCGGGCGCTAGGTCTACCCACACAAGTGAGGTACCATTTTTATCGGGAGGCATGTGGGAACACTGGGTGGAAGCAAATTCGTGGCTCCTCTCAGATTCCAGGACTTTCTGTCACCTAAATGAGAGGCAAAAGTGTTTGTTTGGCCACATTTTGAGGTTTGCAAAGGATTCTGGGTAACAGAACCTGGTCATAGCCCCACAAGTCACCCCATCTTCGATTCCCTTAGGTGTCTAGTTTTCAAAAATGCACTGGTTTGCTAGGTTTCTCCAGGTGTCGGCTGAGCCACAGGCCAAAATCCACAGGTAGGCAGTTTATAAAAAAACACCTCTGTTTTCTGTGGAAAGATTTGATGTGTCCATGTTGTGTTTTGGGGCATTTCCTTTCAGGGGCGCTAGGCCTACCCACACAAGTGAGGTACCATTTTTATCTGGAGACTTGGGGGAACGCTGGGTCGAAGGAAATGTGTGGCTCCTCTCAGATTCCAGAACTTTCTGTCACCGGAATGAGAGGAAAAAGTATTTTTTGGGCCAAATTATGAGGTTTGCAAAGGATTCTGGGTAACAGAACCTGGTCAGAGCCCCACAAGTCACCCCATCTTGGATTCCCCTAGGTGTATAGTTTTCAAAACTGCGCCACAGGTTTGCTAGGTTTCCCTAGGTGCCGGATGAGCTAGAGGCCAAGATCCACAGCTAGGTGCTTTGCAAAAAACAGCTCTGTTTTCTTTGTGAAAATTTGATGTGTCCACGTTGTGTTTTGGGGCATTTCCTGTTGTGGGCGCTAGGCCTACCCCCACAAGTGAGGTAGCTTTTTTATCGGGAGACATGGGGGAATGATTGGTGAAAGGAAATTTGTGGCTCTTCTCTGATTCCAGAACTTTCTGGCACCGAAATGATAGGAAAAAGTGTTTTTTTGGCCACATTTTGAGGTTTGCAAAGGGTTCTGTGTAACAGAACCTGGTCAGAGCCCCACAAGTGTCCCCATCTTGGATTCCCCTAGGTGTCTAGTTTTCAAAAATGCGCTGGTTTGCTAGGTTTCCCTAGGTGCCGGCTGAGCTAGTGGCCAAAATCCACAGCTAGATGCTTTGCAAAAAAATGCTTTGTTTTCTTTGTGAAAATTTGATGTGTCCACGTTGTGTTTTGGGCCTTTTCCTGACCCGGGCGCTAGGCCTACCCCCACAAGTGAGGTACCATTTTTATCGGGAGACATGCGGGAACGCTGGGTGGAAGGAAATTTGTGGCTCTTCTCTGATTCCAGAACTTTCTGTCAACCGAAATGATAGGAAAAAGTGGTTTTTTGGGGCCAAATTTTGAGGTTCGCAAAGGATTCTGGGTAACAGAACCTGGTCAGAGCCCCACAAGTCACCCCATCTTGGATTCCCCTAGGTGTCTAGTTTTCAAAAATGCGCTGGTTTGCTAGGTTTCCTCAGGTGCCGCCTGAGCTAGAGGCCAAAATCCACAGGTAGACACTTTGTAAAATACATATCTGTTTTTTTGTGGAAAAATGTGTTGTGTCCACATTGTGTTTTGGGCCATTCCCTTTCGCGGGCGCTAGGTCTACCCACACAAGTGAGGTACCATTTTTATCGGGAGGCATGTGGGAACACTGGGTGGAAGCAAATTCGTGGCTCCTCTCAGATTCCAGGACTTTCTGTCACCTAAATGAGAGGCAAAAGTGTTTGTTTGGCCACATTTTGAGGTTTGCAAAGGATTCTGGGTAACAGAACCTGGTCATAGCCCCACAAGTCACCCCATCTTCGATTCCCTTAGGTGTCTAGTTTTCAAAAATGCACTGGTTTGCTAGGTTTCTCCAGGTGTCGGCTGAGCCACAGGCCAAAATCCACAGGTAGGCAGTTTATAAAAAAACACCTCTGTTTTCTGTGGAAAGATTTGATGTGTCCATGTTGTGTTTTGGGGCATTTCCTTTCAGGGGCGCTAGGCCTACCCGCACAAGTGAGGTACCATTTTTATCTGGAGACTTGGGGGAACGCTGGGTCGAAGGAAATGTGTGGCTCCTCTCAGATTCCAGAACTTTCTGTCACCGGAATGAGAGGAAAAAGTATTTTTTTGGCCAAATTGTGAGGTTTGCAAAGGATTCTGGGTAACAGAACCTGGTCAGAGCCCCACAAGTCACCCCATCTTGGATTCCCCTAGGTGTATAGTTTTCAAAACTGCGCCACAGGTTTGCTAGGTTTCCCTAGGTGCCGGATGAGCTAGAGGCCAAGATCCACAGCTAGGTGCTTTGCAAAAAACAGCTCTGTTTTCTTTGTGAAAATTTGATGTGTCCACGTTGTGTTTTGGGGCATTTCCTGTTGTGGGCGCTAGGCCAAACCCCACAAGTGAGGTAGCTTTTTTATCGGGAGACATGGGGGAATGATTGGTGAAAGGAAATTTGTGGCTCTTCTCTGATTCCAGAACTTTCTGGCACCGAAATGATAGGAAAAAGTGTTTTTTTGGCCACATTTTGAGGTTTGCAAAGGGTTCTGTGTAACAGAACCTGGTCAGAGCCCCACAAGTGTCCCCATCTTGGATTCCCCTAGGTGTCTAGTTTTCAAAAATGCGCTGGTTTGCTAGGTTTCCCTAGGTGCCGGCTGAGCTAGTGGCCAAAATCCACAGCTAGATGCTTTGCAAAAAAATGCTCTGTTTTCTTTGTGAAAATTTGATGTGTCCACGTTGTGTTTTGGGCCTTTTCCTGACCCGGGCGCTAGGCCTACCCCCACAAGTGAGGTACCATTTTTATCGGGAGACATGCGGGAACGCTGGGTGGAAGGAAATTTGTGGCTCTTCTCTGATTCCAGAACTTTCTGTCAACCGAAATGATAGGAAAAAGTGGTTTTTTGGGGCCAAATTTTGAGGTTCGCAAAGGATTCTGGGTAACAGAACCTGGTCAGAGCCCCACAAGTCACCCCATCTTGGATTCCCCTAGGTGTCTAGTTTTCAAAAATGCGCTGGTTTGCTAGGTTTCCTCAGGTGCCGCCTGAGCTAGAGGCCAAAATCCACAGGTAGACACTTTGTAAAATACATATCTGTTTTTTTGTGGAAAAATGTGTTGTGTCCACATTGTGTTTTGGGCCATTCCCTTTCGCGGGCGCTAGGTCTACCCACACAAGTGAGGTACCATTTTTATCGGGAGGCATGTGGGAACACTGGGTGGAAGCAAATTCGTGGCTCCTCTCAGATTCCAGGACTTTCTGTCACCTAAATGAGAGGCAAAAGTGTTTGTTTGGCCACATTTTGAGGTTTGCAAAGGATTCTGGGTAACAGAACCTGGTCATAGCCCCACAAGTCACCCCATCTTCGATTCCCTTAGGTGTCTAGTTTTCAAAAATGCACTGGTTTGCTAGGTTTCTCCAGGTGTCGGCTGAGCCACAGGCCAAAATCCACAGGTAGGCAGTTTATAAAAAAACACCTCTGTTTTCTGTGGAAAGATTTGATGTGTCCATGTTGTGTTTTGGGGCATTTCCTTTCAGGGGCGCTAGGCCTACCCGCACAAGTGAGGTACCATTTTTATCTGGAGACTTGGGGGAACGCTGGGTCGAAGGAAATGTGTGGCTCCTCTCAGATTCCAGAACTTTCTGTCACCGGAATGAGAGGAAAAAGTATTTTTTTGGCCAAATTGTGAGGTTTGCAAAGGATTCTGGGTAACAGAACCTGGTCAGAGCCCCACAAGTCACCCCATCTTGGATTCCCCTAGGTGTATAGTTTTCAAAACTGCGCCACAGGTTTGCTAGGTTTCCCTAGGTGCCGGATGAGCTAGAGGCCAAGATCCACAGCTAGGTGCTTTGCAAAAAACAGCTCTGTTTTCTTTGTGAAAATTTGATGTGTCCACGTTGTGTTTTGGGGCATTTCCTGTTGTGGGCGCTAGGCCTACCCCCACAAGTGAGGTAGCTTTTTTATCGGGAGACATGGGGGAATGATTGGTGAAAGGAAATTTGTGGCTCTTCTCTGATTCCAGAACTTTCTGGCACCGAAATGATAGGAAAAAGTGTTTTTTTGGCCACATTTTGAGGTTTGCAAAGGGTTCTGTGTAACAGAACCTGGTCAGAGCCCCACAAGTGTCCCCATCTTGGATTCCCCTAGGTGTCTAGTTTTCAAAAATGCGCTGGTTTGCTAGGTTTCCCTAGGTGCCGGCTGAGCTAGTGGCCAAAATCCACAGCTAGATGCTTTGCAAAAAAATGCTCTGTTTTCTTTGTGAAAATTTGATGTGTCCACGTTGTGTTTTGGGCCTTTTCCTGACCCGGGCGCTAGGCCTACCCCCACAAGTGAGGTACCATTTTTATCGGGAGACATGCGGGAACGCTGGGTGGAAGGAAATTTGTGGCTCTTCTCTGATTCCAGAACTTTCTGTCAACCGAAATGATAGGAAAAAGTGGTTTTTTGGGGCCAAATTTTGAGGTTCGCAAAGGATTCTGGGTAACAGAACCTGGTCAGAGCCCCACAAGTCACCCCATCTTGGATTCCCCTAGGTGTCTAGTTTTCAAACATGCGCTGGTTTGCTAGGTTTCCTCAGGTGCCGCCTGAGCTAGAGGCCAAAATCCACAGGTAGGCACTTTGTTAAATACATATCTGTTTTTTGTGGAAAAATGTGTTGTGTCCACATTGTGTTTTGGGCCATTCCCTTTCGCGGGCGCTAGGTCTACCCACACAAGTGAGGTACCATTTTTATCGGGAGACATGTGGGAATGCTGGGTGGAAGCAAATTCGTGGCTCCTCTCAGATTCCAGGACTTTCTGTCACCTAAATGAGAGGCAAAAGTGTTTGTTTGGCCACATTTTGAGGTTTACAAATGATTCTGGGTAACAGAACCTGGTCATAGCCCCACAAGTCACCCCATCTTCGATTCCCTTAGGTGTCTAGTTTTCAAAAATGCACTGGTTTGCTAGGTTTCCCCAGGTGCCGGCTGAGCTACAGGCCAAAATCCACAGGTAGGCAGTTTGTAAAAAACACCTCTGTTTTCTGTGGAAAGATTTGATGTGTCCATGTTGTGTTTTGGGGCATTTCCTTTCACGGGCGCTAGGCCTACCCGCACAAGTGGGGTACCATTTTTATCTGGAGGCTTGGGGGAATGCTGGGTGGAAGGAAATTTGTTGGGCTCTCAGATTCCAGAACTTTCTGTCACCGGAATGAGAGGAAAAAGAGTTTTTTTGGCCAAATTGTGAGGTTTGCAAAGGATTCTGGGTAATAGAACCTAGTCAGAGCCCCACAAGTCACCCCGTCTTGGATTCCCCTAGGTGTCTAGGTTTCAAAAATGCGCTGGTTTGCTAGGTTTTCCTAGGTGCCGGCTGAGCTAAAGGCCAAAATCCACAGCTAGATGCTTTGCAAAAAACAGCTCTGTTTTCTTTGTGAAAATTTGATGTGTCCAAGTTATGTTTTGGGGCATTTCCTGTTGTGGGCGCTAGGCCTACCCCCACAAGTGAGGTACCTTTTTTATCGGGAGACATGGGGGAATGATGGGTGAAAGGAAATTTGTGTGTCTTCTCTGATTCCAGAACTTTCTGGCACCGAAATGTTAGGAAAAAGTGTTTTTTTGGCCACATTTTGAGGTTTGCAAAGGATTCTGGGTAACAGAACCTGGTCAGAACCCCACAAGTCACCCCATCTTGGATTCCCCTAGGTGTCTAGTTTTCACAAATGCGCTGGTTTGCTAGGTTTCCCCAGGTGGCAGCTGAGCTAGAGGCCAAAATCCACAGGTAGGCAGTTTGCAAAAAACACCTCTGTTTTCTGTGGAAAAATTTGATGTGTCCACGTTGCGTTTTGGGGCATTTCCTTTCGCGGGTGCTAGGCCTACCCCCACAAGTGAGGTACCATTTTTATCTGGAGACCTGAGGGAATGCTGGGTGGAAGGAAATGTGTGGCTCCTCTCAGATTCCAGAACTTTCTGTCACCGGAATGAGAGAAAAAAGTGTTTTTTTGGCCACATTTTGAGGTTTGCAAAAGATTCAGGCTAACAGAACCTGGTCAGAGCCCCACAAGTCACCCCATCTTCAATTCCCTTAGGTGTCTAGTTTTCAAAAATGCACTGGTTTGCTAGGTTTCCCCAGGTGCCGGCTGAGCTACAGGCCAAAATCCACAGGTAGGCAGTTTGTAAAAAAACACCTCTGTTTTCTGTGGAAAGATTTGATGTGTCCATGTTGTGTTTTGGGGCATTTCCTTTCAGGGGCGCTAGGGATACCCGCATAAGTGAGGTACCATTTTTATCTGTAGACTTGGGGGAACGCTGGGTGGAAGGACATTTGTGGCTCCTCTCAGATTCCAGAACTTTCTGTCACCGGAATGAGTGGAAAAACTGTTTTTTTGGCCAAATTTTGAGGTTTGCAAAGGATTCTGGGTAACAGAACCTGGTCAGAGCCCCACAAGTCACCCCATCTTGGATTCCCCTAGGTGTATAGTTTTCAAAACTGCACCACAGGTTTACTAGGTTTCCCTAGGTGCCGGATGAGCTAGAGGCCAAGATCCACAGCTAGGTGCTCTGAAAAAACAGCTCTGTTTTCTTTGTGAAAAGTTTATGTGTCCAAGTTGTGTTTTGGGGCATTTCCTGTCGTGGGCGCTAGGCCTACCCCCACAAGTGAGGTACCTTTTTTATCGGGAGACATGGGGGAATGATGGGTGAAAGCAAATTTGTGGCTCTTCTCTGATTCCAGAACTTTCTGGCACCGAAATGTTAGGAAAAAGTGTTTTTTAGGCCACATTTTGAGGTTTGCAAAGGATTCTGGGTAACAGAACCTAGTCAGAGCCCCACAAGTCACCCCATCTTGGATTCCCCTAGGTGTCTAGGTTTCAAAAATGCGCTGGTTTGCTAGGTTTCCCTAGGTGCCGGCTGAGCTAGAGGCCAAAATCCACAGCTAGATGCTTTGCAAAAAACAGCTCTGTTTTCTTTGTGAAAATATGATGTGTCCAAGTTGTGTTTTGGGGCATTTCCTGTCGTGGGCGCCAGGCCTACCCCCACAAGTGAGGTACCTTTTTTATCGGGAGACATGGGGGAATGATGGGTGAAAGGAAATTTGTGGCTCTTCTCTGATTCCAGAACTTTCTCGCACCTAAATGTTAGGAAAAAGTGTTTTTTTGGCCACATTTTGAGGTTTGCAAAGGATTCTGGGTAACAGAACCTGGTCAGAACCCCACAAGTCACCCCATCTTGGATTCCCCTAGGTGTCTAGTTTTCACAAATGCGCTGGTTTGCTAGGTTTCCCCAGGTGGCGGCTGAGCTAGAGGCCAAAATCACCAGGTAGGCAGTTTGTAAAAAACACCTCTGTTTTCTGTGGAAAAATTTGATGTGTCCACGTTGCATTTTGGGGCATTTCCGTTCGCGGGTGCTAGGCCTACCCCAACAAGTGAGGTACCAATTTTATCTGGAGACCTGGGGGAATGCTGGGTGGAAGGAAATGTGTGGCTCCTCTCAGATTCCAGAACTTTCTGTCACCGGAATGAGAGGAAAAAGTGTTTTTTTGGCCACATTTTGAGGTTTGCAAAGGATTCTGGGTAACAGAACCTGGTCAGAGCCCCACAAGTCACCCCATCTTGGATTCCCTGGGGTGTCTAGTTTTCAAAAATGCGCTGGTTTGCTAGGTTTCCCTAGGTGCCGGCTGAGCTAGAGGCCAAAATCCACAGCTAGAAGCTTTGCAAAAAACAGCTCTGTTTTCTTTGTGAAAATTTGATGTGTCCACGTTGTGTTTTGGGGATTTTCCTGACGTGGGCGCTAGGCCTACCCCCACAAGTGAGGTACCATTTTTATCGGGAGACATGCGGGAATGCTGGGTAGAAGGACATTTGTGGCTCGTCTCAGATTCCAGAACTTTCTGTCACCGGAATGAGGGGAAAAAGTGTTTTTTTGACCCAATTGTGAGGTTTGCAAAGGATTCTGGGTAACAGAACCTGGTCAGAGCCCCACAAGTCACCCCATCTTGGATTCCCCTAGGTGTATAGTTTTCAAAACTGCGCCACAGATTTACTAGGTTTCCCTAGGTGCCGGATGAGCTAGAGGCCAAGATCCACAGCTAGGTGCTTTGCAAAAAACAGCTCTGTTTTCTTTGTGAAAATTTGATGTGTCCACGTTGTGTTTTGGGGCATTTCCTGTCGCGGGCGCTAGGCCTATCCCCACAAGTGAGGTACCTTTTTTATCGGGAGACATGGGGGAATGATGGGTGAAAGAAAATTTGTGGCTCTTATCTGATTCCAGATCTTTCTGTCACCGAAATGTTAGGGAAAAGTGTGTTTTTGGCCACATTTTGAGGTTTGCCAAAGATTCAGGCTAACAGAACCTGGTCAGAGCCCCATAAGTCACCCCATCTTGGATTCCCCTAGGTGTCTAGTTTTCAAAAATGCGCTGGTTTGCTAGGTTTCCCTAGGTGCCGGCTGAGCTAGAGGCCAAAATCCACAGCTAGATGCTTTGCAAAAAACAGCTCTGTTTTGTTTGTGAAAATTTGATGTGTCCACGTTGTGTTTTGGGGCTTTTCCTGACGTGGGCGCTAGGCCTACCCCCACAAGTGAGGTACCATTTTTATTGGGAGACATGCGGGAACGCTGGGTGGAAGGAAATTTGTGGCTCCTCTCAGATTCCAGAACTTTCTGTCACCGGAATGAGTGGAAAAACAGTTTTTTTGGCCAAATGTTGAGGTTTGCAAAGGATTCTGGGTAACAGAACCTGGTCATAGCCCCACAAGTCACCCCATCTTCAATTCCCTTAGGTGTCTAGTTTTCAAAAATGCACTGGTTTGCTAGGTTTCCCCAGGTGCCGGCTGAGCTACAGGCCAAAATCCACAGGTAGGCAGTTTGTAAAAAAACACCGCTGTTTTCTGTGGAAAGATTTGATGTGTCCATGTTGTGTTTTGGGGCATTTCCTTTCAGGGGCGCTAGGCCTACCCGCATAAGTGAGGTACCATTTTTATCTGGAGACTTGGGGGAACGCTGGGTGGAAGGACATTTGTGGCTCCTCTCAGATTCCAGAACTTTCTGTCACCGGAATGAGTGGAAAAACTGTTTTTTTGGCCAAATTTTGAGGTTTGCAAAGGGTTCTGGGTAACAGAACCTGGTCAGAGCCCCACAAGTCACCCCATCTTGGATTCCCCTAGGTGTATAGTTTTCAAAACTGCACCACAGGTTTACTAGGTTTCCCTAGGTGCCGGATGAGCTAGAGGCCAAGATCCACAGCTAGGTGCTCTGAAAAAACAGCTCTGTTTTCTTTGTGAAAATTTTATGTGTCCAAGTTGTGTTTTGGGGCATTTTCTGTCGTGGGCGCTAGGCCTACCCCCACAAGTGAGGTACCTTTTTTATCGGGAGACATGGGGGAATGATGGGTGAAAGGAAATTTGTGGCTCTTCTCTGATTCCAGAACTTTCTGGCACCGAAATGTTAGGAAAAAGTGTTTTTTAGGCCACATTTTGAGGTTTGCAAAGGATTCTGGGTAACATAACCTAGTCAGAGCCCCACAAGTCACCCCATCTTGGATTCCCCTAGGTGTCTAGGTTTCAAAAATGCGCTGGTTTGCTAGGTTTCCCTAGGTGCCGGCTGAGCTAGAGGCCAAAATCCACAGCTAGATGCTTTGCAAAAAACAGCTCTGTTTTCTTTGTGAAAATATGATGTGTCCAAGTTGTGTTTTGGGGCATTTCCTGTCGTTGGCGCTAGGCCTACCCCCACAAGTGAGGTACCTTTTTTATCGGGAGACATGGGGGAATGATGGGTGAAAGGAAATTTGTGGCTCTTCTCTGATTCCAGAACTTTCTGGCACCTAAATGTTAGGAAAAAGTGTTTTTTTGGCCACATTTTGAGGTTTGCAAAGGATTCTGGGTAACAGAACCTGGTCAGAACCCCACAAGTCACCCCATCTTGGATTCCCCTAGGTGTCTAGTTTTCACAAATGCGCTGGTTTGCTAGGTTTCCCCAGGTGCCGGCTGAGCTAGAGGCCAAAATCCACAGGTAGGCAGTTTGTAAAAAACACCTCAGTTTTCTGTGGAAAACTTTTATGTGTCCACGTTGCGTGTTGGGGCATTTCCTTTTGCGGGCGCTAGGCCTACCCCCACAAGTGAGGTACCATTTTTATCTGGAGACTTGGGAGAATGCTGGGTGGAAGGAAATGTGTGGCTCCTCTCAGATTCCAGAACTTTCTGTCACCGGAATGAGAGGAAAAAGTGTTTTTTGGGCCACATTTTGAGGTTTGCAAAGGATTCTGGGTAACGGAACCTGGTCAGAGCCCCACATATCACCCCATCTTGGATTCCCTGGGGTGTCTAGTTTTCAAAAATGCGCTGGTTTGCTAGATTTCCCTAGGTGCCGGCTGAGCTAGAGGCCAAAATCCACAGCTAGATGCTTTGCAAAAAACAGCTCTGTTTTCTTTGTGAAAATTTGATGTGTCCACGTTGTGTTTTGGTTCTTTTCCTGACGTGGGCGCTAGGCCTACCCCCACAAGTGAGGTACCATTTTTATCGGGAGACATGCGGGAATGCTGGGTGGAAGGAAATTTGTGGCTCCTCTCAGATTCCAGAACTTTCTGGCACCGGAATGAGAGGAAAAACTGTTTTTTTGGCCAAATTTTGAGGTTTGCAAAGGATTCTGGGTAACAGAACCTGGTCAGAGCCCCACAAGTCACCCCATCTTGGATTCCCCTAGGTGTATAGTTTTCAAAACTGCGCCACAGGTTTACTAGGTTTCCCTAGGTGCCGGCTGAGCTAGAGGCCAAAATCCACAGCTAGATGCTTTGCAAAAAACAGCTCTGTTTTCTTTGCAAAAATTTGATGTGTCAAAGTTGTGTTTTGGGGATTTCCTGTCGTGGGCGCTAGGCCTACCCCCACAAGTGAGGTACCTTTTTTATCGGGAGACATGGGGGAATGATGGGTAAAAGGAAATTTGTGGCTCTTCTCTGATTCCAGAACTTTCTGTCAACCGAATTGATAGGAAAAAGTGTTTTTTTTTGGCCAAATTTTGAGGTTCGCAAAGGAATCTGGGTAACAGAACCTGGTCAGAGCCCCACAAGTCACCCCATCTTGGATTCCCCTAGGTGTCTAGTTTTCACAAATGCGCTGGTTTGCTAAGTTTCCTCAGGTGCCGCCTGAGCTAGAGGCCAAAATCCACAGGTAGGCACTTTGTAAAATACATATCTGTTTTTTGTGGAAAAATGTGTTGTGTCCACATTGTGTTTTGGGCCATTCCCTTTCGCGGGCGCTAGGTCTACCCACACAAGTGAGGTACCATTTTTATCGGGAGGCATGTGGGAATGCTGGGTGGAAGCAACTTCATGGCTCCTCTCAGATTCCAGGACTTTCTGTCACCTAAATGAGAGGCAAAAGTGTTTGTTTGGCCACATTTTGAGGTTTGCAAAGGATTCTGGGTAACAGAACCTGGTCATAGCCCCGCAAGTCACCCCATCTTCGATTCCCTTAGGTGTCTAGTTTTCAAAAATGCACTGGTTTACTAGGTTTCCCCAGGTGACGGCTGAGCTACAGGCCAAAATCCACAGGTAGGCAGTTTGTAAAAAAACACCTCTGTTTCTGTGGAAAGATTTGATGTGTCCATGTTGTGTTTTGGGGCATTTCCTTTCAGGGGCGCTAGGCCTACCCGCACAAGTGAGGTACCATTTTTATCTGGAGACTTGGGGGAACGCTAGGTGGAAGGACATTTGTGGCTCCTCTCAGATTCCAGAACTTTCTGTCACCGGAATGAGAGGAAAAAGTGTTTTTTTGGCCAAATTGTGAGGTTTGCAAAGGATTCTGGGTAACAGAACCTGGTCAGAGCCCCACAAGTCACCCCATCTTGGATTCCCCTAGGTATATAGTTTTCAAAACTGCGCCACAAGTTTGCTAGATTTCCCTAGGTGCCGGATGAGCTAGAGGCCAAGATCCACAGCTAGGTGCTTTGCAAAAATCAGCTCTGTTTTCTTTGTGAAAATTTGATGTGTCCACGTTGTGTTTTGGGGCATTTCCTGTTGTGGGCGCTAGGCCTACCCCCACAAGTGAGGTACCTTTTTTATCGGGAGACATGGGGGAATGATGGGTGAAAGGAAATTTGTGGCTCTTCTCTGATTCCAGAACTTTCTGGCACCGAAATGATAGGAAAAAGTGTTTTTTTGGCCACATTTTGAGGTTTGATAAGGGTTCTGGGTAACAGAACCTGGTCAGAACCCCACAAGTCACCCCATCTTGGATTCCCCTAGGTGTCTAGTTCTCACAAATGCGCTGGTTTGCTAGGTTTCCCCAGGTGCCGGCTGAGCTAGAGGCCAAAATCCACAGGTAGGCAGTTTGTAAAAAACACCTCTGTTTTCTGTGGAAAAATTTGATGTGTCCACGTTGCGTGTTGGGGCATTTCCTTTCGCGGGCGCTAGGCCTACCCCCACAAGTGAGGTACCATTTTTATCTGGAGACTTGGGAGAATGCTGGGTGGAAGGAAATGTGTGGCTCCTCTCAGATTCCAGAACTTTCTGTCACCGGAATGAGAGGAAAAAGTGTTTTTTTGGCCACATTTTGAGGTTTGCAAAGGATTCTGGGTAACGGAACCTGGTCAGAGCCCCACATATCACCCCATCTTGGATTCCCTGGGGTGTCTAGTTTTAAAAAATGCGCTGGTTTGCTAGGTTTCCCTAGGTGCCGGCTGAGCTAGAGGCCAAAATCCACAGCTAGATGCTTTGCAAAAAACAGCTCTGTTTTCTTTGTGAAAATTTGATGTGTCCACGTTGTGTTTTGGGGCTTTTCCTGACGTGGGCGCTAGGCCTACCCCCACAAGTGAGGTACCATTTTTATCGGGAGACATGTGGGAATGCTGAGTGGAAGGAAATTTTTGGCTCCTCTCAGATTCCAGAACTTTCTGGCACCGGAATGAGAGGAAAAACTGTTTTTTTGGCCAAATTTTGAGGTTTGCAAAGGATTCTGGGTAACAGAACCTGGTCAGAGCCCCACAAGTCACCCCATCTTGGATTCCCCTAGATGTATAGTTTTCAAAACTGTGCCACAGGTTTACTAGGTTTCCCTAGGTGCCGGCTGAGCTAGAGGCCAAAATCCACAGCTAGATGCTTTGCAAAAAACAGCTCTGTTTTCTTTGCAAAAATTTGATGTGTCAAAGTTGTGTTTTGGGGCATTTCCTGTCGTGGGCGCTAGGCCTACCCCCACAAGTGAGGTACCTTTTTTATCGGGAGACATGGGGGAATGATGGGTAAAAGGAAATTTGTGGCTCTTCTCTGATTCCAGAACTTTCTGTCAACCGAATTGATAGGAAAAAGTGTTTTTTTTTGGCCAAATTTTGAGGTTCGCAAAGGAATCTGGGTAACAGAACCTGGTCAGAGCCCCACAAGTCACCCCATCTTGGATTCCCCTAGGTGTCTAGTTTTCACAAATGCGCTGGTTTGCTAGGTTTCCTCAGGTGCCGCCTGAGCTAGAGGCCAAAATCCACAGGTAGGCACTTTGTAAAATACATATCTGTTTTTTGTGGAAAAATGTGTTGTGTCCACATTGTGTTTTGGGCCATTCCCTTTCGCGGGCGCTAGGTCTACCCACACAAGTGAGGTACCATTTTTATCGGGAGGCATGTGGGAATGCTGGGTGGAAGCAAATTCGTGGCTCCTCTCAGATTCCAGGACTTTCTGTCACCTAAATGAGAGGCAAAAGTGTTTGTTTGGCCACATTTTGAGGTTTGCAAAGGATTCTGGGTAACAGAACCTGGTCATAGCCCCACAAGTCACCCCATCTTCGATTCCCTTAGGTGTCTAGTTTTCAAAAATGCACTGGTTTGCTAGGTTTCCCCAGGTGCTGAGCTACAGGCCAAAATCCACAGGTAGGCAGTTTGTAAAAAAACACCTCTGTTTCTGTGGAAAGATTTGATGTGTCCATGTTGTGTTTTGGGGCATTTCCTTTCAGGGGCGCTAGGCCTACCTGCACAAGTGAGGTACCATTTTTATCTGGAGACTCGGGGGAACGCTAGGTGGAAGGACATTTGTGGCTCCTCTCAGATTCCAGAACTTTCTGTCACCGGAATGAGAGGAAAAAGTGTTTTTTTGGCCAAATTGTGAGGTTTGCAAAGGATTCTGGGTAACAGAACCTGGTCAGAGCCCCACAAGTCACCCCATCTTGGATTCCCCTAGGTGTATAGTTTTCAAAACTGTGCCACAGGTTTGCTAGGTTTCCCTAGGTGCCGGATGAGCTAGAGGCCAAGATCCACAGCTAGGTGCTTTACAAAAAACAGCTCTGTTTTCTTTGTGAAAATTTGATGTGTCCACGTTGTGTTTTGGGGCATTTCCTGTTGTGGGCGCTAGGCCTACCCCCACAAGTGAGGTACCTTTTTTATCGGGAGACATGGGGGAATAATGGGTGAAAAGAAATTTGTGGCTCTTCTCTGATTCCAGAACTTTCTGGCACCGAAATGATAGGAAAAAGTGTTTTTTTGGCCACATTTTGAGGTTTGCAAAGGGTTCTGGGTAACAGAACCTGGTCAGAACCCCACAAGTCACCCCATCTTGGATTCCCCTAGGTGTCTAGTTTTCACAAATGCGCTGGTTTGCTAGGTTTCCCCAGGTGCCGGCTGAGCTAGAGGCCAAAATCCACAGGTAGGCAGTTTGTAAAAAACACCTCAGTTTTCTGTGGAAAAATTTGATGTGTCCATGTTGAGTTTTGGGCATTTCGTTTCGTGGGCGCTAGGTCTACCCCCACAAGTGAGGTACCATTTTTATCTGGAGACTTGGGGGAACGCTGGGTCGAAGGAAATGTGTGGCTCCTCTCAGATTCCAGAACTTTCTGTCACCAGAATGAGAGGAAAAAGTGTTTTTTTGGCCAAATTGTGAGGTTTGCAAAGGATTCTGGGTAACTGAACCTGGTCAGAGCCCCACAAGTCACCCCATCTTGGATTCCCCTAGGTGTATAGTTTTCAAAACTGTGCCACAGGTTTGCTAGGTTTCCCTAGGTGCCGGATGAGCTAGAGGCCAAGATCCACAGCTAAGTGCTTTGCAAAAAACAGCTCTGTTTTCTTTGTGAAAATTTGATGTGTCCACGTTGTGTTTTGGGGCATTTCCTGTTGTGGGCGCTAGGCCTACCCCCACAAGTGAGGTACCTTTTTTATCGGGAGACATGGGGGAGTGATGGGTGAAAGGAAATTTGCGGCTCTTCTCTGATTCCAGAACTTTCTGGCACCTAAATGTTAGGAAAAACTGTTTTTTTTTGCCAAATTTTGAGGTTTACAAAGGATTCTGGGTAACAGAACCTGGTCAGAGCCCCACAAGTCACCCCATCTTGGATTCCCTTAGGTGTATAGTTTTCAAAACTGCACCACAGGTTTACTAGGTTTCCCTAGGTGCCGGATGAGCTAGAGGCCAAGATCCACAGCTAGGTGCTCTGCAAAAAACAGCTCTGTTTTCTTTGTGAAAATTTGATGTGTCCAAGTTGTGTTTTGGGGCATTTCCTGTCGTGGGCGCTAGGCCTACCCCCACAAGTGAGGTACCTTTTTTATCGGGAGACATGGGGGAATGATGGGTGAAAGGAAATTTGTGGCTCTTCTCTGATTCCAGAACTTTCTGGCACCGAAATGTTAGGAAAAAGTGTTTTTTTGGCCACATTTTGAGGTTTGCAAAGGATTCTGGGTAACAGAACCTAGTCAGAGCCCCACAAGTCACCCCATCTTGGATTCCCCTAGGTGTCTAGGTTTCAAAAATGCACTGGTTTGCTAGGTTTCCCTAGGTGCCGGCTGAGCTAGAGGCCAAAATCCACAGCTAGATGCTTTGGAAAAAACAGCTCTGTTTTCTTTGTGAAAATTTGATGTGTCCAAGTTGTGTTTTGGGGCATTTCCTGTCGTGGGCGCTAGGCCTACCCCCACAAGTGAGGTACCTTTTTTATCGGGAGACATGGGGGAGTGATGGGTGAAAGGAAATTTGCGGCTCTTCTCTGATTCCAGAACTTTCTGGCACCTAAATGTTAGGAAAAAGTGTTTTTTTGGCCACATTTTGAGGTTTGCAAAGGATTCTGGGTAACAGAACCTGGTCAGAATCCCACAAGTCACCCAATCTTGGATTCCCCTAGGTGTCTAGTTTTCACAAATGCGCTGGTTTGCTAGGTTTCCCCAGGTGCCGGCTGAGCTAGAGGCCAAAATCCACAGGTAGGCAGTTTGTAAAAAACACCTCTGTTTTCTGTAGAAAAATTTGATGTGTCCACGTTGCATTTTGGGGCATTTCCTTTCGCGGGCGCTAGGCCTACCCCCACAAGTGAGGTACCATTTTTATCTGGAGACTTGGGGGAATGCTGGGTGGAAGGAAATTTGTGGCTCCTCTCAGATTCCAGAACTTTCTGTCACCGGAATGAGAGGAAAAAGTGTTTTTTTGGCCACATTTTGAGGTTTGCAAAGGATTCTGGGTAACAGAACCTGGTCAGAGCCCCACAAGTCACCCCATCTTGGATTCCCTGGGGTGTCTAGTTTTCAAAAATGCGCTGGTTTGCTAGGTTTCCCTAGGTGCCGGCTGAGCTAGACGCCAAAATCCACAGCTAGATGCTTTGCAAAAAACAGCTCTGTTTTCTTTGTGAAAATTTGATGTGTCCACGTTGTGTTTTGGGGCTTTTCCTGACGTGGGCGCTAGGCCTACCCCCACAAGTGAGGTACCATTTTTATCGGGAGACATGCGGCAATGCTGGGTGGAAGGAAATTTGTGGCTCCTCTCAGATTCCAGAACTTTCTGTCACCGGAATGAGAGGAAAAACTGTTTTTTTGGCCAAATTTTGAGGTTTGCAAAGGATTCTGGGTAGCAGAACCTGGTCAGAGCCCCACAAGTCACCCCATCTTGGATTCCCCTAGGTGTATAGTTTTCAAAACTGCGCCACAGGTTTACTAGGTTTCCCTAGGTGCCGGCTGAGCTAGAGGCCAAAATCTACAGTTAGATGCTTTGCAAAAAACAGCTCTGTTTTCTTTGTAAAAATTTGATGTGTCAAAGTTGTGTTTTGGGGCATTTCCTGTCGTGGGCGCTAGGCCTACCCCCACAAGTGAGGTACCTTTTTTATCGGGAGACATGGGGGAATGATGGGTAAAAGGAAATTTGTGGCTCTTCTCTGATTCCAGAGCTTTCTGTCAACCGAAATGATAGGAAAAAGTGTTTTTTTTTGGCCAAATTTTGAGGTTTGCAAAGGATTCTGGGTAACAGAACCTGGTCATAGCCCACAAGTCACCCCATCTTCGATTCCCTTAGGTGTCTAGTTTTCAAAAATGCACTGGTTTGCTAGGTTTCCCCAGGTGCCGGCTGAGCTACAGGCCAAAATCCACAGGTAGGCAGTTTGTAAAAAAACACCTCTGTTTCTGTGGAAAGATTTGATGTGTCCATGTTGCGTTTTGGGGCATTTCCTTTCAGGGGCGCTAGGCCTACCCTCACAAGTGAGGTAACATTTTTATCTGGAGACTTGGGGGAACGCTGGGTGGAAGGACATTTGTGGCTCCTCTCAGATTCCAGAACTTTCTGTCACCGGAATGAGAGGAAAAAATGTTTTTTTTGGCCAAATTGTGAGGTTTGCAAAGGATTCTGGGTAACAGAACCTGGTCAGAGCCCCACAAGTCACCCCATCTTGGATTTCCCTAGGTGTATAGTTTTCAAAACTGCGCCACAGGTTTGCCAGGTTTCCCTAGGTGCCGGATGAGCTAGAGGCCAAGATCCACAACTAGGTGCTTTGCAAAAAACAGCTCTGTTTTTTTGTGAAAATTTGATGTGCCCACGTTGTGTTTTGGGGCATTTCCTGTTGTGGGCGCTAGGCCTACCCCCACAAGTGAGGTACTTTTTTTATCGGGAGACATGGGGGAATGATGGGTGAAAGGAAATTTGTGGCTCTTCTCTGATTCGAGAACTTTCTGGCACCGAAATGATAGGAAAAAGTGTTTTTTTGGCCACATGTTGAGGTTTGCAAAGGGTTCTGGGTAACAGAACCCGGTCAGAACCCCACAAGTCACCCCATCTTGGATTCCCCTAGGTGTCTACTTTTCACAAATGCGCTGGTTTGCTAGGTTTCCCCAGGTGCCGGCTGAGCTAGAGGCCAAAATCCACAGGTAGGCAGTTTGTAAAAAACACCTCTGTTTTCTGTGGAAAAATTTGATGTGTCCACGTTGAGTTTTGGGCATTTCCTTTCGCGGGCGCTAGGCCTACCCCCACAAGTGAGGTACCATTTTTATCTGGAGACTTGGGGGAACGCTGGGTCTAAGGAAATGTGTGGCTCCTCTCAGATTCCAGAACTTTCTGTCACCGGAATGAGAGGAAAAAGTGTTTTTTTGGCCACATTTTGAGGTTTGCAAAGGATTCTGGGTAACAGAACCTGGTCAGTGCCCCACAAGTCACCCCATCTTGGATTCCCAGGGGTGTCTAGTTTTCAAAACTGTGCCGCAGGTTTGCTAGGTTTCCCTTGGTGCCGGATGAGCTAGAGGCCAAAATCCACAGCTAGGTGCTTTGCAAAAAACAGCTCTGTTTTCTTTGTGAAAATTTGATGTGTCCACGTTGTGTTTTGGGGCATTTCCTGTCGCGGGCGCTAGGCCTATCCCCACAAGTGAGGTACCTTTTTTATCGGGAGACATGGGGGAATGATGGGTGAAAGAAAATTTGTGGCTCTTATCTGATTCCAGAACTTTCTGTCACCGAAATGTTAGGAAAAAGTGTGTTTTTGGCCACATTTTGAGGTTGCAAAAGATTCAGGCTAACAGAACCTGGTCAGAGCCCCACAAGTCACCCCATCTTGGATTCCCCTAGGTGTCTAGTTTTAAAAAATGCGCTGGTTTGCTAGGTTTCCCTAGGTGCCGGCTGAGCTAGAGGCCAAAATCCACAGCTAGATGCTTTGCAAAAAACAGCTCTGTTTTCTTTGTGAAAATTTGATGTGTCCACGTTGTGTTTTGGGGCTTTTTCTGACGTGGGCGCTAGGCCTACCCCCACAAGTGAGGTACCATTTTTATCGGGAGACATGGGGGAGTGATGGGTGAAAGGAAATTTGCGGCTCTTCTCTGATTCCAGAACTTTCTGGCACCTAAATGTTAGGAAAAACTGTTTTTTTTTGCCAAATTTTGAGGTTTACAAAGGATTCTGGGTAACAGAACCTGGTCAGAGCCCCACAAGTCACCCCATCTTGGATTCCCTTAGGTGTATAGTTTTCAAAACTGCACCACAGGTTTACTAGGTTTCCCTAGGTGCCGGATGAGCTAGAGGCCAAGATCCACAGCTAGGTGCTCTGCAAAAAACAGCTCTGTTTTCTTTGTGAAAATTTGATGTGTCCAAGTTGTGTTTTGGGGCATTTCCTGTCGTGGGCGCTAGGCCTACCCCCACAAGTGAGGTACCTTTTTTATCGGGAGACATGGGGGAATGATGGGTGAAAGGAAATTTGTGGCTCTTCTCTGATTTCAGAACTTTCTGGCACCGAAATGTTAGGAAAAAGTGTTTTTTTGGCCACATTTTGAGGTTTGCAAAGGATTCTGGGTAACAGAACCTAGTCAGAGCCCCACAAGTCACCCCATCTTGGATTCCCCTAGGTGTCTAGGTTTCAAAAATGCACTGGTTTGCTAGGTTTCCCTAGGTGCCGGCTGAGCTAGAGGCCAAAATCCACAGCTAGATGCTTTGGAAAAAACAGCTCTGTTTTCTTTGTGAAAATTTGATGTGTCCAAGTTGTGTTTTGGGGCATTTCCTGTCGTGGGCGCTAGGCCTACCCCCACAAGTGAGGTACCTTTTTTATCGGGAGACATGGGGGAGTGATGGGTGAAAGGAAATTTGCGGCTCTTCTCTGATTCCAGAACTTTCTGGCACCTAAATGTTAGGAAAAAGTGTTTTTTTGGCCACATTTTGAGGTTTGCAAAGGATTCTGGGTAACAGAACCTGGTCAGAATCCCACAAGTCACCCCATCTTGGATTCCCCTAGGTGTCTAGTTTTCACAAATGCGCTGGTTTGCTAGGTTTCCCCAGGTGCCGGCTGAGCTAGAGGCCAAAATCCACAGGTAGGCAGTTTGTAAAAAACACCTCTGTTTTCTGTAGAAAAATTTGATGTGTCCACGTTGCATTTTGGGGCATTTCCTTTCGCGGGCGCTAGGCCTACCCCCACAAGTGAGGTACCATTTTTATCTGGAGACTTGGGGGAATGCTGGGTGGAAGGAAATGTGTGGCTCCTCTCAGATTCCAGAACTTTCTGTCACCGGAATGAGAGGAAAAAGTGTTTTTTTGGCCACATTTTGAGGTTTGCAAAGGATTCTGGGTAACAGAACCTGGTCAGAGCCCCACAAGTCACCCCATCTTGGATTCCCTGGGGTGTCTAGTTTTCAAAAATGCGCTGGTTTGCTAGGTTTCCCTAGGTGCCGGCTGAGCTAGACGCCAAAATCCACAGCTAGATGCTTTGCAAAAAACAGCTCTGTTTTCTTTGTGAAAATTTGATGTGTCCACGTTGTGTTTTGGGGCTTTTCCTGACGTGGGCGCTAGGCCTACCCCCACAAGTGAGGTACCATTTTTATCGGGAGACATGCGGCAATGCTGGGTGGAAGGAAATTTGTGGCTCCTCTCAGATTCCAGAACTTTCTGTCACCGGAATGAGAGGAAAAACTGTTTTTTTGGCCAAATTTTGAGGTTTGCAAAGGATTCTGGGTAGCAGAACCTGGTCAGAGCCCCACAAGTCACCCCATCTTGGATTCCCCTAGGTGTATAGTTTTCAAAACTGCGCCACAGGTTTACTAGGTTTCCCTAGGTGCCGGCTGAGCTAGAGGCCAAAATCTACAGTTAGATGCTTTGCAAAAAACAGCTCTGTTTTCTTTGTAAAAATTTGATGTGTCAAAGTTGTGTTTTGGGGCATTTCCTGTCGTGGACGCTAGGCCTACCCCCACAAGTGAGGTACCTTTTTTATCGGGAGACATGGGGGAATGATGGGTAAAAGGAAATTTGTGGCTCTTCTCTGATTCCAGAGCTTTCTGTCAACCGAAATGATAGGAAAAAGTGTTTTTTTTTGGCCAAATTTTGAGGTTCGCAAAGGAATCTGGGTAACAGAACCTGGTCAGAGCCCCACAAGTCACCCCATCTTGGATTCCCCTAGGTGTCTAGTTTTCACAAATGCGCTGGTTTGCTAGGTTTCCTCAGGTGCCGCCTGAGCTAGAGGCCAAAATCCACAGGTAGGCACTTTGTAAAATACATATCTGTTTTTTGTGGAAAAATGTGTTGTGTCCACATTGTGTTTTGGGCCATTCCCTTTCGCGGGCGCTAGGTCTACCCACACAAGTTAGGTACCATTTTTATCGGGAGGCATGTGGGAACGCTGGGTGGAAGCAAATTCGTGGCTCCTCTCAGATTCCAGGACTTTCTGTCACCTAAATGAGAGGAAAAAGGGTTTGTTTGGCCACATTTTGAGGTTTGCAAAGGATTCTGGGTAACAGAACCTGGTCATAGCCCACAAGTCACCCCATCTTCGATTCCCTTAGGTGTCTAGTTTTCAAAAATGCACTGGTTTGCTAGGTTTCCCCAGGTGCCGGCTGAGCTACAGGCCAAAATCCACAGGTAGGCAGTTTGTAAAAAAACACCTCTGTTTCTGTGGAAAGATTTGATGTGTCCATGTTGTGTTTTGGGGCATTTCCTTTCAGGGGCGCTAGGCCTACCCGCACAAGTGAGGTACCATTTTTATCTGGAGACTTGGGGGAACGCTGGGTGGAAGGACATTTGTGGCTCCTCTCAGATTCCAGAACTTTCTGTCACCGGAATGAGAGGAAAAAGTGTTTTTTTGGCCAAATTGTGAGGTTTGCAAAGGATTCTGGGTAACAGAACCTGGTCAGAGACCCACAAGTCACCCCATCATGGATTCCCCTAGGTGTATAGTTTTCAAAACTGCGCCACAGGTTTGCTAGATTTCCCTAGGTGCCGGATGAGCTAGAGGCCAAGATCCACAGCTAGGTGCTTTGCAAAAAACAGCTCTGTTTTCTTTGTGAAAATTTGATGTGTCCACGTTGTGTTTTGGGGCATTTCCTGTTGTGGGCGCTAGGCCTACCCCCACAAGTGAGGTACCTTTTTTATCGGGAGACATGGGGGAATGATGGGTGAAAGGAAATTTGTGGCTCTTCTCTGATTCCAGAACTTTCTGGCACCGAAATGATAGGAAAAAGTGTTTTTTTGGCCACATTTTGAGGTTTGCAAAGGGTTCTGGGTAACAGAACCTGGTCAGAACCCCACAAGTCACCCCATCTTGGATTCCCGTAGGTGTCTAGTTTTCACAAATGCGCTGGTTTGCTAGGTTTCCCCAGTTGCCGGCTGAGCTAGAGGCCAAAATCCACAGGTAGGCAGTTTGTAAAAAACACCTTTGTTTTCTGTGGAAAAATTTGATGTGTCCACGTTTAGTTTTGGGCATTTCCTTTCGTGGGCGCTAGGCCTACCCCCACAAGTGAGGTACCATTTTTATCTGGAGACTTGGAGGAACGCTGGGTCGAAGGAAATGTGTGGCTCCTCTCAGATTCCAGAACTTTCTGTCACCGGAATGAGAGGAAAAAGTGTTTTTTTGGGCCACATTTTGAGGTTTGCAAAGGATTCTGGGTAACAGAACCTGGTCAGAGCCCCACAAGTCACCCCATCTTGGATTCCCCTAGGTGTCTAGTTTTCAGAACTGTACAGGTTTGCTAGGTTTCCCTAGGTGAGCTAGAGGGCACAATCCACAGTTAGGCACTTTGCAAAAAACAGCTCTGTTTTCTTTGTGAAATTGTGATGTGTCCACGTTGTGTTTTGGGGCATTTCCTGTCGCGGTTGCTAGGCCTATCCACGCAAGTGAGGTACCATTTTTATCGGGAGAGGTGGGGGAACACATAATAGCAAAACAAGTGTTATTGCCCCTTGTCTTTCTCTACGTTTTTTCCTTCCAAATGTAACACAGTGTGTAAAAAAGACGTCCATTTGAGAAATGCCCTGCAATTCACATGCTAGGATGGGCACCCCGGAATTCAGAGATGTGCAAAAAAACACTGCTTCTCAACACCTTATCTTGTGGCCATTTTGTAAATACAAAGGTTTTCTTGATACCTATTTTTTACTTTTTATTTTTCAGCAAATTAATTGCTGTATACATGGTATAGAATAAAAACCCATTGCAAGGTGCAGCTCATTTATTGGCTCTGGGTACCTAGGGTTCTTGATGAACTTACAAGCCTTATATATCCCCGCAACCAGAAGAGTCCAGCTGACATAACGTATATTGCTTTTAAAAACCTGACATCGCAGGAAAAAGTTACAGAGTAAAACGTGGAGAAAAATTGCTGTTTTTTTCACCTCAATTTCAATATTTTTTATTTCAGCTACTATTTTCTTTAGGAAACACATGTAGGATCTACACAAATGACTCTTTGCTGAATTCAGAATTTTGATTACGTTTCAGAAATATTTAGCTTTCTGGGATTCAGCACTGGTTTCTTACCCATTTCGGTCACTAACTGGAAGGAGGCTGAAAGCACAAACAATAGTACAAATGGGGTATGTCCCAGTAAAATGTCAAAATTGTATTGAAAAATGGGATTTCTAATTCAGTTCTGCCTGTTCCTGAAAGCTGAGAAGATGGTGATCTTGCCACTGCAAACCCTTTATGTGATGCCATTTTCAGAGAAAAAAACAGGAGCCGCCTTCTGCAGCCCTTTTTTCCAATTTTTTTGAAAAAAACAAAATTGTCACTGTATTTTGGCTAATTTCTCGGTCGCCTTCAGGGGAACCCACAAAGTCTGGGTATCTCTAGAATCCCTAGGATGTTGGAAAAAAAGGACACAAATTTGGCGTGGGTAGCTTATGTGAACAAAAAGTTATGAGGGCCTAAGCGCAATTAGCATCATGCCTTGAGAGGCTTCAAAAAGCAGTTGTTCCCACTCTAACATATGTTTTGGTGATAAATCATCAAAAGAGGGAAATATGACGACCCTTAAACCCTGTGGGACTTATTTGTCTTCTATATACTTCTTGAGAATTGTTGAGTTCCCACCAGCGGTACAGTTCCTGTTTACGGAGTTTTTCCAAACGTATGTATTTTGTCTTCATGCCTTCTAATTGTCTTGTTTCTGACTGGGTTGTCTTGCTACCTCCTAATTTTTGACTAAACATTTCTTGAAATATCTTATCTCTGTCATCTCCAAATGTATCCATTATGCGTCTAACGATCGGGTTTTCCGTATAGACCCTGGACTCTGTGTGCAGACTGGGATCGGCGTTTCAATAAATGGGAGAACTGTTAAAGACAGTCCTTGATAATTTGAAATTCAAAGGTAAGACAGCTGACTGAGATCTCGGCCGTGCTACCTTTTGTTATATTAATATTTTTATACCTTCAAACGAAGATGCTGTTCATGCCTGTGAGAATGTACTAACATTTATACTTTATTCAGAACCCTTTGAGCATGTACTAACATTTATACTTTATTCAGAACGCATTTGATAATGTTCTATTGAAGTGTGTACTTGCTCCTTTTACATCTTTGGCCTCACTCTATGTACATTGATTCACAATATTTTTTACTATGGAAGTCAAAAAGAAACTTAGGGCTATCTATAATTTTATGCAACAAATACGAGCTTTTTGAAGATAATTGGTTTGATCTCTATATAAATACATATTATCATATTCATATAGAAAGGAGACTAAATACTGATAAGGAGACGTCACTTTAGGGTACACATCATACTTTTTAACAATTATACTTTGTGCTTGTGAAAATTACTCTAACTTTTAAGTGTCACTTTGCAGAATGCTATTTTAGGATATTGGATCTTGAAGTAGAGTAAGCACATTATTGAAGGTACAACTAACATCCTCCTTTGGTATGTCATGTTTGTGAGAATTATCTACCTATTATTCTCTTTGTGTATTAAATATATGCATGTGCTATTCACAATGGGAATTGGTTAACAGGTACTTCTTCTTTCGTTTAACATATGGGTGTTGTTTTGTATTTTAATGGCTTTCTTTGAAGGTGATATGGTTTTGTAGTTTGGGATCCATGGTTCTTTTACTGTTCACTTGACATGCTTTGATCACTGTGGTACTTTTGGTGTCTATTATTGGATATACACTTTTTAAAGTGTCAGACATGCATGAGACTACTATGAGAATGACATGTGACAATGGATATTTGTTTTTTATTGTTATTTACATTGCCAGCCTTGATGAAGTCCCATTTGGGATGAAACACGTGTCAGCGGTTATGAGTTCTTATATGTGCTGAAATATATTATTATCCATGGACAGATGTATAGAGATTGGATAATTTGGAGCTACATCTTATGATTTGGAGTTCTATCAATTAGCTGATATTTTACAGAGAGTGGACTGCTAAGAATTTATAAGAGTGAACTTCATCCTCCCATTTTGTTCTTGGATTGAGCCAAATAGTATTTTGGATATATGAATGGACATTTACCTTTTTACTGTGTTTTTGGATTGAGTGGAAAGGTGTTTTTCACTTCCCATGTTTATGCATGTATTTTGGTTTGTATATGTAATATGTTTTCTGTCTTTTCTTGTATTTATGTTAACTTACCAATATTAAAGCCATTATTGTTTGATGGAATAGAATTTATACACCCATATGAATTTCATCTATTTGCTTACATTTTTATGCATATTTACAATGACTCTTAGAAATATGTTTCCCCAAATGGTCCTGTTAGGAACTGTTCTGGAGTGTTTCCTTCTTTGATATATATATATATTGAGTGCTTCACTAATATTTTTCATTTATCCCCTGGTAAATAGACATCAAATTCAAATACCTCAAGCCCCAATAGAACAGCAGCAGGTGATGCTTCCTCAACAGGTCAGCGGTCCAACCAAAGTAATAACACAGTACACCAATTCCCGTTACACAGTAAGACTGGAATAAATGATGATTGGGTAAGCGAGAGTTCGGATGAAGAGGAATGTGTGCTTGCAGCTTCTTTGAAAGTAAATCAGAATGGTCCCTATGTGAAGGGAAAAGTTATGGGTCACAGAGTTTCCTTCTTGGTTGACACAGGAGCTACACACTCTACAGTAAGATCTGCAGAGGTTCCAAATTTGCCCCTTTCAGGAAATACAGTCCAGATTGTAGGAGTAGCGAATTAGTATCTGACCAACCCAATTACAGAACCAGTTTAGGTTAAAATTGGCAACCTTAATGGATTGCACAAATTCATAGTCTATGATTCAAGTCTGGTATCCCTACTGTGAAGAGACTTGCTGTGTAAAACCAGGTGCTCGATTACTTGTTCAAATGACAGAATCGAGATACAGACGAATAGTGATGAAAAGGATGACCTAGCTCCAGAGACCGAGTGTGTGACAATAAATGAGGAGTACCTCCTGATTAATTTCCTTCCAGTATTTACTGTGAAGGAACTTCCTCCTGATTTACAGGGAATGGTTACAGAGAAGGCATGGGATCTGACAGAGAAAGAGATAGGCCTGATAAAGGGAGTTGAGCCAGTCAAAGTTCCTGTAAAGCTGATTTCCCCCAGATTCCCCAGTACCACATGCCACAGGATGTTCTTATAAAGGTTGCCCAGATAATTGCAGAATTTGTCAAACAAGGGGTTTGAAAGAAGAGTTGAGCAGCCCATGTAATTCACCAATAATGGGATTGAGAAAGCTCTGTGGGAAAGTTTGAATTGTCCAGGAATTGAGAACAATAAATGACATTGTGATCAAATGTTGCCCCACAGTACCAAATCCAGCTGTGATAATGTTTTAGATTCCATGTGATGCTGAATGGTTCACTGTCATAGACTTATCACGAGAGTTCTTTTTGGTGCCTTTTCATGAGGATAGCCAAGTTCTCTTTTGTTTCAAATTTTTAGACCAAGTTTTTTGTTGGTGTCAAATTCCTCAAGGGTTTTCAGAGTCACCTTCCATATTCAATCAGATCTTGAAAAAGAATTTGGAGTCATTGGAATTTTCTTTTCAATCGACCTTGGTTCAGTACATTAATGACTTGCTGATGGCATCCAAATCGAGGGACGAGTGCAAGTTTGACACAATTGCCTTGCTGAACCATTTGGGAAAGAATGGCCATAAAGTGTCTCCACTAAAATTACAGTCAGAAAGAAGTGAAGTACTTGGGTCACAGATTGAGAAGGGATCGAGGAAAATATCCAAAGAATGGGTCACAGCAATACTGCAGATGAGTCCCCCAGCCACCCAGAGGGATGTCAGGATATTTTTGGGGATGGTAGGCTATTGTCGCCAGTGGATTCCAAATGTTTGGGTAATTTCCAAGCCCTTGCAAAAGCTGTCTAATAAAGAGGTTACCAACCCCATAGTGTTAGACCAGGTATGCATGAAAGCGTTTTCTGAGTTGAGAGAGAGTCTGTGTAAAGCTCCAGCTTTGGGTATGCCTGATTACACAAAGGCTTTCACATTGTTTTGTCATGATCGTGATGCATGTTGTTTGTCTGTCTTGAACCAGGTACATGGATGTGTAAACCACCCAGTAGCATATTTTTCAGCTACCTTGGACCGAGTCGCAGCAGCTTTACCAGGTTGTCTGCATGCAGTTGCAGCAGTTGGACAGAACCTAACACTGTGTGAAGGCATTGTGATGAGACACCCCTTAACTATCATGGTCCCTCACTATACTGAAATCCTACTTACAAAAACAAAGATCCAATACCTAAAAGTTGCCAGATTGACCCGTTCCGAGACAAGTATTTTAGGGTCATCAAATGTGTCATTGCAAAGACGTACAGTGCTTAACCCGGCAACCTTACTTCCAAGTGAAAATGTTGAAATTGAAAAATTAGAAGACATTGAGCATGATTGTCTTGAAGTAACTGACTTGTGCAGAAAACCGAGACCCGATATCAGAGACAACCGATTGAAAGAAAATGACCAAATTGTCTTTGTTGATGGTACCTGTCTAAGAGACAACACAGGAACACTGAGAGCAAGATATGCAGTGTGCACAATTTCTAGTATATTGGAAGCGCCTTGTCTTTGAGGAGTATATTCTGCACAAGTATCAGAACTGGTAGCCCTTACTAGAGTGTGTATGTTTCTGCTCTGCTAAATGTTACCATCTATACAGATAGCCAGTATGGATTTGGAATTGTCCATGATTTTGATCAGTTGTGGTCACAGAGACGTTTCATGACCTCTTCTGGTTCACCAGTGAGAAATGGTGAGAGAATTAGAGAATTGTTGCATGCTATCCAAATGCCTGAAAAGATTGCTGTGGTGAAATGCAGTGCACATCTGAAATCACAAGATTTTGTGTCAACGGGGAATGGATATGCATTCAAGTAGCAAGGTTTTGCGCATTGAACTGAATATCGTTCAAAGATAAGTGGCAATTGTTATCTGAAGAAGATGAAACATGTCCAAGTTTTGCATTGCATGTAATAGTTACATTGGAAGAATTGAAAACATTACAGAATAATGTTGACAGGGAGGAAAAACGATCATGGAGCAAAATGAAATGTGTACAGAGACAGGATGAATTGTGGGTTTCAGAAGAGGGTCAATTAGTTTTGCCTAACAGTCTGTTGTCTCAAATGGTTAGGTATTATCATGGTCAAGCACATGTTCGGAGGGATGCCATGATTTGTTTGTTCAAACACAATTGGTTCAATCCAAAGTTTAGACAAGTTGCTGAAGCAGTTTGCAATTGTTGCGTCATTTGCCAGCAAAAGAACGCAGGAAAAGGGACAGTGGTTAATTTGAGCCACATTGGAAGAGCAGGAGGTCCATTCAGCAGAATGCAGTTGCATTTTATTGAGATGTCTGTGTGTGGAGGTTTGAGATATGTGTTGGTGGTTGTATGCATCTTTAGTCACTGGATTGAAGCATACCCTACACGAAGAAATGACAGCCTCACGGTAGAGAAACTGCTGCTTAGGGAATTGATAATACGTTTTGGGTCTCTGGTCTCTTTAGAATCAGATATGGAAAGTCACTTCAACAATGACTAATTAAATTACTGTATTCAGCATTGAACATTGAGCAGAAGTTGCATTTTAGTTACCGCCCTGAAGCATCAGTACTAGTGGAACAGATGAATGGTACCTTGAAGTCAAGAATAGCAAAGATGTGTGCGTCCATGAATCTGAAATGCCCTGACGCACTGCTGTTAGTTCTGATGACAATGAGAAAGAAATCCAACAGGAAGACAGGATTGTCACCGCACAAAATACTCATGGGCTGAGCAATGAGGTTGCCAGCGGTGCCTGCAAATGCACTTGTGAGCATTACAGATGCTATGGTGTTGGACTACTGCAAAGGTCTGGCTGATGTGGTTCACTCTTTCTTTCAGCAGGTGGAAGCCACCACATTACCACTGATCCAAGATCAAGGACATACCCTAAGGGCGAGTGACTGGATTGTGGTTCGGAAACACGTACGGAAGACGTGTTTGAGCCTCGCTGGAAAGGCCTGTTTCAGGTAGTTCTGGTTACTACCACAGCTGTGAAGTGTGCTGGAGTTCCAAACTGGATCCATGCTAGCCACACAAAGAAAGTGGCATGTCCTTTGGACGATGAAGAAGAGTTGTTGAGAGTACCAACAACGACCACAAAATCCTCAGAGCCGGAAAGGGAAGAAAGAGAAACTGAGCACGTTGAGGACGGTTCAGTCACCCCTGTGAGAGACAGAAGGGTGACAGTAAGACAATCTCAATTGATGCAACAGGAGAATCTAGTCAGAAGGGGACTCTCCCAGAAGTAGATGAATTTGAGAGACAAACAGAGCAAACGCCAGACCCCGAGGGGGAAGGAGTTGAGGCCGATCAAAGCCAATATGATCTGACTCCCCTTGAACTGGTTGCAGACCTGTCAAGAGAAAATCCTGCAGAGCAAGAAGAAGTTTCAAGTTCAACACTGAAAAGAACATTGACAAAGGGCCCACTGAAAGAAGATAAGTGGCCGGAGTGAAAAGCAAAGAAAAAGGAAGCAGTTGTTGAAACAACAATCGAGGAAAAAGTAGATACAACAAGGAGAGAAGATCTGAGTGAAGGAGAGTTGCAGGATGATAGAAAGTTGAAAAGAAAGCGAATAGCAAGTCGAAGATACGCATGTCCTGAATGGGCGAATGCAACTACAAGTGAATGACTGAAATAATTTTTGTCTTTTTGTTTTGATCGAGACATTCCAGGTAAAAATGTTGGCACTTGAAGGAAAGTAACAAACTGAACTGTTGAGACAAATTGAGAAAAGTGCAAAGGGAAAAGAGTCTGTTGAAAGCAACTGGAAAATAATTTGAAAACCTGATTTGACAAGATAACCTGACTTAACAAGCTGCTAAGCCAATTTTGAGAAAGTTACCAATTTTTGACAAAGGATCCTGGAAGTGAGACTGAAAGCTGTAAATAACTGCTGAAAGAAGATTTTTTTTTTTATCATGCTGCATACTTTCTAAATATTTCTTCTACTTTCTGATTCTTTACAGATCATGAGTAACATTAGTCAAGAGGGTAGGAAGAACAGGTGCTGTAAATACCTGAGAATTGGTTTGGCAATTGTATGTGTGATATTGTGTGTGATATTGATTGTGGGTATGACTGTTCTTGAGAAGAATTAAGACATCCATGCTTCAGCATTAGAGACAACTACTGCATTAACAGCGATTGTGAAGTTTAGGCTAGATGAGAAGTATCTGCATGTAGATAATGCCCAAGGGGAACTTTCTTCTAATGTCTTCTATCGCTTATTGAGTGAATATGTTGAGACAATGGATGCAAATAATTGTTTTGTGTGTACACAGATTCCTTCATCAGTTGAAGAAGGAGTTACCTTTCATAGTTTGCCTCTTACTTATGGGATAAGCTATAGTATGTTACTAACAAGATTCTATAACCAGGAGTATATTCAGTACATTTACTCCAACCACGATGTGGTATTTTTGTTTGTCCCCATAAATTGGTACCTGAGTAGAGTAGCTAAGGATAATGACATATTATTAGTTAGCTGTTTCTTTGAACCTCCATTAACTTTGGCACAGCTTATGCACACCGTAACAATTTGATATGCTTGCTTACACCTTTAGAGAAGAGCCTCTTGGATCACACAGATAATAGGAGAAAGGCATTGAAGGAGAAATTAGAAAAAGGCTTAGAGAAAAGGACTTTTAGGAATGATTATGCTTATAGTGCAATAAAAACACATGGAAATTAGCTTTAGATCTGCAACATGTAGGGAAGCTTTGTGTGTGTATAGACCTAAATCTCACACTTTATTTGTGGGAACCAGTGAATGTAGACATGTGTTTTTGTTTCAGAGTAAATGGACGTTTATGTTCAATGGACAGGTGTAGGAGGCTGGCCTGGCTTGTAGTGGGTACCAAGGGGTACTTACACTCTGTACCAGGTCCAGTTATCCCTTGTTAGTGTAGAAGAGGTATTTCTAGCAGCTTAGGCTGGTAAAAGGTAGCTATAGCAGAGCAGCTTAGGCTGAACTAGGAGACATGCAAAGCTCCTACTATACCACTGGTGTCATATGCACAATATCATAAGAAAACACAATACACAGATATACTAAAAATAAAGGTACTTTATTTTTATGACAATATGCCAAAAGTATCTCAGTGAGTACCCTCAGTATGAGGATAGCAAATATACACAAGATATATGTACACAATATCAAAAATATGCAGTAATAGCAAAAGGAAGTAATGCAAGCAATGTAGAATTACAGTAGATTGCAATAGGAGCACATAGGTACAGGGGCAACACAAACCATATACTCTAGAAATGGAATGCGAAGCACGAATGGACCCCAAACCTATGTGAGCTTGTAGAGGGTCGCTGGGACTGTAAGAAAACAGTGAGGGTTAGAAAAATAGCCCACCCCAAGACCCTGAAAAATAGGTGTAAAGTGCACCTATATTCCCCAGAGAGCACAGAAGTCGTGATAGGGGAATTCTGCAATGAAGACCAACACCAGCAATGCAACCAAAGTGGATTTCCGGATGAGAGTACCTGTGGAACAAGGGGACCCAGTCCAAGAGTCGCGACAAAGTCGAGATTGGGCAGATGCCCACGAAATGCCAGCTGAGGGTGCAAAGAAGCTGCCACCGGATGGTAGAAGCTGTGGATTCTGCAAGAACGAAGAGGACTAGGAACTTCCCCTTTGGAGGATGGATGTCCCACGTCGGGAAGAAGCTTGCAGAGGTGTTCCCACGCAGAAAGACCGCAAACAAGCCTTGCTAGCTGCAAGGGTCGCGGTTAGGGATTTTGGATGCTGCTGTGGCCCAGGAGGGACCAGGATGTCGCCAATTGCGTGAGGAGACAGAGGGGGTGCCCAGCAAGATAAGAAGCCCTCACAGAAGCAGGCAGCACCCACAGAAGTGCCGGAACAGGCACTACGAAGAGGAGTGAACCGGAGCTCACCCGAAGTCACAAAAGGAGATCCCACGACGCCGGAGGACAACTCAGGAGGTTGTGCACTGCAGGTTAGAGTGTCGGGGACCCAGGCTTGGCTGTGCACAAAGTAAATCCTGGAAGAGTGCACAGGAGCCGGAGCAACTGCAAATCACGCGGTACCCAGCAATGCAGTCTAGCGTGGGGAGGCAAGGACTTACCTCCACCAAACTTGGACTGAAGAGTCACTGGACTGTGGGAGTCACTTGGACAGAGTTGCTGAGTTCCAGGGACCACGCTCATCGTGCTGAGAGGGGACCCAGAGGACCGGTGATGCAGTTCTTTTGGTGCCTGCGGTTGCATGGGGAGGATTCCGTTGTCCCACAGGAGATTTCTTTGGAGCTTCTAGTGCAGAGAGGAGGCAGACTACCCCCACAGCATGCACCACCAGGAAAACAGTCGAGAAGGCGGCAGGATCAGCGATACAAGGTTGCAGTAGTCGACTTTGCTACTTTGTTGCGATTTTGCAGCCGTCCTGAGCAGTCAGCGGTCGATTCCTTGGCAGAAGGTGAAGAGAGAGATGCAGAGGAACTCTGATGAGCTCTTGCATTCATTATCTAAAGAATTCCCCACAGCAGAGACCCTAAATAGCCAGAAAAGGAGGTTTGGCTACCTAGGAAGGAGGATAGGCTAGCAACACAGGTAAGAGCCTATCAGGAGGAGTCTCTGACGTCACCTGCTGGCACTGGCCACTCAGAGCAGTCCAGTGTGCCAGCAGCACCTCTGTTTCCAAGATGGCAGAGGTCTGGAGCACACTGGAGGAGCTCTGGGCACCTCCCCTGGGAGGTGCAGGTCAGGGGAGTGGTCACTCCCCTTTCCTTTGTCCAGTTTCACGCCAGAGCAGGGCTGGGGGATCCCTGAACCGGTGTAGACTGGCTTATGCAGAGATGGGCACCATCTGTGCCCATCAAAGCATTTCCAGAGGCTGGGGGAGGCTACTCCTCCCCAGCCCTGACACCTTTTTCCAAAGGGAGAGGGTGTAACACCCTCTCTCTGAGGAAGTCCTTTGTTCTGCTTTCCTTGGCCAGGCCTGGCTGGACCCCAGGAGGGCAGAAACCTGTCTGAGTGGTTGGCAGCAGCAGCAGCTGCAGTGAAACCCCGGGAAAGGTAGTTTGGCAGTACCCAGGTCTGTGCTAGAGACTCAGGGGATCATGGAATTGTCTCCCCAATGCCAGAATGGCATTGGGGTGACAATTCCATGATCTTAGACATGTTACATGGCCATGTTCAGAGTTACCATTGTGATGCTGTACATAGGTAGTGACCTATGTACAGTGCACGCGTGTAATGGTGTCCCCTCACTCACAAAGTCCGGGGAATTTGCCCTGAACGATGTGGGGGCACCTTGGCTAGTGCCAGGGTGTCCACACACTAAGTAACTTAGCACCCAACCTTTACCAGGTAAAGGTTAGACATATAGGTGACTTATAAGTTACTTAAGTGCAGTGGTAAATGGCTGTGAAATAAAGTGGACGTTATTTCACTCAGGCTGCAGTGGCAGGCCTGTGTAAGAATTGTCAGAGCTCCCTATGGTTGGCAAAAGAAATGTTGCAGCCCATAGGGATTTCCTGGAACCCCAATACCCTGGGTACCTCAGTACCATATACTAGGGAATTATAAGGGTGTTCCAGTATGCCAATGTGAATTGGTGAAATTGGTCACTAGCCTGTTATTGACAATTTAGAAAGCAGAGAGAGCATAACCACTGAGGTTCTGGTTAGCAGAGCCTCAGTGAGACAGTTAGGCATCACACAGGGAACACATACATATAGGTCACAAACTCATGAGCACTGGGTTCCTGGCTAGCAGGGTCCCAGTGACACATAACAAACATACTGAAAACATAGGGTTTTCACTGTGAGCACTGGGCCCTGGCTAGCAGGATCCCAGTGAGACAGTGAAAACACCCTGACCTATACTCACAAACAGGCCAAAAGGGGGGGTAACAAGGCTAGAAAGAGGCTACTTTCTCCCCCCTCCCCCCAAACGAAGGACAATAAGGCTAACCTTGGCCATTTGAGACTTTATTGTCTAAGTGGTGATAAGTAGAGAGTAGCTCTGCAATAGACTGGTTACTCCCTTTATCTTCCACTATATGGTTACTTCCCTGTGGGGATGTAAACCACCCTGTTTGAAGTTTTTTAGCTAAGCAACAATGTGAGGATATATTTTCAGAGTTTCTATCAGTACGATTTAGTTTAGAGCAGTGGGAATTGTCCACTGGACCTATTTCTAGTGATGAGAATGCCAGACAGGGATGCTGTCTCAGTAAAGCCATAGCTGGGCAAAAACCTTGTCCATATGGCTGGAAGAGAGAACAGGGATGCTGTTTCTCTTGATTTGGAGCAGGGCAGGGATGCTGTCCTATGAGCTCCACACTAGGACAGGGTTGCTGTCCTAAGTGTTGTGAGGCAGTGCAGGGTTTCTGCACTAAAGTTTCTCTGGGTGGGTTGGAGGGATGCTCCATGTTAACTAAAATGGTGCTCTTTTTCTCACCAATATGAGTTATCCCACAGAGAGGTACTTCCACCTCAGGGAGTACAGCCATGCCGGCTGATGGTTCCCTTGGAACAGGTGCCACCCCAGGAGAGGTTTCTCCCACCACAGGCATGGTATCCTGAATGGCAGGGTGGTTAGGGGATACTGGGTTACCCTTTTTACCTGTTGTTGGAGAGGGATCCTGAGTTTTCAGGCCTTCTCTCCTTTGCTTTTTCATTTCAGTAGAAATGAGAGGGAACAATTCCTCAGGGATACCCAGCATGGCTGCCTGGGTATAAAACTCTACATCAGCCCAACCTGAGGCCTATAGGTCATTACCTAAGAGACGGTCTACAGGTAAGCTAGGTGATACTGCCACCTGCTTAGGCCCAGTAACTCCACCCCAACTAAGCTGAACTATAGCTAAGGGAAGAAACTTAGTGGAGTTATGGACATCAATAATTTTATACTGTTGTCCAATTATGTGTTGTTCAGGAGCCACTAGGTTTTCAGTCACCAAAGTGATACTGGCACCTGTGTCCCTGTAGGCCTGGGCCTCAACACCATTTATTGAAACTGTCTGCCTGTACTTTTCCATTGTAAGGGGACAAGCAGCCAGTGTGGCAAGGCCAATGCCACTAGGTGTGACAGAAACTGTCTTGGGACTGACTACCCCAGTTTCTATGATGGGCACATAAGTGAACCCAACTACACCCTTAGCTTGACTGCTGCCAGCAGTCCCACCACTATTACCACTACTGCTAAGGGCACTAGAGCTTGATGTATTAGTGGTGGTAGGCTCAGGGGGTTTACCTGGACAGGACTTATCCCCTGGCCTATGGCCTCTATTTTTACACACAAAGCACCAAGGCTTTTTAATGTGTGTAGGTTGTGGAGAAGAAGATGAAGAATTTGTTTTATCCCCACCCCCTGAAGAGTGTTTAGGATTTTAAGAAGGATCTTTGGTTTTACCCTTATCCCCATGCTTATCCTGAGATTTCTCACCATCTTTCTTCTTGCCATCCTTGTCACCACCTGCATGAACTTTTCTGTTCACTCTTGTTCTGACCCATTTGTCTGCCTTCTTTCCCCATTCTTGGGGAGAGGTCAGATCTGAGTCCACTAGATATTGGTGTAACAAATCAGACACACAGTTATTCAGAATATGCTCTCTCAGGATCCGATTATACAGGCTTTCATAGTCAGAAACTTTACTGCCATGTAACCACCCCTCCAAGGCCTTCACTGCATAGTCAACAAAGTCTACCCAGTCTTGTGAGGACTCTTTTCTGGTTTCTCTGAACTTAATCCTGTATTGTTCAGTGGTTAAGCCAAATCCATCCAAGAGTACATTCTTCAAAACTGTAAAATTACTGGCATCACTTTCCTTAACAGTAAGGAGCCTATCCCTACCCTTTCCACTGAAAGATGGCCATAGGATAGCAGCCCACTGCCTTTGAGGGACCCCCTGTACAACACAGGCCCTCTCAAGAGCAGCAAACCACTTGTTAATGTCATCCCCCTCCTTGTAAAGGGAACTATCTTATGCAGATTCCTAGAATCATGCTCTTTTACAGGATTACTATCTGTAATACTGCTGCTGCCACCATGGGGTCTAAACCCCAACCTCTGTCTTTCTTTTTCTAAGTCTAAGGATTCCCTGTCTAGAGCCAGCTGTTGCTGTTTAAGCTTCAGCCTGGACTCTTCCACTCTCAATCTATTGAGCTCCCTTTCTAACATTCTGTCATCAGGGTGGGTGGGTTGGGCATGCTTTGACACAGAAGAATGATGTGAATGAACAGAAGGAGACCTGTCCCTAACAGTTGCCACCCTAACAACCTGGCCTAAAGGAATGACATCCCTACTGTGATGAGAGCTCACATTAGTACCAGTTATGCTAGGTGGTCTGCTAAGGGGCAAGTTGGAAAGAATACCATCTAACATTCTTGCTGGGGCTGCCCCAGAATCAGAGTGTGAACCATCTCCTAACTTCTCAACAGATGTGCCAGCTAAGGTCTTATCATTTTCAATGAGAATGTTAATCAACAATTCTCTAGAGGGATTCTTCCCTACCCATAAACCTCTATCAATGCAGAGACTCCTTACACCTTTCCAGCTAAGGTGGTCATAAGCAGAGCTGACCAGATCAAGAGTAGGACCTGTACCAGACATGATAGAAAAGGTTTAAGGGACAGAAAAAGAAAGAAAAGTTTCAGAACTTTATAAGGAAACAGAAAAAAAAACTTTTTCTACATTTTAGAAACTTTTAGAAAGTTTAGAGGTACTTTTAAGCACTTATCAATAGAGTAAGAGAAGAAAAGCATAACTTTTTGGTTAGGTGTACATACACTGAACTTGTTTTGTATATAATTCTCTCATGAAAAGTACACAATGACAAAGTGGTAAGTAGTTACAAGTACTTATCCCACCGCTGCACAACCAATGTAGGAGGCTAGCTTGGCTTGTAGTGGGTACCAAGGGGTACTTACACTCTGTACCAGGTCCAGTTATCCCTTATTAATGTAGAAGAGGTGTTTCTAGCAGCTTAGGCTGGTAGAAGGTAGCTATAGCAGAGCAGCTTAGGCTGAACTAGGAGACATGCAAAGCTCCTACTATACCACTGGTGTCATATGCACAATATCATAAGAAAACACAATACACAGATATACTAAAAATAAAGGTACTTTATTTTTATGGCAATATGCCAAAAGTATCTCAGTGAGTACCCTCAGTATGAGGATAGTAAATATACACAAGATATATGTACACAATATCAAAAATATGCAGTAATAGCAAAAGGAAGTAATGCAAGCAATGTAGAATTACAGTAGATTGCAATAGGAGCACATAGGTACAGGGGCAACACAAACCATATACTCTAGAAGTGGAATGCGAACCACGAATGGACCCGAAACCTATGTGAGCTTGTAGAGTGTCGCTGGGACTGTAAGAAAACAGTGAGGGTTAGAAAAATAGCCCACCCCAAGACCCTGAAAAGTAGGTGTAAAGTGCACCTATATTCCCCAGAGAGCACAGAAGTCGTGATAGGGGAATTCTGCAAGGAAGACCAACACCAGCAATGCAACCAAAGTGGATTTCCGGACGAGAGTACCTGTGGAACAAGGGGACCCAGTCCAAGAGTCGCTACAAAGTCGAGATTGGGCAGATGCCCAGGAAATGCCAGCTGAGGGTGCAAAGAAGCTGCCACCGGATGGTAGAAGCTGTGGATTCTGCAAGAACAAAGAGGACTAGGAACTTCCCCTTTGGAGGATGGATGTCCCACGTCGTGAAGAAGCTTGCAGAGGTGTTCCCACGCAGAAAGACCTCAAACAAGCCTTGCTAGCTGCAAGGGTCGCGGTTAGGGTTTTCGGATGCTGCTGTGGCCCAGGAGGCACCAGGATGTCGCCAATTGCGTGAGGAGACAGAGGGGGCACCCAGCAAGATAGGGAGCCCTCACAGAATCAGGCAGCACCCGCAGAAGTGCCGGAACAGGCACTACAAAGAGGAGTGAACTAGAGCTCACCCGAAGTCACAAAAGGAGATCCCACGACGCCGGAGGACTACTCAGGAGGTTGTGCACTTCAGGTTAGAGTGTCGGGGACCCAGGCTTGGCTGTGCACAAAGGAAATCCTGGAAGAGTGCACAGGAGCCGGAGCAGCTGCAAATCACGCGGTACCCAGCAATGCAGTCTAGCGTGGGGAGGCAAGGACTTACCTCCACCAAACTTGGACTGAAAAGTCACTGGACTGTGGGAGTCACTTGGACAGAGTTGCTGAATTCCAGGGTCCACGCTTGTTGTGCTGAGAGGGGACCCAGAGGACCGGTGATGCAGTTCTTTTGGTGCCTGCGGTTGCAGGGGGAGGATTCCGTCGTCCCACGGGAGATTTCTTCCGAGCTTCTAGTGCAGAGAGAAGGCAGACTATCCCCACAGCATGCACCACCAGGAAAACAGTCGAGAAGGCGGCAGGATCAGCGATACAAGGTTGCAGTAGTCATCTTTGCTACTTTGTTGCGGTTTTGCAGGCGTCCTGAGCAGTCAGCGGTCGATTCCTTGGCAGAAGGTGAAGAGAGAGATGCAGAGGAACTCTGATGAGCTCTTGCATTCGTTATCTAAAGAATTCCCCAAAGCACAGACCCTAAATAGCCAGAAAAGGAGGTTTGGCTACCTAGGAAGGAGGATAGGCTAGCAACACAGGTAAGAGCCTATCAGGAGGAGTCTCTGACGTCACCTGCTGGCACTGGCCACTCAGAGCAGTCCAGTGTGCCAGCAGCACCTCTGTTTCCAAGATGGCAGAGGTCTGGAGCACACTGGAGGAGCTCTGGGCACCTCCCCTGGGAGGTGCAGGTCAGGGGAGTGGTCACTCCCCTTTCCTTTGTCCAGTTTCACGCCAGAGCAGGGCTGGGGGATCCCTGAACCGGTGTAGACTGGCTTATGCAGAGATGGGCACCATCTGTGCCCATCAAAGCATTTCCAGAGGCTGGGGGAGGCTACTCCTCCCCAGCCCTGACACCTTTTTCCAAAGGGAGAGGGTGTAACACCCTCTCTCTGAGGAAGTCCTTTGTTCTGCCTTCCTGGGCCAGGCCTGGCTGGACCCCAGGAGGGCAGAAATCTGTCTGAGGGGTTGGCAGCAGCAGCAGCTGCAGTGAAACCCCGGGAAAGGTAGTTTGGCAGTACCCGGGTCTGTGCTAGAGACTCAGGGGGATCATGGAATTGTCTCCCCAATGCCAGAATGGCATTGGGGTGACAATTCCATGATCTTAGACATGTTACATGGCCATGTTCGGAGTTACCATTGTGACGCTGTACATAAGTAGTGACCTATGTACAGTGCACGCGTGTAATGGTGTCCCCGCCTTCACAAAGTCCGGGGAATTTGCCCTGAACGATGTGGGGGCACCTTGGCTAGTGCCAGGGTGTCCACACACTAAGGGGGTCATTACGACCCTGGCGGAACAAGTCCGCCAGGGCCGTGGGACGCGGTGGCACCGCCGACAGGCCGGCGGTGCCCCGCGGGGCATTCTGACCGCGGCGGCTCAGCCGCGGTCAGAGAAGGGAAACCGGCGGTCTCCCGCCGGTTTCCCGCTGCCCCAAAGGAATCCTCCAAGCCGGCGCAGCATGCTGCGCCGGCATGGGGATTCCGACTCCCCCTCCCGCCATCCAGTTCCTGGCGGTTCTCCCGCCGGGATCCGGATGGCGGGAGGGGGAGTCGCGGGGCCCCTGGGGGCCCCTGCCGTGCCCATGCCCATGGCATGGGCACGGCAGGGGCCCCCGTAAGAGGGCCCCTAAAAGTATTTCAGTGTCTGCAAAGCAGACACTGAAATACGCGACGGGTGCAACTGCACCCGTCGCACCTTCCCACTCCGCCGGCTCTATTACGAGCCGGCGTCATCGTGGGAAGGGAGTTTTCCCCTGGGCTGGCGGGCGGTCTTGTGAAGACCGCCCGCCAGCCCAGGGGAAAACTCGGAATACCCTCCGCGGTCTTACGACCGCGGAGCGGTATTTCGGAGGGGGGAAGCCTGGCGGGCGGCCTCCGCCGCCCGCCAGGCTCGGAATGAGGGCCTAAGTAACTTAGCACCCAACCTTTACCAGGTAAAGGTTAGACATATAGGTGACTTATAAGTTACTTAAGTGCAGTGGTAAATGGCTGTGAAATAACGTGGACGTTATTTCACTCAGGCTGCAGTGGCAGGCCTGTGTAAGAATTGTCAGAGCGCCCTATGGGTGGCAAAAGAAATGCTGCAGCCCATAGGGATGTCCTGGAACCCCAATACCCTGGGTACCTCAGTACCATATACTAGGGAATTATAAGGGTGTTCCAGTATGCCAATGTGAATTGGTGAAATTGGTCACTAGCCTGTTAGTGACAATTTAGAAAGCAGAGAGAGCATAACCACTGAGGTTCTAGTTAGAGAGCCTCAGTGAGACAGTTAGGCATCACACAGGGAACACATACATATAGGTCACAAACTTATGAGCACTGGGGTCCTGGCTAGCAGGGTCCCAGTGACACATAACAAACATACTGAAAACATAGGGTTTTCACTATGAGCATTGTGCCCTGGCTAGCAGGATCCCAGTGAGACAGTGAAAACACCCTGACATATACTCACAAACAGGCCAAAAGTGGGGGTAACAAGGCTAGAAAGAGGCTACTTTCTCACAACAGGATCCAGCGATTCCTGGCCTATATTACATCTGTGGGCCTAATGCTTATTACTGTCTCACAGGAGGATGGTATGGCACATGTTACTTAGGGACAGCTTTCCCAAAGATATTTCAACTAGACGACTTAAAGAAATTTCTGAAAGTGACTGAATTACATCACATTAGACAGAGGAGAGAGCCACCTTCTGGTATAGTGGGATACATTTTTGAAACAATGATAATTCAGTAGGTGTTTATTCTGAATTTGATAAAGATTTTAAAGTTGTCTCCTATTGTGGATAACATGCTGACAATTTTTTCAGGAGCCATACGCCTGATAGTCACTGAATTTGCAGCGGAAAAAGCTATGACTCTTCAGAACCACCTTGTGTTAGACATTCTTTTAGCAAAGGATGGCGGAGTTTGCAAAATGATTACTTCTAGGCATTGCTGTTCATTTATTCCTGACAATAGTAGATAAATTAGAAGCTTACTTACTACCCTGACTAATGAAATTACTGACTTGAAAGAGCTGAAGGAACCAGGTGTTTGGGAGAAAGTTGGCAAAGAATTTGCTTAAGTGCAAATTGGCTCAGCAACATAAGTAAAGTGATATTATTGAAAATAATATAAGGAATATTAGTTATTGTGATTTGCACAATTGGAGCATGAGGAATATGTAAATTGTGTAAAAGGATCAAATTGAAGAAGATGAAAATTAATCAGAGGAGGGAAGAAAGGAAAAGGGAAAATTTGAAAAGTGAACGAAAAAATGAGGGGATAGAAATGATAGGATTTTAGCAGAAGCAAAAAATGTGCGTGGAAAGGTTTATTGTGATGAACATTTACTCATCAGAGGAGGGATTGTTAACGTTGATTTGAATGATGAATATTCATGTACTTTGAGTGTTGAATGTGCGTAGAAATATAATAATGCAAAGGTGTAGGAAAGTACCATCTTGCCTGGCATGTTACCCCCATTTTTACTGTATGTGTGTTTGTTTTTGCCTGTGTCACTTGGATACTGCTAGCCAGGACCCCAGTACTCATAAAGTGTGCCCTATTTGTCTTCCCTGTGTGGTGCCTAACTGTATCACTGAGGCTCTGCTAATCAGAACCTCAGTGTTTATGATCTCTCTGCTTTTAAAATTGTCACTGCAGGCTAGTGACTCATTTTACCAATTCTGATTGGCACACTGGAACACCCTTATAATTCCCTAGTATATGGTACCTAGGTAACGAGGGTATTGGGGTTCCAGGAGATCCCTATGGGCTGCAGCATTTCTTTTGCCACCAATAGGGAGCTCAGACAATTCTTACACAGGACTGCCACTGCAGCCTGAGTGAAATAACGTCCACGTTATTTCACAGCCATTTTTCACTGCACTTTAGTAACTTATAAGTCACCTATATATCCAAACTCAGTGAAGGTTAGGTGCAAAGTTATTTAGTGTGAGGGCACCCTAGCACTAGCCAAGGTGCCCCCACATTGTTCAGGGCACGGGGACACCTTTACACGTGCGCACTACATATAGGTCAATACCTATATGTAGCGTCACCATGGTAACTCCGAACATGGCCATGTAACATGTCTAGGATCATGGAATTGTCACCCCAATACTATTTTGGTATTGGGGTGACAATTCCATGCGTCCCCGGGGCTCCAGCATAGAGCCCGGGTACTGCCAAACTAACTCTCCGGGGTTTTCTCTGCAGCTACCGCTGCTGCCAACCCTCAGACAGGTTTCTGCCCCCCTGGGGCCTGGGCAGCCCAGTCTCGGGAAGGCAGAACAAAGGATTTCTTCTGAGAGAGGGTGTTACACCCTCTCCCTTTGGAAATAGATGTTAAGGGCCTGAGAGGAGTAGCCTCTCCTGGCTTCTGGAAATGCTTTGAAGGGCACAGATGGTGCATTCCTTCCGTAAGCCAGTCTACACTGGTTCAGGGATCCCCCCAGCCCTGCTCTGGTGCGAAACTGGACAAAGGAAAGGGGACTGACCACTCCCCTGACCAGCACCTACCAAGGGGAGGTGCCCAGAACTCCTCCACTGTGTCCCAGACCTCTGCCATCTTGGATGCAGAGGTATGAGGGCACAGTGGACACCTCTGAATAGCCAGTGCCAGCAGGTGATGTCAGAGACCCCTCCTGATAGGTGCTTACCTTTCTCTGTAGCCAATCCTCCTCTGAGGGCGGTTTAGGGTCTCTCCTGTGGGTATCTCACCAGATAACTAAGGCAAGAGCTCACCAGAGTTCCTCTGCACTTCTCTCTTCGACTTCTGCCAAGGATCGACCGCTGACTGCTCCATGACGCCTGCAAAACCGCAACAAAGTAGCAAGAAGACTACCAGTAACATTGTAGCACCTCATCCTGCCGGCTTTCTCGACTGTTTCCTTGTGGTGCATGCTCTGAGGGCTGTCTGCCTTCACCCTGCACTGGAAGCAAAGAAGAAATCTCCCGTGGGTCGACGGAATCTTCCCCCTGCCAATGCAGGCACCAAACTTCTGCATCACCGGTCCTCTGGGTCCCCTCTCATCTTGACGAGCTTGGTCCCTGGAACACAGGAGCTGGATCTAAGTGTCTCCGACAGTCCAGTGGCCCTTCTGTCCAAATTTGGTGGAGGTAAGTCCTTGCCTCCCCACGCCAGACAGTAATCCTGTTTACAGCGTGAACTGCAGCTGCTAGGTCTTCTGCGTGCTTTTGCAAGACTTCCTTTGTGCACAGCCTAGCCCAGGTACCCAGCACTCCGTCCTACATTGCCCAACTCGCTGAGTTGGTCTCCGACTTCGTGGGACTCCCTTCTGCAGTGCTGAGACGACCGCTGTGCTTAGATCTTCTGAACGTCTGTTCAGGTGCTTCTGCGGGTGCTGCCTGCTTTTGTGTGGGCTCTCTCTGTTGCTGAGCTCCTCCTCTGTCTCCTCCTCCAAGGGGCGAGCTCCTGGTCCTTCCTGGGCCCTGGCAGCACCCAAAACCTTCAACTGTGACTCTTGCAGCTAGCAAGGCTTGTTTGCAGTCTTTCTGCGTGAAAACAACTCTGCATCCTCCAGCACGCCGTGGGACATCTTCTGACCAAAGGAGAAGTTCCTGGCACCTTCCGTTGTTGCAGAATCTTTGGCTTCTTCCACCCGGAGGCCAGGGTTTAGTGAGCTCCTGCCCCTCCTGGACATTTGCGTGACTCTTGGACTTGGTCCCCTTCCTTTGCAGGTCCTCAGGTCCAGGAATCCGTTGTCAGTGCTTTGCAGTCAGTTGTTGTCTTTGCAGAATCCCCTATCTCAACTTTACTGTCTTTCTGGGGTAGTAGGGTAACTTTACTCCTACTTTTCAGGGTCTTGGGGTGGGGTAGCTTGGACACCCTTGGTGTTTTCTTACACTCCCAGCGACCCTCTACACACGACACTAGGCCTGGGGTCCATTCGTGGTTCGCACTCCACTTTCGGAGTATATGGTTTGTGTTGCCCCTATGCCTATTGTCTGCTATTGCATTCTACTGTGTCCTACAGTGTTTGCACTACCTTTCTAACTGTTCACTTACCTGGTTTTGGTTTGTGTGTATATTTTGTGTATATTACTTACCTCCTAAGGGAGTATATCCTCTGAGATACTTTTGGCATATTGTCACTAAAATAAAGTACCTTTATTTTTAGTAACTCTGAGTATTGTCTTCTCTTATGATATAGTGCTAAGTATATAAGTGGTATAGTAGGAGCTTTGCATGTCTCCTTGTTCAGCCTAAGCTGCTCTGCTATAGCTACCTCTAGCAACCTAAGCTGCTAGAATACCTCTAATCTACTAATAAGGGATAACTGAACCTGGCACAAGGTGTAAGTACCACAAGGTACCCCCTATAAGCCAGGCCAGCCTCGTACAAAAGGAAACTAATGCACACATTTGAAGGTGCGCCCACCAGTGTGGCCATCAGTATTCACAAAGTGTACTTATTAATGGCTTATTAATATGAAACGATGAGCTGATGTTTGATTAATGTAGTAATGTGTCATATTAAGGGTTATGACACAGCTATGTATTAGCTTTATTAATTGTAGGCCTTAACTTACCGGATGTCTCGGCCTAGTTGCATGGCCTCATGTCAAGCAGGCATTTTATAAAATGGATGCTTAGATAATTAAATTGTTATTTTCCACTGTACTGTCCATGTGCTTGTAGCTAAAAGTCTTTCTCATGAGAAATGCTTGCTAGGAGATGATGTACTTGCTAATGCAACATTGTTTAATGTAATATGTGTGAGACTAACTTTCCCAGGAGAAGACAAAGACCATACTGACTGGAGTGTAAGCTGCAACAATATTGTTACCTGACGAGCCGGATGATGAGAACAGTACGAAAGGAGCCAATCACCGACATGTGAACCATGTACTAGTAGAAATGTAGATTTTAAGTTTTAGTTTTATTGGAGAAAGTGTAAACTTGCGATTCTTGAACCAATTAGGATGTGGGAAGTAGTTTTAGAAAATTTAACTTAGCCAGACTGCACAGAGGGAAGTCAGCGCATTTGCCCATTTTCTATCTTGCCGAAAGGCCATTATTTTCTTGAATGTCTTGAGAAGAGACGTGCTTAATTTTACTGCTTAAAGAGACATTGCCTTTTCTGAACTTTGATGCTGAATTCAGATGCCTTGCTGACCAGACTGATGCCATGATGACGAAGACTGTCACAGCTTGCTGATCCAAAGTGACGATAGGTATTTTGACTATGATACTTCTTATTATGTCTATTTGCGTTTGTATCTAGGTACCAACCGCTATTTCGATAGAGCCATAGTTAGATGTTTTTTCCACATTTGTGTTAACTAAATTGTTTTGCATGAAGCCCAAACATGCTATTCTAATCTGTTGCTAGTTAGGGAGCTCACTGATGAAGTTCGCTATATGAAATAACAACTGATGTCTTTTCTTTGCTGAAACTAAATGTATGTAATATCGTTTGTGCAGTTATTCTTGTTATTAATTTGCACTGTAACATTAGAATGTGTAGTAGCCCAAGCGCTGATTAGATTGCGATTCTTTCACCACTTTGGACACCAGTTGTTGTTTTTGTATGTTTATCAATTGATTTTGACATTGACTTACGTTACATTAACATTGTTAATATAGGGAAATAAATATTCTAACTTTTACATAAAGGTGTGGTTATTCATGACTGCAAAGTCATGGTGTGTGACAATTATTGACTCTTAATGATTACTAATGTTATTGATTGTTATTGGTTATTGATCTGCATGTATAGGATATATGGTGGGAAAACCTTGAAGCGAGTCAAAAGGTTCATCCACCTATTCGCGTCTCCCTTGTAAGTTTACTTATTAAGGTCTGACGCGCTAACAGTATTGATAAATCTAAAATGCGAATTACCCTTACCGCTCTTATCCTTTTTCTTCTTAAAGAGAATCTGATCTCTAGATTGTGCTAAAACTTTTTGTTGTGCCTCCTTAATGCATGTTTTTGTGTATCCATGTGAGGAAAACCTTTGGGCCAAACTCTCCAAAGCCATCTTTACTTCTCCGGGTTCACTACAATGACATTTAACCCTTAGGCATTATCCATAGGGTATGATCTGAATTAACCGTATAGGGTAGAAACTAGAGGTATGCAGCAGAGAATTCCCTGCTATCTATTTTCTAAACAACTTAGTTTCGAAATTTGTTATTTTTGGCATAAACTGGTAGATCTAAGAAGGTTACATTTGTTGGATGTATGGTACATGTGAACTGCAAATTCAAATTGTTGTCATTGATTTTTTTAATGAACAACTCTGTAATCTTTTGGGTGCAAATAAGCATAGCTGGGAGCGTGGCAGAGTTCATGGTCGGTTGTTTACAAATATTTATTATGTTTTGGGTTTATAGTTTGGGCTGAGGATGAGCCTAGTGTACTGCCTGAAAAACGTATTTTTGCTTTTTTTTCTAAAGTGCTGAAGGGGGCAGCCTTAAATTCAGATCGAACATTCCAGAGTTTTCACATGTTACTGGAGGTAGTGTGTTCCTTCATTCTTTTACTTTGAACATAACAAAACGTTGACGTAAGTAAACGAGTTCCTGTTCTGCCAACTTCAAGGTACTTATCAATCAAAAAGTATATAATTGACCTGAGTTGTAGAGTACATGAATAACATAAGATACACAGGCCCATAGTTATACTTTTTTTAGCGCTGCATTTACGTCACTTTTTGACGCAAAAACGCCACAAACTTTCAAAATACAACTGGGGCATATTTATACTCCGTTTGCGCCAAATTTGCGTCGTTTTTTTCGACGCAAATTCGGCGCAAAATTAACGCCATATTTATACTTTGGCGTTAGACGCGTCTAGCGCCAAAGTAGGAGTAAAGAGCATCATTTTTTTGCGTGAACGCCTTCCTTGCGTTAATGAGATGCAAGGTAGGCGTTCCCGTCCAAAAAAATGACTGCGACGCAAATGCGTCGTATTTATACTCCCGGGCAAAAATCACGCCCGGGAGTGGGCGGGTCAAAAAAAACCGCATTTGCGCCGCTTTTTAACGCCTGGGTCAGGGCAGGCGTTAAGGGACCTGTGGGCTCAAAATGAGCCCACAGCTGCCCTCCCATGCCCCCAGGGACCCCCCCTGCCACCCTTGCCCACCCCAGGAGGACACCCAAGGATGGGGGGACCCACCCCAGGGACATTCAGGTAAGTTCAGGTAAGTATAAATATTTTTATTTTTATATTTTTTTTGTGGCATAGGGGGGCCTGATTTGTGCCCCCCTACATGCCACAATGCCCAATGACCATGCCCAGGGGACAGAAGTCCCCTGGGCATGGCCATTGGGCAAGGGGGCATGACTCCTGTCTTTACTAAGACAGGAGTCATGTAAATGGCGTCTGGGCGTCGATAAAAATGGCGCAAATCGGGTGGAGGCGATTTTTTTGCGTCAACCTGACTTGCACCATTTTTAAGACGCCCTAACGCCATTTTTCCCTACGCCGGCGCTGCCTGGTGTACGTGGTTTTTTTCCACGCACACCAGGCAGCGCCGGTCTGCTTGCGCCGGCTAACGCCATTCAATAAATACGGCGCCCGCATGGCGCTTCAGAATGGCGTTAGCCGGCGCAAAAATTTTTGACGCTAAACTGCGTTAGCGCAGTTTAGCGTCAAAAAGTATAAATACGGGCCAACTGTATTTTGCAAGTTTGCGCTGTTTTGTGTCAAAAAATGACGCAAACGCAGTGCTAAAAAAGTATAAATATGGGCCCCAGTGTGCCCGGGAAGGGGGAGCGAGGGGTTTGCATGGTCCCTACCCTGTCCTGCAATACATAAGGGCAATGACCCTCACCAGCAAAAAAAGTGTACCTATACAGGACAGATCGTCAAATCAGATGGCCCACCCCAGGCAACAATAGCTGGCAAATTACAGACCACTTTCTAAGGTGAAGAATACAATAAGCACCTAAATGTGTTAGCTACAACAAACCGAGTAAAGATTAGTGTAACAACAATCAATGAAAATATACATATTCCGATTTGCTACTTTTCCTAGGAAGTACTTAGGGCCTGATATTTGAAGAGACAGGTCGAAATTAGTAGTCGCCAAATGTGCACCTACTATTTGCAATCTGTCCTTGATTTTATGATCTGACCTATGGATTAATAGTTTTTCCAACAAAATCTCCAGTTACATGGGGGTCGCAGAACAACCTGCCTAATGAATAATAATTTACCAGTTCGCTTTTTAGAGCTCCCTCTGATTGTCTACAAACACAGGGATGGAAACTGCACAGAATAGCAAATGGCATCCCTGTTTCGGGGGTTAGTGACAACAATAGCTTTCACAAACCATTGATACAGTCCTTTCCAAATCACAAACAGGATGGGAATGTTCCATTCATGCCCCTCCCATCTGCCATCTAGAAGGGGTCAAAAGCCTTTTTATGAGGCTGAACAAACTCTTTATAAAAATCTCTTATCATGTGAGAATTCTGTCATTTTAGGAATCCTGCATTTTGAGCCCCAAAAAGGGCTTTGTACATTTGGCCCTTAGATTCCACCACCAGCTGAGTTCCCTCTGTCCCTGAACATCTACATGTTGGTGATTCCATGAGTTTGAACCTTAGAAGTAGGGTGAGAGGCTTATAGGAGGTAACTTGATCATCCAAGAAAATGGTGATTTTTGGGTTAATAGAAAAACCGGGGTTTCAGGAACAACAAGAAAATAACACATATAGGGCCTCATTTATGTTGCTTGTGGTGCAGGGCAGCACATCAAGTGCCTTGCTGCGCCGTCCTGCACCAACAGGAAAGGGCAGAAATGCACAGTATCTACAAGTTACTGCGCATTTCTGTACTCTCCCCCTGCTCTGGTGCACGAATTGCCACCTGCGTTGCGGGAATGATTGTTTTTGTGCAGGAAGCGACACCTTCCTGCACAAAAACAATCACAAGAAGTGCTATCCCCTCACCAACAGGAAAGGGCAGAAATGCACAGTATCTACAAGTTACTGCGCATTTCTGTACTCTCCCCCTGCTCTGGTGCACAAATTGCCACCTGCGTTGCGGGAATGATTGTTTTTGTGCAGGAAGCGACACCTTCCTGCACAAAAACAATCACAAGAAGTGCTATCCCCTTTCTATGTGTGCTGCATTTGCACACACAGAAAGAGGAAAAAACAGGGAGAAACAAAGATATTTCTCCTAGTTGCACCATTCTTACACTACCCCTGAGGTGGCGTAGGAGTCTGACCAATTCTCAGACTTGTAAATCTGGGAATGCATCAGATTCCTTCGGGTTCCATGGGTGTTGCATGGGAATACCCCAAGAAACACCTATGGAACACCTTTTTCACTCAGTGTTATACGTGAAAGGTGGCCATATATGCAAGGCCATGAAAAGCCACGCAAGGTGGCTTTGCATGGCCTTGCAAATATGGGCTGCCACACTGCGCCACCGGAGCATAAAAAAAAGAGGCTTCAAGGGCGCAGTGTGCTGATAGGGCCTCGTAATTGAGGACCAGAGCCCCAGATTGACAAGCATCTGGGGCATTAGAATTGATGTGCCAGATTTCTTGCCACCCCCCTATTCCACCTAACAACACCATGGTTGCGCCGGATTTACAATACGTGCATCATGGCGCTTGTTAGGCCAATAGCGTCAACATTATTTATGCTATTGTGGCACTTTGCTGTACTAGCATCAAAATGTTTTATCCTACTGCAGCAAAGTGCAAGGAGGCCCCTTGACATCAATGGATGCGTCCTTTTAACGCCTGCTTTGAGCAGGTGTAAAAAATGACACCAAAAATGGCTCAATGAAATCTTGTAGATTTCATTGACCATTTTTGCAGGCTTCCTAACGCCAGAACGCCCCACCTTGCATACATTATGCCTGGCGCAGGCATAATGTGGAGGCGCAAGGGGTCGCGAAGTGGAGAAATGCATGCATTGCGCCACTTAATAAATATGCCATGGAGATTTTTGCCTCACAGAGCCACATTAGCGTGAAAAAAATATGCTAATGTGGCGCAAGGTGGCGCTAGGGCCTGTAAATCTGGCCCATAGTGCGCTAACAACTCTGAAAAACAGCTGTCCTTTGCAGTTGACATGCTGCAAAAGTCACCTGAAATCCTTCTTTGGCATGGAAAAATAAGATGACTTGGTTACAAACAATTGCTGTCATATCCATGAAATGAGTTCGAGTTTAAGAAGCTTAACTCAGTCTTCTGTCTTTCGAAGGTCAATAAATTAGGTAACATTAGACTGGATGACAGCAAGAGCTTATACACGGCAAACATTTGGTACCATGCGACTTATTAAAAATAGCACAGTATCAATCTCATTCCTACAGGGGCACCTTTTCCAGGGAAAAAGTCTCTTGTAAACCCTGGGTTATAAATTAAACAAGGTGTTTGTCATCACCTCATTGAGTGGTCCAGTGCGAAATACCTGAAAAAATTTAAAGAGTTTAAAAACAGGCTGAACAAAGTATGGTGTCTTATATAAAAATAAACTGAACTTCTTAAGCTTTTGCTTATAACTACTTCGGTTTTACCAGCATGAAGTTTGAAAAAAAATTGTATTTCACTCTCACGGTTTGGGGCATCTTATTTTTCCATGCGCAATTGTTGGTAAACCAAGTCTGTGGCTGAAAGGCTGAGACAATCCGTGAGTGTGTGGTTAGGAAACCTCACCGAGCCGCTAATAGCCTTGAAAGAGTAATCGATTAACAGGAGCATCTGAACTGCGCGGCAGATCCCATTGAAGCAAAAACATACCTGTTGGCTGAAGTTCCTGTCACTAAGTATTTCTCTTGTAATGTCTGGCTGCTGGGTCATTTCATCTCATTGTTCGTCTGTTTAAATAAAGACTTTCACGCTGTGCATCCATTTTATGCCGCGCAGCTGAGAAGCCTTTTTCATGTAAACCGCAGCGGTCTCCAGTTGGGAAGAAACCTTTTACATTTGAGGGTAAGCTCCAACTGAACGTAAAACGGCGGGAATTACGGAGATTGGTGAAAGGCGGCAGGACATTGAAGAGTCTAGGCTATGCTGGGACAGACATGTCGAAAGTATTTTTTGCGGATATTAGCCCGCTCATACCAAGCTGAAGGGCGCTATTTGTGTTGTGCTGGAAAACACATTTATAGCAATTCATTTTATGTCAGTGCATGTAATTGGACTAGAACGACCTCTAACATCAATGGGTAGATTTATAGATCAGGCCTAGAGAATGTTTTAGTTATACAGACAGGCTAACTTTTTACCAAAAGATCATATTAAAAAAATATATGCTTGTATACATACATGTAACCTCTTCACCCATTGGACGTTTTCAAATTCACATTTTGCTTCCACCCACTACGGCATTCATCACGGGCAATATATCAGCACATTTCAGCCATCTGTCTTGAACCAGGAGTAACTGGATTTTGCCGGAACACATGTGCACACACTCTTGAAAAGAAATACAGTTCACAGCCGGGGTGGGTGCGTCTGGACTTTTGGGCCACTCATCTATCTATCTATCTATCTATCTATCTATCTATCTATCTATCTATCTATCTATCTATCTATCTATCTATCTATCTATCTATCTATCTTATATCACCTTTCTCTGGACTGACAATAAAAAGCTGCTGTAATTAGGCTGCTCTCAGCCCACTCAAAACTTTGGCACTGGTGTCACTGTACCTGCTGCACTATTGATAACCATGCTGCTGGTCGAAGGAGTGACAGAAACATGAAATGCTGTGCAGACAGAATGGTAGTGTTTAGGTACCAAATGAGAGAATCTGACGGAAACTATAAGTTGTGACTCAGTTTGTCATTGATCAGTGATCATGTACTCCGAACATGCTCAACAATAACAGAACCTATCAGCATATAAAGAATCCAGCGATTTATGAAACATACTGAACAAGCATTTTAACAGTAATTACAAAGGGAACTTGTAATGACAACTTATTTTATATTAGCAGATCACATGAATTTTATGGTCAGTCAGGTCTGCTCCCTTATGTTGTGGGTGCTTACCCAGTGTACACAGTGAACCTTATATTGTTTGATTTGAGGAGACTCAGGCCTTTTTGCTTGTGGAACCTATCATCGGTCAAACTAAGATGGAATCCAGCACCTGGAACAGAGCAAGGAATGGGTGATTTAGGTTAAACTCAGATGGTATCTGGCAGAACCAACAGAGCAAGGACTGGGTGACTGAAGTCAAACTCAGGTGGCATTCAGCACAGAGAACACAGAAAGGACTGACTGAGGACAAACGCAGATGACATCTGGCGCAGCCAACCATGGACGTCACTTAGGGGTCGCCAGGGATCACAGATGCGACTCCTGGCACTAACTTTGTAACCCTGGCCTCAGAGGTTGTAAAATCAGTGCCATGAACACAGGGGGTGCTCCACATTCCTTATTTTCAGCATGTTTTTCTTTATACTAATAGTGAATAATATTCACTATTAGTGTAATAAAAAATAGAGCACACTTACCTGGAACAGGACATTTGGTGGCAGCTGTGGTAAGTAAAAATGTTTCAAATGTATGTTGTGGGCGTGCTTGCGGGTGAGAGTGTGTTTATTTGAGATAAGTATGTGTGTATGTGTGAGCATGTGTCTGTGTGTGTGGACGTGTGTGTGTGTGAAAGTGAGTGAGAGTCATTGATAAGTAGTGAGATTGTGTGAGATTGAGGCTGAAATGTACTATTCTTTGACACAAGGCAACACTGCGCCAAAGATGCTGCATTGTCTTGCATCAAAGAGAGAGAGAACAAATGCATCATATCTCCTAAAATATGGTGCATTGTTTCTCTCCCTGTGTACTGGTGCACATTTGACAGTCACACACCCTCGCTCACACCCTTGCGCCATGAGGGGGTGTGTGAGTGTTCTCTAAAGCATAGGTTTGGTAGTGGAAGGGGTACTTCCCATTGCAAAAACTATGCTTTAAGGCTTTTTCCACTTTGTATGTTTGCTGTGCAATGCAGCACACATGCAAAGTTGGAAAAAAGAGATTAAATAAAAACATTTCTCCTCGTTATGCCTGGCTCGAGGAGTCATAAGATTTTGGTGCAAATTCTTCTGTACCAAAGTATGTAGATAGGAACTTGCATCAAAACCTAAAGGTGGTTGCACTAAAACACCCATGCACCACCCATGGAATGCCCAATTGACGCAAAATAACATAGAGCTGTGCGCAGTTAAATTTCGCTTTACTTTGGGGGTCCTATTCAATGCAAATCTGATTTGCCTTGGATAGTATATCCTACCCTAACACTATGCAGTGGGTTTGCATTACAAAAGTAGCTCAAACATGGTGCAAAGCATTAGTAAATCTGGGCCTGAGTGTCAGTAAGTATGCATGAATATCAGTGAGACTAAGAGTGAATCCAAATGAGTGAGTGTAAGAATGAGTGTAAGGGGGTATTAGAGAGTGTGAGTGTGATTTTAGAGTCATGTGATATGCCTTACTGGGAACAATCTGGTTAAAGGGTCATATGATGTCACTTCCTATGATGTCATTAAGGTCAAAGGAGATGCAATGTCACTGGACCTATTTTTTGGGCCTAACAGGCTCGAGAGCTTGTTCTTCCCCAACCTGGATGCTTCGGTAGTCGGGGGCAGCTCTGGTGGGGGCTGTTGTTATTGTAGATAAGGGTGTGGCGCAAAGAGGACATTTTCTTGTTGAGGCAAGCATTCTTTTGGGCGTCTGGTGATCTGGGATTGTTTTTTTTTTCAGCCAGGACGGGCGAGTGGGAAGTGTACTAATTTTTGATCCACGGGCACAGTGTTGTTGGCACAATTGTGCATTTGCATTTTTGTCAGGGGGGTTTAAAGTTGGCAGGTGCAGTGGGATTGATACAATTGTGTTCTTTCACTGTCCTAGGGACTCAGTGTTTTCAGCCAAAATGTTGGTGTTTTTTTTGTGGTACTTTTGCTAGAATTTTAGTGCATATAACTATTGGTCTGGAATTTGCTGCCAATCAGTGCAAGTGTTTTTTCCCAGCTCCATGATTTTGTAGTCTTCCTTATGGCACTACGTGGACTCAGGGTCCCTAACCCCCACTTGGTTGGTTGTTTGTAAAGCAGCAGGTAGTATGCCCTAATTCGTACTAGTTGTGGGAACCTCCTGTTTTGGTTATACGGATGCCTGGTATTGCAAGGAGTGGGTCCAAGCACCCATGGACTGAGGAGGATTTTGAGGTTTAAATGCATAGAATGGTTGAAATGGAAGAGGTTTTGGCTTTGTTGCGGTCACAGGCGACTAGTGGGTAGAATAGAGAACCAGTAGCACCAGCTGAGAGGCCTAGAAGATCAGGGGTGGCTAATAGGGCGGCATTTCCCTACGTTCATAAGAGGGGCAAGGAATAAGGAACCCGGAAGGGGTTTGTATTGGTTCCTGGGGGCGTCCTGCAGACCCTCAAGGCAGGTAACTCTGGTAAAGTAGTGTCTCAGGATAGTGTTTCAGCTGTAGTGGTGCCTGCTGAGAGTGGTAGTATTGGCCAGAATGGTAACAGTTGTATGGCAATCGGGGTTACGTGCGCAGAAGGCATGAAGGCATGGGCAAGCCAGGCATGGTGACTAACTTAGCCAGTGTGTTGCCATGGCTTTCCAAGGTGGGAATGTTGTCCACTACCTTTTTGTGGTGTGTGCTTGCCAGTGTGGCAGATGGTGATAATGTGGAGAGGGCCAAGAGGTCACTGGCCCACATTGACAGCATGGTTAGTCAGGGAACGCAAGGGAGTGGCACTCCCATACAGTGGGTCAGTGGGGTGCCATCAGATAACTCAGTGGTCCAAGGTTCTACAATTCTGTCGGGGAATCGGGATGTGCAGTTGGAGGTCACTCCTGTGGAGTGAGTTAGTGGGGCCCCCCAGCCTGTGGTGCAGGGAACTTCAGTTCCATGCACCCCATTGGCTAGAAGTGCACCTCCGGCGGGCACAGTGGTGACAGCGGCTGTTCCCCCTATTCCGGAACCCGCAATGACAGGTACTGGGGCATCATTGTCAGGCATTAGTCTGGGGGACGTACAGTCTGAGCATAACCAGCTGGGCAGGCATGTTGCAATGGAAGTGAAGGAAAAAAAATAGTAGAGGAATTACGTAGACATGTTTGAGTTGATTGTGGATAGGCCCGAAAAGGAGGAGGCCAGGCAGTGCAGTGAGCGCTCTCGCTCGAGGGACTGTGGCCCTACAAAAAGAGGGTGGAGGAAATGCTGGTGAACTCGGTCAAAGGTTTTTCAATTTTTCAGGCTAGTATGGCTGAGTGTTTTGCTAGTTTGGGTGTCCTACTCATGTGCTTCCAGATTAGAAATGTGTGCACCCATGGTGAGTATGGTGGTATGGCTTGAGAAGATTATGATAAGGAATTCAGGAGGATTAAGGCCACCAGACCCACACTAGCTTGGGATCAGACAGATGTTATAACTTAGCTGCGTTTTATGAAAAGAAACCTCAACATCCTGATGCTAGCACCGGTCAGCCCTTTCATGAGTGCTCCGGGTCAGCTAGCAGCCCATGGGACGGGTGTGGAAGGTTCTTTTGGAACTTTAACAAATGATCCTGTACCTGCCCCCTGGGGGCATTGTTGCTCATTCTGTGGCTTGTCATCCCACCTAGAGTCCAAGTGCTTCAGAAAGTCCAAGGACAAAGGTGGAAAGAAACAGGACTGATCGCCCCCTGTTTGGCAAGGCTCTCTCCCTGGTTAATTTGTTGGCAATAGTTCTGTGACTCAAAGTGTACAATAATCCTGCGGCAACTCAGGCTTTGTATGGAGGCTTCCAGTAGAGTGGTGTGTGGGCGTCTCCTATTGCAGGAATACACATTCGCTCAGGTTCAGTCATGGAGTGGGAAGGGCTAAGATCCTCAAGGAGATGAGACTGGGGAGGGTGGCAGGGCCCTATGATTCAGTCCCTCTCAATGGCTTCATCTGCTTTCCTTTTGGGGTAGTCCACAAAAAGGAGCCTAGAGAATACAGAATAATATACAACCTAGCAGCACCAAGGGGTCAGTCGGTAAATTAAGCCACCAACAGGGCCTTATGCTAGGTCAAATATGCTTCCCTGGACCAGGTGATTAAAAAGTGGCAGAAACTGGTACCTAGGACTCTCTTAGCATAATCAGACATTGAGTCGGCTTTCTGACTGCTCCCTGTGCATCCATTGGTTTTCCACCTGCTGGGTTTTCAATTTGAGGGCTCATTTTATTTTGATAAATGCAGGCATTTAGGCTGCTTGGTCTCATGCTCCTACCTGAGAAGTTCAGCACGTTTCTTGAATGGGTCTTAGGCGGAGGTCGGGGTATCAGTGAGTGTTTCACTACCTGGACGACTTTCTCTTTCTAGGTCCACCTAGAATGGAGGAATGTGCTGAGTCCTTGTACTCCTTCCATGAACTGCTAGGAGATTTTTAGGTTCCACTGGCTCAGGGCAAGACACTTGGGCTACCACAGATTTTCTGGGAATAGGTTGAATTGTGTTGCTGGGGTCTCGAGGCTCCACTTGGAAAAGGTTAACTCTTTTTCTCACGCTTTAAAAGCATGTCTGGGAGCTGGGAAGGTCACCTTGCATCAGTTGCAAGTCGTGGTTGGACAGCTTAATTTCGCCTTACGCATCACCCCATTGGTCGCCCATTTTCACGGTCAATTGCCCAGCTTAAGTCTGGCCTGAAGGAGAAACATCCGCCTACCGCAGTGGCCTACCGCCACTGAGACGGCCACCAAAATACCGTCGCCATGGCTACCGACCGTCCATGGCATTATGACCGTAGATGGAATTCTGCTAGAAGGCTGGCGGAATTCCGTCTACGGTCATGGCGGCGGACGGCGGCAAGGTGGCGCTGCCAGCAGCAGCGCCACACCAGCAAAACATGTTCCATGATACGGCCTGGCAGTGTTTTACTGGTGGACGCTGCTGCTGGCAGCAGGGCTGTGTCCTGTTTCCTGCCGGAGGACCCCCTGCATGCAGGTAAGTCGGGTGCTCCGACAGGAGAAGGGGGTGGGGGTGTTGTGTGCGTGTGTAGGGGGTGTGTGACTGTGTGTGAATGCGTGCATGCGTGTGTAATGCATGTGTGTGTGTGTAGGGGGTGTGTGACTGTGTGTGAATGCGTGTGTAATGCATGTGTGCATGAGTGGGTGTGAGTGTATGTGCATGTTGTGACGTGAGATTGAGTGTGTGCTTGGATGTATGTTCGTGAGTGTTGCTGTGAGTGTGTATGAATGTATGAATGTGTGGGTGAATGTGTGTATGCGTGTGTATGGGTGTGTATGTATGTGCATGTATGTGTGTAAATGTGAGGGCGGGGTTGTGAGAGGGAGGGGGAGTGTGGGAGAGGACTCTGGGTAGGGAGGCAGGGGAGACCTCCATCAGTGCAAGGGAAGGAATTCCCTGGCACTGATAGTGCCCGCCGCCATGGTTTCAGTGGCGGTACAGAAACCACTGAAACCATGACGGTGGGTGGGGTCAGAATGACATGGGTGGCCTAGTGATGGTCGCCGGCCTGGAGACTGTAGTCTCCAGCCCGGCAGTCGTTACCGCCGTGGCGGTCGGTGTGGTACATTGGCAGTTTGGCTTTGACAAAACCGCCTATGTCATAATAGTGGAGGTAGGTACTGCCAGCCTGTTGACGGTCATACCTCCATTATACCACCGACCGCGAGGGTCGTAATGACCCCCTAAGTATCTTAGCATGTCAAGACGTGCCAAAATGATGTAAACTTCGTTGTGCTCTCGTGTGTTGACGTCAAGTACCTAAACGAGATGAATAGACAGCTCTGGGTATCATAATGTAGCACAGGGCACCAAAAACGCCAATATATGTATACTAAATCATCAAGGTACCCACCTCAATAGGCCGTAGTAATTGTTTTCCAGTCATAGACCGAAGGTCGAAGCTCATATATGAAAGTTGGTATGCAATCCTAACTGTAGTAGACAGATTACCCTGATGAATCAGTGTCTAAAAACAAGCGAAGAAAAGCCACACCTAAGTATACGAAAACAAAACTGCATCTGGTCTAAAGCACAATAGAACCCATGGCAAAGGAAAACTACACTGAAAAGGTGGAACATGTAAAAAAGTTACAAAATGTGAAATATGTTAAGAAAGGGGGACATAGGTCAGTTTGGAAATGAAGCGGTCAGAAATTAACCGGAAACCCGGTTATGTAAATTTGCAAAGATGTAGTCCTGTGAATGGGCTACGACAATAGTACAATAAAATAACGTCACAAAATGTAGAATTAATTGCTAGCAACAACGGTATCCCCGCATTATGCTTAGTAAGACAAAGTTTCTTTGTCCATCTAAAAAGACACCCCCAGTCCTATACAGGCCTAGAGCAATAACCCAGGGCTGAATTAATAGTTATAGCCTGAAGTGCAAAGGCAAACTTACCCGGCAGTATAGGTAAGCAAGGTGGTGTCCTGAGTGTGGAAAGACGCCTTTGGCAGCCATCTTGGGACTCGGCTTATTTTAAAAAGGAGAGGGGTGCAAATGGCCCCCTCCTGAGGGTCTTGGAGCCCTGTGGACCACCAACTCCCTGGTGCTATATTTAGAAAAAAAGGAAGGGGTCACATGGGGGCCCCCTCCTGAGGTTCTGTAATCCCTGGGGACCACCACCTCCCTGGGTCTAAATTAGCAGTAGTGGGTGGGGAGGGCTGGGTTAGACCACCCGAGCCCCGGGGACACCCGCACACACCCCCAGGCCACAGGTACCACCACCTCCCCAGTGCCAAATGTTCTAAATAATGGGAAAGGGGCTGCATCGCCCCCTCCTGGGCTACATACAGCCCCAGGGACCACCACCTCCCTTGGGCCGGTCCTGAAAAGTAAAGAAGGGGGGCACACGAGGGACGGCTCCTGCTATGTCCTGGGGTGCCCACCCCAGGGACGTAGCTGTTTGCTTTGCTTGGTGGAAGCAAAGCAAACTCTCCAGTTCCAGCAGGTGGGAGCTGTCAAAGTGCTCCCGCCTGCTGGAAGCAGAGGTTTCATCGCATTCCCTACCCACTAGTATTGGGGCAGGGGAAGAGATGTAACTATTGCTCTTGAACCCAGGGAACTGCATTTTCAGAGGCTCCCTGTGTAGGGAGCTGCATTTCTAGCAGCTCCTTGTGAACAATAGCAATGCCAACTCCAGTAGGAAGCGGGGAGCCTCTGGCACCACGAGGGCCTTGAGGCTTCCCCCGCCATCCCAGTGCACACTGAGTTTCTTGGGTAGGCTTCCAAGGGGAGCCTCGAGTCATGGCTGGGCCCCAGGGGATAAGGTCCCTGTGGCAGAAATCGGCAAGGGGATGGGGCTGCACAGTCCTCCTCCCCCATTTCTATTAATAAAAATAGGTCTTCCTGCCTTTTGACAGGATGATAGACAGATTACCAAAGGGCCCCCTGAGTGTTTGCTGCTGATTTTGGTGGCTCGTTCTTGATGCCGAGGAACATGAGGACAACTCCACAAAACAAAGAAGCACATGCAACATATAAATAAGGAGAAGGAGCCTGTTTTGGTGGAGATGTATGTCTTTGTAGTCGCATTGGCCTCTCCATAGGAGGATCCATGTTATCACAGAAATCTAAAGAAACACAAGTCACAATCACATTGCCAAATGCACACAAGGTTGCTGGAGACATTTCCTCATGGTTCAATATACAGCTGTAGTGTAGAATATGTACTGGACATTTACCCAAGGAGGTAGAAATAAATCCACCTGGGCTGATATGTTATGCAAAACTGTGGACTCTTTTTGAATAAAAGGGCAGGTGAGGTTGCTTTGTGGCCGAGTCATTCACACAGCTACTGATACACCCACAAAGACACACACACCTACTCACAGACGCAATCAGACATACTCAGACACTCACTTACCCACTCACAGTTCCAGTCACAAATCCACTCAGAGACTCACACATCCACTCACAGACCCTCTCAGACACTCACTTACCCACTCACTGACCCACTTAGAAACTAATGCACCCAATCACACACCCACTCAATCACCTACCTACTCACAGACCCGCTCAGTCATGCACCCACTCACAGACACACTCGCAGACTCATGCACCCACTCACAGACCAATTGAGGTACTCATATGCACACTCACAGACCCACTCAGAGATTTATGCACAGAGGATTGAGTGGTTATAGAGGGTTGGCAGCAGGGCCTGGCTCTAGGCCAGGCCCTGTTGCTATTCCTTGCCGAAGGCAGTGTGTGGCACGGAGTTGCATAGTAATAACGGGTTGACTGCAAGGCCTGCAGCCAACCCTGCTGCATACGGCCAAAAGCCATTCTCTAATCTTTGTTTTTTAAGTGAATATTTATATATATATAATTTTAAAAACATAACCCAAACAATTTAATAGGATGTAAAATATACATTTTTATTTATAGTGTTACATTATATATATGTATATTTAAACATACACACATATATATGTGTATGTGTGTTTATTTGAGTGATATAATATGCAGTATTAAATATTATTTAAATGTATTTAATTTACATTATATTAACGTTATACATAAAAAAATTCAAGATTTGCTATTTCAAACTATATATTTATATAAAAACAATATTTTTTTCTGTTTTTGAACGATGTTAGTGTGAAATTATATTTCTTTTGATATTTTTGTACTTACCAGTATAAGTGTAGGGACCAAAATGTTTGTAAACATTATTTTTGACACAATATTTCTGTATCTCAATATTGTTGGTTTTGCTATGTCAGTGATCCACATTTGTAGCCTTCAGTTCGAAAGAGATGACCCCTTCATCTGTGTGTCTTTCTGGAATCACAGTTTAAAATCCTAATTTATAGTGAAGTCCAATTTTGAATTGCAATTCTAAAAATGCCACTTTTAGAAAGTTGCCATTTTCTTGCCTTAGCCATTTAGTGCATGCAGCCTGTCTCTGCCCACATGTCTGGGTGAAGTCAGCAGTTAGGTTTTGTGTATTCCTTCTAGATAGCCACAAATATTAGGATGGGAGCTTTGGTATCACTTAATGACTCATTCTCATTCTGGCAGGATTGGAGGAAGTAGCTGGACACAGCCTCACATCTGAATTAGTTGTGTCCTGTCCACACACGGGACTTAACAACCCTGAATTGTCACTCCAGCCTGCTTGGAACCAGGGCAAGGGAGAAGGGGAATTCCTTGCACTTCAAAACCACTGTCTAGAAGCTCCTCCCACCTTCCAGAACAAGGGCACTAAAGTATAAATACTGGACCTCAGACACCACCACGTATGTGCACTTCAAGACCTGTGGATACTCTGCCAAGAAGAAGAACCGCTTTGCTGAAGAAGGCTTGCCACTCTGCTGGACTACTGTTTTGCTGGAATTTTGCTTTGATGTGCTGACCTGTGCCTGCTGCCCTCTTGCCTGGGAGTGAGAAGTACTGGATCTGCATCTCTCCAACCCAGAACTTAGAGTGACTCCAAGGGCTAGTTGGCTGGCCTCCTGATCTGAAGTCTCAGGGACAGAAAGACTTCCATCCACGGTACTCCTGCACCTGGACTCTGCTCATTGTGAGTCTGCCCTGTCAAGTGGTATGACTCCAGTCCAGGACCTTTGGAAGAGAGCCTGAGGTGTTTGCTCCAGCAGAACCCCCGAATCGCCACTGTTGCGTGGAAAAAATCAACAGATCACCTCTACTGCGTGGGTCGCAACCCATGCAACCAGACTTGCATTGCCCCTGTACCACGCATCTTGAAACCAGCACATCACATTCATGATCAACACTGCTGCGCTTTTCTTGGCACAAGGACCTCATATCCCTGATGACAGCATCCCTGAAGTTGACGATGAAACTAGGCATTGCAGCCTCTGCGCCGATCGGAACCAACGCATTCCCTCAACTGCACATCAGATCCTCACTGTCGATACAGTAGGAACTTACACCACAGCCTTACTGCATCTCAGTACCAGTGCACGGCTGCTGTTGCAGGGGAAAAGCAATGTACTCCCTCTAAGGCATGGTCCCGAGCCAACGCACTCTCCGCAACCCAAATTTAAGGTACTTTGGTTCAGTGGGCCTGACTGAGTCCCAATAGCCAGCCCGCGCTCCATCGCGTTTGGCCTGAACTTCTGACTTTGTCCGGTTCAACCAGATAAGTGCTGTATTACAGTTTATTTATTTAAATAGGTTCCGTTTTTCAAGACTGGTGTAGGATCCTTTTCATGTGGATTTTCATTATTTTACTGTTTGAAGTGTTGCACAAATACTTTACAGATTGCCTCTGCCTCCAGATTAAGCCTGACTGCTCTGAGTCAAGCTACCAGGGGCTGAGCACAGGTTAATTTGGGGCTTGGTTTGTGCCTTACTCTGACTAGGATTGTGGTTGCTGCTTCACCAGGACTAACACCCGAGTCAACCGAAAACCCAGTTTCTAACATCATCGATTTTGGTTCGTATGGATGGATGCCGCATCACCTGGGGTCCCAGTTGAGAATGTTATTTTCACCTGTATTTTTGTGGTTTTGATATATGCACAATAAAAAGATTTTAAATATGGGTTAAAATTTGTCCAGACTTCAACAACCACAGAGGAATTTCATAGATCAAAAGCAGTGTTTCCTTTTTTATTGCTTTTTCACTTCCATTGAACCAATACTAACAGAACTAGAAGAGTGGAATGCACACGGAAAATATTTTGTTCAGAAATATGTTTGTACTACTTAGTGATAAATTCAGTTCCAAAGACTCTACTAAATGAAACTTCAAATTTCAAAAATGTGTTTTGTAAAGAGCCCATCGTCTGATTGTGCTAACACTTTGCCTTTTCCAAGTCTATAACCTTCAATAAACAATTTCAACATATTTCATATCAAAATAACTTTGTGTGCCTCTACATTTTACTATCTGAAACTGTTTCATCTTTCAATTGAGTAGTGATCTGTCTAATCATGCTGACTCCTACTTTCAGGACTTGCCTCCCAGACAGAGGGAGCTGTCTGGTCGCCAAAGACCTATTAGGAAGTTACAGTAGGCTTAGAGCCTGCCCATTGCTTACCAGTTGCTGACTTTTTTGCAGTAACTCTCATTTGCCTACCTCTTATTCAATGGCTTGCCTTCTCTTCTTGTGTTCATCCCTCCCTTTAAGACAGACTCTTTACAATTCTTTTGATTAGATGACTTGTATCCTTCCACTGCTCACATTTAAGGACCTACCTTTTTCTTTTTCATTCAGAACCCAATGAGTGTTAGTGTTTTATCTCCCTCTTGTGCTGCTTCCTCTCTCAGAAACCCACTTCCACCACTGTGTTGTCCCCACCCATCCTAACTTGTCTGTAAATGCACACTAACTGGAATATTTTTGCTTGAGTATGGATGAGGACCGGAATTTAGGGGTTGTATGTTTTTTTCTCTACATTCCAAATATTGCATGAAAGCAGAAGCTTTTGGCACACAAAAGACCTCATTATGAGTTTGGGCATCAGTCCGCCGGACCGCCACGTTGGCAGTCCTAAAAGGACTGCCATGTTGGCGGTGTTTCAGACCGCCACATTACAAGTTATACAGGCAGGACCACCAAACGCCAACCAAAAAAGACAGACCAGCAGCAGTGCGGAGGCCTAGAAATAGGTAGTCCAACCTCCAGCCCCGACAGCACAGGGACCAACCACTGGCTGTATGACAAGCTTAAAGTCGCAGTGGCGGGCTCCGATAGTGGTCAGCCAATCGCGGTCTGAACCACAGCGGTCCGCAGTCACAAAAGTAATACACAACAGCACACTGGATGGATTTGAAAACTATACAGCTGACACACATTCCCACACTGGACACACCTGCAAAGGACACTATAAAACACACCCCTTCACAGACCACAATCCTCTGCATCACCAACTCAACACACAGATGCCAGAGCTAATTATTCAACACAGCAGCATAGATATTAAGCACCAATTGTTTTCTCACCATCTCTTTTCACACCAAGCACACACTTTTGTAAGTCACACCATTTTGTACTGCCCCTCTTTAGTAAGTCACCGTCACATTTTTTTTTTATATCCCACCATGTCACGTTCTAAAAATCCATGTTTTTCTGAGAATGAGTTGAGATTTATGGTGGATGAAATCATAAGAGTAGAGCCACAATTGTTTGGAGCACAAGTCCGGCATACTCCTCTCATTAGGAACATGGCAATGTGGAACAGGATAGTTGAAAGAGTCAATGCTGTAGACACAACCCTGCGTACAAAGGAGGACATTAGGAAGAGGTGGAAGAACCTCAGAGGCAAGGTCCGCTCCCTGGTCTCCAGGCAAAAGCTGCAGGTCAAGAAGACTGACGGTGGCCCTCCTAGTGTTGCATTACATCTCTTTCCCTGGGAAGAGAAGGTCTTGGCCATCTTGTAACCTGAGAGATTGACAGGAATAGCTACGGGAATGAAGTCTGGTAAGTTACAGCACTAAAAAATGTTACCAAAATGCAATGGCATGCGTGCCTACAGCTCACATTTTGCCACTTTTACTGTCACTCCACTCACTAACCCAATATTTACTTGTCCTAAGACCCCTAATTACCAACTCACAACTGAAATGTATTTACCTGGGGGAGAGAACATTTGTGTATAGTGTGTGTAATACAGTAAGTTACATGACGTCAACTCCCAGCAGGCACTGTTCTACAACTCCAAATACCAGACCAGTGATTCTGTCTCTACATACTCTTGTTTGTTAGCTCCCAATTGAGGTGTACTCACCTGGGAAGATTACATTTGTGTAGTGAGTAGTACAGGGACTGACATGACTGCAACTCACAGCAGGCTCTGTATCTGTCACTCCAAACACCAGCAAAGTGGTCACTCGCCCACATACATCTGTTTGTCAAATCACAAATAAATTATACTTATCTGGGAAGATACCATTTGTATGGTGTGTGTAGTACAGGGAGTTATGGCCAGGAGGCGCTGTTACTGCTAATCCACTCAGCCAGCCCAGTGTCTTTTTTTTCCAAAGACCCCAGTGTGATAACTTAGGAGGCTGGCCTGGTTTGTAGTGGGTACCTTGGGTACATACACCTCAGACCAGGTCCAGTTATCCCTTATTAGTGAAATGTAGTAGTGTTCTAGCAGCTTAGGCTGACAGGGGCAGCTATAGAGAGTAGCCTAGGCTGAACTAGGAGACATGCAAAGCTCCTGCAATATCACTTATAGTTACACAGTACTTATACACAAGTAAATTCAATACTCAGTGTTACCAAAAATAAAGGTATTTATTTGGGTGACACCGTACCAAAAATATCTTCGAGATAATACTCCTTCTGGAGGTAAGTATTATACACAATATATACACTAGACACCAAAATTAGACAAGTAAATAGTCAAAGAACAATGCAAACAATAGGAAAGGCTATAGAATGCAATGGGAGAAAATAGGTCTAGGGGGCAACACAAACCATATACTAAGAAAGTGGAATGTGAATCACGAATTCCCCCTTAGACAAGTGTAGTGTGTGCAGAATCCTTGGGAGAGTACGAATACAGTAAAGGTAAGTAAATTACCCCACCCACCAGAGCCCAGAAAAGCAGGAGTAAATTACTGCAAGTTTTCTTAGGACACACTACACATTGTGATTGGGATTTTGCAGCAACCAACCAAGTCTGCAAAGAACAACTGCTGGATTCCTGGACCTGAAGACCTGCAAAGTAAGGGGACCAAGTCCAGAAGTCGAAAGAAGTTCCAGGAAGGACAGGAGCCCCTGCCAACCCAGAAGAGGGTGCAAAAGAAGAGTCCCTGGTTAGTCAAAGACTACAGGAATGCACCCTAGGAAGATGCCAGCGGGTTCCTGCATAATGCAAAGGATGTCCCACGATGTGAAGATTGTTGCAGACATGATTTCATGTTGGAAGTCACCAACAAGTCTTGGCTACGACAAAAGTGTATTTTGCATCAAAATGGCGCTGGGTGGACCCAGGAGGGATCTGGGGGCCTCAAATCTGTGTGAGGAGGAAGAGGGGGCTCTCAGCACTTTAGAGAGCTCTCAGGATGCCAGCCAGCACCCCTGGAGGTCCCAAGACACGGGGACAAAGGAGGTGCAAAACGCACTTGATGCAGCACAACAAAGAAAGGTCCCACGCCGCCAGAGAACAACTCAGCGAGTTGACCATCACAGGATGGAGTGCTGGGGACCTGGACCAGGCTGTGCATGAAGGAATTTTGCAAATAGTGCACAGAGGCCTAAGGAGGTGAAGAAGATGCAGTACATAGGGGTACCATCGCTCCCTGGGAAGGCAAGGTCTTAACTCCTCCAAATTGCGTCAGCAGGACCTCAGGACAGTCTATGTCGATGATGTCCACCCTCTGTGTCCTTAGGAGCACGCTCGTCACTGTGAGAGGAGTCCAAGGGTACCAGTCGTCATCTTGGAAGGTGCCTGCTGGAGCAGGGGAGTGACTCTGTCACTCCACGGGAGATTTCTTCAGTCCTTCTGGTGCAGGATGAATACAGGGAGTCCTCAGAGCATGCACACCATGGAAACTGTTGCAGTTGTTGACTTGGAGCTGAGGTTGCTGAAGAAAAGTATCTCTTGTGGATACTTTGTTGCAGTTACAGCCTTTCTTGGAGCAGGCTGTGGTTGATCCGAGGTCAGAGGAGGCTGAATTTGTTGCAGAGGATTCCTGAAGGAAACTTGCAAGCAGAATCTGAAGAGAACCCACAGGACAGACCCTAAATAGTTCTGAGAGGGGGATTGGCTAGCTTTTCAGGTATGGACCTATCAGGAGGGATCTCTGACGTCACCTGCTGGCACTGGCCACTCAGAGGCCTCCAGAGTGCCCCCACACCTTGCAAAGCAAGATGGCTGAAGTCTGGGACACACTGGAGGAGCTCTGGGCACCACCCCTAGGGTGGTGATGGACAGGGGAGTGGTCACTCCCCTTTCCTTTGTCCAGTTTCATGCCAGAGCAGGGGAGAAGGGTCCCTGAACTGGTGTAGACTGGCGTATGCAAGGAGGGCAACATCTGTTCCCTTCAAAGCATTTCCAGAGGCTTGAGGAGGCTACCCCCCCCCCAGCCTGTAACACCTATTTCTAAAGGGAGAGGGTGCAACACCCTGCTCTCATAGTAAATACTTTGTTCTGCCTTTCTGGGACTGGGCTGCCTAGACCCCAGGAGGGCAGAACCCTGTCTGTGATGTGGCAGCAGCTGTAGCTGCAGTGCAAGCCTCAGAGACCTGGTTTGGCAGTACTGGGGGTCCATGGTGGAGCCCCCAGGATGCATGGAATTGGCTCCCCAATACCAGATTTAGAATGGGTTCTTAGAAATGTTACATGGCCATATTCGGAGTTACCATTGTGAAGCTACATATAGGTATTGACCTATATGTAGTGCACACGTGTAATGGTGTCCCCGCACTCACAAAGTCCGGGGAAATGGCCCGAACTATGTGGGGGCACATTTGCTAGTGCAAGGGTGCCCTCACACTTAGTAACTTTGCTCCTAACCTTCATTAAGTGAAGGTTAGACATATAGGTGACTTATAAGTTACTTAAGTGCAGTGAAAATGGCTGTGAAATAAGGTGTGCGTTATTTCACGCAGGCTGCAATGGCACGCCTGTGAAAGGGTTTGTCTGAGCTCCCTATGGGTGGCAATAGAAATGCTGCAGTCCATGTGGATCTCCTGGAACCCCAATGCCCTGGGTACCTAGCTACCATATACTAGGGACTTATAAGGGATGTCCAGTGTGCCAATTGAAATTGGTAAATGAAGTCACTGGCCTACAGTGACAACTTTAAAAGCAGAGAGAGCATAAACACTGAGGTTCTGGTTAGCAGAGCCTCAGTGACACAGTTAAGCACTATACAGACACACACATTAGGCCATAAACTATGAGCACTGGGGTCCTGACCAGCAGGATCCCAGTGAGACAGGCAAAAACATACTGACATACAGGTAAAAATGGGGGTAACCTGCTGAGGAAGATGGTACTTTCCTACAATAACTCACACATGAAGTGTGCTCACCAGTGAGGATAACATTTATATAGTGTACATACTAGAGAGAGTGGCATGACTGCAACTCCCAGAAGGCTCTGTTACGGTCACTCCCAACACCAGCACAGTGGTCACCTGCTCATTAACCCCTGTTTGTCAACTCACAAATGAAGTATACTCACCTGGGCAGATACCATTTGCAGAGTGTGTGCATTATTGGGAGTTACATGACTGCTAAGGCCAGGAGGCACACTTACTGTTAGTCCACTCAGCCAGCCCAGTGTCCAATTCTTCAAAGATCCCTTTGTGGTTGCTCACACATGAAGTGTACTCACCTGGGAGGATAACAGTTGCATAATGTGTGTACTAAAGAGAGTGACATGACTGTAACTCCCAGGAGGCTCTGTTACTATCACTTCAAATACCAGTCCACTGTTCTCTTCTCCAAATACCCTTGTTTGGTAACCCACAAATGAAGTGTGCTAACCTGGGGGGGGATAACATTTATCAAGTGTGTGTAGTAGAGGGAGTGGCATGACTGCTAAAGCCAGGAGGCACTTTTTCAGTAACTCCAAGTGCCAGCACAGTGTTCCCTTGTCCCAGGACCCCTGTTTGCAAACTCACAAATTAAGTTTACTCACCTGAGGGGATAACATTTGTCAGGTATTGAGGAGCAGTGAGAGAGACATGACTGCAACTACCAAGAGGCACTGTGGCGGTCATTCTGAAGCGGCGGTCGGCAGTCGCCGCCCGCCTAGCGGTTCCCGCCGAAAGACCGCGGCGGCCATTCCGGCTTTCCCGCTGGGCCGGCGGGCGACCGCCAGAAGACCGCCGGCCGGCCCAGCGGGACAGCCCCTTCAACAATGAAGCCGGCTCGGAATGGAGCCGGCGGAGTTGAAGGGGTGCGACGGGTGCAGTGGCACTCGTCGCGATTTTCACTGTCTGCACAGCAGACAGTGAAAATCTTTGTGGGGCCCTGTTAGGGGGCCCCTGCACTGCCCATGCCAGTGGCATGGGCAGTGCAGGGGCCCCCAGGGGCCCCACGGCAGCCGTTCCCGCCATCCTGGTTCCGGCGGTGGACACCGCCAGAAACAGGCTGGCGGGAAGGCGCTCGGAATCCCCATGGCGGTGCTGCAAGCAGTGCCGCCATGGTGGATTCCCTGGGCCAGCGGGAAACCGGCGGGAAACCGGCGGGAAACCGCCGGCTCCCCTTTTCTGACCGCGGCTTTACCGCCGCAGTCAGAATCGCCCAGGAAGCACCGCCAGCCTGTTGGCGGTGCTTCCGCCGCCCTCCGCCATGGCGGTCATGGACCGCCAAGGTCAGAATGACTGCCTGTGTCTCCAAATACAACCACCAGACCAGTGTCCAATGGTCCAAATACTCTTGTTTGGTAACTCTCAATTGACATGTACTCACCTGGGAGGATAACATTCATATAGTGTGTGTAGTAGAGGGACTGATCTGACTGCAACTCCCAGAAGGCACTGTTTCACCAACTTCAAGCAACAGTCCAGTGTTCCGTTCTCCAACTACCCTCCTTTTAGAACTCACAAATCAAGTGTAGTTACCTGTGGAGTTGACAGTTATCAACTGTATGGAGTAGAGGGAGTGACATGACTGCTAAGGCGAGAAGGCTCTGTCTCCCCCACTCCAAACACAAGCCCAGTGTTCTTATGCCAAAATACCCCTGTGTCTTAACTCTTAAATAAAGTTTACTCATCTGGGAGGATAACGTGTATGGTGGGGGGAAGATGAGGGAGTGACCAGAATTCAAAACCCAATGGGCCCTGTGTCACTAAGTCTAAACACAAAAATAATGTTCACTTGCCCAATTCCATCTATTTATGAAATCTCAAATAAAGTTCATTCACCTGGGAGGATACAAGCTATCATGTGTGTGTAGTATGGAGAGTGACATGACTGCAACTCCCAGGAAGCACTGTTTTAGTAACTTCAAGCACCACACCAGTGCTCACTTGTAAAAATACCCTTGCCTGCTAACTCTCAATTGAAGTTTACTCACCTGGGAGGGATCAAGATACAGATCATGCTCTACTCCGAGATGTGTCTAGCCACCTAGCTCCTTTTTGATCTGCTAACCCAACATTAAACTATTGAGGACTGGAAGGGCAAATTACCTATGGGGGGCATTATGACCCTGCCGGAAGGCGGAGAAGCGGCGGTAAGACCGCCAACAGGCTGGCGGTCTTTTTTTTTGTATTATGACCATGGCGGTTACCGCCATGGTCATCTGCCGCTTCTCCGTTCCGCCCACCGGGCTGGAGACCTGGGTCTCCAGCCCGGCGGCAGTCACTATACCGCCAGTGGTATTTTGAACCGGCTTACCGCTGTGGATTTGCTGCGGTTGGAACCGCCATGAAATCCATGGCGGTAAGCACTATCAGTGCCAGGGAATTCCTTCCCTGGCACTGATAGGGGTCTTCACCACCCTCCACACCCACCCCGACTCCCTCCCCTACCCCCCCCACCATCCCTGCCACCCCCCAAAGGTGGCAGGACCCCCCTCCCCACCCCGACCCCCAACATAATATCATTCACACACACACGACACGCACGCAGGCACCACCAAAACACAGACACGCTCACACACCGACATACATGCCTACATCCACACACACAGTCAGACATGCACACCCACATTCAAACATACACGCACACATCCATACAGACATACCTACAGACATACACGCACTCACTCCCAAGCACACAACACCCCTGCAAGCATACATGCACTCACACACCCCCTCTACATACACACACGCACACCCCCATGCACGCACACAACACACAACACCCCCCACCCCCCTCACGGATGATCGACTTACCTGGTCCGACGTTCCTCCGGGAGGGGACGGGAGCCATGGGTGCAGCTCCGCCGACACCACACCGTCAACAGAACACCGCCATGGTGAATCACAGGACGTGATTCGCTGGGCGGTGTTCTGTTGGCGTGGCGGTGGAGGTGGAGCAACCTCCACTTCCCCGCCTCCCGCCAGTATGGCTGTTGGCGGCTCTCCGTCCGAAAAAGGACGGAGAGCTGCCAACGGTCATAACAGGCCGAGCGGCAAACCGCCACCACTGGCGGTCTTCCGCAAGGTGTCCCTCGGCGGTCTTGGAAAAAGACCCTCAAGGTCAAAATGACCCCCCTAGTGTGCAAAGCAATGATCCCAAAGGCATCAAGATGCATCACCAGAATGGTATCAGCAGCAGACCCACTCACAATGCACTGACCACATGATGACTCCAATCACATATACAGCAAAGTCCGGGTCTGCCTGCATAACAGTAAACTGGGCCTCAAAATGGCCAAAGACAAATCTTGCTTAGCCACTGTTTTGACAGCACTGGTGGCAAGATGCCATTCTCTGGCCATCCTCCCAAGGGCTAATGATTTACACATTTCAGCAGCTGCTTGACTTAAATAGAATTAGCATGCTTCACAAATGTTAGGTCAATGCAACCAATAGCATGGGTACCTGTCAAAGTAGGATAACCTGCAAATCAACTATGTACACGTTCTTTGCAAAATGTCACTGTAAACCTTTGGAGGTAGATATCACAATACATTCAGTAACATTGTACCTTTCACATCAAGAGGTCGAGCTGACACTGGCCACACAGCGCCCACAAAAGAGACTGCCACTACCCATGTGGTTGAAGCCCTCAGTGATGATGATACTTCTGGACATCTGGACATGGAGGACGGTTCTGGCCCATCTGGACAAGCTGGTCAGTTAGACCAAAACTCTAAGTTTAGACCTAAAGTCTAACTTTACTCATAGTATCGTTAGACTTTTGGTTTAAGTTTACATCAAAAGTGTAAACTTAGACTAAAAGTCTAACTTTACTAGTAGTTAAGTTAGAATTGTGTTCTGTATATAGATTTTTGGTATAAACTCAGACCTAAAGTTTAACTTTACTAGTAGTCAAGTTAGACTTTTGGTCCAAGTTTAGACCAAAAGTCTAAAGTTACACCAAAAGTCTAACTTTACTCATAGTAAAGTTAGACTTTTGGTCGAAGTTTAGACTTATGCAATAACTTAGACTTATACAGTAAAACTTAGACTTTTGGTCTAAGTTTACCTTTGTGAATTGGGCCCAGGGAGTCTCACAGTGGCCAGTACATCACCTTCCAGCCCAGGGTTGCCTCCACATCACGGACAGCCCTTTGGGCCCCATCTCTGTCCCTCGGACAGTGGCAACCATCTTGTGGGATCCTGAGTCGCAGCACAACACCTTTCACAATGATGCTCCAGGAGCCAGTGGGAATGGGCACCCTGTGGCAAGGGCACGTGGCTGCAGGAGTAAGGTGCATGGGAGGGATACTGTGGCCCAGTGGGATGAGGCCACTCGGGGTGCTCCTGCCAGGACAACATCAGCCACCTTCTTTGGGGTCTATCAGAAGTCCGAAGGCATAATGGGCCAGGTACTTGCATAACTCAGAGAAATCAAGCAGCTGCAGAGGGACTTTCAGCATGAAGAGTGTGAACAGTGGGAGGTTCACAGTACCAACATGTCCTCCCTAACGGGGGTGCTGTGGGACATTAACACCACCCTGATCAGGGATCGACAATACCACACTACCCCTTCCTTTGGCACATCTACACCAGGCCCTTCACTCGTGCCAGCCACTGGAAGGGAGAGCCTGTGAGGGGAAGAACCCACCCCAGACACCCCTGCCTCTGCAGCAGCAGATCTCCTCCCCCCACCACGCAAGCAAGGACATCCAGCGAAGAATCCATGAGGTGTGGATAGCAAGACACCTACCACTACCAACAAATGACCTCATCCAAAATGACCTCCTTTTTATGCCACACATTCACTCTGTTGACTGTTCTCCAACCACATTACATTTCCAGTCGGAGGAGTACATTGGACTTTGGACATCCAATTGTGTGGCATCTACTCCAGTGATTTCATCCACCAAGACTGACCCATTCACTTTTCTTTTCCAACATATCCCAATTTTATTTCATGTGCAAATTTTCAATAAAGGCAACTATCGCAAAACCATTGTCTGCTTGCTTATGTTCCCCATTTTGCTATGTAGAGATGTAAGACCATGTGAAGCAAATGAGGAAGGCACAAGATACTAATGCAAGGAGGGATATGTTACAGGTACATTGCCCAACAACCAACTCAGGCAAACACATTTCTACGATGTCTGGGCACACCAAACATTTTATTACACTGTATAGCACATAGGCTGTTGAAATTTCGGGACTATCATAGCCAAAAATAACTGACTCATATTGTGACAAGGGACTCATACCAAGGTACAGCCCGCAGACCACAGAAGGAAAGGCCTTGTCAGACTTTGTCCTGTAGAATAGGCAAACAGAAAAGTGGATGGTGTCACCAGCTTGAGCTTTATCACATATCCCACCAAAGAAATCTAATATCACATAAACCAAAGTACAGACAGAGGGTAGTACAACAGTCCCTGATCACAGGCCCATCATTTTACAATGACCATGCATTTGGTGGCATGACACAAACATATGTCAGTGTTGTGGCACAGGCACTGTGGCTTGCAATGATGAAACACAGCTACAGCTACATACAGGTCATAGAAGAATAGTGTTTAACTTGTGTGAAGGGTGAATGCCTTGCTTGCAATTGATGATAACAGCATGCCCACATGATGCAATCGGCCTGACACAGCACACTAAAGAAGTCCAATGTGCACTTCTGACCATCCATCCAAACACTGTTCAAGACACCTTGGCACAGATCTCATACATCCAGAATCTATGACCTACATTAGCTGGAACAGTCCATGTCCACTCTGTATGTCAGACCTGCATCAGTTACCTGTCAGTGTCAAAACTCTGAAATGTCCACATGAGGATGTCATGGTGAAGGTACCCATACAAAGACAAAACAATAAGTATAGGCTTGAAAACATACTTATTACACAAATCACATAGCAAGCATCTGGAAATGAAATGACATTGCAATGAGACTAACACAAACAAAGTAGTTACATCAAGGTGGGAAAATGTCAAAGGCTAACTCTTCAAGCACCCTTTGGCTGAATATTGCAGAGTATCAGCTCCCTAGTTTTTGACAAACACAACTCCACACATTCTCACAACTACAGTTCTTCGTACAGTCACCGCTGTTAAATCACATGACATACTTACAGTCATGAAAAGTAGCTGTTTATGAGTTCTTCCCGCAAGTCAGCTCCTTCCTCTTCACCACTGTCATCTTCACTTGACATTTCATGAGTCTCAGTCAGTGGAGATACAGGCTGCTCCTCCTCTGGGATGTATGGGATATTCCTCCTCAGGCCGAGGTTGTGGAGCATGCTTCATGCCATAATGATCTGACACACTTTCCCTGGTGATTACTGGAGGGTTCCACAAGTTCAGTTAAGACAGCGGAATCTGGCCTTTGGGAATCCAAAAGCCCAATCCACTACCCGCTGTGTTCTTCTATGGGCCTCATTGAAGCGGACTTCCCTTGGTGTAGTTTGATTCCTTAGTGGTGACAACAACCAAGGATGGTTCGGATATGCGGAGTCTCCTGTGAAGGAATGGGACATATGTGCAACAGTGAGACACTCACTTCATGATTGTAGCACCAGGCATTGCACACACACACACAACCAGGACAGATGTGACTTACCATCCAACCAGGCCCTTTCTGGGTACAGTTGTGGCATCAGCTGGGGCACGGGGCTGTTCTGCATTATGGAGGAATCAATTGGCTGAACCCGGATAATGGGCACACACATGTGAAATGTAGAGCTTCGCCAAACAGACAACTTGCACGTTGATGGAATGGGAGTTCTTTCTTTTGCAGTATACTTGTTCATTAGCCTGCGGTGGGACCAAGCCAACATGTGTGCCTTCTATGGCCCTTACCATATGTGGGAGGAGTGCAAAACCATAAAAGTCAGCTTTCTCACAGGCTAATTCCTGATGATGGGGAAACTGGATGTAGCTGTCCAGGTGCTTCAACATTGCTGACAGAACATCCTTCAACACCAGACTGAATATAGGCTGGGACATGCCAACTGATAGGGCCACTGCTATGTTGGACAGACCCTGTGACTAGGAAGTGTAATACTGACATGATGTGTACAATGGGTGGTATGCTGGTTGGATAACTAAGAGCTGGCATTAGATCAGGCTCCAATAGACGACATAAGTCCACTATTGTTTACCTTTTCAGATGGTAATGAAGGATAATGTGGCATTCTTCTATGGTCTGAAAGTCTAGCAGTGGACGGTAGACAGGAGGTTGTCACATCGTCCTTCCCCCTGGATACCTATGTCAACAAGGCATGATTTCTAACATTAGTCATTGTGTCCACAACAACATACATTATGCATGTCAAATATATCATGCAACAAGGCATTTCTTAATAGATTGACATGGCAACCAGGACACATCAAAGCTGCATATAGCACAAGGGTCACGTGTGATCCCCATGGTTTTCCACAGAAGTGTCCAAATCATGTATCTGGATCAAACTCAAAGATGTGCTACACAATTGCCAGTCTAAATGTGACTGAATATCCCTACTGCCAAAATGACCATCAGCGGGGTTGGACTGTGACCCACTGTTAAATGCCACCTGTGCCCTGCAACATGCTACATTGGTGTTTGAGTAGGTAGTAGGACCTACATGACAAGACAGAATAAGAAAATTTGTGAGCTCAAAAAAACATTTTTGGAGGCGTGACACACTTTCTAAAGCCCAATACAGAATTTCAGGCCACCAAAATGGCAACTCCCTGACCTACTCCTCTGGACCTAAGGAACCGCCTGAAGTCGTCATGGCGGTTGCAACCGCAGCGGATACAGCCATAGGCTAAGGTTGTTGCAGTGGGAGTCGCTGGTCAATGGCTGTGTCTACCCGCTGTGACGACCACGTACAAGGCAGAAATGATGGCCATGTTTTGCAGATTTATTCACTGGACTATTGACACTGCTGCCAGCAAGACCTCCACTACCTGTGCTGTTGTGTACCACCTCTGGCAGCAATTATGCCAAGTCCAGAAGGTGACAGAGCCCCCGCCTTCTCTCCAGAGGAGCTGGAGAGGCTACTGGATGAAGTCCTACCCCTTTACGAACAGCTCTATGGTGCACCAGAGGAGCAGGTAAGTACCTCATGAGCACCGTTTTCTCTGTACTTCTCCATCCTTTCCCTCATCATAGGATACAGTGTGGCCATGTGTGCCAGGGTTACTACTCACATGCCTGTTGTTGAAGTCTGTGTGGCATCAATGGGATGTACAATGTGCAGGCATTGGTGGCCAGTGCTATATGTAAAGTTCAGTCACATTGTGTTGTGTGAGGCTTTTGAGGTTCTAAATCCTCCTTGTGTCGGTTCCACATAACTAGGTGAGGAGACATTGCTGGCATCCATTGACATCTCTTCTCTCATGGTGGTTCTAAATGTCAAACAACATGTCTGTGCATGACAGCATGATCTGAGTTTGCATGTTGTATGAGTCAGTTGAGAATAAGATGAGCAATGTGCATGGTGCCACAGAGATTTCTCAACACATCTGCCTTTGCTTAACTGTTGTTTGGTAAGCATATCATGAGTCACTCTGTCCTTCAGGTTGCCACGCTTACCACATGCCAAATTGCTGTTGGCTATACTATGTACTGTAATGCATTGAAGTGATGTGCATGGAGTGTCATGTAGGTTCTGTCAGCTGAGCCTGCAGAGACCAGGGGCTGTCACATGTATCTCCCAATATGAGTCCTTTTCTATGCTGGGGTAGAGTCCATGTGGCTATGCAACTGTGGCACTGTGCCCACTCCCTGTACCCCAGCAGATCCTGTAATGTGGCCAATGAGAGGCTTTGGTGGCAAATTCTACCCAGAATGCCTCATTCACTTAATTAGATTAGGAATATGTACAGAGTTGAGTCATTAATCTAAGCCATATGTTCACTTAGCATCATTGTCAATGTGTGTCTTTGACTCATGGCAGGTTCCTTAACTTACATAGTCTTGTTGTCATCTTCACACAGGTCATATTTGTCCTGTACATGCTTATTGAACAAATGACAGTCCCACAGTACAGACAGTGTGTTGATTCCTGGGAGGTCATGATATATTACTCAGCAGCTTGGACAAATAGCAGAACCACCTGTACAAATCATGCCTTTGTTTGTTGTATGCCATCTCTGTAAGAAGGACGCATATGTCCAAAGGACTGTCATATGGTACAGGGACATAGCACAACATTTGTTATGGCATATGTCCACACATGGACAGAGAAGACACTTTTTGTACCCACCAGGCCAGGCTTTTCATTGGTACTCATGTGTAATGTTTGAGTTTGTCCTCTGGTTTACCTGTAGGGACTGTGTGCAGAGAGTCATTCTCACAGAGTGTGACAGTGTTGGTCCATTCATGTCTAAGGAGTTTACCCTTCAGATGACAGATATGTAGGTAGTGTTTCATTGTGGCTCAAATTACAGTCAGGTTGCTAGAGCATGGGCTACATGATGTTGGTCAGCTTGCTTAGACATTGTAGGGCCTGAGCAGGGTAGTGGGTTAGTCTGCAGATGGAAAAATATATGTAGTCATGTCCTTGTACTTATCGGCTTGTATGTGTCACACTTGGGGAGTATTGACAAAAAAGAAAGTCCTAGCTTGATGTTACTGATATATATGTGACTCAAGCATTTGTAGTGAAACTTGTGATCATGATCTCTTGATTTGTCTTTTGCATCCATGCAGGTCAATGGCCATCAAAAGAAGGGATTATGGAGAGCCATCACCTGGAAGGTGCAGAACCTGGGGTCCACAGAAAGTGGAGCGCCCACTGCACGAAAAGGTGAAAGGACCTGTGACTCTGGGGCCAGAAGATCACTGAGGACTAGCTGGGGATGTCCTCCCAATGTGACAGGGTGTACATTGGACCATTACCCCTATCCCCCAATGGCCCGCATTCTGGTGGTGGCCTATCGGGAACAGCACAGCAGCCACAAGGGGGTAAGTACAGGGCATATTCCTGCCTATCACATTGCCAAGTGAATGAGTGACAATTAGGGATGAGTAATGTGTCACACAGTAGATGAGTGATAGTTTGTGTAGACATGTCATGTGGTGCATACTTATGTGCTTTGCATATTGGCCCAGGGACCTAGGACAGAACTGGGTAGAATCCGGAAACCACTTGCTCTGCAGGGACGACATATGGCTGTGTACATTGATCAAACAACTACTGTTTGTTGTTGTTCTGTGTGTAATTTCTATGCAACAGACCACAACTCCTAAATGTTACAGGCCAAAGGTAAGTAGGAGATGGATCACTGTCCTCAGCCACGTGTCTGGTTAAATGTGTATAAGGCATGTGCCACTCAGAGGCTATTAGTCTTCAACATATGATGGATGCTGGTGCCTTACTGCAGTCTATAATGTGAAGATGTCCAACGTGCATGTGACAGAGCTTACACTGTTCTTTGGACGCAGCTATAAGTCAATACTTTCCCTTGGTAAGTAGGGAATGCCATTGGACATTATTTATGTGCCATCACTGTTTCCAATATTCTTTGTGCCTACATGTCAGTATTTGTCCCTTTCTTTTTTGAAAAACATTTGTAAGCTGCTGTTTCATGCATGGTCTACCTATGTTGATGGGATGATGTCTGTATTCCCTCACATATATGTGCATTGCAAACTGTGTGTGGAATTAGACATTTACAATGAGGGTACATTTCATGCTGTGCCACTGACAGCAGTGTGTCACTATTGTTTATTGGATGACACATTATCTCATGCATTACAGCATGTCATTTGGCATGTAGAACTGCTGTAACAACAAGGGGTATAACAGGTTTACCTAGAGGTTAGAGCCACAATGTAAATATCTATGCCCTTGTTGTGGCATAGTGTGGAAAAGTGCACTGCACATGTGTAATGGGTAAGGTTTGTGACCCGACTGTTGGCCATCATCATGGAGTGACTTGCAGTTATGTTGGAATTACTTGTGTTTGGGTACAAGCATTCATCCACAGATAGTCATTTGGGTCTGCATGACCATAATGGAGACAATAATGTAGCTTCCAATTGAGCAACATGTTGAGGGCCTTTAACAAGTGCTTGCAACTCCCTGGGCCTCTCCAACATCCAAGGGACTAATGGTGCCTACTGATGCACTCAGAGTATGTCATTGTAAGGGTTGCTAGTCATTACTGGTGATTACCCTGGGCTTGCTGAATCGATGTGCTATGGATTTTAGGGACATCTCTCCCTGACATACTGCAGATGATGTCTACAGTGTCCATGTCCATGCCACATCTGTGGCCTATCTGAGCAACATTAATACTATCTCCCTGACTCTACTGGGGCAAATATCACTTGGTGAAGTGAAGTGTGCAATGTGGAACTGCTTCCAGTGTGACATAAGTATTTCCATGTCACCTTCTCCAGGATATTGTACTTTTGTACCTTTGTCATCAACATGGTATGATTTTGGAGCATCATTCTTTTTATATTGTTGGGTCATCATGTATTTGGCAAATAGATGCGTGCATGACCTTGTGTGGAACCTGTGGGATTGCATTTGGCATTGGCCTACTATTGCATGCCAACAGGTAACTGAGGTCTTCTCCATGGGGCAAAGCTTTGAGGGTGATGGGGTCTCCTACTTGTTGAATGGTTATTGTGATTGCACAACTTCAGCCATGCAATTGTAATTGTCTGGGATCCTAAATTTCCTGGGGGCAACTGTTGACAGTTTATATGGCATGCATGCATATGGTATGGCACATTAATGGGCCACTTAGGTTGAGTTTGTTGCTGGGGCCTACTTGAGATAACATTAATGTTTGCTAATCTATGCTGTTGTTCAAGTGTGTTTATGGACATGTGATGACCCTATGTATCTTTGTATTAGCAGCATCAGTACCGGCAACTGAAGGAGACAGGGCACAGCCGAGTACGGAAGCATCTGTCCACGGGACCTCGGTTTCAAGACACCACTGAGACAGAGGGACCCAGTGGCCTTGAGTGCGAGGGGAGTGCCACAGGGGAGACTGGAATATCCTCATCATCATCGGATTCTTCCTCAAGTGGACACTCCCTAGTGGTGGAGGACCCATTGGGGCATCCCTCTGTAACACCTTTGTCTCCTACCCCCTGTCCTATCACTGCCCTCCCTGTTGCTCCCGACCCAGTTGGCCGTGCACGCTTACCCAAGAGGTAGTAGGCACCTCCAGCCCAGTTACCCCTGCTGCTCTCAGTTAGGAGGCTATTGACCTCCTGAGAAGTATTTCTATGGGTCAGCCATTGTGAATGCCATCCAGCTATTGGCAACTCAACCACAACAAACAAATGCATTCCTGGAAGGCATTCAGGGTGCAATGGCTGGCCTACAGAGGTATTTTCAGGCTCCGGCTTCCTCACTGATGGCAGCCAGTCACCACCCACCTTCTGTCCCACCTCCACCCACCTCTTCCCAATCCAAATCCTTCTACCCGTACCTAAACAAAGCACACAGACAGATCCATACGCATCCACATCAACACACAATAGTAGCACACACAAACACAAGCACCACAAAACACACCGGCACACAAGCAAACAATAGCCAACCAGGGACACAACAACAGTCACCACTTCCCCAGACACCCCACCACCCCCTACAATACACACACAACATCAAGCATACTCATAGGCATCACGCAAACAGTCAGTGACTCACCCCAACAGACCCCCCAGACCTCCACCACAAGCACCATACCTGCAAACACCACAACAGACACACAGCCATTTACCACATCCAGCATACCTGCAGTCACAACCCCAACAGACACACACACATTCACCACTCCATCCCCCAGGATCTCCATCTCCCCGACCCCCAAGACACACAAATGCACTCACTACCTCGCCCACCCAACATACACCAACCAACAAGCATACCTCCCAAAAGCACACACCCACAACATCCACACCAACACAGCAGACAACCACCCCCTCGACCTCCAAATCCCAACCCCCTTCTGCTTACCATCCCTGTGTCCCTAAGACTCTTTTTTTGTTAGACCTTAACCTTTCCCCATTCCCTCCACCCCGTCCCAAACCCAAGAGGCCCCCACTCACCTCCAGCCCTTCCCTTCCTCCTTCGGGGCCTCCTCTGACCCCCCTTTCAGCACCCATACCTCTCCCCCAAGATGAACCCCACCCCTCCCAAAAATTAGACCATCCCTCCCAAACCCAAGGCCAAACCAACTCCTAAATCTGACACGTCCCCAGGATGATCACTGAGGTGCCTGCCTGCCCTCTTGATGCACCCTTCTGTGGAGGTTCCCTTGCAGTTAGGAGTCAAGTGTTGGCACAATACTGTGTTATGATGGACTAATATATGGACTGTCCAATAGCCTTGGACTATTCAAACTTGTTTTTGCAATAAACCAAAACAGTTGTCTTTTTTGGGTACACATTTGTCCTCCAATTCCTTTTCTACCTTTATGTTGATCCTGAGTAACTTGTGTTGAGTGCCTACAGTTGTGTGTATTTCAGCCTGCTTCCTGATCCATTTGCTGATCTGACTTTGTGCGGAGTACTGGTGTCTCCCAAGGTAAGGGCATATGTTGAGTGTATGGATATATGGGTGTAGATGCAATATAGGTGTCATAGCATTGTGTACGATTTGGTATGGTAAGTATTTCATCTTGTGTTGTCTAATGTGAGCATGTATGGTGTTAGACTTCTTCCCCTGATATGGATTATGCATTAATCTGATGTGTGCCAGCTTGAGTTTTGTTTGTGCAGACATGGAGTGTGTTCAATTGTGCTACCTTTGTTTGCATTCGACTGTGCATGTGTCCATATAGCTGTGTGTACATTGCAGCTAGTTCCTGTAGATGCATGCCCCATGTAGATGGACTTTTATGTGCTTTGTTGACTTGCACTTCCACATTGTGCAGATAGGCATGTCATTTGTGTCTAGTATTGTTTGTCCCAGAGATACCAGAGGGGCCAGTTCCTGTGCAATAATTATTTTATGGGCAGTTGCAAGGTGATCTGTGTCCCAGTGCAAGCTCCTTCCCTAAGTTCTGCTGCCCCATCCCTATTGTGCAGGTATTGTTTGTATAGTGTTCTTTGAATACTTATCTATGTGTCTATTGTGCAACCCATTGTCCTTCAATTGTGTTGCAATGTGTGTATGATGTATGTGTGCATTGCAGGGAGGTGTACTGGGAGTGTTTTCTGTGTTCCATTCCACATCCATACATGTGTGTGTTGAATGTGACGACAATTCATGGCATAAAGGAATGTGAGCGTGAGTTGTATTTGTAAATGTGATGTTGGTGTGTTGTTGGTGTTGTGTGACACAATGTTGCGTACCCTTCACTGTCTCTGTGATGAGAAGAGGTGTGTTATTGTGGAGTGTTGCGCTGCAGGGTGGGTGACCTGCCCAAAAGGGGTGTATTGTGACTGTGCATGTGTCCTTCTTTATGTATGATCCCGACTGTGTACACAATGACACATGTACTCGGTGTCTGTAGCGTGACCCCCATATCATGTGGATGACGGCACAACGCTCTGTTTTTACAGTTAATGACACATGTAGGTGTGTGTACTTATGGTCAGTTGCACTCACAGCGATGTTGATTTTGTGCGCCTTTGATGAGCAGCGGCAGGACTGTGTAATAGGCTCCAGTGCAGCACCAGACGTGAGGCTGCCTGCAGGTGAGTGTCTCCCTTTATACTGTTGGTCTCCGCTTGCTGGGACTTGGTGGTTGGACAGCCACAGTCACATTAATGGTGTGCAACCTCATGTGTCCGGTGGAAAGACAGGCTCCGCTGGCCTGCTTGTGCTGCCTCGCTACCATGGCGGTCTGTGCTGCCTGGTGGCGCCAGCAGGACAATGGCGGTCTTTGCTCCATAGGTCAGCTTGACTCGTAATCTGGAGGTCTGACCGCCAACCTGACAACCGTCAGACTGCTGCTGCAATGGCGGTCGATGGACCACCAAACTCGTCATGAGGCCCAAAACCTTTTTATTTTGCTGGTGAAACACCATCTGAGCTCTGAGGCAGAAGATGTGCTTAACACAGTTATTAATCTCCTGGTCCCTCAAATTTTGTTAAGATGTACTTAACATGACACTTCTCTTGCAGAAACAACATACTTCTCCATAGGCTACTGCAGAAAACCAAGTGGCCTCATACTGTGGAAAGTAAATTAGGCATTGGCAAAATTTCCCTTTCCCTTCTGACACCACCTTATTCTTTTTTAATTCTGTTCCAATGTTCCTAAGTGAATTGTATTTGAAAAATAAAGGTGCTTTCTACCTTCAACCTACAAATTAACACAATTACAAGAAATATTGATGATCCTCACTTGACAGGCTTTATACAACAAAGCGGAACAAGCTGGTTTGGAAACTTGAATAGAACAGCAAGGAACGTCCATCCTCCGTGGAAAGAGGCTGAAGCAGAGCTCTTTCATAAAGTCATGGAACTCCAAGGTGACTTTCAACATCCTTTTAAGGTATGGCAAGGTGTATTTTATTCCTTATAATCTGGGTTACTGGTATTGCGTGGCAGGGAAAGACCAAATTATGTGGAAGTTTTACTAAATTATGCTGTAAGAAAAGCCAAACTATGCTGCATAATGCAGCATATTTTGTAATAGTATTACCTCATTATTTTGCTATTTGTATGGTTTAACATTATGGGGAAAAAAGTTTCCACCTTATTAGTACCAGTCTCATACCGGAATACAGCACTAAGCAAGAGAAAGATGACCAGTCAACCACTGTGAAGGGTGTTCCGCTATGCAGCACAAGTGTTACAGCGTTTTAATAACTTTTGGGGGAGAAATGTTTTTTTTGTTAAAATCTGCAGATTAAGCAGTAGATTATGGATTATGTGTCAAATGCAGAAAATCTGTAATTATGTGGAAAACTCCACAGCTGCATATTGGCATAATTCCAGTGGCCCTGCTTATAATAGCTGGTGACACCATCACCCTTCCCACAAACTGCTTAAATCCTTGGTGTCTTGCGCTTTCATGTTCATGGCAGACAAGACAAATAAACACAGAATCTATACTGTGAAATTCAACACACTAAGAAGCAGTTCACTTTATATTTGTTTACTGCAGTTTAAATTATGTTCTGTACCCTGACATTCATCATGGTTGTTGGCTTTGGCAGCAGACACTGTGACAGTGGTGTAACATTAGCTTTCCCAGCCCATGAGCTCCAGGGTTCTCCGTCAGCACAGCCAGCACTGTGCACGGGCGACAGGCCACTCGCCTGAGAGCACCTGACTGGGTGCGAGGCCATGTCTCCATGTACATTACAGGGGGAGGGGCTCAAGTTTCCTTATGCCACTGCATGGTGAAGTCAGAAGTGAACTCTAATAACTTATTACCCTCAACTAGCAGAGTCATTTTTAGGTTTTGCCTGGAGAGCGGTTATGAAACCTATTGTATTTAATATAAATCTTTAAAAAGACTCTGTTAGAAATTGGGTCACTAGTTGGCAGAGGTATACACCCTTATCCAAGTAGGGACCACAATCCTAGTCAGGGTAAGTCACACACAATCCAAATTATCTTATGCCCACCCTCTGGTAGCTTGGCACTGAGCAGTCAGGCTTTACTTAGAAGGCAATGTCTAAAGTATTTGTGCAATAGATCATACAGAAAACATAGTGAAAACACCACAAAAATACACCACACAGGTTTAGAAAAATAGATAATATTTATCTGAATAAAATAAGGTCAAAACGACAAGGATCCAATAAGCACAAGTTGAAATATCACTTTTAAAATGTTCAAAAGAGTCTCAATCCTAAGAAATCAATAGTTGTTTCTTTGTAACAGACAGTACCTAGGATGTGTTAAATATAATGCTGCAAGGGGACCACAAAGGAGGAGATGGTTGGAAAAATAAGGTGTTGAGTTGCATTTGCTGCACAGAGGATGTGTTGTTTCTTTCCACGCTGCGAGGGGTTGTGTCGTTTATTAGGTGTGCAGTCTTGGTTCCTCACTGCGAAGGAGGGATATTTTGATGCCCCCGGAAGATGCGTTGAAATTCCTTGACACTCTGGTAGAAGGAGCAGACGCTGAGTCAATCCAGTAGACGATGCATCAAATTTCCATCACAAGGCAGGCGCTGCATAAAATTTTCTGTCAGGAAATCGGTGCTGCATCATTCTGGTCAGTGGTGCGGCGATTTCCCAGCCGCGATGCAGGCTTTGTGTCAATTTCTGCAGGTGTTGTATTGATGTTCGACCCACAAGAAGTTTCTTGAATAGGCGAACTCTTTGTTGGCCCTGAGACTTCAGAAACAGTAGGCAAGCTCAATCCAAACCCTTGGAGAGCTCTTCAGGAGGAAGGCAAAATCCTTCCAGCAGAGTCAGAGGCCAGCAGGGCAGCAGGGCAGTAGGGCAGCAGTGCAACAAGCAGGGCAGAACTTCTTCTCAGCAAAGAAGTCCAGACCAGTCTGTTGGGCAGCCACACAATTCCTCTGACAGAGTGCAGGTGTAGGTCCAGAAATGTCTGACTTGGTGGGGCAGAGACCCAGTTTATATACCCAAAATTGTATTTGAAGTGGGAGAAACTTCAAAGAGTGGTTTTTAAAGAGCGCAAGTTTTCTCTTTCAGGCCAGTCCTGTCTGCTAGGATCCCTGTTGGGGGTTATCAGTCCTTTGTGTGAGGGCTGGCAACTGTTCTTTGAACTGTAAGTGTGAGCCGTTCCACCCTTCCTGCCCAGGAAGACCCATTCAGTATGCAGATGAATGCAGATGTGACTAAGGCCCTCATTGTAACCCTGGCGGTCGGTGACCGCCAGAGCTATTGTGGCGGAAGTACTGCCAACAGGCTGGCGGTACTACCTGCCTCATTACGACCGTGGCGCTTCCGCCATGGTAATACCACCGGGACCGGCAGTATATCGCCATGGCAGTCCCGGCGGTCGTAATCCACCAGGGCAGCGCTGCAAGCAGCGCTGCCCTGGGGATTTCGACTCCCCTTACCGCCAGCCTTTCCATGGCGGTAGACACCACCATGAAAAGGCTGGCGTTAAGGGGTCTTGGCTTGCCCCCTGGGGGCCCATGCACTTGGCATGGGCAGTGCAGGGGCCCCCAGACATAGCCCCTTCGCGCATTTCACTGCCCGGATATCGGGCAGTGAAATGCTCGACGGGTGCTATCCCGCTGCACATCAGCATTGCCGCCGGCTCTATCACGAGCCGGCAGCAATGTTGATGTGACTATTCAGCTGGGCCAGCAGGCGGTAATACTGTTACCGTCAACTGGCCCAGTGGAAAAGGCGTAATATGGAGCCAGAACTACCGCCAGCACTGGCGGTATTCTGGCGCCTGCGCCTCGGCGTTCAGGTTGTAATGAGGGCCTAAGTGTCCTGTGCTTGTGGTTGTCTGGGTGGAATGCACAAGGGGAGCTGTCAACCAGCACAGACCAGACATGGATTGGACACAAGCTGTAAGGCACAGATTGTAGTAAGTGCAGAAGAAGGCCCACTTTCTAAAAGTGGCATTTCTAAAATAGTAATATTAAATCCATCTACACCAGTAAGCAGAATTTTCTATTACCATTCCGGCCATACTAAATATGACATGGCTACTCCTTCCAGATATGAATCTACCGCTTAAAAGTATGTGAGGGCAGTTCTAGTGGTAGTCTATGAGAGGAGCAGGCCTCACAGTAGTTGAAAATGAATGTATGAGTTTGTTACTACCAGGACATGTGAAACACACAAGTACATGTCCTGCCTTTTACCTACATAGCACCCTGCCCTATGGGTTACCTAGGGACTACCTAAGGGATGACTTATATGTAGAAAAAGAGGAGTTTAGAGCTTGGCAAGAAGTTGTAAATGCCATTTTGAAGTGGGAGTGAAACTGCACTTGCAATGGCAGGCCTGATACATGGTTAAGGGGCTATGTATGCGGTGGCACAATCAGTGCTGCAGGCCAATTAGTAGCATTTAATTTACAGGCCCTGGGCACATTGCACTTTACTTAAGACTTACTGGTAAATAAATATGCTAATTAGGTAGGAACCAATATTACCATGTTTAGGGGAGAGAGCATATGCACTTTAGCACTGGCACGGAAGTGGTAAAGTGCATAGAGTCCTAAAACCAGCAAAAACAGTGTCAGAAAAATTGAGGGAGGCAGGCAAAAGGTTGGGGGATGACCACTCTAAGGCTGTTAGATCTCACAAACTCACATCCCGCCCCTTGCTTTTCATTGGTTCCTGTGCTTGCCATTTACTTCTCCTCCACTTCTATTGGCTGTTGCAATATTGCTTGCATTTACCAATGTTTGTTGCTCTATGATTGCTCTTATCAGTGTCCTGAATTTCCACTACTATGTTCATTCGCTTTGGTTTCCTAACTTCCTTTCTTAATTGATTTGGTACTTTATCTATAGCACGTCACATAGCGTGAACCCCAAAGAAGGTAGAGGAGCGCTTTTGAGGCATGGTGAGATTAAGTTATATGCACCGAAACACTGGCTGCCATGCCTCAAACGGAGACTGAACCCTGAGCGCAACTGCACTCACCAGTACCCACAGGGCAACACGCACTCACCAGTTTCCCAGAGGGCGAAGCAGGCGCTCACTCTAGTTTTACTTCACAGTGTTTGTTTATCGGCAGACCTATAATCACACACTCCATGATTTTGCCATTTAAATGTTTATTTTGCTCTTAGACACATAAGACAAAGCTCTGTCTGTTGGGGTAAATATGGTGTCTTGGGTCTTAGATTGCAGGGGAAGATAAAGACTACCACTCAGCAAACACCCATGGGCTGAAAAGATAGATCATAACAGTACCACAAATGAGTTCTCTCCTAGCAGTGCCACCAGCACTCCTCTGCCTCCTGAGGACATCCCCCCACAGGGTACCACATTTAATAATTATGTAAGTGGAATCATCTTCCACATTAAAACAGAAACAGCCAAACACACCGGGCAACGTATAAACAAAGTAAGTGTTAAAGAGATGCCACAACATGAACCGTCACCAGTAGTGTTTAAAAACAGAAGCAACTCTAGGAGCCAGGAGGTAGTCTTGGAACAATCCAGACTGATGTACAATGTGAAAAAAGTAGAAACTAAAGGTTTCAGGGAGCAGGTATGCGACCCCCCCAACACACAGCAGTTTGTTTGTTTTATATAGCAGGAAGTTATTGGAGTGTTTTAAATGAGCACCAATTAAGTTACACAAAGACACATTCCTTTTTGATAGACACAGGGACATTAAAGGCCCCAGCAGACCACCAGGGTCACGGTGGGGGTTGGACCGCCACAGTCATGGCGGTCCAACTGCAACATTATGACCGTGCCGGAGCCGCCAGGGTCCAACAACCGACACTGCCAGCCTGCAGCCTGGCGGTCTTTGCTATTGTAATCCACCAGGGCAGCCCTGCAAGCAGCTCTGCCCCTGGGATTACGAGTCCCCATCTGGCAGCCTGGCCAGAAAGGCTGGCAAAATGGCGATATGGGGGGGGGGCAGAGGACCCCTGCACTGCCCATGTACTTGGCATGGGAAGAGCAGGGGCTCCCATGCACAGCCCTGCCGCGCATTCCACTGCCCGAATTACAGGCAGTGGAATGCGCAACGGGTGCACCACCACATTGCCGCCGGCTCCATTAGGAGCCGGCTGCAATGTTAAAACTCTGCGGTGAACTCCTAATAGAGCCGGCAGTGTTCAGGCCAACCATGTGGCCTGATGGCAGGATGCTGTTGGCGGGCAGCCCGCCAAAGTCATAATGGGGGCCTAAGTGATTTGCACAGAATCACAGGATGTTGAGCTGACCCCGAGACTTGACCTTGGATCCCCAGCTCCACAGTCGGCAGCTCTGGCTGTACGCCACATCTTTTCAGTAGTATCAAATAGGGAACGTTGTTATGTTTTCTTTGGGGAAAGATTTGTTGTTCTTTTCAAAGGATAATGTAAATTTAAACACCAAGATAGGCCAGAGCAGTCTGTACACAGGGCTTTTTTTATTTAAAAGGGACAAGATGCATGGGTTCTGCCCATCTCTTTGGCCCGCCAGCACCTTTTGATAAACTGATGGGGTTTCTGTGGGGTAGAGCTTCCTCAGAAATATGCTGCTGCATGTACCTGGCAGTGCCATTCCCCACTGTTGAGTTCCACAGACTGACCTAATATTAAATGCTAGCGTTATAGCAACATTTATAACAACTGTCTAATTTTCCTGCAAACATCGCATGTTTCAGATTACAGCCAGTCATTGCTTTAATTTTTTACTTCATGAGATTGTGTTTGATGCTTTTAACATGAACACTTTTTCTGTGAGGAAGGACTTGCTGTTTCTGCAAAATCAGGATTGTTTAAAAAAACCTTCTTTTACTTTGAGTTACTAAATAGTTATAAGTGTGTGGGAGTTCCGCCACAGCCTAATTCCAGATTGATGCCTTCATTAAGAGACTGGAAGTTCTAGGACCGCCAGACTTGCGGTGGTGGTCGGGCCGCCGGCAATGTGGCGGTCCGACCACCACATTATGACTGTGGCGGAAGCGCCACGGTCCATCCGCCACCACCTTCACTTTTTTGCCGGCCAGCTGCCTGACGGTGCTGGTGGCCTTAATCTGCCAGGGCAGCGGTGTCTGTGTCCACCACCGCCATGCAAAGGCTGGCTGAGACAGGGTGCCGGGGGCCCCATGGGGGCCCCTGCACTGCCCATGCACTTGACATGGGCAGTGCAAGGGCCCCAATGGGCAGACCTGTTGCGCTTTTCACTGCCTGAATTGCAGGCAGTGAAAAGCGTGATGGGGGCTGTCACACCCAGCGCACTGCAACATTGCCGCTGGCTCGATGATGAGCTGGTGTCAATGTTGTGGGTAGTTTCCCATCGGGCCAGAAGGCGGAAACTCTGTCTCCACATGCTGGCCCAGTGGGAAACTGTCAAGCACACAGCGCCGCGGCGCGGCATGGCATTGGGGAACACCGCGGCCTGCGTGCAAGCCGCGGGGGAAGCCGCGGCTTGCAGACAGGCTGCTGGAGAAGCCGCGAGTCTGGCCAGGGGTCGCGGCACTCGCCGCGCCCCCTTCTTTCGTTTCTGCCGCAAGGGCAGACGTGGCAGGAGTTGAGACCCCGAGTGGGTCTCAGACCTGCCGTGCATAGCGCATTTAGTGCGCTTTACACTTTAACATCAAAGAAACCTTCTTCTTCACCACTTACTGGTCAAAACAGGCAAAAGCCGGATACCTGCACATGGTGGTGTTTTTATGCATGCCTTTTCCCTTTCCCAGCATGCTGCTCACTTCCTCTCTTCCCAGCATGCATTGTTTCTCTCTGTTTGGACGCATGTTCTTTATTCACTGTTATACTCTTTTCCCCAACCCAATCCAAGATGGTGGTGTTTCTACTTTCTGTTTCCTACTTCCTGTATAGGGGTATATAAGGGGAATTCAGCTGCTTACTCATTGCGTTGCAACACTCCTTTGGTGGTAGTCACGCTCCGGCTGGTTTCCTCTTTTGGATCCAGTATTTCCTGACCTGTCTTCGTCTCCAGTTTTCCTGTACTCTCGGATCTTCAGTTCTAACGCCCTTGTTTCCTCCTTCCGTTTCAGGGAGTTCCTGTTGGAGGTTTTTTACCCTTTTGGGGTTTTTCCTCTGGGACTCCTTCTGGAGGGCACGGACTGTAGTGGCTTGCTATTGTTAAACAGCACCATGGCTACCGGAAGGGGTCGCCCCTACCTCGGCCAGAGCAGAACCTGCCGGAATCGGGGTCGTTCCCCAACCCTCATCAACTTGGACGGTAAGCCCAGTGAAAACCGTGACAGAAACTCATAATAAGGCCAGTGGACAGAAGACCCAACTGGTGGACTTCCGGCCTAACAAGTTTGGAAACTCATAATGAGGTCATGAATCCACTCCCCTCGCTAGTTCAACTATTTGGTTTTCTACAGAAACCATTGGCCTCATTATGAGTCAGGTGGTCTTCAGACTGCCAGACCCAAGGTGGTGGTCGGACCCCGCAATCGTGGCAATCTGACTGCCACATTATGACCGTGGCAGAGCTGTCACTGTCTGACAGCCTAGCGGTCCCGGTGGTTGTAATCCGCCAGGGCTGCCCTGCAAGCAGCGCTTCCCTGGGGATTACGAGCCCCAACACTGCCAGCCTTTCCATGTTGGTTTCACCGTCATGGAAAGGCTGGAGTAATGGGAGTGTCGGGGGCCCCCCATGCACAGCCCCGTCATGCATTCCACTGTCCGAATTACTGGCAGTGGAATACGCGACGGGTGCTGCTGTACCCGCCGCACTGCCACATTGCAGTCTGCTCGATTACGAGCTGGCTCCAATGTTACGGCTGTTTCCCATTGGGCCGGCGGGCGGAAACACTGTTCCCGCCCGCCAGCCCAGCAGGAAACTCAAAATAGGGTCGGCGGGGTTTAGCCCGCAATGTCCGTCTAGTTGCAGTATGAGTTTGGCGGGTGGCGAATAATGAGGCCCCATGTCTTTGAAAACACTTGTGAGCATGATAATGTGTACTTGCACAGCTTTTTTTTTTTTTTAGGCAGAATTCTCTATCACCAATTTCTAACATTTGTTTGCATGGCACTTCTCTTATTTCTGGTTGGTCTGCCAAAATGTGGGATGTTTTTTGTTTTGTGGAAGTTTAAGCTCACGCAAGGAAATAAATTTAGTTTAAATTTCTTCTTATTCTTTGCAGTGAGCACATTATAGATATTGTGGTATGCTTGTTGTCAGGGTGTAATTTCGTGGACTTGCTTAAAATCCAAATAAAGGTTGTCCACACTAAAGGAAACTAAATATATCTGCTTGACACTGTTATAGCCCCTCCAGACGGCCCAATCCGCAAAAGATACCACAGATCGTAGTTTTGGAAATATATTGGCCGCAGTTTATTGAGAGGTTAATTACAGCATGTCAGCCCTTCTTTTATGAGGGTCATAAATCAATCATAGTTTTAGCTGTTAAGGGCAATAAATCATTATACCATTGATACATTTGTGTTACATGCTTTCCTTAACAACTTTCTCATTTAGACGATGATTCTTATGGCATGCCGTTTGCTCTTTGTTTTCAATCATTCTCCCACGTTGTCCGTCATTCTTTAACTAGGAGGGTACTCGTATTTTGGTTTTAGGCTTAGCTCGCTACCTTGTTTTGGTCCTTGTGTCCCGCTCTCCAGTGGACCCGGGCTGCGAGTGCCGTGTTACTGAGTAACTCCCCTGACTGCCTTACCCTGCCGTGAGGCATCCCAAGGTAAGTAGCCTTGCCACCCCGCGGCGCTGGGTGTGGCCTTTGTAGTTCTTTTATCCTTTCTTTCCGCCGCCTCCTTCCCTCTGTTTTCGTCCGACGACCGAGCCTGCGACGCTCTGGGTTCCTGCTGGTCTATAGGTGTGGGTGGGTGGGTGTTTCTCTCCTCCTGGCTGCCCGGTCACCTGCGTTGCCCAAGGTGCCGGGCAGCCCCCTTTTAAATGCCTTTGCCCACCCCCAGGGTGCCCCCCCCCTGCTGTTTGTTTTCAAAATTGCGCTCCCCCGATTGGTTATGCGCTTCTTCCTGTCCCCCCACCTCTTTCCGTTTCCGCCCTACGCGTTGGCCCTACGATGGGGCCGGAAGGCGAAGTGCAGGGGGGGGGCGATTTGGGGGGGGGTTGCCTTCGCCACCCTTTTTCTTTTTGTCTAGGGCGCCATGTTTTGGCGCGATTGCTATGCTCAGGGCCGCGGTTGGGTTTCCGCTCCGGCCACTCTGAGCTCCCGGTGGTCGCGGGCCTTCGCCCTAAACCCCTCCAGACGGCCCAATCCGCAAAAGATACCACAGATCGTAGTTTTGGAAATATATTGGCAGCAGTTTATTGAGAGGTTAATTACAGCATGTCAGCCCTTCTTTTATGAGGGTCATAAATCAATCATAGTTTTAGCTGTTAAGGGCAATAAATCATTATACCATTGATACATTTGTGTTACATGCTTTCCTTAACAACTTTCTCATTTAGACGATGATTCTTATGGCATGCCGTTTGCTCTTTGTTTTCAATCATTCTCCCACGTTGTCCGTCATTCTTTAACTAGGAGGGTACTCGTATTTTGGTTTTAGGCTTAGCTCGCTACCTTGTTTTGGTCCTTGTGTCCCGCTCTCCAGTGGACCCGGGCTGCGAGTGCCGTGTTACCGAGTAACTCCCCTGACTGCCTTACCCTGCCGTGAGGCATCCCAAGGTAAGTAGCCTTGCCACCCCACGGCGCTGGGTGTGGCCTTTGTAGTTCTTTTATCCTTTCTTTCCGCCACGCCTCCCTTTGGGTTACCGCCCGAGGGTGGCTCCCCCTTTCGTTCGAGTTAGTTGCAGCCGGCGAGCCTTAATGCGGCCCACAGGTTGTCCCAAAACACTTCTATCCCCTGCCTGGATAGGTGTACCCCGTCTGCTGCAAAGTATTCTGGTCTTTGAAGGTTGATTAGCCCGTGTCTGACACTCTCCCAGCCGTTTTGGATGCAAAATTTTTTGGCTGTGACATTTAGTTTCTTCCTTGATCTGTCCAACGCCCCTGTTGATATGGCCCCCCTCCATTGCTGCCTAGGGATGATCTCTGACCAGATCAATGTGGTCCCACCCATGCGTCTGGCTGCTGCTGTGAGATTTGACCTAATGGATTCCATCAGGCTTTTCCTTCCCATCTGTGCCAGCTCGTTCCCCCCTAGGTGGATCACCAGCACGTCGGGGGGGGGGGTCTGTGAGGCCAGGAGCTCGTTAATTCTGTCCATGAAGTGCTCCCACTTCATGCCTGGGAAACCGAACCATTTTATGTTTGTCCCCAGTGGGCGTTGCCTGCCTGTGCTGCCCGTTGATTCCCACCAGGATTTAGTTCTGTGAATGAAGGAGTGACCGACCACCCACGCCGTTTTATGAGTACCTGTGGGTGGAAGGGGAAATTTGCGGTGTGAATTTTGGTCCACTCAATGGTCGTTACCCCCTGGCTTTTCCCTGATGTATCTCTTGTAGGCGTTGGAGTGCCATCTCCTGATTGCTTTGATGCCTGGCTCTGACATGCCGTGGCGGGCTGCTGTGGTGGCAGCCCCTATCCTGAATGAGTGGGTGCTGAAGTCTTGGGTGTTGAGCCCTGCCCTGGCCACCGCCCTCCTGAGTATTGATTTGAATTGGAATAGGCTCAGGCAATCCCCATTCTCGTGTGTTAGGAGTGCTCCATGTGTTTCAGGGGTGATTTGTAGGAGCGCTTGGGTGTTGCAGACTGGGCATGTTTCCGGATCATCTATGCATTTCAACTCTATCTTTGCCCCTTTTCCCAGTTGGTCTGTTTTGGATTTCCTTAGTATGATTTGCATCTGCCTGTGGCCTATGTGTACGTCATTCCTCTGAATTCCTGCCTTCTCGTGGCCTGCTTTTGCTGGCGCCACGAGCTCACTTATCCTGAACGCCCCGAAGAACGCTAGTGAGAACGCTGTCTTGAAAAGGGTACATTCGAACTTGTTGCGGCATACGTCCCCTAGTGTTCCTAACAGTTGCCTCAGCATCCTGTAATCTATGGGATGCCTTTTGTCCACTGCTGGCCCTTCCAATCTGCGCCACCCTTTCATAGCCGATTTTATGTAGTGGGAGTTAGTGGGGTCCCTGCCTGTTGCCAGTTTGCTGAAGTGTGCTACTGCTGTCAGGTGGGCCTGGGCCCATGATTTTGTTTTCTTCAGCAAGAATGCCCATTGTATGAACCGTTCGACTGCTTTCTGTGATTCTTCGTGGTGATGCCAAGACTTCAAACCTGTCACTGTCAGTACCCTGGTTGCGTACGCCGTGTAGCGCTTGCCCGTTTTAGGCGCCAATGCGTGGGCTATTAACGTCGTTAAATCCCCTCTACCAGCCCCCATAGGCTGCTTGGGAAAGGGGTCATTTCTTTCTCTGCCTCCGGGGCCAATCTCCTGAATTTCCCCATCTGGAAACGAGAGAGGGCATCAGCTTTAGAGTTTGCGATCCCTTGCACATGTCTAGCTCTTAGTTCTAAATTACCCTCCAGCTGCCTGAACACCACATGTCTCAATAATTTTAGGATAGCCGGGCACTGTGACGACCCCCTGTTGATGGCGTGGACCACAGCCTGGTTGTCTGACCAAAGTGTGAGCTTCATGTTTCTTAGCTGCTCCTGCCAGATTGTTAGTGCCACCGCGATGGGGAATAGCTCCATTAGTGTGATGTTTTTGTTCAGGCCTTGCCTTAACCAGTCTGTTGGCCATTTCATGGCGCACCATTTGTTTTTTAGTATTGCCCCAAAACCTATGCTGCCAGCCGCGTCTGTGAAAAGCTCTATTTGCCTGGTGGAGACCCAGCCTTCTCTCCATATAAGGGTCCCGTTAAAATCTGCTAAAAATGCTTGCCACGTCTGCAGGTCCTGCTTGGCCCCAGCTGTCAGACGTACGTGGTGGTGTTTCTTCTCTAGCCCCCTAGTCAACTGCGAGAGGCGCCTCGAGAATACTCTGCCTGCGGGGATCACTCTAGCAGCAAAGTTAAGTTTGCCTATGAGCTCCTTTAGCTCTCCCAATGTGGCCTTCTGCTTCCCCAATAACCGTTTGATGGTACTTTGGAGGTCTGCGACTTTGTCCACTGGCATGCTGGATGTGCCTGCCTCAGAATCTAACTCTATCCCTAGGAATACTAGTTTTGTGGAAGGGGCTGTGGTTTTGTCTTCCGCCAGCGGTACGCCCAGTGCGGTTGCTAAGGATTGGAATGCGTCTAGCAGCTCCTGGCATTCTGACCCGTTAGGCTGGCCTATGAATAGAAAATCGTCTAGGTAGTGCAGCTTGCTGCCCTTTGGGTGCTGCTTGTGTAGTGCCCATTCCATGAAGGTGCTAAATTTCTCAAAGTATGCGCACGATATCGAACATCCCATGGGCATGGCTTTGTCAAAGTATGTTCTGCCCTCAAAAGTGAACCCTAACAGGTGATAACTCTCTGGGTGTACTGGGAGCAGCCTGAAGGCTGCTTCGATGTCCGCTTTTGCCATTAACGCACCCCTCCCTTTGGCGCGCAGTAAATGTACTGCATCATCCACTGATGCGTATACTACTGCTCAGTGTGCTGGGTCTATACCATCGTTCACAGACTCCCCCTCCGGGTAGGACAGGTGGTGGATGAGTCTGAATTTACCCGTCTCCTTTTTGGGGACTACTCCTAGGGGGGAGATAATTAATTCTTGCGGGGTGGGGAAGGGGAGCGGGCCCTCTACTCTTCCTAATTCTATCTCTTTTTTAATTTTGTCTTTTATGACTTCTGGGTACTCGCTTGCTGAGCGTAAGTTCTTTGGATTCTGGTCTGCATGTGGATGGTATCTTGAAGCCTAGTTCGAACCCCTCGCATATCAATTTTGCATCTTGTTGGTTATTGTATTCATTAGCAAGTTGCCTTAACCTGACTGTGTTAATTGGGGATGTCGCCAACTCTACCTCTCCCCCTAGCCAGTCAATGTGTGTGGTGCGCTCATTTCTTTCTGTCTTTTTCCCGCTTGGTGGTATTGCTACCCCCCCGTTTGCACTCCGCCGCGGGGTGGCCTCCCCCACAGGCAGAGCATACATGCCTGAACTTGCATGCTGCTCCCCATGAGCATTCGTCTTTCTCAAATTTGTAGCAAATGGCGGGTGCAGTTCTCGCTGCCTGGGACCCTCTCCATTGTGTGAATGGCTGTCTCTTCGGGTATGGCTTGCCCTTTTCTTGCCTATTCTTCGTGAAGTTCCCGCGAAAGGGCTGCTCTCCTTTTTGGGTCCAGTTCCTAGCCTCCCTTGCTACCATCATTTTATGCATGTACCCTTCCACATCCTCCTCGTCCCACTCCATTTCTGGGTGGGCTTGCATCTTTAACCTGAAACCTTTGTCGTAGTCTAGCCAGGCGTCCCCTGAGAACTGCCTATGTGCCTCGTGGATTTTTGATTCGTAGAGCCAAAGGTCCTTTGCGCAGTGTGGAAATGTCTCCACTATTATACATGCCATTATCCTAAAGGCATCCAGCCAGTTGTCAAAGTTCCTTTCCTTCCTAACCCGGTTGCGCTCCCTCCTGTCCTCTTCTTTCTTGTCTACTGTGGTTAAGTCTAAGCCTTCCACCTGTATCTCCAGTAACGTAAAAATATCTATGAACTCCCTGCGCCAAATCCTCTCTTTCACTGCTAGTGAGATACGACTTGCTAGCCCAGGGGCCCTTGATACCATGTAAGGTTTCCCTAGGGACCCTCTTTTGTAAGCTTCAGGGGACTGCCCTTCCGCCGTTGTGTGGCGCCGTCTGTGTGCTGGTCTGTTTGGCCCTGTGCCCCAGGCTTGCGTGGGCCTGGCTGGGGATCTTGGGTGTGCTGGTTCTTCCTCCCCACTGCCCGGTGACGTGCTCCTGTCAGGTGTATTGGCTGCCCTGGCTGACTGGGATTTTTCCCCTCTTGCCCTTCTGGGGGGTGAGCCTTTCCTTATCTCTGAGACCCCAGGCTCGTTTTTGGTTCCCCCCCCACCTGGCCTAACAAATAGTAACTGTGCCATGGATTTCAGACATTCTTGCACAATTATGCTAATTTGCTCACCGTTCGATGTCTTCGTTTCTCTCCTCCTGGCTGCCCGGTCACCTGCGTTGCCCAAGGTGCCGGGCAGCCCCCTTTTAAATGCCTTTGCCCACCCCCAGGGTGCCCCCCCCCTTGCTGTTTGTTTTCAAAATTGCGCTCCCCCGATTGGTTATGCGCTTCTTCCTGTCCCCCCACCTCTTTCCGTTTCCGCCCTACGCGTTGGCCCTACGATGGGGCCGGAAGGCGAAGTGCGGGGGGGGAGCCTTCGCCACCCTTTTTCTTTTTGTCTAGGGCGCCATGTTTTGGCGCGATTGCTATGCTCAGGGCCGCGGTTGGGTTTCCGCTCCGGCCACTCTGAGCTCCCGGTGGTCGCGGGCCTTCGCCCTAAAGAAGCAAGCAGCCATTACTGTTGGATGTGAGTGAATTACTTGCCTAACTAAAAACAGTTAACATTAGCAATTGAAGATGTTCTATTATCTAGAGGAGTGACCTCGTAGCACTAAAAATGCTCACCAAGCTAAATCTTACAAAAAAAAAAAATATTAATCACAAAGGCGAAACCTAATGCATTCACCAATGCTTGTTTATTACAGTTTACAGGATAGTCCCAAGTCCCCTGTAATAAGCAAAGTAGCGACTGACTTTTATACACGGACTCCTTTGTCAAAGTGAAATGCGGAAATAAATGTTTACGAAACAAACTGTGTTGCTGAAACAAATCCCCAAAGACAGCTTGCGGTTAATAATTCTAATTGAGTTGTCAAAAGCCTGAAAAGAGTAACTTCTCGGATGTATTATTCCTGAAGTTAAGGAGTTAATTGGTTAACAACAGCTTGTGAACATCAGATGCAAGTCTGCACTGAGGCCGGCACACTCGATTAACTGAAGTCCCTGTTTCTGTACCCCCTTCTCTTGTCATGCCTGGCTAGATCGTTATTACCATTGTCCCTCTGTTCACATAAAAACTCATGCTTCTGTATCTAAATGGAGGCGCACAGTTGAGACTCCTCTTTATATTCAACTGTTGTTGACTCTCTGGGAAGAGGTCAGTCTCACAGTGAGATGAAAATGGTGACCATTAGCGGTGAAGAGGCAAGAGGGCAGGATACTGCAGCCTGAGGCACCCTTGCTCAACAGTGCTTAATCTGAGCGGGGGTTTCTGGTGCGGGGCACTAACACTTATTTTTGAGGGCAGGCAATGAATTTGCTGCCTCAAGTATTTACTGCGAGAAAAAGACAAATATATGGGAAAGAAGGAGGAATAGAAAAGTGTCACAAAGGCAGAAAGCAGAAAACTGCCTGCAAGACTGAGCTGAAGGGACAGTGAGCGGTTGTAAATGAATTAAAGTGGCCTTAGATGGCTTTAGGGTTACTCTGCCTCAGTATTCTGTGTTCGCGCGTTTAATTGCAGCAGCCGGGTGTTTCAGAGGAACGTTTAGGGCACCGGCACGTTTTGATTCACAAATTAAGCACAGCTGCTCAATACACTCTTGTAAGGATGCTCACTCAGCCGCACCTTTTTAAAATAATAACTTTGGCATGATCCATAGAAGAGTCCTGATTTGCAAAGCCCATGCACCTTTTAAGGAATGCGTCCTAACAGCCATAGCTAACAATTTTGGTGTTGGAAAACCAGGTTCGAGTCCTAGCCTCGACTCAACATCCAGCGATTCTGGGATAATCGCTTGATCTCCCCTGCCTCACAAAAGTATAATGTATAGTGATTCTCATGAAGCTCTAATTTCCTTTGGCCGAATTCGCATTACACAAAACCACTGTATAAACCCTAAAATGCACTAAGCTTCCTCATGATTTGAAATGGACATTGGAATCCCTTGTGAGTAGCACAGAAGAACAGAACCACCAAACGGAGTTTCTTCCCGTTGTCATTTGGAAGAAAATGCTTTGTAGATGTTTTTATGGTTGCAAATTATGGACTGGTTCGTCCCTGCCAAAGGCCGATGGTAACCAGTTTAAATTTGAAAGATGTCAAAACTTGCCAGCTTGCACTCTACTTATCCAGGCTGCAAACATTGGGAGGTTCACACAGTAGTCCCCCAGACCACAGCATGCACTCTCCAATGTCTCTTTCACAATGTGCCTCTGTTTGTGGCCTCAGATCCCGTTTAAAGAAGAGGTGTCATATGCAGGCACAGTGCAATGTCCATCATGGTAGTCAATATTTTTTGTAAGGAGTCATAAATCAGTTCCTGACTAATTATCATTTATGTGGTGGAAAATTAACTTGTCCATGTGCATCATCACCCGTTACCCAGAAATGCAAACAGAATGCAAATAGAAGGACGAGGGCAACATAGCAACATAACAGTGGTAAAGAAATACCCAATTCGGGAGGCCGCTGCTCCTCACAGCAGTGTTCCTCAAAGGGATGATTGAACGGGGCCTTGGCAGTGGGGCTCCAAACTGCTTCTACTGACGTGTCTTCACCAGAACCCAATCTCCTGGAGTTAAGTCATGGCACTGTTCTTGGCTTGGAAGGAGAGTCGCCAACTCAACCTGGTGAGGGAGCAAATGCACCATATCAGGCAGTCCTTTGCTTTAGTTGAAAACCATGTAATCTGTAATAGTCACAAGTGCAGCTGCGGTGGGAAGTTCCATGGCTCTCCCCATTAGAATCTCATGGGGGACAGTCTTATCCTTTAATCAGAAGTGCTTCTGAGACTCGTGAGCACCCAGGGGAGGGCATCCTATCACTTGAGGAGTGTTGATGCACACACTTTGGCATGACAGGACTGCAGCATCCTGTTGATCTGTTCGACGTAGCCAGACACCTCAGGCCAGTAACAACAATGGAATCTCTGATCCAGTTGCAGGACTATCCTTAGCATCCTCATCACCTCGTTCTTAAAGTGTGTCCCACCATCTGACTCCAGAGAAACCAGTAATTGAGACCTTGGGTCCTCCTTCTGGCTACACGTGCAAGTGGTTACTGCGCACTGGATGTTTGTACATGCCACAGAAGATCACTAAGATATTTCTACAGTGACTCCTACTAATTACCTCTGTCCCGATGATGACCTTTTTCTGAATTACTGTATGGGTGGAAACATTAATTGTTTGCTACATTGGACTGGTTTTTGAAAGGACTGAATTAAGGGATATCAACATTTTCATGATTGAATGTGGTCCATTCTACTTGTATGCCTATACGAGTCATTTGTATGTATCTGCACTGTACATAGAACTTGCGCACCAATGTTTTACTTTATCACTTAAACTGTGCCGTATCACTTTCAGGAGCACCTTTAATTGCAGACTATTTTTTATTCAAATTGGATGTTTGACTTTAAAAAGATTATGGGGGTCATTCTGACCCTGGCGGTAAAATCCGCCAAGGCCAACGACCCCGGGAGCACCGCCAACAGGCTGGCGGTGCTCCCATGGGCATTCTGGCCGCGGCGGTACAGCCGCGGTCAGAAACGGAAAACCGGCGGTGTACCGCCGGTTTCCCGCTGCCCTGGGGAATCCTCCATGGCGGCGCAGCTTGCTGCGCCGCCATGGGGATTCCGACCCCCATACTGCCATCCTGTTCCTGGCGGTTTTGGCCGCCAGGAACAGGATGGCGGTATGGGGTGTCGTGGGGCCCCCGTAACAGGGCCCCACAAAGATTTTCAGTGTCTGCCATGCAGACACTGAAAATCGCGACAGGTGCAACTGCACCCGTCGCACCCCTTCCACTCCGCCGGCTCCATTCGGAGCCGGCATCCTCATGGAAGGGTGTTTCCCGCTGGGCTGGCGGGCGGCCTTCTGGCGGTCGCCCGCCAGCCCAGCGGGAAACCCAGAATACCCGCGGCGGTCTTGTGACCACGCAGCGGTATTCTGGCGGGTCCAGCCAGGCCGCCGGCTTCCGCCGCCGGCCGGGGTCAGAATGACCCCCTATCTTTTGTACAAATAAATTCATTTTTATAAATTACCTTATCTTCTATAATTGGATTGTAAATATTGCAGTGGAAGTCTAAGCTTATACTCCCACCCCTAGGACCATTTGTATATTATTTGTTTTATCTTACCCAGGTCCTAGGGTTACTGAATAGCCCCTTACACTTCAGATTTAACTACTGTTAGGTAACAAATCAGTAGAACAGGTTCTCTACAATGTCACAGAAACAGTGGTTAAACTAATGTTTTGAAGAGACACACCACTGCATGTCTCCCTTAATTATTGAGGCCTTGGAAAAGTCTAGCCATTAGGGAAGAAAAGAGACCGGTAGGATGGATCTCTCAGCTCACCCTTATTCTTTACATGCTCTGACCCACCTCTCCTGTTCACTTTGTGGGACTTCTTACTGTAAACTTTTGATCTCCCACGCATTAGCAACACTCAACAAAAGACTCATAGCAACATAATTTTATGATTCATCTGAATGACCTCCATTCAATGTGCAAGGATCAAGAGCACAGTATCTAGCCATCTCATAAGCATAGCGGTTGCTGGCATTCACAAAATCACATCCACTCTTGTAAGCTGCATATTTTAATACTGCTATTTCAGGGGGCAAATGCATTTAGTCTACCAAGTCTATAACATAATTACCATTACAGATTGGGAAGTCAGAGGCGGTCATGAATCTCCTCTAGTTCCATAACTGCCTGAAATGGTAGACCATGCCAAACCCTACAGGCTATCAGTATGAATGGTAACTCTAAAATTGCAAGCTTGCGTACGAGCTCATCAGGGCAGAGATTACCTTGCACAAATAGGAAGTTTCCACTGAACCTTGTAATATGCACACAGCATAAGCAGGTCTGAGAATTCCTTGTCCATCTCTTAAACAAGAGCCGTCCACAAACAACATACAATCTGGCTCTTCCAAAGGGACATCTTGAGTGTCAAGTCTTTGTACCCAATTTGGTAACATCCAGGCAGTCAAGGTCAACCCCATCAGCATCTTCATCAGACATAGGCAAAGAAAACAGTGCTGCAGGGTTGAGACAGGTGCACCGCCACAGAATGATGTTTTTTGCAGCAAGAATCAACTGTTCATAGGAAGTTAGGCTGCTTTGACTCATGTGTTGTGTTTGTGTGTGGGTAAGGCTTCACAAAATGGGGAACCATAACCGTAAAAGGGTACTCCATTACAATGCCCTGACATTGCTGAATGCTGATACCAACTGCAATGTCCACTGTTAGGCAACCAGGCAACCCTGCGGCTACTGGATCAAGGGTGTCAGAGAAGTATGCCACTGAGTGTTTAGATTTTCAGGGGTCTGTGTTAATGTAGGCATGGCACACTAATCCCCTTCAAAGTAGTACAAAGTAACATCCTTTTTGTAATCAGACATTCATACAGCAGGGGCGCTACAGAGACATTCTCTCAACTTGAGGAATGCACTCCTGCATTTGTTGTCCCAGTGTAGGGGATCAGTCACATCTTTGCGTGTAAGCCTCTGTAGAGGCTTTGCCTCCAGGGGAAAGTTGGGAATCCACTGGTGACAGTAGCCCACTGTTCCCAGAAATATGTTGGCTTCTCTTTCTGAAGTGGGAGGGTTCAACTCAAAAAGGTAGAAATTCCCTCTTGAGATACCTTTCGAGCTCCCTTCTCCATATGGTGTCCCAAGTACAGGACTTACTTCTGGCAGTACTGCAGTTTGGTTGAGGACACTTTGTGTCCGTTATCTGCCAAATGGTTCAACAGGGCAATGGTGTCTTCTCTGTCTGCATCTTCTGTTGTTGATACCAGCAATAGGTTGTTGATATTTTGGACCAGGACCGAATTGCATGGCAAGTTCAAGGTCCTCAGATTCTTCTTTAGTACCTGATGTAAGATTGAGGAGCTCTCTGTATACCCCTGTGGGACTTGGCACAATGCCGGAGCTTTATTTTGGAATCCAAAAGCAAGGAGAACATGGCTGTCTATATGCAGAGGAATAGGGGAGAATGCTTGACACAAGTCAACGCCAATGAACCACTCGGCATCACAGAAAATTTGAAAAGTGTCACAGCAAGATTTGGTAAAACTGGACAACAATATTATTGACCGTTCACAGGTCTTGTATGATTCTCCACTTTTTATTCAGCTTCTGTTAACCCATTACAGGTGAACTGCAGGTACTCCCTAATACCTGTTTTAGGATGCCTTACTCTAACATGGATTCAGTTACGGGGATAATTCAAGCCACCACCTCTAGTGAAAGGGTGTTCTTGGGAGTGCGGGGGTATTCTTCATTTGGCTTGATTGTTATTCTCCCAGGCTCAACATCTTTAATCGTGCTAATCTCTTTGCCAGAAAAATCTCAGACGTCCTCCATCACTGGGGAAGGGGCAAGTCTTCCTTTGTAAAACCGGCCCAACTGTTGACTCTTGTGGACTCATTTTAAAGACTGTATCTTCATTGAGTGTCTGGAGCTCAACACCATTTGGTGTGCAATAGATCAAACAGTTCCGTTTGCAGTGTGAATCCCTGCCCAATAAACAGACTAGACTTGAATAAAATATTACAAACTGATGGTCCTCTTCAACAGGTCTATCTTCACAGGGACTTTAGCTGAAACAGGATTCGCAATTTGTTTTTGGAAATACCTACAACTTGGACTTTTTTCCCAGGAGGGGCACGTTTGGGATTTCTACAATTCTAGCAATAGAGCGGGTCACACAAGTGTCTATCACAAATGAAACAGGGCACTATTCATTTCTCCATTCACACATGGGCACTCTGGTCTACCTCCAACATTACACCAAGCACACAATCTATCTCCCCTCTCAGGCACCATCATTGGGATTGATGAGAACCTGGATCTCTGAGGATGTTAAAGACCAGAGTCTGTTGGAAATTGTCATGCTTCGGGAAAAGATATTGCTGAACTCTGGGGTTCAGATTTGCATTAAACTTCAGATTTGTCATATTTTGCTGCATCAACAGGACTTGAGCCATGTTAACATTCTTAGGTCTTTGCATTTGAATATTAGACACTGACATCACATTCATGCTTGACATTTTACAATCATTTGGCATTCAGTTTCGATGCAGCCTATATTTTCGCTTCTAGTGGCCTCCATTTTTTCAATGATGACACAGAGTAGTCTTTCTCAGCATGGCTATATCCCTCAAAACAGGTAAAAAGACACCCTTGTTTTTTACCTTGTGGAACACTGTTCCCATTTTGCATCATCTCACTACCACCTTGATAGCGAAATTCCTGCATTCCTCCACCAACACAAGGACCATAACCTGGATTTGCAATATAGGGCCCTGTTGGACCTGGCCCTTTTAGCAGAGTCATCCCAAAACCTTTTGCCTCCTTCCTCCTTTTTTTTCTGACCTGTTTTGTTGGCTTTGGGACTCTGGGCACTTTACCAGTGCTAAAGTGCATATGTTCTCTGTCTAAATTGTATTGGTGATAGGTTTAGCCATGATTGGCATATTTGATTTACTAGTAAGTCCCTAGTATAGTGCACCATCTGTGCCCAGGGCCTGTAAATCAAATGCTACCAGTGGGCCTGCAGCACTGATTGTGCCACCCACATGAGTAGCCCTGTAAGCATGTCTCAGATCTGCCATTGTAGTGTCCGTGTATGCAGTTTTGCACTGCCAGTTCGACCTGGCAACTATTCCCCCTTGCCAGGCCCAATCCCTCCCTTTTACTACATGTAAGTCACCCCTAAGGTAGGCTCAAGGCAGCCCCATTGGCAGGGTGCAGTGTATTTAAAAGGTAGGACATGCACTGGAGTGTTTTATATGTCCTGATAGTGAAAGACTGCCAAATTCGTTTTTCACAATTGCAAGGCCTATCTCTCCTATAGGTTAACATGGGGATTGCCTTTAACTATCTTTAAGTGTTTTTCCTATTGGGAGCTGATAGAGATGTGGAGTTTGGGGTCTCTGAACTCACGATTTAAAAATTCAGCTTATAGTAATGTTTTTTTTTAGATTGTAAGTTTGAAAATGGCACTTTTAGAAATTGGACATTTTCTTGCTTAACCATTCTGTGGCTCTGATTGGCTGCTGAATACGTGTCTGTGTCAGGCTGACAGTTGGGCTGTTTGTGAATTCATTCTATACAGTGACACAAAGGGAGCTGAGGTGTGTCCTGCATATCCTGATGAGTCTTCCTGGGCTAGAGTGGGGAGGGGGGACACCTGCACCTCAAAGGGCTGTGCCTGTCCTCACACAATGCAGTCTCCAAAATACTGAAGTGGGTCTGGGGCCACGCCTGGGCAAGGCAGAATATTGTGAACAACGGAGACTTTCCTTTGAGGTATGACTACTTCAAAGGCAGAAATTAGTATAAGTAGTGTACCCCAAACCCCAGATTTGTATATTATTTCTGGATCAAGAGGAACCTCTGCCAAGAAGAAGAGGTTGATATTCAAGGAGGACCTGCCACTCCGCCTGTTGCTTTGCCGTGCTTGCCAGCTGTTGCTGCTTCTGCCTTAAGAGGGAAAGGACTGGACTTTGCTTTTTGAAATCCTGCTCATGAAGTTCCTCCAAGAGCTTGGACTGAGCTTGACCCCTGTTCTGAAGTCTCAGGGATATCAAGGACTTCATCTGCCAGTGCTTGGTCTCTTCTGCTAAGAGTCCTGACTTGCTAAGTAGTGCCAAATCCAGTGGCTGGGCCCTTAGATGTGAAAGCTGGTAACCTGCAGGGGAAAATCCATGCACCGCTGTGTGAGCAGCAGAAAAATTAATGCAGCATCTGCACCACAGCTGAAAAATCAACTCATCACCGGTAAAATTGTGGCATCGCCAGCTCAGTGCGGATTTATCACTGCTGTGCGTCCGGATTTTCCACGCATCCTCCCTGGGCATCAAAATCTTCACCATCACCGCATGGACCCGAGGCTGCTTGTCCAGAAATCGACGCATCCCTTCCTTGCAAGGAAAGAATCGACGCATTGCTTGCCCAGAGCAGAAAGAATCAACGCACAGCCTCACTTGCGAGTAAGGAATTAGCGCATTGCTTGTTTTTTCAACGCACGCTCACGTGTGCAACTTTATTTTTGACTCATACCAGGTACTTTTTGCTAAAGCAACTCACCCATTAGCCTCTATAGATCAAGACTCTTTTAACAAAAAAATTCAATCTTTGGGTGTGTAGATTGTATTTTTGTAATTTTGGTCTTGTTTGATTTAGATAAATATTAGCTATTTTGCTAAACTGGTGTGGAGTCATTTTTGTGGTGTTTTCAATGTGTTATTGTGTGTGTTGGTACAAATACTTTACACATTGCCTCTGAGATAAGCCTGATTGCTTGCACCAAGCTACCAAGGGGTTGAGCAGGGGTTATCTGAGCTGTGTATCTCCTTTACCTTGACTACAGTGAGCGTCCCTGTTTGGACAGAGTGCAAACTGACTGCCAACCAGAGACCCCATTTCTAACAGGACCACTCTGAAACATTTTCTGTGCTAACTTTGTGTGAGCCAACGTGAATTTATCCTTCATGTACCTGGGCGTTGCTTCTAAATCATCAATTTTCATACTGTAAATTCTCAATTTCTAGGAGCTTCAATGCCAACAAATCATAGTCTGCTGAACATACGAACTAATCTCAGGGCACGATCCAAGAACAAACTGAGACACAACATTTTTTCTCCCGTTGTATTTTCAACACCACTATGCTGCTGGAATACTTGCACTAACCATTTAAAATATGCATGCACAGATTCTTTAGACTCTGGGATAGTTGTCAATATTTCAACTGATTAATCACTTTCTGCTGAACCTTAGTGTTCAAAACGGTAATCAGTCAGTTATACTTTTCTATGGCATCAAGAAAAGGTACATGAAATCAAGGGGCAGATGTAGGTAGCGTTTTGCATGGCGCAAACTGTGAAAATCGCAGTTTGCGCCATGCAAAACGTGCATTGTGATGCTCATTCCCATTTTGCGAGTTGGTACCGACTCGCAAAATGGGAATGCGACTCGCAAATAGGAAGGGTTGTCCCCTTCCTATTTGCGACTCGCACAGTGATGCTAAATTGCTTTGTGACCGTGAACGCGGTCGCAAAGCAATTTGCAGTTACCACCAGTGTCACACTGGTGGTAACCCATTCGCAAAAGGGAAGGGGTCCCCACGGGACCCCTTCCCCTTTGTGAATGTTGCCATAAATGTTTTTTCAGAGTAGGCAGTGGTCCAATGGACCACTGCCAACTCTGAAAAAACGAAACCAAATGGTTTAGTTATTTTTTTGTATTGCAACTCGTTTTCCTTTAAGGAAAACGGGCTGCAATACAAAAAAAAAATGCTTTATTTAAAAAGCAGTCACAGACATGGAGGTCTGCTGTCTCCAGCAGGCCACCATCCATGTGAGTGCAGGGAATCGTGATGGGGTCGCAAAATGTGACCCACCTCATTAATATTAATGAGGTGGGTCTTTGCGACCCCATTGCAATTCGTAAACAGTGTCTGAGACACCGTTCTGCATCCGATTTTGCGATTCGGAAATTGCGAGTCACACCGACTCGAAATTTCCGAATCGCTAAATCGGAAATGGCTACATCTGGCCCCAAGTGATGCTGGGCAACTCATCATTCGGCTACTGCACTGCTACTTTATACTCTGTCCAAAGGTTGCTAGGGACCACAATATCAAAGAAGGTGTTCAAGTCTTCCCAAAACCTTTGAAATCTTCACAAATATCTCAACTTGGGTGTACCACAGGTCAGGATTTAACCCAAGTTTTAGGAATTGATTTGTAATGTAAAACAATCACCATAACTCCAAGCTATGTGCCCTTATATCTACCACCAAGACCCTCCCTCAATGGGTATACTTTGTTCTCTGTCTTGTTTTACTACCCCCTCTTCTTGCCCATCAAAATTGCCTTTCCTTTTCTTTTTGAGCCCACCAGTTTTTGATCTTTTGAATTTCACTCCACTTCTAAATACTATCAACTAATTCCCTTAGGTGTAATTTTAGTCCAGACCTTTGCAACTTCTTGAGAGTTTTCTCACCTATAAACATCCTGAAATTCTTCTTTACTTTCTGAGTTGTAGACAAATTGACACCAAACTCAGTAATTAACTCCTCCAGATTTTCATAGGTTTCACAAGTGCACATAGCAGATCCTTGCACAGGGGCAAAAGTAGCTCTACATTGTATCCATTTATGAATCCTAACTCAAGACTTCCCTTGAGATTTCTCAAGATCCCAAGATTTTCCTTCTGCCTTTAGTCTCAAATCATCAAGCACTCATACTGGACCCTTCCTCTCTGGAGACTGTGACTCTGAACCTTCCTAAACATCTATGACAGAAACACCCACAATGGGAGCTCCCTCTGTTTGGTGTTGAGCTCCTAAATGTAAGGTAGTACCCAGATCAGTGGGGGCATATGCACCTGTGTCTACTGAATGTCGGTATCCTCCAACCTGGGTTACATTATTATGCAGAGGTAGCTGGGATGTCAACAGATCATTCAAAAAGTCATCACATAGCCACTGTCACTCTTTCTTCTCGTCATGCCCAACATCCTCTCGTAATTTCTTTCTCTTTGCTGTTCCTCTTGGAGTAGCAGTTTACATTCATATACCTCCAATTACATTCTCTTTCCATTCCTGTTGTTCTGTCTCCAGCATTGCTTCTGTCCAACTACGGACCTTCTTCTTTGCTCGGGTCTGATGTTTCTCCTTCTTTTTTACATGTGAGGCACACTCCCATGCATTCAAAGCCTTATATTGTGCATGTCAGGATGGAGGTTTCATCTCATATAATACTCACTTCAAATTCTCAAGTTTTCTCAAATGAATGAATCATGTAGGAGAAACTGCGAGGACCCTTTACTGGCAGTGATCTTAATCCATCGTTTGATCATGATACATGTGTAAACCAACATGGGTTGTCATGTAATACACAGGTGTGCACTCTGCAGGGGTCTCCTCCCCCTCACAAACAGGTGTTCGTACATCATCACTTAACAAAGCTCTCAATTTCTTGATTTTTTTAATCCTTACTATGTATACGCTGCAACACAAAATCAATGAACTTCAACTGGAATAACAGGCGGTACTCAGGGAATCACAATATGATACAATCTCACATCCAATCTCAGCACCACACAACTGTTCCAACCACTCACAGCATGGCACCCAATGATGGAAAAATAAATCGTTGTGTGGAACACACACCAGTTGCCCAATACCAGTGCTCCACCTCACGACGTAACTCACAGTATCTCACAGCAGCTCTCCCATCACAGTGATCAGCTTTGTGTAAGCAAATTACTGAAAAACAAAAACAAACCAAAAGAATAACTCTTGTTTGTTCTGCTAAAGAAAAAAAATCCAAAGTCAGCAACTAATCTAGAGAAAATAAGGACTAAAACTCTCCTGGCGTATACCCATACAAAGTGAATTCTCGTCCAGCTAGAAATCACTTTGACGAGTGAGTCTACTTCTGTGCACAAAGGATTCAATCAAGCAAGAATTTCAGTGAATACACCATCACAATAGCAGTTTAACATTACCCTATCTTGGTGTGGCTGATAGTGCTTCACGGTCCAGCACCCCAAAGCTAACAGACAAGCCACAACGTACTATAACTCTGCATCTATCCTGGTATCTTGCAGGCAGCAAAATGATCCTTAGACTTCTAAAACAGATTGTGTTGCTGTGTCTGAAGCTTAATGTACTGTTTAAAGACAGATATCTCCTGGGCATCCTAAAAAATACTTCTAATGCTTTATCTAGTTTCAAGATGCAGGCTTTCAGGTACAATCAGCCAGGAGCAGTGGAGTTCCCTATGCCTTTTCTGGACCAACTGTGATGGCTTGGTGCCCAAGCTTACCAGATCTCATTGTAGCCAGCCTAGCGCCCAGGACAGGGCATGCCTATAAGGGGGCATTTAGTACATATTGCAAATTCTTGGGGTATGTAAGGGGGGAGACTGTTTTGCTCCTACTTCAGTCCTGGCACTCCTGGGATCTTTAAGAGATGGGGGCAGTCAGTTGTGCAAGCGAGACACCACATTGCTGTGATATTTGTTTTTGCAAAGATGCTGTGGACACAGATGGGACAAAAATATTCTTAGTGCCAAGAGCATTGAGGGGTTGGCAGCATCTCAAGGGGGCCATACCTTACTCTAGGCGCCCCATCGACATGGGTAAACTGGCAGCAATTATGTCTACCCTTGGGAGCATTTGCAGATCACCAGATGAGGTCTACCTCTATAGGATGGCATTTGCCCACGAGTTCTATGGGGCCCTTAACATAGGTAAATTGGTGGTCAAAAACAAGATTGATTTGGAAGGAGATTTGCAGCATATGGACCTTCAGTGACTGAATGACTCATTGACGATTAATATTCCCCACTCCAAGGCAGATCAGGCTGGTGGGAGTGATCACACAATTTGACATAGGGTTCTGGGTAATTAATGCTGTCCCCAAAGTAACCTCAAGTCTTTTCTGGCACACCGGCGGCAGGGAAATAGGGGCCCCCTCCCGGTGCATGCTGATGGACACCTCTGACCAGGTACCTGGGTACGATCCTACTGAATGTGGGTCTCATTCTTTTAGGATAGGAGCTGTCATCCCTGCAGAGGCCATGGGGGTCACAGGCCTGGCAGTGCAAATACTTGGTAGGTGGTCCTCGGATTGCTACAAGTGTTATGTAAGACTGAACATGTTGTAGGGCCTGCCACTAATCCCCATATTTTTCTCCCTTTTCTCTCCTGTGGACACAGGGGTTTGAGTCAGCCACGTGATTTCTTAGCTACCCCGTCAACGCGGAGGTGATGGAGAAGGCCTTTTACTTTGCAAGTGGTTTTTCTGCCATAGCATGACAGGCAGGTTACTGCCTGGCCCATTTGAGATCTACACTGGAGAAAAATTTGCCTGAAGGTATACACTGTGGTGCATCACGGAAGCAATAATTTGGTGGGCACTGGCAGGAAAGAATTGTTTGAACTGATGATCTCTGAGATTGGTTGGCTCTCAAAGAAATTTCCAAAAGTCGTGTTAGCATGATCCAACATCATTCCCAGGTTGCAGTGGAGGAGTAGTAAGTTGGTCAGGACATTTAACAATTCAGTAAATTGAGTAAATAATAAAATTGGTAAGTTCTAGAGATACTGCAGCACTCATATACAGTCAGTTATCATGCATTTGTCAAAATGAGACCGATTGAAATGAGATCCTTTTATTGGTGTTTGAAGCATCGATTTAACATATAAAAGATGAACATAGTTCCACAGACATAGCCAACACGTGTATCGTCACAATAGTGACTTTTTCAAGGCTATAAAAACTGTGCAAATATGCAGACAAATATATGATTGTGGAAATCATATAGAGGATGATAGCAATAGTTAACATGTATGTGTTAAGTAGGTAAAATATTTTATCACAGGTGCCCAGGGGCTGGTGATGAAGCATCCCAAAAAATGAAACAATTTGGTCATGCATTGGTCAGAATGTGTTGGAAAACAACTGAACAAATGATCCAACAGTTGGTACAAAAAGGAAGAAGAGAGAAGCCTAAACCACATCACAATTGCATGTACTATGTTACAGCATAGAAGTGCAGCACGGTAGAGCACAACAGTGATAAGCAGTCACAACTGGGCACCAAATTGGGAAACAGATGGAATCACGTATTGTTAGCTGTGATAATATAAAGAGCACGAGTAAAGAGACCTGAAAGTCCAAGTTGTGCGTCGACAGGTAATAATGTTTTGTGTTTAATGATTTAGGGGGTCATTACAACCCTGGCGGACGGTGTTAAAGGTGTGGTAATACCGCAAACAGTCCGGCGGACAAAAAAAGGGAATTATGACCGTGGCGGAACCCGCCAACATAGACAGCCACTTTAACACTCCGACCGCCACGGCGGTACAGACAAGCAGCGCGGCGGTCACCGCCAACAGACAGGCGGAGGACAATGTACCGCCCATAGTATCACAACCCGCCAATCCGCCACCTTTTCCGGGGCGGATTCTCCGTGGATAAAAACACGGCGGAAACAGTCACTGCAATGTGAAAACGCTCACCTGAACACATCCTACGAGGAAGGAGGATAGCATGGAGCCGGAACTCCAAATCCTACCGGCCCTTGTATTCCTACTCATTTATGAAGACCAACGCCTGCGCCGGCGTCGACAACGGTGAGTACTGCACCTATGACATAGGGGAGGCAAAAGTTAGGGGGACACACACGCAACACCCCCATCCCCACCCCAACCCCACCCTCACATATTACAACACACACACCAATGCATTCACAAACTTCACAGTAACAACCCACAACCCCCCCGGAAGAATGCAAAGACAAAACGAAATCAGTCGAAACATTGTAATGTATCAATATACATGTCTCAAAAATATACAGATATATTAGAAAATCATACAAAAGTATATACATTCCGAGAAGTAGTTCAGATATGCACATAGAAATGTCCGTGCACCACTAGTCCAAAAATGCATGGGCGAGGCCCACAATAGATACCTGTCCACACACGGAGAGAACACTGCCGGGGCATCAGATAGAAATACTACAGGCACCTCAGGGGGAAGGGAACGGGGGGCACCTCAGCCGGAGGAGTGCAAAGCCAGATCCACGACGGGGCTCAATGCCCACTGTTCCATCCTGGGGAGTGCAAAGCCACAGTCTCTCAAGTCTCTACAGTGGGTGGGTTGCCCACTGTACCATCCTGGGGAATGCAAAGCCACAGTTTCCAAAGTAGATAACAGTCTCCACTGGTTCTGGAGGGGGACTGGTGCCCAGACTGGATTAGTCTCCCCGTGGAAGTTCCTGTCCCGTCACTGTCCCACCTGCACATGGGATAACGATGCTTGATGTGGCGGCCTTTTCATTCTTTCCCGGTGCATGCCCTGTTCAGCGGTGCTTTGCCATGGCGGTGCATGCCCTGTTCAGCGGTGCTTTGCCATGGCGGTGCATGCCCTGTTCAGTGGTGCTTTGCCATGGCGGTCTCTGGACTCTTCAGCAGTGCTTTGCCATGGCGGTCTCTGGACTGTTCAGCTGTGCTTTGCCATGTCGGTCTCTGGACTGTTCAGCGGTGCTTTGCCATGGCGGTGCATGCCCTGTTCAGCGGTGCTTTGCCATGGCGGTGCATGCCCTGTTCAGCGGTGCTTTGCCATGGCGGTCTCTGGACTCTTCAGCGGTGCTTTGCCATGGAGGTCTCTGGACTGTTCAGCGGTGCTTTGCCATGGCGGTGCATGCCCTGTTCAGTGGTGCTTTGCCATGGTGGTACATGCCTTGTTCAGCGGTGCTTTGCCATGGCGGTTCTGGACTCTTCAGCAGTGCTTTTCCATGGCGGTGCATGCCCTGTTCAGCGGTGCTTTGCCATGGCGGTCTCTGGACTCTTCAGCGGTGCTTTGCCATGGCGGTCTCTGGACTGTTCAGCGGTGCTTTGCCGTGGCGGTGCATGCCCTGTTCAGTGGTGCTTTGCCATGGTGGTGCATGCCTTGTTCAGCGGTGCTTTGCAATGGCGGTTCTGGACTCTTCAGCGGTGCTTTTCCATGGCGGTGCATGCCCTGTTCAGCGGTGCTTTGCCATGGCGGTCTCTAGACTCTTCAGCGGTGCTTTGCCATGGCGGTCTCTGGACTGTTCAGCGGTGCTTTGCCATGGCGGTGCATGCCCTGTTCAGCGGTGCTTTGCCATGGCGGTGCATGCCCTGTTCAGCAGTGCTTTGCCATGGCGGTCTCTGGACTGTTCAGCAGTGCTTTGCCATGGCGGTCTCTGGACTGTTCAGCGGTGCTTTGTCATGGCGGTCTCTGGACTGTTCAGCGGTGCTTTGCCATGGCGGTGCATGCCCTGTTCAGCGGTGCTTTGCCATGGCGGTTCTGGACTCTTCAGCGGTGCTTTGCCATGGCGGTGCATGCCTTGTTCAGCGGTGCTTTGCCATGGCGGTTCTGGACTCTTCAGCTGTGCTTTGCCATGGCGCTGCATGCCCTGTTCAGCGGTGCTTTGCTATGGCGGTCTCTGGACTCTTCAGCCGTGCTTTGCCATGGCGGTTCTGGACTGTGCATTGGTGTGTGGCATGACGTTCTCTGGACTGGGCATTGGTGTGTGGCATGACGTTCTCTGGACTGGGCATTGGTGTGTGGCATGACGTTCCCTCATTGCCCAGCGGGGCTGTGGCAGCCGGGGCCCTCCTGGGCACTGACTCCAGCAGTGGTCTCCTGACCAGTGACGATACTTGGGCCCTCCTGGGCACTGACTCCAGCGGTGGTCTCCTGACCAGTGACGATACTCGGGCCCTCCTGGACAATGACTCTGGCGGTGGCGGTGGTCTCCTGACCAGTGACGATACTTGGGCCCTCCTGGGCACTGACTCCGGCGGTGGCGGTGGTCTCCTGACCAGTGACGATACTTGGGCCCTCCTGGGCACTGACTCCGGCGGTGGCGGTGGTCTCCTGACCAGTGACGATACTTGGGCCCTCCTGGGCACTGACTCCGGCGGTGGTCTCCTGACCAGTGACGATACTTGGGCCCTCCTGGGCAATGACTCTGGCGGTGGTCTCCTGACCAGTGACGACGGTGCTGGCGGTGGCATCCCGACCGCTGGGAAGGTTGCCGCCCTTCTCCGCCGTGCTGCTCACACTAGGCTGTGCAGACTTCCTCTGGCCCTTCCCCACCTTTGGAGGAGTCACAGCTGACTCTGCAATCCCCCTGGAACCCCTGTGAGTTGTTTTGCCTCCAGGAGTCTTCACAGGGTGCCGTCGGCACTTTCCAATTTTAGAGCCTTTATAGGGGGTGGGCTGCCTGTGCCTTGGCTCCGGGTCACACTGCCTGCCCTGGTGGCCGGTGCACTCCACACACCTTGAACAGGCACCACTGGTTTTGGAGGCTTTTTGGCTGAGGCGCTACGACGGGACTGATGAATTGGAGGTGGGGGGGCAAAAAGGTCTATTTTACACAGGGACAGTTTCTGACGAACACTGGGGTGGGTAGATGGAGGGGGTCTGGGAGTGGAGGAAGAGGAGGTGGTTGTAGGAGGTGTCACTTTAGGTGTTTTGGGTGCAGGTGCAGGTACTGGAGGCTGTCGTGAGGTGGATGGATGTTCGGTGTGTGGGTGCCCGCGTTTGTGTACTTTGGGAGGGGGCGTCACAGACACACTGGGAGAGGACACAGGGGAAGTGTAAATGGGAGTGGAGGTGGTGAGTGCAGGTGAGCGGGGTGTGGTGCTGGGTGTACTGCTGCGAGTCCTAGTGCCTGTAGATGTAGTGAATGCAGGTAAGAGTGTAGACGAGACTGGGAGGGAGGAGGGAGACGACAAGGAGGGGGACGCAGTGGAGGCAGTGGATGTTGCTGTGTCTGCACGTGGGTGATGCTTGCGTGTGTGCCTGTGGGTTGTGTGGTGCCTATGTTTGCCTGAGCTACCTTTGTGTGTTGAGGTGTGTGCATGCTGGTCTGTAGGTGTGCTTGGGATAGGCTGGGGCACAGGGGATTGGGTCTGGGTGGAGGAGGGTGGAGGGGGGAGGCTAGACACAGGGACAATGGCTGCCATCAGTGCTGAGGCCAGAGATTGCAGGGTTCGCTGAAGGGCAGCCTGACCAGAATGAATGCCCTCCAGGAATGCATTACCGTGTTGCAACTCCCTTTCTACACCCTGGATGGCATTCACAATGGTAGACTGCCCAACAGTGAGTGACCTGAGGAGGTCAATGGCCTCCTCACTGAGGGCAGCAGGGGTGACTGGGGCAGGGCCTGAGGTGCTTGGGGCGAAGGTGATGCCCACCCTCCTGGGTGAGCGGGCACGGGGCGAACGCTGAGGGGCTGCTGGGAGGGCGGTGCTGGTAGGGGAGGTGGCGGCTGTACCTGTAGAAGTGGGGCGCACAGATGGTGCCGCCACCACAAGGGAGCTCCCATCGGCGGACAAGTCTGTGTCGCTGGTTGGTGATCTGGTGGCCGACGTGAAGCTCCCCTCGCCCTCCGTCCCACTGGTGCATTCTGAGTCCGTGGTGTGGCCCTCCATGGCCATGTGGGATACAGCTCCCTCGTGCTCCGGTGCCACTGTACCTCCGCCTGATGATGCTGATGAACAAAAGAACAGGGAGAGCACAAAAAGTGGGGGGAGACAGAAGAAAGACAGGTTGAGTGCATGGCATACCGCGACCGTTGGCGGACAATACAGACGCAGCAGCCCCCTGCACTACGCTGTGCTCCTGGCGTCTACAGATGCAATTCCTGGGATTTGGCCTACATGGCTATGGTGGACATCTGCACACATGGATGCCACAGGGGCATCTATACCTATACTTGGCACTCTACTGAGGTGGGGTAGGGTGCCACATGGCCTGCATTACAGAGGGGCCTAGCGTACGTATTTCTGCCTGGCCTAGGTACACCCACAGCCCACCTCCCCACCCAGACACCTCCACTGCGCGCAAAGTCAGCAGAACGAGGTTGTTCTCACCCCCTTGTGTCTGCTGTGATGCCCTCAAGCGCTCATCCAACTCAGGGTAGGCCACCGCAGGATCCTGAACATCAGGGGGGTCATGGGGCGACGGGCACCTCTCCCACGTTGAGAGGCCATCCCCAGCTGAGCCTCCGCCGTCTTCTTGCTCCAGCGGCGAATGTCCTCCCATCGTTTACCGCAGTGGGTGCCCCGTCTCTGGTGGACCCCCAGGGTCCGGACGTCCTTGGCGATTGCATGCCAAATGTCCTTCTTCTGGTGGGCGCTGACCTACATGACATGCACAAGGGAAGAAGAGAAGTCATTAACAACCGCACCGTCAATGTGCGTGGCCCCCCTCCCTACCCTAGCCATGTGGCACATACATTCACATGCATTAATGTTGCCTGAACTCTGCCCCCTTCCCCCTTCCAACCAGCCCTCTCCACCCAGGCCTAGCCCTTACAACGTGCTCCCTGTGTACTAACCTGTTGGTCTGGAGGACCGTAGAGTAGCGTGTCCTAAGGGAGGACCCCGTCTACCAGTTTCCTCCAACTCCTGTGCAGTGAAGGCAGGGGCCCTTTCCCCAGATGCAGCAGCTATCGTCGCTTCCAGACCGAGGTCACAGCAGCACTTGCAGTGTAGGTCCTCTCCTGTCGAAGGTCAGGTATCTAGTGATTGAACAGATAGAAAATGGCGGTGACGTCCGCGGCGGTGATGTCCGCGGCGGTGCGTATCGTCACCGCCGGCGCACTTCCTCATTGGCTCCTGGGACCCATAGGGTCCAATGTTAACCAATGCAGCATTGCGCCGCGGTCTACGACTGCCTACCGCGACGGTGTGCAACGCCAACGCAGTTACCCCACAATCCCATTGTCCCAGTTTAGAGGTCAGGCAGCCTCCATTTTAGGGGCCCACATGGCTTCATTTACTTCTGCGTCACACATAGCTAGGCCTACACTCAACACACATACAGGAAGGGTTTTGCGTTTGGTGTCGTGTTCTGTGTAACTGTGGGTACATACCTTGAAATTAGTTGACTCGATCCTCGCTGTTGTCCTTCCTAGGCGCCGTCAGCTGGGACATTTGAGAAGATGGCAGAATCCTCCGGTGTACCGACCGCTGGTGGACCTGTTGACAATGGAAGAGCGACATTTAATCGTCACCTACAGGTTTGACCGTGCCACAATCCAGGAACTATGTACCCAGTTGGAGCCAGACCTGATGTCACCAATCCGCCATCCCACTGGAATCCCCCTGACGTTCAGGTGCTGTCAGTGCTCCATTTCCTTGCTAGTGGGTCTTTTCAGACAACAGTGGCCATGGCATCAGGGATGTCCCAGCCTATGTTTTCCAACGTGTTGTCCAGAATGTTGGCTGTCCTTCTGAAACACGTAAGGAGATACATCATTTTCCCTGAGGTTGAAGATTTGGCTACAGTTAAAGGTGACTTCTATGCCCTTGGACATATCCCCAGCGTCATAGGTGCTATTGATGGGACCCATGTAGCTCTGGCCCCCCCCACAGGAGTGAACAGGTGTACAGGAACCGGAAGAGTTATCATTCCATGAATGTACAGATGGTATGTTTGGCAGACCAATACAACTCGCAGGTAAATGCAATGTTCCCTGACTCTGTGCATGACGCCTACATCCTGCAGAATAGCAGCATCCCTGATATGATGGGTCAACTCCAGAAGCACCGTGTGTGGCTATTAGGGGACTCTGGTTACCCCAACCTGTCCTGGCTATTGACCCCAGTGAGGAATCCCAGGACCAGGGCAGAGGAACGCTACAATGAGGCCCATGGGCGGACTAGGAGGGTGATCGAACGCACCTTCGGCCTCCTGAAGGCCAGGTTCAGGTGCCTCCATATGACAGGTGGTTCCCTATTCTACTCACTGAAGAAGGTGTGCCAGATCATCATCGCCTGCTTGATGCTTCACAATCTTGCTTTGCGACGCCAGGTGCCTTTTCTGCAGGAGGATGGTCCAGATGACGGTCTTGTGGCAGCTGTGGAGCCTGTGGACAGTGATGAGGAGGAAGCTGAGGAAGAAGACAACGACAACAGGGAGTCAGTCATACAGCAATATTTCCAGTGACACACAGGTGAGAACATTTTCATTTTTAACATTACATTCACTGTCACACGTCTTACTCTATCCTGTGTGTAATTTACTGGGATTATTTGGTAACTGAGTTGTTCCTTTCCATTACGGTTTCACAGGTGTGGTTACCAACGTGTGTCATCTTCATGCATCCTTCAAGGACTTGTGATGTGTGACATTGGTATGTTGCCTTAACAACTAAAAAAGCATTTTGACACTGTCATTGATAATACATTTGTACAAAATCATAGACTGACTCCAGATTGTTTTGTGGTTCAAGGGTGTTTATTTAAGTGCTCAAAAATGGAGGGGGGTAGTTAAATGGTGATGGGTGATGGTGGAGGAATGTCCATGGCAGAGTCCAGTCTATTAGTCTCACAGGTGCACTGCCCATCTGGGCATAGGAAGTGGAGCTGGGGCAGTTAAAGTATGGACAGGGTAACAAAGTGGGACGGTGGGGGGACAATCAGGGTGGTCTCATTTCCTGGCGGGGGTCTTGCCATCTTGCTCTGTCCTGTTCTTGGATCTCAGGGACCGCTTGCGTGGTGGTTGTCCGTCTGCAGGGGGTGGGGTGCTGGTGTGGTGGTCCTGTGGCGGGGCGTCCTGTCCACTAGCGCCAGCGGAGGTGGTGGGCAGTTCATCGTCCTGGCTAGTGTCAGTGGCCCCTTTGGAGTGCCACGGTGTCCCTCAAGGTCTGCTGTATGTCCTTCAGCACCCCTACAATGGTGCCCAAGGCGGAACTGATGGTTCTGAGCTCCTCCCTGAACCCCAAATACTGTTCCTCCTGCAGGCGCTGGGTCTCCTGAAACTTGACCAGGACCGTCGCCATCGTCTCCTGGGAGTGGTGGTATGCTCCCATGATGGAGGTTAGGGTCTCGTGGAGAGTGGGTTCCCTTGACCTGTCCGCCCCCTGTCGCACAGCAGCCCTCCCAGTTCCCCTGTGTTCCTGTGCCACCGTCCCCTGGACCGTGTGCCCGCTACCACTGCCCTCAGGTCCCTGTTGTTGTTGGGGTGGTGGGTTATCCTGGGTTCCCTGTAGTGGTGGACACACAGCTAATTGACCTGTCCTGGGTAGGGAGGTTTGGGCCCGCTGGGTGGGTGCTGTGCTGGTGTTACCAGAGGGTGGAAGGTCAGTGTTGGTCTGTGCCTGTGCAAGGGGAACCGACTCTCCCGAGGCCCACGATGGTCCGGGCTGGTCATCAGGCTCCAGTAGGGCAGAGCTGCTATCGTCACTGTGGGCCTCTTCTGTGGGTGGAGTGGAGATGTCTGGACCCTCCGATGTGGTGACGGTCCTTCGTGATCCTGCAGGGGCATAAGAGCATGATTATTGCATGTGTGTGTGTCATGGTGTGCAATGGGTGGGTGTTTGTGTACCCCAGTGCTAGCATTCCTGTGTAGGGGCTTGTGTGATGATGGTTAGGGGGTTGTTCTGGGTATGTGCAGTGAGCATGCTTTGGTGAGTGGTGACCATGCTTAGTTGTGTCATGCAGGGGTTGGTGTTGGGATGTGTGGTTTGTGTTATTAGTACATTAGTGAGGAGTTGCAGTGATAGGGGAGGGTGTGAGGGTGGGTGTGTGATAGCATGCAGGTAGGGTGGGGGATATGATAGTTAAGATTTGACTTACCAGTGTCCATTCCTCCACTGACTCCTCCGAGGCCCTCTGGATGCATGATGGTCAAGACTTGCTCCTCCCATGTTGTTAGTTGTGGGGGAGGAGGTGGGGGTCCGCCGCCAGTCCGCTGTACCGCGATGTTGTGCCTGGAGACCGCTGAACGCACCTTCCCCCGTAGGTCGTTCCACCTCTTCCTGATGTCCTCCGGATTTCTTGGGTGTTGTCCCACAGCGTTGACCCTGACGACTATTCTGCGCCATAGCTCCATCTTCCTGGCTATGGATGTGTGCTGCACCTGTGAGCCAAATAGCTGTGGCTCTACCCGTACGATTTCCTCCACCATGACCCTGAGCTCCTCTTCGGAAAAGCGGGGGTGTCATGGGGTGATGTGTGTGATGTGTGAGGTGGTATATGTGGTGATGAGTGTAGTGATGTGTAGTGGTGTGTGGTGTTTTGTGCGTGGATGTTGTGTGGGTGATGGTGTTGTGTGCCTCTGTGTGGTGGGATTGTCTAATCAGTGCTGTCTCTCTGGCCTTCTTTCAGAATTTTTGGTTGTAGGGGTTTGTGGGTGCTGTGGGTGTGTGTTTTATATTGTGTTGGGTGTGTGGGAGTGGTGTTTGTATGTGTATCAGGTGTGTGTATTTGGAATTGTCCAATGTGGCGGTGTTTTGGAGATGTGTGTGTATTTTGAGCGCGGCGGTGTGTACCGCCAATGGAATACCGCGGTTGAAAGACCGCCGCGTGGATTTGTGGGTCATAATAGCATGGCCGTGTTTCTGTTGGCGTGGAGGTGGAGGTTTTGTTTTAGCCATTTTACCACTGACCTTTGGTGTGGCGGACTTGTGTGGTTGACTGAATTTCGGCGGGTTCCGAAATGTGGGTCATAATAGCTGTGGCGGACTTCCGCGGCCGCCGCAGTGTATTGGCGGTCTTCTGCACAGCGGTAAGCGGCTTTTACCGCCAATGTTGTAATGACCCCCTAAGTATCTTAGCATGTCAAGACGTGCCAAAATTATGCAAACTACGTTGTGCACTCGTTTGTTGACATCAAGTACCTAAACAAGATGAATAGACAGCTCTGGGCATCATAATGTAGCACAGGGCCCAAAAAACGCTGATATATGTGTAATAAATCATCAAGGTATCCACCTTAATAGGCCTAAGTAATTGTTTTCCATTCATAGACCGAAGGTCATATATGAAAGTTGGTATAGAATCCTAACTGTAGTAGACAGGTGACCCTGATAAGTCCGTTTCTAAAAACAAACAAAGAAAAGCCACACCTAAGTATACAAAAACAAAACTGCACCTGGTCTAAAGCACAGTGGAACCCATGGCAAAGGAAAACTACACTGAAAAGGCGGCATATATAAAATAATGTAAAAAAATTGAAATATGTTAGGAAAGGAGGACATAGGTCAGTTTGGAAATGAAGGGGTCAGAAATTAACTGGAAACTAGCAAAGATGTAGTTCTGTGAATGGGCTACGACAGTAGTACAATAAAATAAGGTCATAAAATATAGAATTAATTGCTAGCGACAACGTGATCCCTGCATTATGCTTAGTAAGACAAAGTTTTTTGCCCAACTAAAAAGGCACCCCCAGTCCTATACAGGCCTAGAGCAATAACCCAGGGCTGAAATGAATAGTTGTAGCCTGAAGTGTAAAGACAAACTTACTCGGCAGTACAGGTAAGCAAGGTGATGTCCTGAGTGTGGAAAGACACCTTTGGCATCCATCTTGGGACTCGGCTTCAGGCCAGGTCCCAGCGGCATTATTTTAAAAAGGAGGGGGGTGCAAAGGGCCCCTCCTGAGGGTCTTGGAGCCCTGTGGACCACCAACTCCCTGGTGCTTTATTTAGAAAAAAAGAAGGGGTCAAATGGGGCCCCCCTCCTGAGGTTCTGTAATCCCCAGGGACCACCACCTCCCTGGGTCTAACTTAGCAGTAGTTGGTGGCGGAGCGCTGTGTTAGACCACCCGAGGCCCGGGGACCACCTCCTCCCCAGTGCTAAATAATGTAATTGGGAGGCCCCAGTACCAAATGTTCTAAACAATGGGAAAGGGGCTGCATGGCCCCCTCCTGGGCTACATACAGCTCCAGGGACCACCACCTCCCTGGGGCTGGTCCTGAAAAGTAAAGAAGGAGAGCCCACGAGGGCCGGCTCCTGCTATGTCCTGGAGTGCCCACCCCAGGGACGTAGCTGTTTGCTTTTGCTTGGTGGGAGCAAAGCAAACTCTCCAGTTCCAGCAGGCGGAACATGTCAAAGTGCTCCTGCCCACTGGAAGAAGAGGTTTCATCTCTTTCCCTACCCACAGGTATTGGGGCAGGGAAAGAGATGTAACTATTGCTCTTGAACCCAGGGAGCTGAATTTCCAGCAACTCCCTGTGTAGGGATCTGCATTTCCAGCAGCTCCTTGTGTACAATAGCAATGCCAACTCCAGCAGGAAGTGGGGAGTCTCTGGGACCATGAGGGCCTTGAGACATCCCCCGCAACCCCAGTGCACACTGAGTTTCTTGGGTAGGCTTCCAAGTGGAGTTTCCAGACATGGCTGGGCCCCGGGAGATACAGTCCCTTTTGTCAGGATGATGGACAGATTACCAAATGCCCCCGAGTGTTTGCTGCTGATTTTGGTGGCTCGTTCTTGATGCTGAGGAACATGAGGACAACTCCACAAAACAAAGAAGCACTTACAACATATAAGTAAGGGGAAGGACCCTGTTTTGGTGGAGATGTATGTCTTTGTAGCATTGTTGGCCTCTCCATAGGAGGATCCATGTTATCACAGAAATTCAAAGACACACAAGTCAAAATCACATCGCCAAATGCACACAAAGTTGCTGAAGTCATTTCCTCGTGGTTCACTTTACAGCTGTAGTGTAGAATATGTACTTGACATTTACCAAGGAGGTAGAAATAAATCCACCTGGGCTGATATTTTATGCAAAACTATGGACTCTTTTTTAATAAAAGGGCAGTTGAGGATCCTTTGTGGTCGAGTCATTCACACAGCTACTGATACACCCACACAGACACGCACACCCACTCACATGCGCACTCAGACATACTCACTCACTTATCCACTCACAGATCCACTCAGAGACTCACACATCGACTCACAGATCCTCTCTCTCAATTACCCACTCACAGACCCACTTAGACACTAATACACCAAATCACAGACCCACTCAATCACGTACCTACTCACAGACCCGCTCAGTCATGCACCCACTCAAAGACACACTCACAGACTCATGCACCCACTCACAGACCAATTGAGGTACTCATATGGACACTCACAGACCCACTTAGAGTTTTATGCACAGTGGATTGAGTTGTTGTAGAGCGTTGGCCGCAGGGCCTGGCTCTAGGTCAGGCCCTGCTGCCATTCCCTGCCAAAGGCAGTGCGTGGTACGGAGCTGCATAGTAATAAAAGGTTGGCTGCAAGGCCTGCAGCCACCCCCGCTGCACACGGCCAAAAGCCATTCTGCAATCTTTGTTTTTTAAGTTAATATATATATATATATATATATATATATATATATATATATATATATATATATATATATAAAATTTAAAAAACATAACCCAAAATGTTTTATATGATGTAAAATATACACTTTTCATTTTTATTTATAGTGTTACATTATATCTATGTATATTTAAACACATACACATATATCTGTATGTGTGTTTATTTGAGTGATATCATATGTAATATTAAATATTATTTAAATGTATTTAATTTACATTATATTAACGTTATACATTAAAATATTCCAGATTTGCTATTTCAAACTATATCTTTATATAAAAACAATATTTGTGTCTGTTTTTGGACGATGTTAGTGTCAAATTATATTTATTTTGCTATTTTTGTACTTACCAGTATGTGTAGGGACCGAAATGCTTGTAAACATTATTTTTGACACAATATTTCTGTATCTCAATATTGTTGGTTTTTCTATTCTATCAGTGATCCACATTTGTAGCTTTCAGTTTCAAAGAGATGACACCTTCATCCTTGTGTCTCTCTGGAATCATAGTTTAAAATCCTAACTTATGGTGAAGTCCAATTTTGAATTGCAATTCTAAAAATGCCACTTTTAGAAAGTTGCTATTTTCTTGCCTTAGCCATTTAGAGCCTTTCTCTGCCCACATATCTGGGTGTAGTCAGCAGTTAGTTTTTGTGTATTCTTTCTAGATAGCCACAAATAATAGGATGGGAGCTTTGGTGTCACTAAATGAGTCATTATGGGCTGGATGGGAGGGAGTAGCTGGACACAGCCTCACATCTGAATGAGCTGTGTCCTGTCCACACACAAGGGACTTAACAACCCTGCATTGTTACTCCAGCCAGCTTGGAACCAGGGGAGGAGGGGAATTCCTTACACTTCAAAGTCACTGTCTAGAAGCTTCTCCCACCTTCCAGAACAAGGGCACTAAAGTGTAAACACTGGACCTCAGACACCACCACTTAAGTACACTTCTAGACCTGTGGATACTCTGCTAAGAAGGAAAACTGCTCTGCTGCCAAAGGCTTGCCACTATGCTGGACTGCTGTTTTGCTGGACTCTTGCTTTGATGTGCTGACCTGTGCCTGCTGCCCTCTTGCCTCGGAGTGAGAAGTACTAGATCTGCATGTCTCCATCACAGAACTTAGAGTGACTCTAAGGGCTAGTTGGCTGGCCTCCTGATCTGAAACTCCAGGGACAGAAAGACTTCCATCCACGGTGCTCCTGCACCTGGACTCTGCTCATTGTGAGTCTGTCCTATCAAGTGATATGACTGCAGTCCAGGACCTTTGGAAGAGAGCCTGAGGTGTTTGCTCCAGCAGACCCCCGAATCGCCACTGTTGCATGTAAAGAAACAACAGATCACCTCTACTGCGTGGGTCGCAACCCATGCAACCAGACTTGCATTGCCCCTGTACCACGCATCTTGAAACCAGCACATCATCTTCAGAACCAACACTGCTGCACTTTTCTTGGCACAAGGACCTCACATCCCTGATGACGGCATCCTCGAAGTTGGCGATGAAACTAGGCATTGCAGCCTCTGCACTCATCGGTACCAATGCATTGCCTCAACTGCACATCAGATCCTCACCATCGACACAGTAGGAACTCACACCGCAGCCTTACTACATCTCGGAACTGGCGCACTGCTGCTGTTGCATGGGGAAAAGCAATGCAATCCCGCTAGGGCATGGTTCCAAGCCAACGCATGCTCCGCAAACCAAATTTAAGGTACTTTGGTTCAGTGGGCCTTACTGGGTCCCAATAGCCAGCTCGCGCTCCATAGCGTTTGGCCTGAACTTCCGACTTTGTCCGGTTCAACTAGATAAGTGCTGTATTACAGTTTATTTATTTAAATATGTTCAAACCTGGTGTAGGATCCTTTTCGTGTGGATTTTCATTATTTTACTGTTAGAAGTGTTGCACAAATACTTTACAGATTGCCTCTGCCTCCAGGTTAACCCTGACTGCTCTGCATCAAGCTACCTGGAGTTGAGCACAGGTTAATTTGGGGTTTGGTTTGTGCCTTACCCTGACTAGGATTGTGGTTGCTGCTTCACCAGGACTAACACCCGAGTCAACCGAAAACCCAGTTTCTAACATCATCGATTTTGGTTCGTATGGATGGATGCCGCATCACCTGGGGTCCCAGTTGAGAATGTTTTTTTCACCTGTATTTTTGTGGTTTTGATATATGCACAGTAAAAAGATTTTAAATATGGGTTAAAATTTGTCCAGACTTCAACAACCACAGAGGAATTTCATAGATAAAAAGCAGTGTTTCCTTTTTTATTGCTTTTTCACTTCCATTGAACCAATACTAACAGAACTAGAAGAGTGGAATGCACACGGAAAATATTTTGTTCAGAAATATGTTTGTACTACTTAGTGATAAATTCAGTTCCAAAGACTCTACTAAATGAAACTTCAAATTTCAAAAATGTGTTTTGTAAAGAGCCCATCGTCTGATTGTGCTAACACTTTGCCTTTTCCAAGTCTATAACCTTCAATAAACAATTTCAACATATTTCATATCAAAATAACTTTGTGTGCCTCTACATTTTACTATCTGAAACTGTTTCATCTTTCAATTGAGTAGTGATCTGTCTAATCATGCTGACTCCTACTTTTAGGACTTGCCTCCCAGACAGAGGGAGCTGTCTGGTCGCCAAAGACCTATTAGGAAGTTACAGTAGGCTTAGAGCCTGCCCATTGCTTACCAGTTGCTGACTTTTTTGCAGTAACTCTCATTTGCCTACCTCTTATTCAATGGCTTGCCTTCTCTTCTTGTGTTCATCCCTCCCTTTAAGACAGACTCTTTACAATTCTTTTGATTAGATGACTTGTATCCTTCCACTGCTCACATTTAAGGACCTACCTTTTTCTTTTTCATTCAGAACCGTATGAGTGGTAAGTATTAGTGTTTTATCTCCCTCTTGTGTTGCTTCCTCCCTCAGAAACCCACTGCCACCACTGTGTTGTCCCCACCCATCCTAACTTATCTGTAAATGCACACGAACTGGAATATTTTTGCTGGAGTATGGACGAGGAGCAGAGTTTAGGGGTTGTGTGCTTTTTTCTCTACTTTCCAAATATTGCATGAAAGCAGAAGCTTTTGGCACACAAAGGGCCTCATTATGATTTTGGGCATCGAAAGGCCAGACCGCCACATTGGCGGTCCTAAAAAGACTGCCATGTTGGCGGTGTTTCAGACTGCCACATTATACACAGTTATACAGGCAGGACCACTAACCGCCAACTAAAAAAGGCAGACCTGCCGCAGTGCGGAGGCCCAGAAATAGGTAGTCCAACCACCAGCCCCGACAGCACAGCAACCAACCACTGACCGTATTACAAGCCCAAAGTTGCAGTGGCGGGCACCCATGGTGGTCAGCCAATGGCAGTCCGAAACACAGCAGTCCACGGTCACAAAAGTAATACACAACAGCACACTGGATGGATTTGAAACCTATACAGCTGACATACATTCCCACACTGGACACACCTGCAAAGGACACTATAAAACACACCCCTTCACAGACCACAATCCTCTCCATCACCAACTCAATACAGGGAAGCCAGAGCTAATTATTCAACACAGCAGCACAGATATTAGGCACCAATTGCCTGGGAAGAGAAGGTCTTGGCCATCTTGTAGCCTGAGGGATTGACAGGTATGGCTACTGGAGTTGAGTCTGGTAAGTTACAGCACTAAAAATGTTATCAAAATGCAATGGCATGCATGCCTGCAGCTCACCTTTTGCCACTTTTACTGTCATGCCACTTACTAACACAATATTCACTTGTCCTAAGACCGAAGAAATCTAATTGTCAACTCACAACTGAAGTGTTCTTACATGGGGGGAGAACATTTGTGTATAGTGTTGGTAATACAGGAAGTTACATGACAACAACTCCCAGCAGGCACTGTTCTACAACTCCAAACCCCGGACCAGTGTTTCCATCTCCACACACTCTTGTTTGTTAGCTCCTAATTGAGGTGTACTCACCTGGGAGGATAACATTTGTATAGTGTTTAGTACAGGGACTGACATGACTGCAACTCACAGCAGGCTCTGTATCTGTCACTCCAAACAGTAGCAAAGTGGTCACTCGCCCACATACCTCTGTTTGTCAAATCACAAATAAATTATACTAATCTGGGAAGATACCATTTGTAGGGTGTTTATAGTACAGGGAGTTACGGCCAGGAGGCACTGCTATGGCCAGGAGTTGCTGTTACTGCCACTCCACTCAGCCAGCCCAGTGTCTTTTTTTCCAAAGACCCCAGTGTGATAACTCATACATGATGTGTACTCACCAGTGAAGATAACATTTATATAGTGTATGTACTAGAGAGAGTGACATGACTGCAACTCCCAGGAGGCTCTGTTTCGGTCACTCTCAACACCAGCACAGTGGTCACCTGCTCATAACCCCTGTTTGTCAACTCACAAATGAAGTATACTCACCTGGGAAGATACCATTTGTACAGTATGTGTATTATTGGGAGTTACATGACTGCTAAGTACAGGTTAGGGAAAGAACACTGGTGCTGGGGCCTGGTTAGCAGTCCTCAGCACACTTTCAAATCAAAACTTAGCATCAGCAAAGGCAAAAAGTCAGGGGGTAACCATGCAAAGGAGGCATTTCCTTACAGAATTGTTGCACAACTACTTTACAGATTGCCTCTACCTCCAGGTTAGCCTTGACTTTGTTCTGCGTCAAGCTACCGTGGGTTGAGCACAGGTTAATTTAGGGTTTAGTTTGTGCCTTACCCTGACTAGGATTGTGGTTTATTGCTTCACCAGGACAAACACCCCAGTCAACTAACAACCCAGTTTCTAACATCATCGAAGTTGGTTCCTATGGATGGATGCTGCAGCACCGGGGGGTTGGTTTAGAATGTTTTTTGCACCTGTATTTTTGTTGTTTTGATATATGCACAATAATAGTTTTTTAAATATGGGTTAAAAAAATTCCAGACTTCAACAACCACAGAGGAATTTCATAAATATAGAGCAGTGTTTCCTTTTTTATACAATTACTTTTTTACTTTAATTGAACCAATACTAACAGAACTAGAACAGTGGGATGCACACAGAAAATATTTTGTTCAATAAGATGTTTGAACTACTTAGTGATAAATTCAGTTCCAAAGACTCTACTAAATGAACTTCAAATTTCAAAAATTTGTTTTGTAAATAGCCCATCGTCTGATTGCGCTAACACTTTGCCTTTTCCAAGTCTATAACCTTCAATACACAATTCCAACATATTTCATATCAAAATAACAATGCCTCTACATTTTGAGTGGGTGGGAGGTGGGTTACTGCTCGAAGAGCCATGTTTTGAGGTGCTTTCTGAAGGTTAGGAGGTCCTGGGTCTTGCGTAGATTGGTGGGGAGGGAGTTCCAGGTTTTGGCAACAAGGTGGGAGAAGGATCGGCCGCTGGAGGTGGTGCGTTGGATGCAGGGGACTGTAGCGAGGCTGAGGTCGGCGGAGCGGACTGTCGAGTTGGTTTGTGGAAGTTGATTCATTCGTTGAGGTAGGCCAGTCCGGTGTCGTGGAGGGCTTTGTGAGTGTGGACAAGGATTTTGCAAATGATCCTTTTGTGGATGGGCAGCCAGTGTAGGGATCTGAGATGGTCAGAGATGTGTTCGTGGCGAGGGAGGTTGAGGATGAGACGTGCGGCTGCGTTCGGGATGCGCTGGAGTTTTCTCTGAAGCTTGGCTGTGGTCCCAGCGTAGAGGGCGTTGCCGTAGTCCAGTCTGCTGCCTATGAGGGCGTGGGTGACCGTTCTTGTTGTCTCTAAAGGAATCCATTTGAAAGTCTTGCATAGCATGCGAAGGGTGTTAAAGCAGGAGGATGATATGGCGTTGATTTGCTGAGTCATGGAGAGAGATGAGTCCAGTATAATGCCGAGATTGCGTGCGTGGGTGATGGGTGTGGGGGTGGTCCAAGGGTGGTGGGCCACCAAGAGTCATTCCATGCTGTCTTGTTGGGACCAAAGATTATGATCTCGTTTTTTTCTGAGTTCAATTTGAGGTGGCTTGCTGTCATCCAGTTAGCGGTGGCAAGGAGTCCGGTGTGTAGGTTATTCTTGGCGGTGGATGGGTTCCTCGTGAGGGAGATGATGAGCTGGGTGTAGTCAGGGTATGAAATGATGGTGAGGCCGTGGGGGCAGATGATGTTGGCAAGAGGAGCCATGTATATCTTGAAGAGGGTGATTAGATGACTTGTATCCTTCCACTGCTCACATTTAAGGACCTACCTTTTTCTTTTTCATTCAGAACCCTATGAGTGGTAAGTGTTAGTGTTTTATCTACCTCTTGTGCTGCTTCCTCCATCAGAAACCCACTGCCACCAGTGTGTTGTCCCCACTCATCCTAACATATCTGTAAATGCACACTAACTGGAATATTTTTGCTGGAGTATGGATGAGGAGCGGAATTTAGGGGTTGTGTGCTTTTTTCTCTACATTCCAAATATTGCATGAAAGCAGAAGCTTTTGGCACTCAAAAGGCCTCCTATGAGTTTGGGCATCGGACCGCCGGACCACCACGTTGGCGGTCCTAAAAAGAATGCCATGTTGGCAGTGTTTCAGACCGCCACATTACAATTTATACAGGCAGGACCACCAACCGCCAACCAAAAAAGACAGACCAGCAGCAGTGCGGAGGCCCAGAAATAGGTAG